>NC_137975.1:80650195-81305195 GCF_963924665.1 Micromys minutus | reverse complement strand
ATTCCAAATCTGTGTTTTTTTGGTTCTTTGTGCTGAGATCCTACATTAGCCATGGAAAAACACTGCTTACTAGCTTGTTCTCCATGGATTATTTAACCTGCCCTCCCTTTTAAATTGAAAATAGATTTTTAAATACAATATATTCTGATTCTGGTTTACCCTCCCCCAAGTTCTCCCATATCCTCCCCACTTCCCCTTCCACCCAAATCCACACCCTTTCATTCTCTCTCTAGTTAGAAAACAAACAGACATCTAAAAATAATAATAAAATAAAAGCAAGCAAACCAGAATAGGCCAAAATGGGGGGAGGGGGTAGGAAATAAAGCACAGGAAACACATGTAGTTGCTGACATTTGCACGTATTTGTACACACAGGAAATCCACAAAAACAAAACTGGAAATGATAAACCTGTAAGGTTAAAAGGAAAAGAACAGAAAAAAAAAAAAAAAAAAAAACCCAGACAAACTATCATGAGACAAAATAATCTCCAAAACTACCACTTTGTTCCTTTAGTGTTGGCCATGTACCCTGCTGGTCTCCCTGTGTGTGGCTTGTATATCTGGTGAGCTTCAATTGGGAAAAAACAAACAAAAAACAAAACAAAACAAAACAAAAATCCCTCAGTGTTTCTTTGTGAGCAGTTATCAACTGGAAGTAGCTGGGTTAAGGACATGGGCTTGTGCCCCACTTGCTTGCTCAGCCCTGGCTTAGATCTGTACCTGCTGCCAGTCTCTGACTTTATATATGAATTAGTCCTACTATGTGTAGAAGCCCTTGCTTCCATGGTGTCTTCCATTCCCCTTGGCTCTTACAATCTGTATGCCTCCTCTTCCACCAAGTTCCCTAAGCCTTGAGAGTAGAGATCTCATGGAGACACCCCCATTAGAACTGAGTATTGCATGTCTCTGGCACTTTGCATGTTATTTAGTGGTGGGTCTTCCTATTTGTTTCCATCTACTTCAGGAAAAACTATCTCTCATGGCTGAGCAAGATACTGATCTATGAATACAGCATACTGTCACTAGGAGTCATTTTGATGTTTTGTTCCCTTAGCAAAACCGTAGTATTTGGTTCCCCCCTGTGTAAGTCAGGATTTCTATTCCTGCACAAAACATCATGACCAAGAAGCACGTTGGGGAGGAAAGGGTTTATTCAGCTTACACCTCTACATTGCTGTTCATCAGCAAAGAAAGTCAGGACTGGAACTCAAGCAGGTCAGGAAGCAGGAGCTGATGCAGAGGCCATGAAGGGATGTTACCTACTAGTTTGCTTCCCCTGGCTTGCTCAGCCTGCTTTCTTTCTTTTTTAATGAATTATTTATTTTATTTATATGAGTACACTGTAGCTAGATGGTTGAGAGCCACTATGTGGTTTCTGGGATTTGAACTCAGGACATCTGGAAGAGCAGTCAGTGCTCTTAACCACTAAGCCATCTCTCCAGCCCCTCAGCCTGCTTTCTTATAGAACCCAGGTATACCAGTCCAGGGCTGGCACCACCCACAATGGACTGGGCCCTCCCCCCTTGATTATTAGTTGAGAAAAAGCCTTACAGCTGGATCTTATGGAGGCATTTCTTCAACTGAGGCTCCTTTCTCTGTGATAACTCCATCTTGGGAAAAGTTGACACAAAACCATCCAGTATACCCCCTCCCCCAGGTCTCTGACCTATTTAATTTCAGGTTTTTGCCCATGTGAACAGTGTAGGGTATGGGTTCCACCTCATAGAGTGAGCCTTAAATCCAATCACAAATCGGTTGGTTAACCCCACAACTATGGTGCCACTATTACATGAGGGTATCTTGCATGCAGTTCACCATTGTAAATGGCAGGATTTGTAGCAGGGTTGATCTTCACCTTTGTCCTCTGGTAGTGTGCAGAGCACCTTCCAGTTCTATGAACACTATCAGTAAAGAAACTTAGCTTGCTTCTTCATATGATCTAGGAACACAAATGGGCTGGCCCTTCTACATCAATCATTAATCAGGGAAACTCTACAGTCTCCTCTGTAATATGATAGGCATTTTCTTTCTCTCTTTTTTTCTTACAACTTCATTTAAAGAAAAGAGCTACATGTACAGATTTTTAAAAGCATTTTGGCAATTCTTTCAGAGGTTTGATAGCATGCATTGAAATCCCACTAGTTACCATAAGCATAAAGTACATGTAGAACAGAATGTAACGTGGAAACAGTCAGTTTTCTTGGCGTGTATAGATTAAACATAATGATCTTTGAGTACCCAAAATTGTCACAAGGCTATATTCCTAGATCTTGGAATATTAATGATTTAAGGTCTAGGTGTACCACACTCTGAGAGGGTGCTATACACTTTTTTTTTTCCTAAGAAGGACTGAGGCTTTCACTATTTGGCCTTTGTTATTCTTGAGCTTCATATGGCCTGCGAGTTGTTTCTGGGGTATTCAGAGCTTTCTGGGGTTAGTATCCAATTATCAGTGACTGCATATTATGTCTGTTCTTTTGTGACTGGGTTACCTCACTCAGGATAATATTCTCTAGATGCATCCATTTTCCTACGAATTTCATAAAGTCATTGTTTCTCCATTGTGTAAATATACCACAATTTTTGTATCCATTCATCTACTGAAGGACATCTGGGTTCTTTCCAGCTTCTGGCTATTATAAATAGGGCTGCTATGAACATTGTGGTGCATGTGTCCTTATTGTATGTTGGAGCATCTCTGGGATATATGCCCAGAAGTGGGATAACTGGGTCTTCAGGTAGGACTATGTCCAATTTTCTGAGGAACCGCCAGACTGATTTCCAGAGTTGTTGAACCAGCTTACAACCCCACCAACAGTGGAGAAGTGTTCCTTTTTATCCACATCCTCACCAGCATCTGCTATCATCTGAGTTTTTGATCTTAGCCATTCTGACTGGTGTGAGGTGAAACCTCACGGTTGTTTTGATTTGCATTTCCCTGATGGCTAAGGATGTCAAGCACTTCCTTAGATGCTTCTCAGACATTCAATATTCCTCGATTGAGAATATTTTTTTAGCTCTATACCCCATTTTTTAATAAGATTGCTTGATTCTCTGGAGTCTAACTTCCTGAGTTCTTTGTATATATTGGATATTAGACCTCTGTCAGATGTGGGGTTGGTAAAGATCAGGCATTTTCTCAATTGAGGTTTCTCTTCCCTGATAACTCTCACTTGCTCTTATAACTTAGCTTATTATGAATAGTACTGGAATAAAAATTGGCATGAGTGTATCTCTGTTATACATTACTTTGGAATTTTCAAATTAGATACTCAGAAATAATTAGACTGAATCATAAGGTAGTTTTTTTAAACTCCATACTGATTTCCCAGTGGAAACACTGGTCTATATTATTACCAGCAGTGTATAAGGTCCTTGTTTGTTTATATCTTTACCAACACTTGTTATTCGTCTTTTGTAACAACTGCAATTCTGACTTGGGCAAGAGGAGATACAGATGCCATTTTTATTTGCATTTCTCTGATAGCTAGTGAAATCAGACTTTCCCTCCATATTTGTGAGCCATTTTTACTTCATTTTAAAAAAATGGTTGCTCATTTCATTAGCCCAGTTATTAACCAGATTATTTGATTTCTTGTTATCTATTTTTTAAGTTCTCTACACCATGTAAATATTAATCCATGTCAGACATATAACTATGTTGACACAAAAGTATGTCTCTAAACTCAAAAGGAAAAAGGTTGATTTATTCTGAAGCCAAATGTGAGTGACCACAGCCTCATAACAGAGCCTGGTTGCTTCAAATACCATGAGGTAAAAATTTCACGAGGTTTTATAGTAACACAACAAGGATGCTATGCTGGACAAAGAGGTGGGCAATAGATGTGTGGGCGAGAAAGATGGCCCAAGATATTCTGGCTTTGTGCCTGCAGCTTTCCGACTTCTCCACAATTATTGAAATTCCAGTCACTCTGCCTTGTTGCGGCTTCTTCCCAAGAACTTTGGTTAACACTAGCAATGATTTCCTCCCATTCTGTGGGTTGTCTCCTCACTGACTAATTGTTTCCTTAGCTGTAAAGAAGCCTTTTAATTTCATGAGGTCCAATTTGTCAACTGTTGGCCTGGTTTCCTGCGGAACTGAAATCCTATTGATTCCTTCTTGTTTGTGCCTGAACCTTGATTCGATCACCCTCGTTTTTCCTCTGTCTGTTTCATCAAAGCCTTTGATCCATTTGCCTTTCTTTAAAAAAATGTACACTTGGCATCTTTGTATCATGCTGTAGCTGCACGGTCTCTAACCTGGGTATTCTATTCAATCCGACTGACCAATGTGACTATTGAACTGGTACCCTGTGGCTTTGCTCTGCAGTGCAACTCCACTCAAAGGTGATGGTCCTCCACCATTGTGCTTTCTCTCTGGATTGCTTTGGCTGAGTTATGATATAGTCCACACATTACTGTCTCTTCAGCTTTGCTTTTGTCCAAGGACTTTTCTGTCTCTACAGATGTGATCGCATGATTCTGCTCTTGAATACATTTATGCATAATGTTATATTTGCTGATTTTAATTTGGCAAAAATGAATCTAGAAATTCACTTGGATCCCTGAATCTCTAGAACAGAGTTCACCTTGATCAAGATAAATAAATGTTTTCAATATGCTTTTGAATTTGGCTTGCCATTACTTTGTTGTGATGTTTTGAGTCTATGTTCACTGGGAAGCTTGGCCTACAGAGTGTGTGTGCGTGTGTCTGTGTGTATGTGTGTTTCTGTGTCTTTCTCTGTGTGTGTGTCTGTTTGTGTGTGCCTGTGTATGTATGTCTGTGTGCCTCTGTGTGTCTGTGTGTCTGTGTGTGTCTGTGTGTGTATGTCTATGTGTTTCTGTGTGCCTGTGTGTGTCTGTGTGTGTCTGTGTGTCTGTCTCTGTGTGTGTGTGTGTGTGTGTGTGTGTGTTGGATGTAAGAATAATACTGGCTCTGTAAAAAGAGTGTGGCAGTGTCCTCCTTGTTTTATAAAGTAGTTTGAGGAATACTGATATTCATTATGTTTGAAAGGTCTGGGAGAATTTAGCAGTGAGATCATTTCGTCCTGCACATTTTTACCAGGAACAATTTGTTTTGCTTTTTAATTGCTGCTTCAATTGCCTTGCTTGTTATAGATCTTTATAAAATTGTTTATCTCATCATGACTTCATTTTGGTTGATCATGAGCCTAGAAATTTGTCCATTTATTTTATATTTTCCAATTTTCTGGAATTTTTTAAAATAAATTTTCTTAATTACTTTTTAAATCACTGTGTCTGTTAGAACACCTCCCCTTTCATCTCTATTTTCTGTTCATCTGGGTGTGTTTTCTTTTGGTCAGTTAGCTAAGAATTCATCAGTCCTCTTTGTCTTTCCAAAGATCAACTCTTCATTTAATTGATCATTCTTTCTTTTCATTTTCATCTCATTAATTCTGACCCTTCTGGTCACTGTTAATTTAATACTAACCCCAGAAAGCTCGGAAAACCCCAAAAACAACTCACAGACTATATGAAGTTCAAGAAAAGAAAAAAAAAAAGAAAATGAAAAATCATTATGCTTAATCTTTACACACCAAGAAAACTGACTAATTCCAGGTTACATCTTGTTTTACATGTACTTTATGCTCATTGTAACTAGTAAGATCTTAATGCACACTATCAAACCTTAAAAAAAAAAAATCAAGCACTGACAAAAATGTATTTGCATACTTTTATGCAAAAATGCTTAAAATCTGTACATTTATCTTTGTTTTTTTAAATAAAGTTGTTCAATTAAAAAAACTACAAAAAAGAAGTTAACAGTTGTTAAATTATAACTATTGCATATGGCTTTGCTACAGATAAGCTATAAAAGTCAGGCATGTTACTTTTCTAATCTGTATCTTACTGGCCTATTATGTACCTAATTTATTTTTTTCATATTCCAATGAATTTAAGAAAAATAACATATAGCTTTCTACTACCGCAATAATGAATGAGGATAATTGTAATTTTAGAAACTAGATTTATATTTTAAATTATGTCATGGTTATTATTATTTTATATAACTATTATTTGTTTTATTCTTTTGTAAGTTTACATATATAAACTACTCTGGTCATAAAAAAAATTGACCCTTCTGTATACTGCTTGTGGGTTTGGCTCATTCTTCTTCTTCCAAAGCCCTAAAAGCATCATTAAGTTACTTATTTGAGTTCTTTTCTGATTTTTTAAAAGAATTATTTATTTATCTTATGCATATGGGTGCGCTGTCGCTGTCTTCAGACACACCGGAAGAGGGCATCAGATCTCATTAGAGGTGGTTGTGAGCCACCATGTGGTTGCTGGAGATTGAACTCAGGACCTCTGGAAGAGCAGTCAGTGCTCTAACCACTGGGCCATCTCTCCAGCCCACTGATTGTTTTTCTTAACTGTAGGCACTTGTAGCAGTGGTTTCCATGGAAAAGACACAGCTGCAATTTGTTGGTGAGATGGAAACTAGCACAATCACTAGAATGTGAACGATTTTGTAAATGTTTGTGATTGCATTGTGTGTTTGTTGTGCATGTGTGTTTGTGTGTATGCATGTATGCTTGAGTGTGTGTGTGCATAGGTTGTGTGTAGGTTTATGTATGTATATGTGTGCATTTGTTTGTATGTGTGCATTTATGTGTGCATATGTTTGTATATATGCATTTGTATGTCTCTGTATACACGCTTGTATGTATTTGTGTACATGTATGTGTGCTTGTGTGTATGTCTTTGTGCATTTGTGTGTTATATGTGTATACATGTTTGTGTATGCTTCTGTGCATACACAACATGTTTCCACCAGTATGTGTGCATGCATGTACATTGTGTGTGCACATGTATTTGCATGTATGTGCATCATGTTCATGTGTGTTTCTATATTTGCTTATGAGTGTGTAGTGTGCATTCATGTATGTGTATGTGTATATAAATGCATGTTTGCATGTATGCCCATGTGATGATGTGTGTGCACATGTATGACAAAACTAGAAAGGCAACAATGATAGAGGAGAAGGAGCTCTTTGGGCATAGGACGGTCATAGAATAATACTTATGATGGTAAAGTGAAAAACAAGGTCTGTTTGTGAGGAATAAAAGGACTAACAAGAATGTGGCAGAAGAGAATTGGAGAAGGGAATTAAACTAGAAGATTATAATATAGCTTGAGAATGACATAGTGAAAGTCAGTACCTTGTGTGATAACATTAAATTTAAAAAATGAAACGAACAAATGATTTAAAAAAACAATTTTCAAACATACAAATTGACCAGGAAGCGGTGGTGTATGCTTTTAATCCCAGCACAAGCAGTCCTCTTAGTTCCAAGGCCATCTTGGTCTACAGTGATTATGAGCCTAGAAATGTGTCCATTTATTTTCTATTTCCCAATTTGTCACCATCCACACCAGGCCACTATCTACAATGGTGATCTCCATGCAAGATATGCCAGAGCAATAATGGCAGAAGACTCATGGGAGTAACCAACCAATTCTGATTGAATTTGAAGCCCACTCCGTAAGATGGAGCACTTCCATAACACTGCTCAGGTAACCAAGAACCTGAGACTAGATTAGCCACAGACTAGGCAAAAACCAAATACTACTGTCCTACTAACAGAATGTAGCAACAAAATGTCTCCTAATGAGACATTTACTCATGGATCTTGCTCAGCCATCATCAGAGAAGCTTCCTCTTGCAGCAGATGGGAACAAACACAGAAACCCACAATAGACAATGTTCAGAAAGTGAGAGACCTTGGAACACTCAGTCCTAAATGGGTTGTCTCCATCAGTTCCCTCCCTTTGTGGCTCAAAAAGAAAGAGGAAGAAAATATAAAAGCAGTTGTTGAAAGATTTGAGTGATGGGTTGGCTCTGCAGTTAAGAACACTGTTGCTCTTATAAAGGAGCTGGGCTCAGTTTTCAGCACCCATATGGGGCCTCAAAACCACTCATAAGTCCAGTTCTCAGGGATCTGACATCATCTCCTGACCTCTGAGGTTACCAGGCATGCAAGTAATGCACAGACATACATGCAGGCAAAATACTCTTTCAGTTAAAATAAATCTTTAAAAATTAAAAAAAAATCAAACTATGGCTACTTTGGATGGGTTTCAGGACAGGCAGCAAGACCCTTGCTCTGGCGTTCTGGAAAATGGCTGCAATTCAACTTCTGAGACCTTTTTTATCTTCAAGCATCCATAGTTAAGTATTTCAGCTTTTCTTCAGATAAATGTTGAGATTAATGGTCTTCTCATGGGAGCTACAGAGCATGGCTGTAATTCCTTCCAGAACATTCTGGGATATGTGTTTATGCATCTCCTGGGAAGAGGGCAAATTACCACTAATTATGGTTTCTTTACCTTCTAGTAGTAAATGTCAGGGTCCCATGCACCTTGGCTTTTCATCTGGAAAATTGTTTTTTTTTTTTTTTAAGGTGAAATCTTGACCATGTTATAAAGCAAACACATCTGGGGAGGGGTGGGTAGCCACACAGCAGCAGCCATCCACAGTGCTTAGAAAAAAAGACTTAATTACAAGGTAGAACCACGGGTCTTGTGTTTCATCCAGTCAGGGCTTACCTGACTTTCAGTCTTCCCCACAATGGATGTCAAGAAATATAGTTTAGGAGTTGGGGTATGGCTCAGAGGTAGATCACCTGTCAGTCTACTGAGCTTGAGGTTATAGGCTCCATCTCAGCCTTGAAAGAAGAAAATACTTTATTGGGATTTAGTACAAATCCTATGTTACTAGAGCAAGCATCTCACTAGATAGCAGTTTACTTCAGCTCTAATGTCCTGGAGATCTAATGTCACATTTTCCACCCTAATTGTTTTTTACTTCTTTAGAAAACACTAACCCAGGCCTACAGCCTTAGCTGTGTGTGGGGAGCCGAATGTGGACGCCATTACAAGATGGTGCTGACTCCCTCACGGTTTGAGGTAAACAACTCCATATATAGTAATGCTCTTGTCAGCTAAGGCGCTGCACCCTGCGCATGCGCAGTACATAACCTATCTCCGGCCAATCCCGAGGCCTCTGGTGTTGGCAGACTGGTGACAACCAATCATGGCAAGCCCTGTATGCGCTTCTCCCTATATAAGTGGACAGCTAGGGTAGTTTGGGGCCCCTCGTTTCCTGCTCTCCCCTTCAATCAAGAGGCTCCCACAATAAAGCGTGATCTGAGAAGAATCCTCTGGTGGTGGTCGTCTTTCCTCGCTGGTTGAGGAGCGAGCCGCAGCTGTGTTTCTATTGCTATGAAGAGACACCATGACTAAGGCAACTCATAAGAGAAAACACTTAATCAGGGGCTTGCTTATAGTTTCAGAGGGAGGGTTCCTGATAATCATGGTAGGGAATGTGGCCACAGGCAGGCATGATCCTGGAGCAGTTGTTTACATTTGGTTCACAAGCTGGAGGCAGAGAGAGAGAAGTGGGGGAAAGGAGGGGAGGGAGAGAGGAGGGAGAGGAGAGGGGGAGGGAGAGGAGGGGAAGGAGAGGAGGGGAGGGGAGAAAGGGAAGGAGACTGGGCCTGGTTTAAGCTTTTGAAACCTCAAAGCCTGATCCTAGTGACATACCTACAGCAATGCCTTATCTCCTACTCCTTCCCAAAGCAATTGCACCAGCTACGAACCAAAAATTCAAATATGTTAGTCTATGTATTGTAGATTTATGTTAAGTCAGTTCATGTCTGGATAGGGAGAGGAGGTGGGAAAAGGGAGAGGAAACGGAAGAGGAGGAGTCAGGGAGAAAAACCAGAAGAGGGGGAGAGGAACAGGAGGACAGTTACAGGCAAGTTATAAGGGATCTCATAGGAGGGGAATAGAGGGTGTAGTGGTAAATCTGCTCAATATAGACATGCAGCTTGTGTTCTTAATTACTGATTTGTATTTTCATTGAATGGGTTATTCGGGTTGAAGAGGATATTGCAACAATGTATGGGGGCCATTCTCATTCAAATAACCACACCAACTAAATTCGTTTTGTGATACACAAATGGGATAAAATTCAAAGTTTGAAATTCTGAAGTCAATTCTAAAATCTAGGCGTAGTTTGGTGCCATTGTATAGATGGGAAAAATTAAGGCTTTAAAAAATTGTGAAGTTGTTCATTGTTATTTAGAGAAATGAGATTCAAGAAGTTGAGGTGTTTATACATACATACGTACATATGTTTATGTATATTCATTTGTTCACTTTTTATCATGCTGTTACTGCATGCCAGAGGCTGCTATCCTATGGATACAAAAGTTTATGACAGACCCAGGCTATTCTCATGAGATCTCCCAGTCTAAGAGATGAGAACCACACTTATTCCTCAGCATTCCCCAGACATGGAGCTTTGAAAACTTGAACTTCATTTGTAAAGCTTGGATGAGAAATTTTAGCAAATTAGCATCCTGTTAGATGTGCCCGTGTTTTTATATAACAAGGCAAATCATCTATGTCTTGAATATGTCCCCCAGGGTTCATGTACTAGGAGTCTTAGCTCCCATGTGACCTACATGACACCCTTCCACGATTATGTGATCTAATAAGGAGCCCTTTACTAGACTTGGCTCTTGGTCTTTGAATTGGTAGTCTTCAGGACTGAAAAAAGTAAATCTCTGCCCTATAAATACTTTTGGGTAGTCTATTACAGCAATACACATTAGACTAAAACAATATTCATATGGTGCTACCTCACTCCATTGTTCTTCCCAACACTGTAGAGCATAGCTTGGTCAAGAAGAGATGATCACTCTTTGTTTACCAGGACACTATTTGGGGTCTCCACTGTCTCAGTGCCCACCTGGTAGCTACTTCTATGAACAGGAAAGAGATAGAGTCCTCTGAGTATCAGGTAATGTAGTGTGACCACCAGGGGCAGCAGCACATTGTCTGCTGTGGAAACCATCCAAGAACAGCCATGCTGAAACGTTCTGGTTCTTCTGGGGATCTATGTCCTCAGGAAACATAAGTGGGCTTGGCCAGCACTCCATATGCAATGCACACAACATCCAAAGGAAGTGGTAATGAGCCCAAATTTAATGAAATTATTGAATACAGTCAGGTATTCACATCTATGGGTTCTGCCAGCGATGGATGAAAAACACTTTAGGGGAAAAAAGGATATCTGTAATGAACATGAACAGACTTCTCTTTGTCTTCTAAACAAACAGTATCACAACAATTTACTCAGATTTTGCATCTTGTAGCATCTAGATGATCTGAGTCAAGATCTCAGGACTTGAGCCCTGCTAGTGGGTAGGAGCTGAGGCTGATCCCAAGAAATGAGAAGCACCTGAGGAAAGTGATTGCTTGGTTTGGAGACCCCCAGAAGTGTGGAGCTTTCCAGGTCCCAAGCGGTCTTTAAGCCCATTCCCTGCCTCTGTTGCTTTTGGCCTTTGTTTCCAGTTTGAAGATGGCTATGGTGAAGCCCGCCTGGTACAGCTCGAACAGGCAAATTTAGGTTTGTCTGTGCCAGTCTGCACACCGGCTCTATTTGCTTGCAAAAACCAGCTCCTCCTTACTCTATCTTGGCCCTTGGCCCAGGCAGTTTTTCTGTTCTCCCTGCCCCCAGGACTGACTTTCACTCACAAAAATACACTGGTGAGGACCCCCAGCCCTGTAGTCCACAGGAAGGACTTCCTGTTTTCCTGAAAAATTTTCCTCAGACACAGCTTTCATATCAGCCTCCTGGGTAAGGCGGGTACCCAGGGAGTCAGTTCTATCTGTGGTGAGACTGCTTAGCCTCTGGGCTGGTGGAGTGGTCTAGAGACATTTGGTGGGGAAGAGATGGGTGATTTGGCTTGATTCCCAGATGTACCCCTTACCTAGCTCAAACTAGTCACTTTTCCCCTGGCTTGAAGTGCTCCTAAAGTTTGGGACCATGTGGATGGACGGAGTCCCCTATAAAATGTACATTCTAAAGCTCAGTGATGTATAAGTGCCCCTTTATTTCTACATCAAAGTGCACATGAAAGGAACACTTTATCCTTGGGGAGAGCACAAAAATAGAAGCAAGGGCCCTTTCCCATGTCCCACAGATAGTTGGCTCTGCCAGCATCTTGCTAAGAAATGGTCATTTCAGATTCGAGTCTGCACTTCTTGGCCCTTTATCAAACTAAGAAGATTAATTTGAGAATTCAACCATTATGCCCAGCAAGAACCACTGGTTTAGGTCTTAGACAAAGGCCTCTCAAGTTACCCAGAGGAGGACCAAGGGTAAGCAAATGGGGCACCCCCCACCCTTAATGCAATGTATTTATTCAGCCAGGGACTTGGGGAATATGGGACTGAAGCTGCAAAACAAGATGATGAAGAGTATCACATGTCAATCTGGTTACCAAAGGGGGGCTGGAGTCCAGTCTCTGCTGGACTCCATGCAGCTTTCTCAAGAGCCCCGAGTAATCCAAAGGCTTTGTGCCCATAAGGCCTTGAGATAAGATCAGCCTTCGATCTGACCTCAGAAGCAAAAGAGAATTTTGACTTGATAAGCCTTGAAGAGGCTCCACCATTGTCTGTCAAAGAGGATTCACAGATAGATATACTTGGAAAGTTTTCTTCAATACTCAAAGGAGTACAGTTAGGAGCCTAATGCTGTGTAAGTTCTGTGTTGGTGTGGTTCTGGGTAGATCTGGGTTTACATGAACAGACAGAATTTCAGGGTCCTCCATCCATGTTAGGGGCTCAGTTGTGTGCCCTGACTCCAGATCCTGTGGATATGCCAACCTTAATAGCTCAGAATTTGACCAAATTAGAGAGGCAATTACCCTTAAATAGGTAATTAAGGTTATCTATGACTTAGGGAGTGGATCCTGATCCAATCTAAGTGATAGCCTTGGAAAAAGAGACATGCAACACCACACACACACACACACACACACACACACACACATACACACCACTTACCACACACACATATATCATACACATACAAACCACAGACACCATACTACATATTTACCACATACACCCCACATACACACACACATACCACATACACCACACACACAAACCACAGAAACCATACCATACACATAGCACATATACATACCACACCACACATACCACATACACATCACACACACACACACACACACACACACACACACACACACACTCAGAGATCCTGCAAGTACATTAAAAAATGCTATCTCAGGATCAAGAGAAGCCAGTCCTGCCCAGGCCTTGATCTTGGACTCCAGCCTCCAGAACAATGAGGAGACCATATTCATTCAACAGCAACTTCCTATTCCTCAGCCCTCAGTACCTATGCAACTCTACATTTTATACCCTCATTCTGTTAATTTTGAATACCCTGAGTGCCTAGATGTCAGTTGTGTGAGCCAATGGATCTTGACATTATAGTTGGTAGCCCTAACAACCAATACACTCTGAAATGAAACCATGATTTCACTGATCAGTTATTGTAGTGAACTCAGGGTGTTCTGAGGTTATCTTGGGAACCAGCCATTAGGCTCCAAGGAGATGGCTTGGTCGTAAGTGTGTGATATGCAAGCATGAAGATCTGAGAATGGAGCCCCCAGGATCCATGCAAAAGTCAGGTACAGCAGCATGGTGCAGGGACATGGGACAGAGAGGGGCAGATCTCTAGACCCCAACAGCTAGCTATTCCAGCTAATCATGAGTGAAAGATCCATTTTAAAAAATGTAGAGGGTGAGAGAGGGAGACACTTCACATAGAACTCTGCCTCCTACTGCATGTGCACACACATTCATGCACATCTGCTTACACATGTACACACACACCAATAGTCATATATGCTACCATGTACACATGTGCACAAAAATAAAAAATTATTGGGGGCTATGCAGCCTGCACTTTGCATATAAGAGTCTCAAAATTTGACCCTGAGCATCAAAAATAAACAAGTACATTATTAAATAACTAATTAAAATGCACAAGTGTAAGAAGTATCCCTTCTTTTTGCTTGCCTGTCACCCAGTTAGCTACCTCCAGGGGTGGAGATGAGAAGGGGCATGGGGTAATGGCCCGGGCAGAGAGAAGCGCACAATCAGCATTGGCCACTGGGAACCTTAACAAGTCTCAACCTGACCACACAAATTCAAAAGGGGAAAAGTTGTTTGTTTTTTACAAATTAAATGGAATCTATTTCTCAGGCCTCATGTTAGAGCGTGTAGAAAATCCATCTCACTCAGCAGGGGGACTACAACCAGGTCTCTTTCTCCCCTCTCTCCCCTCTCTCCCTTCTCTCTCTCCCTCTCCTTCTCCCTCTCTTTCTTCTTTTGAGCTTTAAAATTGTGTAAAACACATTGCCTTCAGTTCAATTTTATTAAATACATGCACAATGGTATGCAATTATGGCCAGCCTCCAGCCTCATTGTTCTTCGTATTTTGTAAAACTGAGAGTTTGTACCAAACACTAACTCCAAACTTCTTCTTACTTCACATCTGGAAATGCCTGTCTCTATACATTGTGGGCACTTCATGTATCTCCATGTGTCCCTTGACGACCTGTTCATTTCACCTCGTGTAATGTCTCCAGTCATGTTTGTGATCGTTAGCTTTTTGTTTGTGTAATAAATACCTAAAAGAGAAGACTTAATGGAGAAAAGAAATATTTTGTTGACCTAAAGTTTCAAAGGTTTAATTAAGGCTATGGCTGGTGTTGTTTCTCCTAGGCTGTGGACAGGCAGAGCTTATGGCAGATGGAGCTGGAGGAACAGTCACCCACCTCATGGTGGCCAGGATGCACAGAGAGAGGGGGGAGAGAGAGAGGGAAAGGGGAAGGGGTAGAAGAGGGAGAAGGAGGGGAAGGGGGGAAGGGGAAGGGAGAGGGAGACAGGGAGGGACCAGACAAGGTGCATCTTCCCACAACATATTTTCAGTGATCTTTCTTCAAGCAGGCCCACCTTCTCAATGACATCATCTTATGGATTCATCAAAGCATTTATCTACTGATTATGTCAGAACTCTCAGGATCCACTTACTTCTCAATGGCTGGATCTATCAGCTAGTGACCAATCTTTCAACACATGAGCCTTAGGAGGTGAGCATTTCATATTCACACCCCAACAATACTGTAGAATACATAGTTTTCTTACTTTTGAGAGCTAAATAATATTCTATTTTTATATGCCTCATTTTGTTTGTCCATTAATCCATAGATAGACACAAGTTGCATCTACCATTTGGCTGTTACAAACAATGCTGCTCTAGACACACATCTATTTGATCACCTGCTTTTACTTCTTGTGTATAATAAGCCCAGAAATTTAATTGCTGCAACATATTGCATTGCATGTTTAACTTTTTGAGGAATCTCCATGTAATTTTCCATAGTGACTGGAACATTTTATTTTCCTACCATCAATACACACAGGCTCTACTAGTCCTCTATATTTTGTTGACATTTATTAAATACTGCTTTTGTTTTTATAATAGGCTCATTGCATCTTAATCAATGTGATGCAGGTTTTGCAGACATGACAGTAATGTACAGCATGCAACTGCATTGAGGAGACTCTTTTGTCCTGTACTCAAAGTCCTTCTAAATGAACATCAGTTCTGGGTTAACAACCCATGTTGATCACAACCAAGGACCTGTACTTAGGAGTCCAGAATATAAGCTCTGTGGCCCGGGCTCATTGGGAGTATCATATAAAAAGGAGCAAGGCTCCAGGGGGTACCTCACAGTCTTTGATGCCTTTTCAGTGTTGAGGATCCTGTCCCCTCTCTGAGTACTCTCTTATTTTGTTCCAGTGTGTCACTGTAATAATGTGGTTGTATAATGGACCAAGAGCGTAAGACCAAGAGGGGAGTGTTGAGGTAACCGTGTGCATCTCCACGATATGGGCTCCTATGGGTTTGGTGGTATACTTACGGTGGATATCTGATTCAAAGACCACTTGTGAACAAAGTAGGGAGTCTAGTGTCAGATGCAGCAATTTCATAAACATGCAAGCAAAATAGCACATACCTATTGACATCCAAGCACCCCACGCTTACAATGGTGCTCCCCCTCTGTCCTTTATCTTTATTTTTCTTGTTACATTTATTTGTTTACTTCTCTCTGCAGTGTTCCCACCCGACCAATGAATAGTCTGGGGGGTCCCTACTTTGGGGACTGTATAATACTGTCACTTCTGCAAAACCCCATTCACCTCAAGCTTGGTCCTGGAAATCAGACTGGAGCAGTGAGAGAGTGAATAAAGGACAGACACACAGACAGAGGTACAGAAAAGCTTGCATCAGGTGGGCTGTGCTCACTCTGAGGGTGTAGCACCAAGTGCACAATAAGCAGGAACGTCAGGATATTTACTAAAGAAGTGGTTTATTCCTCCACCACGCTCTTTTCTTGTTTGTTTTTCAAGCACCTCTGATGCTTGTTTCATTTTAGGAAGGGCACCCTGTCCTTCATCACTGAATTGGTCCACTACGAACAAGGGGGAAAAATCTTGATTAAATAAACCAGTCCCCCAGGGAAGGAAGAGTCAGAAAAAGGATTTGGTTCTGGAAAAACATGGATACAAACAAGAGAATGGAGAAAATCTGCAGGGAAGGGGTGGTGAAGTCCTGATCCTCATCTGGGACTTGGGCTGGAAAGCCCATGGCTCTCCTCTCCCAGAACTATGCCCTTCTGCATTCCTGAATACCCATCCTCTTCCTGACAGACTGTTTTATTTGGTTGAACACCAGATGGGCTTGTTGTAAGTGCAAAGGGGGGATGTGTGTAAAATATACTAAATATCACATGAAGCACAGTTGTTCTTAGAAATAGAAATTAAACACAAAGATGGGGAAAACGATACTGGGTGATAAAATTTATAAATGCAATGTCATCTAATAGTAAAATATTTGTGATGATGGTTGAGGATCCTCAAACCACAAGTTAAGAGAACATTAAAAAACAAAACAAAAACCACTAATTTTTTTCCACCTGCCTGTAATCTAGTAATTTAGGATAAACTGTCAATAACTTCAAGAATAGGATATAAAGCAACTGAGATAATTCTTAACTCTGTGAGGTTTAACAATCATTAAATTTTGTAAAGAAAAGATTCATGTCTTATTTTATATTTAACCCAATTTTCTCCAAGTGTACCTTTCTTAAATAACACATGCCTTGTTTTGATTTCTTCAAAAACAATATATCTTATAGTATCTTCCTGTGACTGTAATCACCACCATCATCATCTAAGATCCATAGTGGCTGAAAACCTTTTTGGCTTTTTGTATACTGTCTTTTAAAATTATGGGGTTTTGTGTGTGTGTGTGTGTGTGTGTGTGTGTGTGTGTGTGTGTGTGTGTGTGTGTATGAATATAAGATCCTGTGAAGGGTAGAGGCATTGCATTTCCCTAGAGCTAGAGTTACAGACAATTGTGAGCCACCTAACATGGGCGCTGGGAAATGAACTGTGTCCTCTGCATGAGCAATATGTGCTTCTAAACGCTAAGGCATCTCTTCCGTCCCATTATGCATTTTTAATAAGAGCTGTCCAACCTATCACACACACGCTTATTAAAATATAATGTTCCAATTCTAAGGGTATAATTCAATGATGTCTTGAATAAGTTCAGTTAAGTAACTATTCCAACCATCCAGCTTTGAGAATTGCCAATGACTGCACCTTGCTTGTCTCTCTCACGCCATTCCTAAGCAGTTGCTTATCTTCCTGACTCTATAGACTTGCACTCTGGACACTTGTATGTACAGTGTGTGTTAGTGATCTTTCTGACTGGGGATCACAGCTTTAGATGTTCCAGCCCATTATCAGTGGGCTCCATTGCCTTGGCTGAGATAGTGCATCACGGTAGAAATGTGCCAGTGAGCAAAATCACATTATGGATGGGAACAAGAAATGCATAGGTCCAACCTCATAAAAACATCACCATGTCCCAGAAGAACTATTGTTAGTGTTGCCTTAAAAATGTTGCAGTTTTCTCCTAACCCCTCTAGCTCCCAAATAACTGAGACAGTACTGTTATATTTATTTGACAGTTTAAGGAACAACAACTGAGTAGTATTAATCTATTTTAGTCCTCTAAACTGTCTACCTCCCAACCAAAATCTCTCAGAAACTTGCATTTTATGGTTTTCTTTGCTCTAGCTGTTTTCTTATGGTTTCTCCTGGACCCTCTCCCCTCTCTGTCTCTGTACTCCCCATCCTGGGAGAAAGTCTATTTGGAGCTCTATTCTTTCCCCTGCTCAGTCATTGGCTGATCAGCTTTTATTGACAAATCAGAGAATAAATGAGGAGCAATGCTTACACCATACTGAGGCAGAAGAAACTTGGAATAAGCATTATAATGCCATGTCTGAATTGCAACCAGACATGGGGGCAGAGAAATCAGCATTTGAATAACACAAGGATAATCTTCACATAGCACACAATAACATTATGCCTACATGCCGTACTGTGGATCAAGGCTTAAACATGTGCCTTTGAAGAACTTCTAAAAATCATGTAATACATGGTTTTCTGTTTGAATTTTTTTTGGCTCACAACCGTGTATCCAAGAGTCATTTATATCTGTTACCTTTTCTTTTTTCAAAAAGGGATTATTTATTTATTTATTCATTTAGTGTATGTGTGTAACTATAGAGGCCAGAAGATGGTGTTACATCTCCTTGGAACTGGAGTTGCAGATGGTTGTGAGCAGCCCAGTATGGTTGTTGGAAACAATCTAGGTCCTCTGCAAAAGCAGCAAATGCTCTTCACCACTGAGCCATCTTTCCAGCCCTGTGTATTTGTTACCTGTATGTCACTGTGATAAAAATACCTGATGGAAAAGAATGAAGGAAGGAAAAGTTTATTTAGACTCATAGTTTCAGAGAATCTCAGTCAATCACAGCAGTGAAAATATGGCAAGGTTTATGGCAGTGACAGTCATGGTAGAGACGCTTCATGCTTCACAGAAGGTTCTGGATCTAAAGCCCAGGCTATAGACTTTGATGGTCCATCCCTAGTGGCCTACTTCCATCAGGATCAACCTGTTAACTGTCCCACACCCTCCCCAAACAGGGGTTACAAGAATTTAAAACTGGGGCCTGTGGCTCAGATTCACCATGAGCAATGGTGTGGCATGGCTCGGTGCCAGTGTTTCCACTGTGCATTAGAAATAGATTCCACTTTTGGAGCTTGCAGAATTCTTCATGGGTTCATCTGACAGTTCTCTGAAAAAGCATCTACTAGACTATTTTACTGGTTTTAACTTGGGTCCTTTCTTTTATTATAGGCCCTTTTTTCTATATGTTGACAGAAATGTCTTATAAGAAGATTCTTCCATTATGTCCCATAATCTATGACTTATTATCCTATTTTCTTTATGTGTCATTTAAAGAGCAAAACATTGTCAATTTTGATAAAGTCCAATTTACCAGAACATTTTTGTTCCTGAACTTTTTTGTTTGAGACATAGTCTCACTCTATAACTCAAATTGTCCTGGAACTCACTATAGGTAGCCCACACATATTGGTACAGACTTATGATGACTCTCCTGTCTTTGCCTCTTATTGCTAGGATTATAGACATAAATAACATGCTAGCTCTGCTCGAATGTTTGATGTCATATTGAAAGAACAATTTTCTAGCTCATGGGAAAAAAGATTTTCTTAGAATTATAGAATTTCATAGTTTTTGTTTTGTGAAACACTTCAAGATGTAGGCATAAGCAAAAGGTTTCTGAAAAGGACTTTAATAACCCAGAACTAACCTCAAGAATCAACAAGTTGGATTATATGAGATTTAAAAGCAACAATACAGCAAAGGAATCTATCAGCAATGTGAAACACAGCCTAGAGAGTGGGAAAACCACTATCTGTTTTACTCCAGTGAGATGCTAACAGCTAGCCCATAGAACCAACTGCCAATGCTAAACACCAAAAACAAGAACTGGCTCGAACTGCTACTAACCAGCTAGATACTGTCTTTTATATACTCCTCCCCCTGCTTGTTTCTAAAAAGTAGCTAATTTTGAATCAAAGGCAGAATACAGGTGGAGGGGAAAAAAGCATGTCATGAGACCTAGTAACATCAATTTATGCAAATTTCTCTTGGGGATACTCCTTCTTGGTCTACACATATGAGAAGGTTCAATAACTGGGGTAGAACTTTTACTAGGATACTTTGGAGTGTGAGTGTCTGAAGGTAAAGATGAAGAGAGGGTCTCTCTCAAGAAAATTGCTCAGGAATTAATTGTCTATTTGAATAAGGCTCAGCATTTTTCAGAAGAATATAATCTACTCTAAATACACTTAATCATTTTCAGTATCTACTATGCAATGGAAGCAGGAAAATACAACCTATAGCCAAGTTATCAAGGATACCTGCAGATTATCCAAAATGAACAAATTTAAATTTAAGGAATTTGCAGGGAAAAATGTATATATAAGTGAAAAAGCGAAGTATTTTCAGAAAGATAGGGAAGTTCCAAAATAATAGATAAATTAATTTCCTAGATTTGCAGATTAATATCTAAAACTTAGAAACCTAAACAATTCAAAATAAATGATATTGGCCTTAATGACAAATGATCTTTGTAAATATTATCCAAACTAGTGAACTGTGAACTGGACATGAGGCTGGATATTGTATCTCATGAAGAAAGATTGTATCTTTGGCTTGTGAATCTACTGGATGGAAAGTCCTAACAATACGACACTGGTGTCACAGCCTTCATGGTGAGTCATGGCATGACGGAGAACAGGAAAAAGGGGGCTGGAGCTGTAGGGTGACCTTGCTCAGAACAACAGGTTCTCAAGGGAACCAAACTAGTCACAGGACTTGTAACCCACTCCTGAGAGCCAGCACTAACCCATCCATGAGATTAGAACCCATGACTAAATCCAGCCCCGCTGGGCCCCACCACCTCATAGTGCCACCCTGGGACCAAGCCTCCAGCGTGTGAGCCACTGGGGTGACAGTGGGACTTTATTCAGACTGCAGCCAGAGGGAGTGACTTTTGTGTTGAGTTGACATCTAGATAGAATTGTCCAGTAAAGCATCACACTGTGCTCCAAGGTGGAGGGAAACATAGCAAGACATCTTTTGAAGTCTCCTCCACCAAAATTTAAAA
This sequence comes from Micromys minutus, assembly GCF_963924665.1. NCBI lineage: Eukaryota > Metazoa > Chordata > Mammalia > Rodentia > Muridae > Micromys > Micromys minutus. The sequence goes on along the minus strand of NC_137975.1, from coordinate 81,284,159 downwards.
AAAAAAAAAAAAAACCACTTTGTTCTGAATCTTCACTGTGGGCCTAGAACAGTGTCTGCATGCAATTGTTATGTATGAATGAGATGGACTTCTTACATAGCCATGGCTGTATTTTCCTAGTGGAAGAGTATTGTTTTTTTATATGTAGCCTATGATGACTTCAAACTTGCTATCCCCCTGCCTTAGCCTCCCACGTGCTGAGATCATTAAATGTGCACTACCACATTTGTCCCTAATGGAAGTTGGGTTTTTGTTTTTGTTTTGATATTTGACAGTTATGGCTCCAGGACAACAGTCATAGTCTCAAGTCCCGTGGACAAAGGAGTAGCTGATCTAAGAGACTGGACTTATGCACAGATCCCAGAAAATTCTCACCAAAGAATTTTCCAACATTAGTTTTTCTCCTCCTCTTCTTCTTCCTCTTCTGCCTCCTCTTCTTCTTTCTCCTCCTTCTCCTCCTCTTTTCTCTCCCCAAATTTTCTCAAAGTGGAGAGGGAAACATAATTGTAGCCATAGTTTATTTTAAGCCTTCCCTATGTGGATTTTAATGCATTTGCATTCTGAACGGCCTTTTTTTTTTTTTTTTTTTTTTTTTTTTTTTTTTTTTTTTTTTTTTTTTTTGTGAGAATGAACACAAACTTCAGAACAGAATGAAGTTCATTTAAATTGTTTCAAGCTGGTCACTGAATTTCTAAGCTCTGTCCAGTCTCCAGGTATTTTCTCTTTGAATCCAAGGGCCTGAAATGTAAATTTTAAAACAAATTGGAAAGCTCTTGCCAGTGAGTTTTGTTGGGAATCAGAGATCTGTGTCATATCCACGCAAGCTACAACTATGCTGAGGGAAAAGCTGAGAGAAAAGATTAAAGAGATAAAATTATGGAAGTAACTGATTTGGAAAGGACTCAAATGGAAGATTGAAGGCCCTAGTGGCTGTGCAGAGGATTAAGAAACATAAGTGATTTTGGCTCCTAAACTTGCTTTAAAAACCACACAAAATCGTTTTTCCATTTTCCTAAGGCTTGGAATCTCTATGTTCAGAATAACTTCAAACAGATGTGTCTGATTTCAAATGTTCTCCCAAAAGACCACATAGGCTCTTTTGTAGGGCAAAGGGACATATAGCCCAGAACGCAAAACTCTGTGTGACAGTGGCATTTATTTGACTTCACTCTAGGTTGGGCAGCAATCAAAGCCAAACTAAGTTGGCAACCGATGTCTTGAGAATGCATGTTGGCTTAAAGTGCAAAATTAAATGTGGTGCTCCAAAGAGGTCATCAAGCTCAGGGAAGAGAGAGAGAGATTGGAAAGGGGAGGGAAGAGCCTGGTAGGAAAACTCCATAAAAAATGTTTATAACTTGATATTTATCTTTGCAGTGGTCTTTTGGGGACTCCCCTTTTTCTGAGACAGGGTTACTATACAACACTGGATAGCCTCTAACTCCTTTTGTGGGCCACGCTGGCCTCAAACTCAGAGAGATCTGCCTGTTGAATGCTGAGATTAAAGGTGTGTACCATTACACACAGCCCTACTGGGAACCTTTGAAAAAAGAGGTGAGTGTGTCATTGTATCTAGTCTAATGTCAGCTACTACTGACAATACTACTACAAAGTTTATATCACTCCCTCCATCATTAACACAGCTGTCACCACCACAAGTACAGCCATCATCACCATCACCTCACCCCTGTTGTTTGCCACCACCAGCACCACTTCCATTACCATCACCAATACCACCACCACCATCAACAGTTAAAGACAAATATCTGAAGCTAAATGTTTGAGTAAAATGTTGGAACAAAATGTTAGCCACACTCAGCCACCTTGAGTTTATGTTGAACAATCTTCTTAAGAAGATTTAAACCCCAGATTTAACAGCATTGGTTATGAGATCCTTCCACACAATACCTTCTCCCTTTGTGGATTATACATCTGAGTTGCGGTTCAGCCAAACCTTCCCTTGATGCACTTCGTGTTTGTAGTTACTTGCTGCTGAGGCTTCTGCACTTCTACATAGCTGTACCCTATGTCATCACACTGCCTGATGCACTGTCCTCAGTGAGGTAGAAAAAGGGCTCTGTGCTCTCTCTGCTGGCCTAAAGGCTTCCTTCTTTCTCTTTTGAATATTTTTCAGAAACCAAAGACATGGGCTTTTTGTTTTTTATTTTTTATTTTTTGGTTAAATTTTTAGCAATTATGATTAATGCCCAGTAGAGAACACATTTAATGACAAGGAAATTACACATCCTTTATTTCAAGTTGTGAAAATGGGCATCTGGTGCTGTGCTCAGAGGTCCCTGCCCTCCTCAGATGTGTGCTTATTTCCCACACTTTCTTACTGTGATAACCAAGATCATATGACCCAGGTCCTCACAAATGGAGGGTAAATGGGCTGATGTTGAGCTACAGTCCTAGTTCTAACCTCTTTTCTGGTTAGATATTCTGGTAGCTTTTTTTTTGTCAGTTTATTTTTTGAGACAGTCATTTTACATAAATCTGGCCCTTCTTGAAACTTGATTTGTAGACCAGACTGGCCACAAATTCACAGAGATCCACCTGCCTCTGCTTTTCCAGATTATAGGATTAAAGGTGCTCTATCACACCCTACCACGGCAGGTAATAATTAAGATTTGTAAACTTATTTAATGTTTTCAAAAAAAAAAAAAAGCATGAAGTGGACGAGCTCCTTGCCCGGCTGCTGGCTGACTCACTAAAGAACTGTGCTGGTGACTTTTCTAACACTCAAGACACTACACATGGAATCTTGAAATAGTGCAAGATGCACTGACCTCTACAGGGGCCAGCTCTGAGAAAGCAGGTAACTGGAAAGTCCGTGAGCAGCCATGTGGTACCTCAGTACCTCTACACACACCATGCTACGCGTGCGCACGTACGCATGCGCTCACACACACACATGCACTCACACATACAGTATGCACCCATGCATACATGCAGGGGACCTGCTTTTCTCTCTTCACTCTCTTGAGTCCTGATTTCTATTGTTGGTGGGGTGGCTGAACACCACCTACTTCTAGGAGGGAAACTTAGGACCAGCCCCAAGTGGACAGTGGTAACCTCTAGCTCCATGGGAGTTGGTGGGTTCACAAGAGATATATAAGCACTTCCTCTAAAGTACCCACAGTTACAAATACGTACTGCTCTTACAGAAGACCTGGGTTCACTTTCTCAGGACTCACACTAGGTAGCTTATAACTGGTTGTAAATGCAATTCCAGGGAATCTGGCAATCTCTTCTGGGATCCTCAGGGATCTTTATGCATTTGGTGGACATAAAATCACATAGGCACAGACATGTATACACATAAAACTAAATCTTGATAAAAATTAATTATAGAATTACCACATTATTCTGTATCTTTGTAGCTATGGTAAAACATCATTAACAACAGCAACTTAGGGGAGAAAAGGGTCTAATTTTCCTACAGGTTAAGGTCTTATTATAAGAAGAAATTCATGCAGGAGCTCAAGTAGCTGTAGTTATGAAGAATTACATTGGGTCCTTAAGCCTACGCCATTGATCTATGTGTCTGTTTTTGTGCTGGTACTATGTTGCTTTAATCACTATAGCTCGGTGGTATAATTTGAAATTAAGGATGGTGATGCCTACAGCAATGTTATTTTTGTTCAAGATTACTTTGACTATCTGTGGGGTTTTGTGCCTCCATATAGAATTTGAGATGGGCTTTTCTATGTCTGGAAAGAAAGATTTCAGCATTTTGATTGATATTGCATTGAATCTGTGAGTTGTTTTGATATAATAGCCATTTTAAAGTATTAATCTTGCTAATCCATGGGCATTAGAGGTATTTTAATCTTTTTGTGTCTTCTTCATTTTGTTTTCAAATTTTTCTTCTTTCATCGCAAAGGCCTTCTGTTTCCTTGGCTATATTTATTCCCAGGTATTTTTTAAAATTTGTTTTTGTGGCTATTGATTTCTCTTTCAGTATGTTGATCATTGGTATATAAGAAAGCTATTTTTGTTTCAGTTTTGTATCCTGACACTTTGTTTAAAAGTGTCTAAGAGGGGGAGGGGAGGGAAGGAAGATGAGGGAGGAAATGTGTGTCTATCTTTTGGATTTATTATCTTCAAGTAGGGTTACTCTGACTTCTTTCCCTATGTGTACCCTTTTAGTTTCTTTTCACTTTTTTCATTTCCATATTTTTATTGCTCTAGCTAAGATTTCAAGTACTATACTAAATATGAGGACATACTGGACACTCTGATTTTATTTCTTGTCTTATAGGAACACTTAAAGTTTTTCTCCATTCACAATGATGTTAGCTATGGGTTTGTTGTATATAGGCTTTTTTTATGTTCAGGTATGTTCCCTCCATTCCTAGACGCTCTATGACTTTTATCATAAGGAATATCAGATTTAGTCAAAGCCTTTTATATATATATAATGAGATGCTCATGTGTTCTTTTTTCTTGTAAGTCTATATGATGGGTAACATTTATTGAGTTGCATATGTTGAGTAATCCTTTACTCTTTGGAAAGAAGCCAACTTGGTTATGATGAATGAACTTTTAAAATATGATTTTGTATTGTTTTCTAGTGTTTTATTGAGAAATTTGCATCTATATTCAGTGGGAAGATCTGTCTGTAATTTTCTTTTTTACTGTTGTATCTTTGTCTGGTTTTGATATCAGGACAATACTGATTCCTTAAAAAGATTTTGGAAGCCCCTCCCCCCATTTTCTACTTAATGAAGTAATTCTTAAGGTGCAATGACAGAGTTAATAAACAGTGGTTCTCACTCTCTAGCTCCCTCCCTCCCTCTCTCTCTCCCTCCCTCCCTCTCTCTCTCCCTCCCTCCCTCTCTCTCTCTCCCTCCCTCCCTCCCTCTCTCCCTCCCTCCCTCTCTCTCTCCCTCCCTCCCTCTCTCCCTCCCTCCCTCTCTCTCTCCTTCCCTCCCTCTCTTCCTCTCCCAATTCCCCCCTCTATCTTTCCCCTCCTCCTCTTCCCCACTCTGTTTTCCTTTTCCCTTTCCTCTTCTGTTTGGCTTTGTTTTGTTTTTGTCTCCAGAATTGTTGCCTCAGACCCGACTGAAATGCAGATGAAATCCCCTAGGGCCTGAGAAGAGAAAGGAGAGTACACAGAGGAGGCACTGTAATTCCAAGTAGCAGGAAGCATCTGAAGAGGGAAACTCTCTGAAGCACAGCTGTACCCAAATAAGTGCTAATAATTGGGAAGTCAAAATCTAGAAAGCAGGGCTTTTGGATATTAGCAGATACATTTGTTCATCAATACTCCAAATTCTATAGTTTAATAAGGACAATTCATTAGATATTTAAGGTATAAAATAACCACTTTAAAATACTGTTTTATACTTTTCAGAATTAAATGTACAAGTCACACACACATATGCATATATGTGATGTTTATGATATGCCTTTACATCTGTGTATTTATACAGAATTTTATTAAGGCTGCTATTTATATAAAGTTACAAATATATATGTTTGTTAAAGATTTTTATGTTAAATCTATATGGCATAAGATTGCTTTTTCATGATAAAATTACAAAGATGCCAGCTTCTTTAGACAGTAACATTAATATTTGGATAATATTTTTCTACTACTCTTCATCTAACAGACAAAATGTATTAAATAATTAAAACTAGCAATAAAAGTAACAGATGTTCCACATTTAAGAGGTAAATTACTGAAGTATAATTGTGCAGGTGTGTTTTATATTAACTTGATGCAAGCTAGAGTCACTTGGGAAGAAAAAAAATCACAGTTGAGAAAATGCCCCCAACAGACTGGACTATGGAAAAGATCCAGTCCAGTGTAGACAATGTTGTGCTTTATAAAAAGAAAAAAGAAGCCAGGGATATGTTTGGTGAAGATGTGGTATAATGTGGGGGAACAAGGGAGTGGGAAGGGGGTGCCTCTGTGGGCCCATGCAGAGGCTTTCTCTCTCACTGAGTTACCAGCCATAGGACAATGGTATAGTATAGAAGAGAGTTTATTTAGGGCATGGGGAGGGGAGTTGATGGGGTAGTAGAGACAGAGTAAGGCAGAGAGAGATAAAGAGAGAAGAAGAGGAGGAAGAGGAGGAAGAGGAGGAGGAGGAGAGGCTGGCCATGAGCATGTTGGGAGGGAGGGGGTTTGGGAATATAAAGAGAAAGAACAACAAAGAGAGAAGAGAGAAAGAGAGGAAGAAGAGTGTGAGAGAGTGAGGAGGGGGCAAGCAGCCCCTTTTATAGTGAGTCAGGCATACCTGGCAATGGTGGAGCCTAGAAGAAATGCTAACAGGCAGTGCTGTCCCTGGACAAGTGGTCCTAAATTATATAAGAAAGCAGGCTGAGCAGGCCATGAGAGAAACCCTGCCTGTAAATAGAATGAAGAAGCACATCCCGTTTCACGAGACACGTGGATGATGGACTGAAACCAAGAGGAGAGGTGTTAACCACTGCAGAAATAAAATCAGATAGAAATAAAAATTTAAAAAACAAACAAACAAAATCTCTGCAACGGAATCTGGCAGCTTCCTAATGGTGAGTTCCAGCGGAAGCCCTGAAGAGCAGACAGGGAAGCCCTGGATATGAAGGTGGCCCAGCCCAGGGGATTCTGAAGGACTTTGCACCAGCACTTTCCCATTTCAGGAGCATGCCAGAAACAGACTAGCTAAGGAGGAGAACTTCCATTGTGAGTGTCTCTGCCTGTACTTAGGTGGTGTAGGGGGCAGGTCTGATGCTAGGGTCCTGTCCCTCAATTGGTTCTTGATCTGTCAGTAAAGAAAGCCAGGGGCCAATTGCTGGGCAGAAGGTACAGGCAGGACTTCCAGGTTCCTGGAGGAGGCAGAGAGATGCAAGGAAGGAGAATGGAGTTTTCTGTGCTTTTGGAGAGAGAAGAACTAATGAACTAAGCCATGTAAGAATTCAAAACTGAGTTGCCACACAGGCTCCTATAGGCAGGTAGTCAGGGGAGTTCAGTAACTGAAGTTTAGGGCAGGTGGAAGAGACTGGGATAAGCATTTGGTAAGGGTGCACTTTTCCAGATGGGAGATAGTAGCACCCAGCAATTGTTTCAAGAAGGCAAGTTGAAAATGAGCAAGTGTGTGTGTGTGTGTGTGTGTGTGTGTGTGTGTGTGTTTTAACCATGGATTCAAGGGAAGCCAGGTGGGGGCTTGAAGCATGGTTATCTCCAGGAGCTAAAGGTGTGTAGAGAGAAACTGTACGAAACAGGGTAGTAATGGAGTAACAGTCAGAACAGGGTCATACTGTCTACATAGCCTTTGTCCAAAATCCTGAAGAGGCCTCTTCTCCTTTCTCAGAGTCACTATTTCATATGCTTGTTGGGAGCCCCATAATTTTGCTAACATTCAAAAATGCAAGTCTTATGGAATCTAAGGAAAGGGGGAGAAATTTCAGAGCTCGGCAGACTGAAAACACAGAAGGAGACTCAGAAGAATGACAAGACAGTACAGGAAAGGAGTGGATAGCTGTGGTTCCATGTTCCATTGAGCGGCGCTGGGGTGTGTGAACTCCACTCAGGAAGATGAAAGGGAGGGTGCTAGGCTACTTTCTCTCTTCCCCACCAGCAGGGTGCAAGGTGGGATAGTGGAATGTAGTCTAAGATGGGGGTCTCAGCCCAGGTGAGGCTGAGGAGGAAGGGGTTTATTGAAGGAGTTTTGGCTGTCTTGCTTTGTGCTCCTAGGCTAGTCACAGGATTGCACCCTCAAGGAGCTATCTCAGATCCATGATTAGAAAACACAAGCACACACACTGGTTATTCTTAAAATGCCTTAGCCAACTCGATGATTGAGCACTCCTAATCCTTCCCCTGCTATCCCAGGCTCAGTTGGAGAAGTGGTGTAGAGAACTCTGTGCTATGTGAGTTGTGATCACAATCCTCACGTGGGGTTTGTGATCACATGTTCCAGGAGAGGAACCGAGTTGGGAGTAAACGAAACTCCTATTGTTCTCAGATGCGAAAAATACCTTGGATTTTAGTTTTTGTCTGGTGACACAGTTCCACTTGTTGGAAATGTGTAGTCCAAAACATTGATAGCATCCAAGTGGTTGTAGAAGGATAGCTCCTTCCTTAAAGACAACATCAGGTAGTTCATTATGAGCCAGTATAAGTGAATGGGCCTGAAATGCACACAATAAATGTTTGTCTAATGAAGTTGATGCCTTACTTGTTTACATTTGTATGCATTATGAAATTTCCAATAATTAACTTCTTACAGAAAATCATAGAGCATTGTGAAGTAAATGCCTTTTGGCAGATAAATTGTGACACATTCACACTATGGAGTTTTATAGTTACTAGGAATGGATGACAGTTGCCCTAGCAACTGACCTGCTGGGTTTCTGTGTGTGTGAGTGGAAGGGGTAAGGCACAGGAAGTGAGTACTGTGACTCTGCACTTATGAGACAAACAGAAAGATGCATCTGCATATCTATGTGAGACCGTGTATACACCCAGTGGGTTAGACAAACATGGGTGATGCTCTAAGCACATGTGCCAGGCTTTCTCTTGCAATAGGGGAAAAGAGAAGCTGTCACAAAGAACAATCAGGTAGTGGGTTAAACAGAAAGGAAACAGACTAAAGCTTAATATGCATAAGACAACTCCAGTTATGTAAAAAGCCCATCAGTTTCCATCCATCCATGTATCTGCCACAGAAATTAAAGAGGTCTTGAGCTCCTTAAATTGGTAGGATATAAAATAAACAAGATATTGCCAAAAATGTTTACTATAGATAAATATATTCTCAATGAATCTAGTTTCTTAAAAAGAAAAAAAAAAAGAATCTATGCGTGTGAATAATTTGAGTAAAAACCGACAGATTGGAAAGAATCCTGTGCTGAGGTCATCTTTTTTGACTGATACCATGGTCTTGCTGGGACCATTTTGTTATAGTTTCCATGTGATTTTGAAGAAGGACAAGACAACTAACCCCCATGGTAAATAAAGTACTAGGATTTGGCTCCTACCACTTACATTCACCCTGGTGACTTTGGTAGGAGTTGTTCCCTGTTTCCCAGCTGTTAAAATGGGAACTTGTGTACCTCGAGCCTTCGATGGCATTTAAGCTGAGGTCCATAATGGGTTCAGCTTAGATATTGTAGGCATCTGCAAAGTTCCACTTGTAACAGTGAGTTTAGCCACAATGCTTTGTGCTCCTGGCAGGTCGCTTGCTTCCAGACACACACACACACACACACACACACACACACACACACACACACACACACACACACACACACACTAGCTTATTTTTGAAATGCTTTGACTAGTTCAAAGGCTGTGTCATTCGAATCCTCAGCCCACCTGTCATAGATTTCCCTCCGATACACCTGACTAAACACCCTCTAAATCTATGATCTATCTTTGCTGTCCTGTTCCTTCTGGATGGCCCCCTAGTCTTTGCTGCCCAAGATGCTTCTGGGCAGCCCTTTTGGGGGGCGGCATTCCTTCTCACCTACATTTCTGGTGATTTTCCTTTTGTAACTCTTAGTGTGATCTGTCTCTCCCTCTGAATCATGCAATTCCTCATCTCTCCTCCTCTTCCCCGTGTGCTAGCCAGTGCACATCTAAAGGTCCTGCCCCATCTCACTTTGCTCAGCCAGTGGCTGCTGGAATCTTTACTAATAGATCATAAAACAATTTGGGGCAAAGACCTTCAGCATTTGGACACACAGGTCCTCATTAAATCGAAGTGTTAGAACCAACTTCCAGCACCCACTGCCTGGTAGGCTGAAGTATTTCGTGTCCTTGTAATATAAATATGAGTTTTATGGCAGGTATTTAGAATATTCTTTACTAGAATTATGTAGGGTTAATAGATGTGGTTCCCCACCCACCCCAATGTCTCCAGTTCTGCTGAGTCACAGCATTTACTGTTTTTTGATGAAGACACTAAGAACATTGGTCGATAACCCAGAACACGGCAAAAAAAAAAAAAAAAAAAAAAAAAAAAGAGTCTAGTTTGCATTAAACACAGAATAAAAAAGTCTGGACATCCTCCTAGTTTGCTTTCTACTGGTGTGATAAAAACACCATGACCAAGGGTGAATTAGGGAGAAAATGATTTATTTGGATTACAGAGTGTATACTTTCATCAAGGGAAACTAAGGCAGGAACTCAAGGCACTAATGTGGAGGCATGAATAGACCATGAAGGGATGTTGCATTCTGCCTTGTTCAGGTGACTTTCTTATACACGTCTGGATTGTACCTAAGGATTGTACCACTTGCACTGAGCTGGGCCCTCTTACATCAGTTTTTAATTAAGACAGTGCCTCATAGATGTGCCTTTAGGCCAATCTGATGGAGGCAATTCTTCAGATGAGATGCTCCTCTTCCCAGGTGAGCCTAGGTTTCGACAAGCTGACAAAAAACTCACTAGTACATGTGACACCAACTTGAGGTCATAGTGTATGGATGCCTTGTGCAGTCTTAAATTTTTTTCCACTGAACAATGCTTGTGAGAGGTGGGCTTGGGAGAAAGTTTCTGCTATGGCTGACAGCCAGCTGTCTTAGTGGAGGGATAGTGACTGGCTGAAGTCTCTATTGGCTGTGCATGCCTTCCAGCTTCCCTGGCATCTAATGGGGCTACATGGTTAGTGCTGGCCACAATGAATACCATTTATTGATACAATGTGACTTAGAGTGTGTTGTGGTCTGGGTTGTATACCCCTCAATTTACATGTTGTAGCTAGTGCCCCAATATCTTAAAAGCTATACGTGTGATTCCTTTGCAGGTTAAGGTTCAGTGACATTAAATAAGTTCATTAGGAAATAATCTAGTATAATTTGACAAGTGTCCTTATATGAGGATTATATTAGGACACCAATACAGAGTAAGAAGGATTGGAAGTAAGGGAGAGAGAGGACGGGGGGGGGGGGAATATATAAAGAGACAGAAGACAACTGTCTAGAAGCTATGATGGAAGATGCTGGAGAAATTATCAATGGCTAATTTCTAATATATATCTTGATATGAGCTTCAAGCCTCTAGCTTTCAAGGAACCATCTATTATTGAAATCAGTCTGCATCATTTGAGAGAGGAGTCAGCACAGACTCCATGCATTGTACATGCTTCCTCAGACCCACACATTGTACATGCTTCCTCAGACACACACATTGTACATGCTTCCTCAGACCCACACATTGTACATGCTTCCTCAGACACAGGCATTGTACATGCTTCCTCAGACCCAGGCATTGTACATGCTTCCTCTGTTCTCTTTCCCCCTTTGCTGGGTGTGAGGTGGGTGCTTAAGGCAAACTGGGAAGCTTATTGAAGATGATGAATCTTCTATAAGCGCAAATCTCAAAACCACCCTTTGTGTGGGAGCCCTGCTGCTGATAGCAATCAGGAAAATCTATTTGGGGTTTTAAGAAAAAGTCATAAACCCATAAAATGTGAAGCCGCCCAGACTTTAAGATGAGTCAATCAGCTAAAATTGATCTCCCCCTAAATAGAGACACTCTCAAGGCAGACTCGGGGAAGACAGGTGGCCACATCTGGGAGAGGAGCATCAGTGTGGTGTGGATGGGTGTTCATCCGATCACCCCAGGGTGATGATGGGAAGATCAATAAAATGAAATAGTGCGTTGATTGTGGCATGTTTTTTTCTAGAAAAGGGGTGGGGGGTGGTAAACCTCCTGATGCCACAAGAAAGAACAAAATCTTGAGTGAATGATTATCATTTAGAAAAAAGAAGAAGAAGAAGATTGGGTCCCATGCTGATAAACAACAGCTGTGGCAGAAAATACAAAAAAAGAAAAGTTGGTGTTTATATTGGCTTCCCCCACCAGGACTTTTAATGCAGAGCGCACTATGTGTAAGGCTTTCTCAGTAAGTTACTTAATAAGTCGCCCAAGACCCTGAGTAATTAAGAAGTGGGTGGTCTATCTTGACGGGTAAACAACGTAATTTATCCGTGGTCCTTTTAGTTCCTGCTGTGGGATGAGTTCCAAATTCACAAACTCATTCAGACTGAAAACTGAGCTTGGCTATGAAGAATGAGAACTCTCGATTCTGAACCTGAGAAGTCTCCACTTGCTGAAGCATCAGCCCGGGTGCCAAGTGTTCCTCCAACACCTCAAGAATGTCCTGTTGCAACAGAGGTAAGCTTAAGCCCCACATAGTCATACTGTGTTACAAGCCATTCTGTGGATCTCTTCTTTCTTCTAAGTTTAAGGGTCGGAGTTTCCAGTATCCCTTGAATGTGGTTACCTGTGGCATGCCATTCATTCTGGCTAGGGAAATCCGAACAGAAACACTGGAGACCATCTCTGGGCTGGAGCACTCAGCAGCCAGTGCTGGTCCATCTTCCCTGCTGGTGGGGAAGAAGCACCCAAAACACGGCGCTGTTGATCTGTATGAAACACCTGTAGTGTAGATATACCGAGCTATCCAAGGAGGGAGTAGTCTGAGGGTTGTGCAATGTTGGCAACATACCTACAAGTGCTCACTTCATTCAGTCAGCCATTGGGATTTGGAGGCTCCTTTGTTTACCTTTTCACTGTGGCCCAGCCCAAAAATGTAGCTGGGTAAACAGAACTGCTGCTCACCCATTAGCATCTCTCTCTTCCTCAAAATCTCAGAGCATCTTTAGCTGGGTGTGTAGGTATGTACAGGGAAAGTAATGTTTTGCAGTTTGGAAAAGGCTATATAACTGAGTTTATTGTGGCAGCCTACTGTGCTGCCACAGTATGGTTCCTTTCCCTTGTTCTTTTTAAATATGAGGAAAAACAAGTCGGTCCAAGGAAACTGGATATATCTTCACCATAAACTGGATATGTCTTCACCATATCCTGCCTCAGAAGGAGGAAAACATGTCTCTTCTAGTGTTAGATTATAAAAGGTGTGTCTCCCTTCTTGTTTGCTTGCTTGTTTTCAGGAAAGCCTACTGCTGGTCTGCAAGCCTTTCTGGTCCGGCTAGGTGCGCTGGTTCAGGTGAAGGGGAAAGGACTCGGGGAGAGAGGGAAGGGGGGAGAACTGCCTTTGTGGTGGCCTCCATTGCTGGTGCTGTCTCACCTCTGTTTCCTAAGCTGCTGCTTGAGTTGCTCCTCCAGCTGAGTCAGCAGGAAACTGACAAGCAAGGTGCAGGGAGCTTCTGGCAGTGATTGCTGGAGAGCAGATGTCTTCCCCAATATTACAGCTCTCACGACAGAAGCTCTCAGATGATGGAGTGACTCTTACACACCTCTATTCCTTCTGGATAGAATTCTTAAATACAGTTTTGGGGTGGGGCAGGGTCTGACAGCAGCAGGTGCTTCCTATTGGCTTGGCCTGAGAGCTTGGGAAGACCTCATCTACATTTGGGAGGGTGTGGTCCTTCTTCAACAAACTTCTCTACAGGGGGCTGAGGGGAGGCTGTAGCTATGTTAGAGGAGCCTGGACTCCTGGGAGTTTAGGAAAGTGCCTACCATCCCTTAGGGTCACCAGGGCTTCAACTTTATCAGGAATCAGGATACCTTTCACAGCCTACTGCCCCACATGTAGGGAGGTACAGGGACTAAAGCCAGATCTGTCTCACAGTCGCGGGGGGGGGGGGGAGCTGAGGTTCTCTGTTCTGGGATCTACATTAAGCTCATCCTGCCCTTTCCAGGACAAAACTTCCTGTAAGAATGATTCACCTTGACAGCATCTCTGAAAGTTCCTAAGGGATCTGGAGCCTGCAGGACTCAGTTCTGCCAGGTCTACATTCCTAACCTTTAGAAGGTGTGAATTAATGCCTGTCTGTTCATCCCCAGTGTCTGTAAGGTCACATGGTCTCACAATGGAAACCATGCAAACAAGTCAGACATCTGAAGGAAGGATGGCAAAGCTATAAGGGAGAAGAAGACTGAGCCCTGACAATTTTATGAAGCTGGCCATTCATATAAATCAAATACAAGAGACATACTCACTTCTTGCTTAAGCTATGTGACCTCAGGTTTCTTCATAAGAAAGCTGAACCTCCACTGTGGCTGGTCATTGGATGCTGACAGAGAGTCTGGAAGGGTAGAGCCATTTGCTGCCTTGAAAAATGTCTTGAAAGTGAGCTGCAGACTGTACAAGGGACTTTTGGGCAGTGGAACCTGGGAAGGGCCCTGTCACTTAGAGTACAATGGAAAGAAGTTCAAATATGTCCCCAAGTTCTTTTGCAAAGCAGGCTAAGCATCTCCTTTCAGAGGCATCCACATGGGGCTGTATTTATATTTTCTGAAATCTCAGAAGGTGTTTGTCATATCACAAATGCTGGATGACTTCTGATCCACAGTAGCAACGTAGCCTCTTCTGCCAGTGGTCAGCTCTCCCTGGGTGAAAAATGAGCTGAAAGAGAGTCCAGTCAGCTCTCCCTGGGTGAAAAGTGAGCTGAAAGAGAGTCCATTCATTTCCAAGAATTATGGGCTGCGTCCAGAGGTGGCGCCTTAATGGTACTGGGGCCTTTTGCTGTTCTAATTTTCAAGTTTAATGCTGTAAGGGCCTTAGCTGAAACGGGCAGATATACAACTAGTCACTGACAACACAGTCTCGAGCCCTTCTAACTCAAGCTTTACTGCCTGCCAGGGTTCCCTGTTCTCACTTCTAACTTAGTAAGGATTCCTGTGAATGCATTAACACCGAGAGGGTGCAAGCCATTCAACACAAATGCAGACTTCAATAAGAGGTACATTCTGTCTGCTCTCATGCTAAAAAGGTTCTAGGACTATAAAGGATCATCAACCCTAAATTATTCTAATTAATTTAGTAGCACCTCAGGTCAATGTCCTGCTGGGATTCTGGGAAAGCTTAACACAAACTGTCTTAATTTTGAGCTAAAAAAAAAAATAAGTATTTGAAAATAACTGAGCACCATTTTGAATAAGAAGGGAAGACTTGTCTTACACAAATGAAATATGCTCTTATGACACTCGAAGAGCTATAGCAATAAAAAACAGTGTGGTCCTGGCCCAGCGACAGACAAGTGGATTCATGGGTCGGAACAGAGAATCCAGAAATAGTGTCTCACAGATCTCACTGTGCATAAGAAAAACACTCTCTCTACTCAAAAAGGAAAGGGGGGGACAAATGAGTTTTGGCCTAGATTGGAAGGGGATATTGCACCAAAGATCTAACAAACTGCAGATAAATACATGAAAGGACAATCAATATTGTAAGCCATTAGGGAAATGCAAAATATGTCCAAAGTGAAACACCATGGCTGTTTGAATAAGTAAGAAAAACTCAGAGCCAGGCAGCAACAGAAAAACAAGTGCCAAGGAAAACTCTAGTGACTGGAGCTCTTTGCTTCTTCCAGAGCAGCCTCCTCACACACAGGTGAGACCATTCGCCACAGGACAGAAGCCAGTAATTTCCCTCCTCCAGGTGCACACCCAAGAGAGAGGAAAACACATACTCTTTAATAAAAACCCACAGGCAGAAGTTCACAGCGACCCTGTTCACAACGAGAGAAAACACCTCAAGTGCCCTTCAACTGGTGTGTATGAAGGGAGAAAACTTGTGACATTAGAATCTTACTGAACCATGACAGGCTGTAGAAGCCAACTCAAACTGTGGCTGTATCTCCTGTCAATGCCCAGTGATGGAAGTCACTGTAGGTTAGGCAGAGAATGTCTTCAGAGGCCCATATACTAATGACTTAGTTCCCAGAGTGTCACTTTGGGAAGTGGTGCCATCCAGGAAAGATAGTCTGCTCTCTGTCCCCTTCCTTCTTCCCTCTCCTCCTCTCCTCCTCCTTCATACTCTCTTTCTTTCTTGCCCACGCAGTGGTTGTGAGAGGCTCCGAGACTGCGCTCTTGAGAAAATCGTGGGACCCTGGGTCTATTCTCTTTTTCTCTGGCCACAATTTGCTTTGTTCTGCTACACACTTGCCCCACTCCATCCTATATCCCCACTAGAGAAGTGATGGGTTATCCAATTTTGGCTGGAACCACCAAAATTGTTCCTATTGTCTTGATTAAACACCATGACCAAAAGCAACTTGGAAAGGATAGTCATTTAAGATCCTATCTGGTGGAGCTGGAGATGCAGGCCCTGGTCGAGCACTTTCATGGCATGAAGAGGACTCTGGGTTCTACACCCAACACTACAAAAAAAAAAAAAAAAAGCAAAACAAACCTGTATACACCTAAAGTCAATTTTATTTAATTTAATATTTAAATATAACAAAAAATTCAAAATGCATTATGTCCTCTTTGAGTTAAAAAAAAACAATTATCTAACTTTAAGTGTGGTAGAAGGCTACTTTACACCTCCTACAAAAGTAAAATCTAGTTGAGTTGAGGCTTGAATTATGGCTTAAGTCAATATTATAACACACTGTAGATATAAATGGCTTTTATCTGTGATGTCTTACATTTGTGTTTCTATAACGCCCAATGGGATGTCCTTTTGATCCCTGGAAGGACAGTATGAACTCAGAGGTAAGGTGGTGGGATCAGAGCAGGATGGTGGAACTGACCAGGCTCCACTTACAGAGGTGCATGCAGAGGGGATTCTCCTGCCCTAGCATAAGAAACTGAAGCTCAAAGAGAAGGAAGGCCAGAAGGCAGATGCCTCAGTCCTTCTTAGTAGGGAGAACAAAACACTCAGGGGAGAAAATAATGGGACAAATAGAGGAGCAGGGATTGGAGAAAAGATCATACAAAGACTGCCTCACTTGGGGATCCATTCTGTATGCAGCCACTAAATCGACGAACTATTGCTGATGCCAACTAGTGCTTACTGGCAGGATCCTGATATAGATGCCTCCTCAGAGACTCTGCCAGAGCCATACTGATGCAGATGATGATGCTTGCAGCTAATCATTGGACTGAGCACAGGAACCCCAATGAAGGAGCTAGAGAAAGGACTGAAGAAGCTGAAACGGTCTGCAACCCCATGGGAAGAACAAAATTATGAACTAACCAAACCCTCTACAGCTCCCAAGGACTAAAACACCAACCAATGAGTTGTTATGGAGAGACCCATGGCTCCCTGTGCATATGCAGCAGAGGACAGCATTTTCTGACATCAATGAGAGGAGAGGCCTTTCCCAGTGTAGGGGAATGCCAAGGTGCTGAGGTAGGAGAGGGAAGTTGAGAGAGGGGGCACCTTCATGGAGGCAATGGGAGGGGGAGAGGGGATGGGATTGGTGGAAAGGGGATAACACCTGAATTGGAACTAGAGAATATTCAACCTTTAAAAAGAGGAAGAAAGAAAAAGAAACTAGATCTCATGATGGGGCTGGTTTGTGTGGGGATCTGTCTACCTGCTCGCCGTTTAGTGTTATAGTAATTGGCATAGTAGACTACATTTTTGGTTGGTTTTTTCTGGTCAGTGGAGCCCAGTGCAAGAGCCTAGTTCAGCCCAGGGGCGGCCCATTGCTTTCACTGAACATCATAACTACACAAACTAAAATATTGTAAGAAAATATGAATATGTTCATAATATTGACCAAAGGACATCAAAAATCCCCAGTTCCCTCTATTTGAGGTTGTACAAAAGAAACACTACTTTATAAGTAAGCATGTCCAGAACTAAATGGATAAAAATATCTGTTAACTCACTGCAATGAGTTAACTTTGCTGTGAAGTAAAGAACTCATCAAAGAAAAAGGAAAAAAAAAAAACAAATGAAAATGTAGGAAATGTGTTGAACGGGCAAATAAAAAACATTGCCCAACAGATAGGTCATTAAGAACATAAGAAGCAGGGGGCTGGAGAGATGGCTCAGTGGTTAAGAGCACTGACTGCTCTTCCAGAGGTCCTGAGTTCAATTCCCATCAACCACATGGTGGCTCACAACCATCTGTAATTCGATCTGATGCCTTCTTCTGGTGTATCTGAAAACAGCTACAGTGTGTGTTCTTCTATAAATAAAATAAATAAGTAATTAGAAAAACATAAGAAAGAAATCACAGTTGGCTTTGTTGGCACATCAGACTGACAAAGGAAAATGGGCATCAAATCTACTGGTGGCTCAGCCTAGAAAAATGGGAGCTGGTGAGCAATTAGTGGGTAAAAAGTTGAAAAGCTCCTGTGTACTGCACTTTGGTGCCCCAAGGAAATACCAGCACAAGGAAATATTTGGACCTTCTCTTGGCAGATAGATAGCCATTATTAGACTAGTTGGATCACATCCTCCCTGGAGCGTGCTTGTGAGCCGTTTGTACTATCAAAACTTCTTGTGCTGTTCCTGCTATGCATGGGTCCTTTGAACAATGAGCCTCCTGATGGAGGACAACCCATCTCTGGGCAGAAGGAAAGGATCTGATGCTGCAAGAGTTCAGTCTACAGTTCACCGAAAAGCAAGACTGCTCATGAACCAGTCTGGCGCCAGGACAAGCACCTAGTGTGCAGTTGCAGGCAGAAAGGAAAGGCACTGCATGGCCAGCTGCAAAAAATGAGGTTTATAATTGACAGGCCTGTTTCTGTCATATTTTGTTAAGAACGTGTTGGTACAGATACCTGTATTCCCCCATTTCTTAATCATGTAGCAGCAACTAGAGACACCAGTGGTTATCATAGTCAAGTCTTGAGATACCAAAAGAATGTCTCTCAAGGGATGTTGCTGCCTATTCTAAAATTAATATGAGGGCTAGTAATATAGGCATAATTATGGCCTGGTCATTGTTTTCATTTGGAAATTAAGCATGGCATAAGAAAATACGATTGTGTGTCAAGATGACAGGGGATGAAGCTGGGATAGCTATTCTCGGTTGCCAACTTTGACTACATATGGAATTAACTAAAGCACAAGCAATAAGGTACACCTGTGAGGAATCTTTTCCCTTAAGTTATTTAAGGTGGGAAGATCCACCTTTAATCTGGGCCACGCCTTCTGCTGGCAGCCTATATAAAGGATTTGGCACACAGAAGCTTGCTCTCTTTGACTGCTTGCCCTCCCTCTTGCTACCAAGTCTATTCCTTCACTGACATTAAAGCCTGCCTCTTTGGGACTCCAAAGTATACTGAAGAATAGCTCAGACATCCTGGCTTGTGGACTGAACAACTACTAGATATTTAGACCTTCTGTTGGTAGGTAGCCATTATTGGACTACCTGGACCACAGCCTGTAAGCCATTCTAATAAATAACCTTTTTATGTGCATGCATGTATGTATGTATGTGTGAATGTATGCATACATATATACATATATTTATGTATATATTAGTCATGATTCTCTAGAGGAACAGAACTGATCTTATTTATAAATGTGTATAGTGATTATTTGTAGATAGATAGTTATTTTATATACTCAGCTCTGTTCCTCTGGAGAATCAAGACTAAAACACTGCCCTACAAAAAGTCACCCCTCTACCCTGAAGAATGCAAGGCTCACAGTGATGGAAGGAACCAGCATGTAAACTTTAGAGCTAGAACCTGCCCTCCCGCTGAAGGGCAGACTTATCTGTATGCAGCTGTATTTCAGAATGTTGCTTCTCCAAGTGAGTCAACCAACAGCCTTGGAAAGACCTGTGAATCGCTTTATCTGAGGCCTGTCCTGAAGCAAATCCTGTGGTGTGACAAAACCCCTGGAGCTCTGTAGGGACATCTAAATGTGAGAAGCATACTTTATAGACACAAGCTGAGCTACAGCACATCAAAGCCCCTGTGGTGATGGCAAGGACTTGCTACCAACAAGAAGAAGAAACATAAGCACCGTTTTCCTGACAAGTTGGAAATTATTCAATTTGGTTTAACTCAAAGTTGCCCTGTGGCTCTCTTTTTCTAGTTAACATAAATGAACCTTCATTAATAAATTAATAAGTCTGAGGCAGGCATGGTGACATAATTGGTGGGGTCCTCACTCACTCAGATATGGCCAAGGATTTTCAGATGAGGGCGGTAGGCCATCAAAGCCTCTTCAGGTCCCTGTGCCACGGTGGGGGAGGGGTGCCTATGAAACCAGCTGTGCTCAGAATGCGTCTGATCTGCAGAACATTTCTAAGTCCAAACCTGCCCAAACTAGAAGACAGGCCAGTTTGTTCCTGTCTAAAGTACTGAGAATTTTTTATGTTTTTTATTGTTATTGTTTTTGTTTTGTTTTGTTATTCTGAAAGAGTAAAAGCTTAAGTAATGAGAAGCTGTCCAACAGCTTGGGTCACTAGCAAACTACTGATGGGCAAGCATCCACAGTGACCAGGGAGAATGTCACCACCTGGGTGAACCCATAGACTTACATGGAAATGCAGGAACAGCCATTCTGGGGGAAAGAGCTGGAGAGGGAACAGCTCAAAGCTCTTCCCACAGGGCAGGATCTTGAACCCAAAGTCACTGTGATAAATAAGTTCCTTACCTCCCCAAAGCTTCCTCATACTTCTGGTAACTTTTGGCAACTCTTCTAGCCTCGGGCAATTTCCCCTGACTATTTTTTTTTGTTTTTTAAACTTTTGTAGGATGTATAAACCAGAGCCAGTCCTTAACATCCCTTATATATATATACCAGATACAAGTCCTTAACCAGTGCTCTTCAAAAAGCAGATACTTTTAATTTTGGTGGACTCTGAATGATAGGTTTTGATCTCTTCTGCTTTTGGTGCTGTGTCCCCTAAGACCTTCAGCTAAGAAAGATAGACTTGGACTCAAACCTACAACTTGGCTCCGCATACCGCGTGTTTTCCTTCACCCAACTGTACCCATGGACTTGCCAGCTGCTGATGGAGCCCCACCATGTGCCTGACTCCAAAGCTGCAGCTGTGAGCAAAGCCAAGCAAATGTGTCAACAACGTCCTAGGAACTGAGTGGCTCTGGACTGAGGGAGGGATCCTGTACCATGCCAGCAACATGACCCCTGTGGTGCTCTAGTAAAAGTAAAAATAGAGAGGGCATGGCAAGTGGAGTGGGCAGGGACAGTGGCTCTGAGGCCTGGGGTTATTGATGGGTGATGAGAGAGAACATAGCAGCTTGAAGGGATAGAGTCTGGGAGCCATCACTCTGTGAGCAACTCAGGTGAAGCAGCACCTTGGATGGTCTCACCACAGAACGAGAAAACAAGGTGGGAGTCGGATCCATTTTGAAGATACACCTGAAAGGATTTTCTGGTGGTTAGACTGGAAAAAGGGCAAAGAAGGAGGGGGGAGAAGAAAAATATTAAGCCCAAAAGCATCTGGGCTGTGCTAGCAGGAAAACTGGGATAGCAAGCTTCTTGGGCTGTGGGAGTTAGGTTTGGGTGCTTGCATGTATGTATGTATATGTGTGTGTGGAGGGGTGCTGACTATTAGAACAGAGACATCCACATGGCAGCTTTGAGTGCTATAAGTTAAGGAATCAATCATTCGTGTGCCCCTGCATTTTAAGGTAGGAGCCCGATCAGACCCCAGTTTCATGCTGGGATGGAACCTGACCCTGGGTGCTGCCCAGGTCTTGTTAACTGGAAAGACAAAGAAAGGTGTGAGGGGGCTGCAGAGGAGGGGAGATGAAGACAGGGAGACTAGGATTCCAGAAAGTACTAGTTGATGAGCTGCTTCAGGCAAGACAAGAACCAGGACCAGGACGAAGTCAGCTCCATGGTGCTTGGGTAGAAAGAGTGAATTCTAGAGAGAAGTGGGCACTGGGATGGTAACAGCCCTTATGAACATCTGCTGTAGAGGTGAGATTGGCAGGAGCTGACACACAAGGTGGGGTAGGAAGACAGCTGCGGCCTCTTTCTCCTT
This sequence comes from Micromys minutus, assembly GCF_963924665.1. NCBI lineage: Eukaryota > Metazoa > Chordata > Mammalia > Rodentia > Muridae > Micromys > Micromys minutus. Next base: position 81,262,547 of record NC_137975.1, on the reverse strand, counting down.
CTCCCCCTCTTTCTATCATTTTCAACCCCACTTTTGTTTTAGATGAAACAATCCCACAAAATGGTACCCAGACCCTATTTTGATATTCAAGCGCTGGAAAAGATGTTCCAGTGTTGAGGGAAATCAAGACATGAGAATCTGGTTTTGCCCCCTTCCAAATACTTATTTTGCAAATATAAGACTGCCAGCTAATTATTCTGTGAAAGTAACGCCATTTGAGTCAGGCAGCTGCTCACTGAAGTCTAGTAGAACTTTGTGTCATATTAACTTTGTCCATGAGGTGGCGATGTTGTGCCACAAAAGGAAAACATTTCCAACTAGTCTTGATCTGCAAAACTCAGGAAGAACTTTCTAAAAGATTGTTGTGTCCATCCCAGCCCATAACTAACTTCCCGCAGGAGTTAGGAGATAAATTCCTGGATTTCTAACTTTTAGCAGGCTCTGGGATTCCTTTCACTGTCTATGAGCTCTTAGATCCAGTCCAATCTAGTCTATTAGCCTCCTAGAAAACAATTCTATTACTGCAAGGGAACAAGGGACAGCAGACAGAATCCCCTGCACTACTGAGTTCACTGTGTCCCAGCTGAGCGGGAAGGGGCTGTCTCTTCTACACAGACCTCTAGCAGGAACGATGTCTGCCATCTTAGCCCAACAAGTACACAGCTCTGTGGCATCAGTATACCACGCTGCTGTCATGCTGCTGTATACCCCACCACCCATCTCTGGCACGATTCCACTTTCCCAAGCCGAATTCTACTCATTGACCGCCGACTCCCCTACACTCCTCATTCAGCCTCGGCCCATCCCCCTACTTCTGTCTGTATGAGTTTCACCTTGCTAGGTACCTCAAGTAAGTGGTAGCCTTTTAAGGATCCCTTTCGTTTTCTCACCAAGTGATACTTCAGCGTTCTGTTGCATGGACCCACACCTGAGTGTAGCAATCATCCAGAAGTGAGCCTTAGCGTTGTTTCTACCCCTTAGCTGGATGTGTAGGCCTGTCTTTGAGTCTCTGCTTTCAATTATGTGAGCACCAGCAGCTGAGCTGCCGGATCACGTGGTAATCTGTGTTTAGCCTTTTGAGGGGCCACCATGCTCACAATGGTGGCCGCAGGAGTTTCCAGTCCCAGCAGTGTTCCTAGCGTGCACAGCGGACACAAGCCATTTTTGATGGCTTCTCTGGGCAAAGTGGGGTGTAAGTATGCCAGTTTCAGGTCATTGGGTATGTAGAAGATCAGGGGGCTCACACCTGAGTCCCCACAGCCAGAGCTGGAATGGGGCTTAAAAGTGGGCTAGCCAACTGCAATCCATGTATGGTTTCCTGGGTTAAAGGTAACATGCAGACCTGTTGCTGTAAATATTAAAGGGATGGGCGGCTATTGGTTCCTGAACATTCTCACTCTGAGTGGGCCAGCCGGTTGCTTCTCTGCCAGCTGCTTTCACACACTGTCCCCTTGGAGGGTAGTTTCCATGCCTGACACACATTGCATTCCATAGGCTGCTCCAGCGTGGCTCCACCCCATTCTAGCCCCAGGCATTCTATAGCTGCCCTCTTCAGGGTGTCTCTCTGCCCTTCCCCCACCCTCCCAACTCTGCTCACCTCCCCTGTAGCCTGATGAAATCAAAGTTCTAGAAACTTGTAATTTATCAATCAGATTTAGATGTTAAAGTCTCGATCCACAATACAGCCACACAATAAATTGACTGCCAATTAATAAAGATATAAACTTTCCACCTAGATAAAACTGACCTAGTCCACCTGGCTCTGAATCATCTCCCACCATCCTCCTCCTTCCTAGATCCCTCCCCCCCTTCCTTCTCATCCATTGGTAGTCTCGCCTTATCCTGGACCTGCCTTCCTGCACAATGACATCATCCTACTCACCTCAAACTTCCATGTCTTTTCTTAGGAGCAAGATGGAGTCAGCGGAGGTCGCTAAGACAACTGCCATCTTTCCAGGGTCCGTGGAGAGCTTCCTTTTCCCTGTTGTAAAAGTTGTCTGACTGTTCATCATGAGGTACATTTGGATGACCAACAGCACTGCGTGGGTATTGGCTTGGCAGAGTGTGGCTTGAGCTACTGTCCCATGCCCCTGCCTGAGACACTGCCACCTATTCTCAGACGACTGTCTGCTAGAGCTCAGGTCTTTATGTGTGCACACCTAGGGTCAGTATGGAATGAGGAGACACAGTTTAAAAGCTTTGGTTATCAACCTCTGGGTCACAACTCCTTCTTTGGGAGTTACATATCAGATAGCATGTCTGTCAGATATTTACAGTACGACTCATAACCGTAGCAAAATTATAGTTAAGTAGCAACAAAATGATTTAGGGTTGGGGGGTTAGCACCTGAGGGCTGTGTTAAAGGGCTGCAGCGTTAGGAAAGGTGAGAAGCACTGGCTTACAGGAAAGATCTGGGTTAGCATAACTTCTGTCTGTTCTGTCTGTAACAGTGCTAAGCCCTGGGTTTCAAACACCCCAGCTGAAAACCTGTCATTTTAAAGAAAGTCTTCATCGTGCAAAACATACACAAAATGTTTCTGTGAACTTCACAACTCTGCACACAGGTTACGAAAAAACAAAAATGAAATAAATGTGAAGACCTGCTAAGTGATCACATCAGACAGGCTCTGTTCTGGAAGCCTCCTAGATGCAGAAAGTGAGCCAGATCTGGTGCAGTTGTTTTGGAGCCAAGCAAAGGAATTCAATCTTCCTTCTGCTGTGGAGCAGAACCAATGCCGAGGCCCAAGGGAAGGAAGACACAGCCTTTCGAAGGAAACATTGTAACATCAGCATTTATGATTAAAACTCTGTAAGATGTCCTGGATGTTTCTACACAGGACAGTCCAGACATTAATATGTACAGATGATTTACAAAACAAGTATTGCTGACACAGTTCAGAGAGGGTGGGCAGCATTCCCAAGATCACACAGCTCTTGGGTGCCAGAATTAGGGCCAAAAATTAGAAGTTGGGCTCTAAGTGAAATAGGGACTAACTTATTTATGTTGCATTTTATTAGTACTTGAACAAGTGCATATGTACCTGTGCGCTGCTTGGTACATGGTGCCCATGGAGGACAGAAAAGAGCATCAGATCCCATAGAACTGCTGTTACAAACAACTGTGAACCACATTGTGGGTGCTGGGAATTGAACCCATGTCCTCTGGAAGGGCAGCCAGTAGTATAGGTTAGCACCGTGGTGGAATAGTTTATATCTGTGATCCACACTCTTGGGAGGCAGAGCAAGAGGGTTTTGTGAATTCAAGGTCAGCCCATCTAAATAATGAGACCCTATCTCAAACCACCCCACCACTGTCCCCAAAAAGAAAAAAATGGGGAATATTAACCTCTATTCTGTAGTGTCTTTAAATGAAAATTAATATAAAATTCTAACCTAATGTTTCTATTCTAATTCGATCTCACATTTTAATTGAATCTTACTGAATAGCAACATCGTCACTAGAGGGCAGCAAAGACACTTGGCCTGTTTTCTTTCAGCTGGCTGAGAGAAGAGCCAATGGTTTTGGGGTGGTGTGGGGGGGTGGGAGTCTGAAGAAGCATCAGAAATCCACACCCAAGTTTGCCCATACAGTGGGGGAGTCCAGATACAATACAAGCGTCCGTAGACTTCCACTGCAAATCATGATAACCCCTCAAAACAGTTAAACAGTGCCTCTCAAGCCAAAACCTCTCAAGCAAAGACAGCTCTCTGGATCACTGGCCAAAGAGATTTTTGATTGGCTAAAGCCTGTGGGGAGGCATGTGGAAACCAGTTGGTGCTAAGCAGGAGTAGCAGGCTGGGTTGGGGGTCATATAGCCAGAACATATTTGCAGTAAATGGAGATTTCTTGTTTTAAAATTTATTTATTTCATTCATATGAGTACACTGTAGTGTCTTCAGACACACCAGAAGAGGGCATCAGATCTCATTACAGATGGTTGTGAGCCACCATGTAGTTTGCTGGGAATTGAACTCAGGGCATCTGGAAGAGCAGTCAGTGCACTTAACCACTGAGGCATCTCTCCATCTCTGAATGGAGATTTCTTAACAGTCATTCCACAGCTTCCATTCCAGTCTCATGCTGTAGTGTTGTAGACCAACCCTGGCCACAGTGCCCAACAGCCTCGATTCTCTTGTAAATGGAAGCAGGAATAGAATCGTGAGATTCAAAATCTGGGTCCTGAGTGCCTTGAGCTTCCATCTCTTCCTGTCTTTGTGAGATCTTCTGCCAAGCGACTCCGGGACTAGAAGCTAGGCCCCTTCAGGCTGGCCCAGCTTTCAGCCAACTGACCCAGACTCCCTGACGAATCCCAGGAAGCCTCCAGAGCTGTGAAGAAGTATATATCCTGGATCAGCCAGCCTCACACCCCCAGAGTCAGTGAGCCTAACGCACCCAAAGTTAGCCATCATCTTACAAAACATTACAAAACTAAACATGCAGAGATGCTTATCTCGTTATCCTAAAGCAGAGGGTGGGAGAATTCCCTTGGTAGTAAGCTAAGCCACCTAGAGGTACTTTAAGGTCCTGACACTGGGGACAACCTAAAGGTGAGCACTATAGTCATGGGCCTGCGGGCACCACTCCTTATCTGAACAAGTCAGCTTCTTTTTGTTTTCTTTGTCCCTCCCCACAACTTCTTTATTTCTGTTGTTGTCCTTTAGGACAGGATCCCCTGCTTAGTCTGGTTTCACACTCCGTAGCCTAAAATGATCTTAAACCTTAAGATTAACTAAAAAAAAAATCTCTGCCCCTACCTCTTGAGTGCTGGGGTTATGGGCATGAACTGCCATACCTGGTTTATTAGGTGCTGAAGATTGAAGCCAGGGCCTCGTGCACGCTGGGCAGGCATTCTTCCAACTGAGTTTCATCCACCCCAAGTTGTCCTCTCTTGATTCCAGTTTTGTCTGTGACTGAAATGATGGCCATTTGGGGAGTGAGGGTATGTGCAGGTTAAAGGGCAACTTTCTTCCTGAGGCCTTGACTAGAGTGTTTGTTTGTTTCTGAGATGCTATAACATGGTACCTGGTGTGGGGAGGTAGAACTTCATCTGGTTCACAGTTACAGAAGCTGCAGAAGTCCAAGGCCCAGGGTCTGCATCTGGCAGATAATACATCAGAAGACATCGAGGTGAGCAGGGAGGGAAAGAGAGTCAGGATGAGATGCAGAGGTTGGGTGAGAGTCATTAGTTAATTTATGAGCTTAGAATTTCCCCACCCCATTGCCTGATCGTTTTTTTTTTTTTAATTTATTTTATAAAATATTATAGCTCACAAAATTTGTTACATAATAATATATGATGAATACATAATTGTTTTCTTTTTCTAAGAAGAACTGAGGCTTCCACATTTTGACCTTCCTTCTTTTTGAGCTTCATAAGGTCTGTGAGTTGTTTCTTGGGTATGCAGAACTTTCTGGGGCTAGTATCCAATTATCAGTGATTACATACCATGAGTGTTCTTTTGTGACTGGGTTACCACACTCAGGATAATAGTCTCTAGTTCCATCCACTTGACTAAGAATTTTGTAAAGTCATTGTTACTAATAGCTGAGTACTACTCCATTGTGTAAATGTACCACAATTTCTGTATCCATTCCTCCACTGAAGGACATCTGTGTTCTTTCCAGCTTTTGGCTATTATAAATAAGGCTGCTGTCTAATCATTTTTTAAAGGTCCCACCTCTAAACTCAGTACTGGTGAGATTGTCTATGAACTTGGTGGGGGAGGAAGAAGAAAAAAGAACGTCAAAACCACAGCACACAGCAACATGCAGTAAGTATTCAATAAATGCTACCAGTTAAAAGCATAGCAGCACTGTTAAGTTACAGTTCTTTATGTCATATACTGCAGTGTTTACACTGTAATAGGAAGATATATGTACCCAAAAAACTACACCCTCAGGGCATCCAAAGCCCTATAGCCAGCAATTTTTCTCTGGATTGAATTGAAGAATCCAATCAAAAATCAACACCCTAGAGCAGGGATTTGTCAGCCCACTGTTGTAAACAAAATTTTGCTGGAACATAGCTAGGTATTTATTTTATATTTATTGTCTAAGACTACCTTTTTTTTTGCAATATAAAACTATTTACCATCTACAAAGAAAAGGCCTGCCAATCCTTGCAGAACAAGCCCTCCAGACACCCTCATCTAAAACTGCATGCAAGAGACTATTATTTAGCAATAGAGAAGGTTGAAAATGGTGTCCCTCTCCACAGGAAGCCACTCTTGCCAGCTCCTAGAGACTGAACCACCAATCAAAGATCAAGCATGGGCTAGACCAAGACACCAACCCTTCCCTGCACACATGGAAGCAGATGTACAGCTTTGTCTTTATGCAGGTCCCCCAACAACTTAAACGGGGCCTATGTTTGAATCTGCTGCCTGCCTGTGGATCCTGTTCCCCTAACTGGGCCACCTTGTCTGGCCACAGTGAATGAGATGTACCTAATCCTGCAGTGACTTGATGTGTGTGTGTGGGTGTTATACCCAATGTGCGTCGGGGTCGGGGGAGGGGGGTGTCCTACTTCTCAGAGAAGAAGGAGAGGGGAAAGGATTATAAGGAAGGGACTGAGAGGACAGGAGCCTAATTTGGGGATGTGAAGTGAATAAATTAATGAAAAGAATAGTATCCGTGGTTTACATGAGGGATCCCCAAGGTATGTATCTGAGTGAAGGGTTCCTCAGGAGTAGGAAAGGCCTTTGAGATCACTGTGGGCCAGATAGCCCAGTGTTTTCTGGTTGGCCCTGTGTCCTTACAGAGGCTTCTGTTTCCTGTACCTCTAGAAAGCTGGCTGACATGCCTCCACCTGGTCACTCCTCAGGCTCATGGCGAGCCTACAAGGCAGGGGGGGGGGGTTGGGGGAGAACCTCATCAAACCGAAGCAAATGCAGAATGATTTGATAAAACATGTTTGTGTGGAGGACTGACTTTGGTAGTTTGACCCCAGTGCCTACCTTACCTGATGCCTTCCTGCACCCTGGGCTGTAAGGTACTGTGATCCAGCAGAGGCTGCATGTACACAGGCACTGAGAACTCTTCACACCCCTGTTGACACAGGATGGTACCCAGGCAGCAGAACTCTGGGGGTGTGGGGAGGGGGTGGGAGGGAAGGGCTACAGACATGCCCTGGGAAGACCAGGAGTTGCATGTGAAGACTAGCACAGGTTCGGCATGCCCAAGAAAGGACTCACCTGTGTATTTCCCAACATGGAGTAGGCTTTTATACAGGACCGGAGTTGGTAAAAAGAGGCAAGGACCGAGACAAAGATTCGAAAACACAAGTTTTTTCAGATGCCCAGACTCCCATCCCCCACTTCCATCTCCTCCAATGCCCGATGCCCAGGGTTGTAGAGCGCATCACCAAGACAGCAGCGCAGCACGTCTCAGTCTCCTCCATGGCTGTTGAGTTGACCTGATTTTGTCTGTGATGCTTAGAATCCGAGACACATTCACCAAACAGTCATATACCACGGAGCCATACCCAGCAGTCCTTTCCTTTTACAACAAAGTTTGCTACCTGTTGCTATTTGTCCCTATGTGACAGAACAGGACCAGAGTTATGCTCTGCGGCATAGACAAATTCATTCCTTCTCCAAGCCTTTGTTATTTCCTGTGTAAAAAGCAGGCAGACGCCACTCCTAGACAATAGGTACTTGTAAAGACTCAGCCCATAATGTGATTCTTGAAGAGTGACCTTCAGCTGCATTGGGAAACCTGGATTCTGTATGCTGAGGCACAAGCTGGGATCTATAAGGGGATCCTGGACCCAGGCCTCCTAATGGGGAGCCAGGCCTCTTGGAGTTACCTCTGCAGCTGCGGAATCTGCCTCGGCCCCTCTGCTGCTCTTGTGGTCTCCTTGAGGAGGGTGGGAGGCATTTCACGGTGGTGACTGTCTCATCACGGTGCCCCCTTGTCCTCACTGCTGGGAAGCCTGCCGCTGATTAGGCCCTCCTGCGGGTGGTCCCTCCCCCAGGGCTCCAGCTTTGCTCTTTGGCAGCGGGTGACACCAGCAGCTTTGGTTTTTCCAAGCAGGAAAAGCCATACCGAGCAGAAATTGGAGAGTGGCTTTTCTTCACGGTACACTCAACATCTAGGGCCTCTTTGGTTACCCCTGGAGGCCGCGGTCCACTGACCTGGCTACCTCTCTGGGAGGGAGGCAGGCATCCAGAGGTTCGCCCACGCACCCTGTGGGGTATGGCTCCTGACCCTCACCCACTCTGAGCTAGCAAAGTGGCTAATGTGTCTTGTTTTGTGTACCATGATGAAAAGTCCCTATTCCAAGAGCATTCGACAAACAGCAAGGGGAGGGGCAGGTGGACTGAGCTTCACAGACCTGGCCTCCTTGGACTGAGCAGCCACATGGGAAATAGTTCTATGACCCTGGGCAATTTATTTGCTTTTTCTAAACCTTGTTTCCTTTTCTATGAAAACCTATCTGGTAATAATTGGAGCGATTAAGGAGGAGGGGGAATCCACACAGCACTATCTAGCAATACAAGCCTTTGCTAACCGTCAAGCAGATTAGGAGATTGATATATCTGTGGCAGAAGACAAATTGAATGTGGCATAGGTGGATGCTTTCTGAGGTGTGCATCTGCCAAGGACCCCGTGAAGCTGGAGCAGCCTCAAGTCTCACCATCAAATGAGACTTCTAATCACACAGGACTTTATTCTGGGCTTGAGACTCTAACAGGGTGGAGAGCCTATAATTTTCTTCCTCCCTTCCATTCCCCTGTCCTTTCCTCCCCTCCTATCTTCCCTACCACCGCCACTCCTCCACTCCCACCTTTTTCCTTCTTCTCTCCCTCCCCACTTGCTGCCTTTCTTTTTATAGAGTTGGAAACTTTGTGGAATCCAGGCCCTTACCTGTGCAAGGCGAACACCCCGGAGACTGAGCTAGCCTCATCCCTTATCCTTACGAAGGAGACTTCTCTGAAGGGAGTGAACTCTGTCCTGAAGTTAGAGTTTGGCAGCCAGGAGGATATTCCAAAGTGACATGACCACTCTTCGCTTTTTATGGAGAATCAGAACAGGGGCATAGCTAGGCAGCGGGTGCTCAGCAGCAAATCACAGTCTTGACTACATGCATTGAGCATTTGCCGTATGGTGTGACAGGAAGAAAACTTGAACTGAGCATCTCACTAAAGTCTCCCCACAGGCTTTCTGGTCCCCATCTGGATCCTCTTCTAGCCGCCCTCATGGAGGTACAAGTACACAGAAACTGTTGAGAAAGTGGTGAGGACCCAACCCCGCCCCCAGCAGGTAACTGGATTCTTCCCTGCCACCTGCTGTCCACGGCCTGGGCTGCAGATGACAGGTGTGAAGGTATGAGCCGGGACCTAGCTTTGTCATCTATGTGTCTCCTGGCAGCCCTGCCAGGCTGGGCTGTGACTGGGTGCAGACACCTGTTTCTGAAAGTCTCATTCACCTGCATAGCTTTTTCCTCTGTTCATAAAGAAGACACAGAAACGTTACAGAAAGCTTTGGAAGAAGCACTGTTAAGGGTGCATCCTAGAAACTGGAGGTAGGGGATGTGATCTCCAGGACTAGCAGTTGGTTCTAAATTGCCAGTCTTCCTTAGAGCTCACCAGGGACTGCCTGTCATTCTCCCAATTCCTCCTTAGTCTGTCCTTAATGGGAGAAGTGTCTGTCCCTGATATCCTCTGGGTTGGGTCTCCTAAACCTGCCTCAGTAGAAACAGGTGACAATTTCCAGGGGCAAAACTTTTGATGACTGCACCTAGGTAGTTCATGCTGTTGGTGCACCTTCACATTTCAGAGGTCTCCCTGAGGAACCAGCATACGCTCCCGGTGTCAGGCAACTCACAGCGCCAAGAGTTGTATATCTTGAGCCCCCCGCTCATGTGCACGCCAAGGCCTGCATTCCTTTCTGCTTCACAATTCATGGATCTTTAGATACCCACGTTAGTGCCACTGTCTCCTCACAAGTCTGTGTATCCAGTGAGGGCTAGGCTCATCCCTATATTCTGGGGGTCTGTGACATACATGCCAAAAGTAAAAAGGTCAGTACACTAGCTGGGCATGTGACTAGGGTATGATCTCAGCACTCAATAGGCTATCACAGTAGGGTCATGAGTTCAAAGCCAGCCTGGCCTTCATAGTGAGACGCTATGGGGGAAGAAAAAGGACCAGATAAACTTTAGCCCATGAGTGAGCTTGTTTATGAACAGTAAGTTGGAATCCCATGTTACAGCAGGTGTATTCTAGTGAAGCTGGGAAGTTCCTCGCAGAATGATGGTGTGCATGGCAGTTACCCAGCAACCACCTCTTCAAAGGGAACTTCCAATTTCTTTATTGTGAGCATTAAAAAGAGCATTCTGCTAAAAGATTTATTTAATTATATATAAGTACACTGTAGCTGTCTTCAGACACACCAGAACAGCTCATTGGATCCCATTACAGACAGTTGTGAGCCACCATGTGGTTGCTGGGAATTGAACTCGGGACCTCTGGAAGAGCAGTCAGTGCTCTTAAACACTGAGCCATCTCTCCAACCTGCATTTTACTATTTTTAATATTCACTAACCCTTCCAAGATATTCCTCCCACTTGGGTTGGCACCAGAAGCCCTGACCCTATGGCAGCATAGTGATGTCATTGCTTGCACAGTGATGTCATTGCTTGCCTGAGAATCTTCTGATCTTCAGATCCTCTCGTTAAAGGTTTAAATTACAGGGATGCTTCTCTTCTTGGTGAAGTGTACAGTGATATCTTTTCTTCAGTGACATTCACCTTTTGTTGTTTTCTTAGTAAGTTCAGAGACAGGACTGTTGATAAATGGTATTAAGGGCATTCCCTTCCGTGTGTTCAAATCAAAGTATAAAGCATCCAAATCTCTGGCAGTTTTTCCCATGCATTTTGGTCTGAAGCTAAACTTCATAGCCCAGGTTTCAAAGAGGTAGCCTGCCGTTCACACTTAATGGGCAGATGTGTTTTCTGTAGCCAGTGCAAAGCTTCTGAACTGATATTCAGATATCAGGAAATTGTACATGAAGTCTGGGGTTCCGGGGAATCTGCCTACTTTCATCTGTGCAGCTGCTGTGACTGTGGCTTTTTATCAGCTGAGCCTGGGAGACTTGTGGGCTCAGCATACCTCTGTGTCTATTGTTCAGACTCCTGGAAGTGTGGCATTGTGGTTAATCTGTTTTCTGCTTGGTTTTTGTTTTCGTTCTTTACAAATTGTAATTGAGGTTTCAAAACTTTTTCTTAATGATGAAAAATAGCTGTGGAGAAACTTAACCTATTGGTATAAGCGGTTGATGGGCTTATATGTTTGATAGCTAAATTTTACTTCCATAGTTGAAGATTTTAGAATGGAGTAGTCAGTGAAAGAGAAATAAGATGATAGTAGGTTCATGGGCCAGAGGCCTTCTGGACTGTTCCTTTGTTAGGACTTGAATTATTCTGTGTTTGGCTTGTGGTTTCTGGTATTGCCAGATGTAGGAATGCCCCAGAGTAGTGGAACTGGGAATAGCCACGTCAAAAACATCTCCTTTTTCATCTGGAGGAGGATGAGCTGTCCCTGGGCTGGGCCTACTCTTGAGTTCCCCATGGGCTTGCAGCTAGATCTGCCTCCATCCAGGATGGTATGGAATGACGATGAACTAGCTGCCACTGAGAACAGATGTTAACACCCCACCGTAAACCCAGGGAACTTTGGGAACATCACTTCATCAGGAGCTTCGAACAACTGTTACCACTGGAGGTTCCCATGTTTTCAAAACCATTGTGCTCGGGGCACAGGAAGTGCCCTGTATGTGTGTCTTGTCTTTTCTCTCCCTGAACCATGAGGAGTCTTGCTTTGCATTTATGTGACAGTTCAGGTCATGGTGAGTCAACTTGGGGTGACACATGGGATGTTTTAAAGAGAGGTTATTGAGTATCCATCCCCCCCCCGCCCCCTGCACTCAGGGGAAGAGCATCCAATGGTACTGAACATTGCATATAATTCTTCCTAAATGTGCACATTTAACATAAGTTTATCAATTAGGTATGCTAAAAGGTTAAAAACAATGATCATTAACAAAATGGAACTGTTTGAAAAATATGTTGTGACAATGTTACCAGTCCCATTACACCTTCATGGTTGCTGTTATGTAAGATAAAGTTGCTTGCAACCAATCATATGGTTGAGCCACCGAAACCCATCTGGTAGTTAAGATGTTAAGTGAGTACCAGGTGGTCACTGTCTTCAGCACAGAGATGATGAACAAAGGGATCATTCAAATTCCAGGCAGTGGGCAAGAGGGCTCTTGCTAAGAAATGCTGTACAATTTAGAACATGAATTATTCATTTCTGGAATTTTCCATTCAGTATTTTCAGATTGTGGTTGACTTCGGAGAACTGAAACCATGGGAAGGAAAGGCCTGGCCTGAGGAGCCAGGGCACATGTATTTAGGCAATATGGTCTCCAACAGTACACCTTTTCCTAAGAGAAACAGGTGGTTTCATCTAAAGGACACAATGTGGCTCCAGAACAGCACTTAAAGACATTTGACACCGTTTGTTTGTCTTGAGACAGGGGTTTACTATGTCTTTGTAAGTATGGTTTAAAAAGTAATAGTTCACTTCCAGGTTTTGAAAACTCCCAATCAGTCCCTGAGCTCGAAAGCCCTCCAATACCTGGACTTTGCCCCTAATTCAGGACTCAAAATACCACCAGCCTCCACCTTGTACAACTCCACCCCTAAGAAATCCTATACAAAGCCTGCCTCTTCTTTTAATTTTTTAAAGATTTATCTATCTATCTATCTATCTATCTGTTTATTTATTTATTATATATATAAGTACACTGTCGCTTCACCAGACACACCAGAAGAGAGCATCAGATCCCATTACAGATGATTGTGAGCCACCATGTGGTTGCTGGGAATTGAACTCAGGACCTCTGGAAGATCAGTCAGTGCTCTTAACCACTGAGCCGTCTCTCCAGCCCCTGCCTCTTCTCTTTTGCTGCTTCTTGCCCAAGCAGAGGCAACCACCCTCTGTGTCTTTCCCAACAAATATCTTATGTGAGGCATGTTATATGGTGACTCTGTGTCTTTCCCAACAAATATCTTATGTGAGGTGTTTTATGTGGTGACTCTGTGGTACTCCTTGGCTTCTGCTTGCCAGGACACTTTATTCTTCAGAGCTGCAACACTTGCATTGGGGAACCCTTGACCCTTAAAGCTATAATATTTACAGCCTTACCTAGTCTGGAACTTACTATCTAGACTAGGCTGACCTCAAACTCAGATACTTGCCAGCCCCTGGCTTTCACATGCTAGAATTAAAAGCATGTACCACCATGCCTGGTTATTACACTTCTTAAAGCAGTTATAAGGTTTTCTCGTTTTATCTGAATAGACTAAAACATGTCAGCTTTTATCAAAAGGTACTTGGGGACAATTGGCCCTTTATTGTGGAGAGCCTCCTGATGTACTAAGGGCCTTCCTGGACTTTAATATCCTCTGTTATGATGTTACAACCAAAATCTTCTGAACACTGACAAATATTCTGTACATACAATATTGTTCCTGCTGGGAATCATTTAGTTTTCGGAAGAGGGGGACAACCTTGGAGTCATGTGCATTTTAAAAAAGAGTCTCCCACTAGCCTGGAACTTCACAAGTAGGCTATACTTGGGACTGGGTAGCCAGCTTGACCCAGGGATCCACCTCTGTCTCCCCCCGGCTGGGATTTAAAGCACACATTGCCATGCCTGTTTGATGTGTTTTTTAACATAAAGTCTGAAGATAGAATTCAGTCTTTGTGGTTATGAGACAAGAATACTTTACTTCCTAAACCATCGTCTGGACCCTTTCTGAGATCTTTTGACTTCGCTTAGATTTGCTCATTAGATTTCAAATGGGATTTAGAAGCCAGGAAACCCTTGTTCCCCTCTGCATCCCTGAAGGCAATGGAAATCTAAGCTGGGGATATGTAAGCTCTGACCTTTTGGTGTCTCTTTGACTGTCTTAAGGTTAGGTAAGCCTCTTCATTTTTCTCAGCCCCAACTCCTTTCTTTCTGTGCAAATGCCTGAAACCTCTCTGCTGTAGGTTAAGAATGAAACGGATAGGCATTCATGCTAGTGGGCCTAGGTTCTTCTCCTTGTTCCCTTCCCACAGCTCAGTCAGCTACTGCCTATGAAAGGTCTGTGGTAAGGTAAACACGGGTCAGATTGTGTTAGTACATTTCTGTCTCCACTTCCAGGCAGCCAACTGGCCCAGGGCCTTGGAGGCTGGACACTCAGACAAGGAGGCCTGAACTTTTTGTTCTTTGAACCCTCAAAAGGTCAAAGCCAGAAATTTACCCTTTGCCCAGCTGATTGGTACCTAAATGGTACCACTGTGATTTGGGGAATTTGTCTTTTTACTCTCCTAGGATTGCCCTTTTGTGCTAAAATTCAATGGTTTCTGCATGTACACATAAATAAAGTGTATTTTCCCCCTGATTCTTGTAAGAAAACCCAAAGCCACAGAACTGTGTTTGAAGCTCTAAACCATGGCTTGAGGTTTCCCTTCAGTGCACACTCCCCCTCCGCCACAGGGCATAGCGGCTTCACAAGACAGTTCTGCCCTAGTTGGTCTGGGAAGCCCAAAGGCTTTCAGCTGAAGAACGAGACAGGCTGAGCCGGTCTATGTACTGACTTCCAAGCTCCCTGGTACCTGACTTTCTTTGATTCACATTCCTTCATCCCTTAGTGTTATTATGTGGCAATCTCATGCCTAAAACTTCTTCCTTGGAGCTAAGCTCCTTATGACACAGGATGTTCTTGGGAAAGGGAAAGGTTCATTCCTGCCAGGAAGCTCATTGAGCTTAGGAAGTAAACAACTCAATAGTTGCAGGAGGTCCCTGAAACTGACCAGAGTTGCTAGGCCCCCTTCCGGCTCAAGCATGTAAGAACTACAGAGAGACCCCGCCTAGACATCCTAAGCTACTAGAGGAGCCTCAACCCAATAGGAGCTGTCTGAAAGAAGAGGAGATACCCTCCAATGCCCTGGTACTGCTGTAGGCTATGTACTCTGTTCCCGGTTTCTAGTCTCATGAGCTGTGACCCATGCTTGCTTGAGTTGGCTTTGTTGTAACCCTTGCTATGCTTCTGTAAATAATTCTAATAATTTACCAAGTCAGTCAGATTTTGATGAATCCTTGCTTTGGTCGGTTACAGCTTTCTTCTCTGGGGCGAAGAGATACTTGTGTACATCTCCCTAAGAAGAGGGTCACAATACAGGTACAGGTTGCATGTGCTATCCCTTCCTACACAGGAAGACAGTGATTTGTGTTCAAGGAACATCACACCTTTAATCAACAAGATCCGTAAGGTCTTACCAGCAGCTGTAGGAGAACCAAGAAAATCAACTGGAAATCTGGAGAGAGGTATATTTTATTTTAGCGCATGTTGAATTGTAACACACAAAAAGGTAAGTCTATCCATTTATAGATAGTTCACACCTAACAGTGCTTGGGGGTTCTGTGCTTTGACTTCACCATGGCATAAATGATATGCATTCAGTAGGACACCATCGTTGTAGGTTTGAATTTGTCTTTCTCTTGATGCCAGGCCATGGCAGTGAGTAACAGCTTTCGGTCGGTCCCAGGATCTGGAGAGAAAGCCAACTCTCCACTGCAACTGTGCTGCTTCTATAAGATCTGCAGTGAGTTTGGTAGGTTAAAAATGCATTTTCCACTTTCGTAACTTACTATGATTCTGCAAGGCTACAACCCACCTGTAAGTCTAGGAGTACACGTAAATGTTGGTCAACATACAATCTCAAAAAGAAATGTAAAGTGTGCAGACACACACAGAGGCACAGAGGATCATTTTGTAAGAGAAGGGATGGTGGGAGGAGATAGGCTTACTTAGTTTCACATGTACTTGTGTGTGAGAGACATTGAATACCTACAGTGTGCACGTGTACCTTAAAACTAGAAAAATTCAAAGGGGTTCAGTTGGTAAGGTGCTTGCTGTGCAAGCATGAAAAGCTGTGTCCAGATCCTTAATGCCTACATTAAAAAGTCCAGGCAGATGTCTTTGAGGCATTTCTGCTCTTGTAGAAACCCCCATAGCCCCAGTGCTGGGGAGACTTGGAGCACGGCTAGCCTGCCAGCCTAGCAAAATTGCAATTATTGAGTCCAGGTTCAATAAGAGGCTCTGTCTCAAAAACTAAGGTGGAGAGCAGTCCAGGAGGACGTGGATGTTGACATCTGGCCTCCACACACAAGTTCACATGGGTACACGCATGTTTCCCCACCCTGATCACCCACCACCATCAAATGGACAAATTAAAGGAAAAAACCTAAAGATCAAAATTGATAAAGGGAAAGGAAGGGAGGTTGAGGTGACTACAGAGATGTATTTCACAGCCAAAAAAGAAGGTGGACACCAGGGGAGACAAAGGAAAGTAAGACATGAGTTGTGCAAACAAGTTGTATGTTTCTAGTTCCTGGAGCTAGACTGAAGGGGACTCAGGTTAAAATTCCTATGAATGACATGTGACGATAACTTACCTGATTTGAACTCCATCAGTCAGAATGCAGCTGGTACCTGATCTATGCTCTCAGTGAACCAGAATCTGACAGGAAGAAGCCTCTTCCATGTTACCTTCACTTACACGGAGCACCGGGCAGCAGATCACTGTCCTATGCACTGTCCCTCATTGTGACCTCAGATTCCTGCCCATGTCTCTCTCAGACGTGTCTGTTCCCCATCAGTTGGATGAGTGAAGCTTGTTGGTTAGTTGAGTGGATGGATTTCATGTCTTGGGGTTGTGACACTCTTTCTTTCCTAGTCTCACGCACTGGGGAGCCTGAGGTATGGGGATTCCTTGGGCCAGCCTGAAGACTCATCTTAAAAAAATGAAATAATTTAAAAAGTGGTTTTGCAGTAGAGTTTAAGGTTATGTTATCTGGCAAGAATCTCAGTACATCGACTAAATTGCCAAAGATATGCAAATGCATATTCTTGGATATAGATCACAGCCCATATTCTTAGATGGTTAGCCATAGTCCTTGTCAACTTTGCACAGACAAATGTGAATTGTTAGGAGTTCTCCCCTATGGAAAGATCCAAATGAGAGTTTTTGACCTGTCAAAGTCAGAGTTCTGAAAAACAAAACAAACTGTGAAAAGGCCACATGTCTGGCTTGCACCTGATGCAGGAAGCTCTGATGGAGAGAGTTCTATGTTTACACAATCAAAGCTCCCTGACCACCAGCTTTTGCCATCAGCAAATGAGCATTGCTGCCTCCTTTGCCCTGTGTCACTACAGCTGTGCTCCCAGGTGGGTCTCCCTGTAAATCTCCACTAACCAGCACCAAATCCGAGGACCCAGAAGGAAAGCTTTGGTCTGTGTCTGCAGCTGCTCTATGCTGCAGGATTGCAACAACCTTCGAAGAAAGCCTGAGGGGAAGGTGGGCACCTTGTGGGTATTTCAGTACCAGGGAAGCTAAAGCAGCCATTTACTGCTTCATATATTACAAAGCAGAAGAGATTATGTCTTAATTATACGCTCTTCATCCTCAAAGGCCACATTCCTCTTGTGGTGGCCACTAGCGCTTAAAGAAATCTATGGAAAACATGTGTCTGACCTCGGAAGTTAATAATGTGCTAGTGATTTTTCCAGGGACAGAGGAGGCTTCTGGTAATCTCAGACGATTGACTACAACTAAGGCTGAGTGGAGTCGCAGGCATGTAGGTGCGTGAAGGGAGGGTTGGGCTCATTGTGAGCTTTTCGCAATACTGCAGGTGGGAATAAATTGAGGAACAAGACTGGGTCCTAGTGGTAGAGCTGGAGACCCCATGGGGCTGTGGCTACACTGTTGGTCTGTCTCCCACTGGCCCAGACTTCTAGGGACAAGGAAATGTGGGAGACATTCACACAGTTCCAAATGAAGCGGGACCTCCCACCTTTGCTCTGTTGGCTGCTGTCAAACAGGGCTTCAGCAACAGTGCAGGCCAGCCATGAAGTCAGAGGGGCTAGGAAAGCAAAGCAAACTGCCCCATTCCTCAGAGCTTCAGGGGGTAATTTTCAAAACTGCAAAGTCAAGACTGGTCTTCAAGTCACCCTTCCCTGAGGGCCCAGACTTCTGGTTCCTGTTTTCTTAGAATGCAAAGTAACAAACCAGGTTGGCTGTGAAGCTTTCAATTCATCCTGTGTGGTATCTTTATATTCAGGCTCTTAATGCTGGTTTCCCAAAGAGTGTCTTCACACCCCACCTGGTTCATTCTAAATGTTTTCTTCAGGATACCAATGGCAACAAATAGAAAACCGGAATCAAACTATCTGTGCCCTTCCCATCCCTGTCCCCTTTCCCCCAAAATTCCAAAGTGACCCCTTATTTGTTCTAGGAGACTTGAACCTGCTCAGAAATTTTGAAGAAGGCTCCTCTAATGCCAGTGCTGAACTGGGGGAGGAAAAGGGAAAGTTGTACTGGTGCCCTCGCTCTGAGTGTAATTGTTAATAGAATTGTGGTTTCTTTCTTTCTTGTGTGACCTTGTTTTCCAAATTAAAACCCCTCAGTGACTCAGCCTCTGCTCTGATCTAAGAAACAAAGAAGCTGGGGAGGGCTGTGGGAATTAATCATCAGATCTGGGAGTCTCCTGGGGGATGCAGGGGTGTGGCCATACTCTCAGGCTGCTCAGCCTCTGTCCCTGTCCTCCACACCAAGGAATCTATTTTCATGTGGAGCCCTCCTGGACAAGTCAGATCTGCTTGCCTCAGGTTGTTCTGGCCTGTGTCATGGTTGTAAAGTTGGCCTCTGCTCACTGAGAGCTTCTAGCTATGATCTCCACTTCTACGGTAGGAGCAAACGCCAGGGCCTTGTCTTAAGTAGGGCTCCTATGGCTGTGATGGAACAGTTTGATCAAAAGCAACTTGGAGGGTTGGGTGTTTGGCTTAACATAGCCAGATCATAATCCCCTGAAGGAAGCCAAGGCAAGAATAAGAGGCAGGAGCTGAGAGCTATAGAGGAGTACTGATGACTGGCTTGCTCACAGCTTGCTCAAACTGCTTTTTAAAAAAATAGAGCCCAGGACCACCTGCCCAGGGTGACACTTCCCACGATGGACTGGGCCCTTCCACATCAATCACTAATTTTAAAAAGATGTTCTATAGGCTTTTCTGTAGACACTCTTATGGGAGACATTTTCTCCATTGTGGTTCCTGTCTCTCAGATGACTGTAGTTTGTGTCAAGTTGATAAGAAACGAGTCATCCCAAGCCCGGGTATGCTTTGTTCCCACTTAGGTGGGAAGCTGAGGTCACAGCTTGAGGGGACCTGGAGAAGGTAACTCTCTCAAGAGAAGGCTTAGGAATCCAGGAAGCAAGCACACTGTTTGCTCTGGTCCATTCTATTCCTAGGGGCTAAGTTCACTGTGATACACACATGTCTTTTCTAAAGTAGCTTCCTGTAGACATAATGTCATTGTGCACCGTGTAAAGATTCAAATGCTGATTTCTGCCTCCTTTATCTGGTTGGTATCCTTATTCAGAGAATCTCCGGTCTCAATCTTGTATAAACATCAGGTCCCCAATTGTTCCCTGAAGTGTCCATCAAGAGGCTTGATAGGCAATAACTGAACAAGGGAGAGAATAGGGTGGGACTTCCTGACAGCCAGAATGAGAGAGGGTGGAAGTAGGGGATTTAGCCATGGAGAGAGAGTCCAGAAGACACCATTAGAAAAACATCTAGAGCAGAGAAAGCCGTTTTTGGCTGGGATTTTAGCTGAGAGTTGGCCCGATTAGTTTAGAGTAAAATGGAGTAATACTGCTCAGTTGTTGTGCCTTTAAAGAATGTTAAGTAAAGATAATGGTCCTGCCTCAATTATTTGGGAGTTAGCTGGGTAAGACGAAAGCTACAAACTGTTATTAAAAAACCACTAACAGCTTCCACACTCTGCACAGGGCAACTACCGTCCAGTTCCTCTCCACAAGTTGCCTGACTCAGATGCATGGGGATTCAAGTTGGACTTTCAGAAACCCCAGCTGTGAATTGTGACCATCATCAAGTTGGCTTATGTAGAAAATGAGTTAGTGAGGTTCACCTTGTGAGACATTTTAAGGACTGGCTCAGGGTGTAGCTCATGGTGTTGTCAGGGCCTGGTACTTAGGGCATCTCTTTTATGATGATACCCACAGTGCTCCAGGAATATTTGGGAGAGCTGGAAGGGACAGCTTCACTTCTCAAGACTTTAGTGGAGTTTCCCAGGTTCAGAAAATAGAACATCATTGCCCCATGTCCTTCTCCTTTGGAGCTAAGGCTTTCAATGCTGCAGACAGCCTGGCCCCTTCCAGCACTGTGTGAAAAACAACTCCTGCCCTTTCCCCCAAAGATAGCACCCTAGAGGGTCCTGAAGCCACTGCTTGCCTTGTAGAGCTTCTGCCTCGAAAGAAATAGAGTCTACCATGCAGACACTGAGGGTTCGATGGAAGGAATAAAAAGTGGATCATTACCTCATCCACGTTCTGCTTCAGGCTTGCTTCACCAGAAACAAGCATAGAGCAGTAAAGCCACATGGAGATTAGACAGATCTCTGACCCGACTTCTAAGGCTTATGGGTTGAACTGAGTTCATCTCCCCCCAACATACTTCAAAAATAATAGAGTCTTTGATGGTTAATTTAACTCTCAGTTTGACTGGATTGAGAGAATCCCACAGAGTACTGTTGGACGTATCTGTGAAGATGTTTCCAGAGATGGCTGTCATGTAATCTATGTAAGGGAACTGAACATCCCCTTACTGTGTGGGCAGCGCCTTCCTGGGTGATGGTGGCCCAGTGGACAAATGTAGAAGGGGAGGCTTACAGGTGCATGTTAGGGACTGCAGGAGGGGCTTCCTCAGCTCCACTCTTACCAATGGTGGATAGCAAGTTACAAGCTACATAGCCTTTAAGACTGGGTCCCCATAATAGCTCTCCCATTGCGTTCCAGGCCTTCAGCCTCCAGCTGGTCTCTCTTTTTCCCAAAAGATTTCTTTTTAAAAATTTTGTGTGTGCACGTGAGTGTGCATGAGTCTCTCTCTCTCTCTCTCTCTCTCTCTCTCTCTCTCTCTCTCTCTCTCTTTCTCTCTCTCTCTCTCTCTCTCTCTCGTGTGTGTGTGTGTGTGTGTTTGTGTGTGTGAGCACATCTATGTGAGTGTAGGTACCCTTGAGGGTCAGGAGAGGGCAGCATATCTCTGGAGCTAAAGTTACTGACAGTTGTGAACAGCCTGACATGGGTACTGAAAATTGAACTCTGGCTCACTGTAAGAGCAGCAAGCACTACCTATAGCCCCCACTGATCCCTCTTGCTCTAAGACTTTCAGATTTTAAAGCTCAGCAGCGACTGTTTTCCCAGTTCTTCAGTGTACACCCACTGTGGCACTATCCAGCCTTTGGGTGAATCCATTTCCCATGTCTCTGTTCTTATGAAGAACTCTAACAGAGTCCAAACCACCAGTGATCTCAGGTGGAGACAGCATCTCTATTGAAGCAGCCCATGTGACATGAGGTCCTTCAGGTAGGCTCCAGTCTAATCTGATTGGTCTCTTGCAAAATGGGAGCATTCAGACATAGAAGAAGCACAAGGTCATGCGAAGGCCCAGGGAGAAAATGGCCTCTCCCTTCCCCTCCAGCTCGGAGATGGAATGTCCCTGATGAACATGGCTTAGGACTTGCCTTCAGCAAATGTCTGTCTTATTTTGAATGGAAAAAAGGCTGCATTCATTTATTTACTTATTGGCACACAGTTTCAAGGATTCAGTCCTTGATTCAGGGCAAAAACCATAAAAAAGGTATATCTGTATGTCTTCCTGTGAGTATATACTTATGGATGTAACCCTGTATGTGCATAAATGTTGTAATGTGTCTGCATGTCTTTATGTGAGTATATCCTCCTCCATCTTATGCCATACAGTATATGTCCTTGACAGTCCAGTCTCCCCAAAAACCAGATCTCCCCCTCCCCCCGCTGCCTAAAGGGAGTGTTCATACATTTCTAGAACTTGCTGTAGCTGTTCAGAGAATCTGAGCATGCCCAGATAGATAACTTTCTCCCCAGAAACCAGGCCAAGGCCACAGGAACAAGTGTGCTGGCCTTGCAGCCAAAGGGTTGGTGCAGGACACCAGACAGAGCAGTGGCCTTAGGAGACGAAAGGCTGGACTTGAGGCTGCTGTTCCTATAGGCCAGAGCTGGAAATACATTCCCAGTTTCTCCAGAACATGCTTCTTCTCCCCACCCTTCTCCCTTTCTCCTCTCCTCTATCTCTGTTCCTCTCCCGTTTCTCTCTCCATTCCTTTCTCTTTCCTTATCTTCCTGTTGTTCTGAATTGCCTTCCTTCCTCCCTGATTTTCTTCTTGTTTTCTCTTATTTTTTTCCCTTTCCCTGCTTTTTTCCCCTTCCTTTCCCCTCTCTCTTCCTACTCCCTTCTCACCTCACCCACTTATGGCTCACCCCTGACCCCTTTGTACTCATGGGTCATACCTGCCTCTTCTCAGAGAATGTGGTCTGCCTTGTCTTGTTCTATTCCCTGCCTAGGGCCTTGTACCGAAAACAGAGGGATTTCTTTTCTGAGCCACCTTCTTCGTTTTGTTTGGAGAAGTCTGTCTAACACGATGCTGTGTGTTAAGTACTGAGATTTGCTGTCCCAAGGCTGGGGGACTTGAGTGATGTCACTTGACTGCTTTTGTAACATTTGCTAGACTAAAATTACTACTCTTATATATTTGAATAAAAATAAAGTGATCCTATCTATTTATTTTTGGTATAGGTTTCAAATTTTGACCTTGTGTTTTCCAGTAATTAGTGAGACATCTGAGGCAGAAAAATCATTTTTAAAAGGGCCAACAGCCCCCAAGAGAAAAGGAACTTCATAGGAAGACCAAAAGAATCAACTAACCTGGATCCTTGAAGCTCTCAGAGACTGAACCCAACCAAAGAGCACGCATAGGCCTTCCCACACATATGTACAGACGTGCAGCTTGGTCTTCATGTGGGTCCCAAACAACTGGAGGGGAGGGGCTCTCCCAAAGCTGTTGCCTGTCCATGGGATATATTCTTCTAGCTAGGCTGCCTTGTCTGGCCTCACAGGGACTTGATGTACCAGGGTAGAGGGGATACCCAAGGGACCCCCACCCACTCAGAAGGGAACGGGGTGGAGATAACCAGGAAGGGGGCAGTGAGCAGGATAGAAATTGAATAAGTTCTACTACTACCACCACCACCACTACTACTACTACTACTAATAATAATAATAAAACATAACCCAACAGCTTTTTAGATCTATGGTCACTCATTAACATGTTAGCTTTTACAGGGACCAGGGAAACCTATTTAAAACAAAAACAAACAAAAAAAAAAAAAAAAAAACAAAACCATCTTACTCGGTTTCTTTCTAAAGCTATGATCTTCAGAGTGTGGTCCCCAGACAACGTCTTCGGCATTTTTGAGAGCTTGTTAGAAGTACCAGTTCTTGAGCTCTCCCTACACCCACTGGACCCCAGCAGCCCCTTGTTAACAAACCCTCTTGGTCATGCTGAAGTCCTTATAGGGTCTGAAAGCCAACTGATTGTAAAGAAGCCCAACACCCTACACATGTGTCTGCACTGTCAGATGAAAAAGCTTCCCAAGATCTGACTGGATGTGCATGGGGAGAGCCAGACCCCCTCAAACACATGACCTAAGGGTGATATGTGAACCATCTGGAGTGGCCCCTCCAGGCCCACGTCTGTGGTATTGGTAGAGTCTAGAGCCTTTAAGGTGGTGGGGCCTAGGTGAGAGGTTTTCAGACCATGGGGGGCTCAACTAGGCAGGTTGGGGCCGCATCTTCTTTCTGATTCCCCAGATCTGAGGGCAAAGTTTGCTCTACTACATTTCCACCACGATGTGCTACATCATTCAGGCCTAAAATCCGTCTGCTCTACCCTTTGCCGTTTGTGGACTGCTCATCTCTGGTATTTGCTGTGCTAATGGAAACACACTGTTATCTCCCCCATGCCCCAGCATGGAGAAACAGAAAGGATTAACTAGGTAACTGTGTAGAGCTTACTAAGGCAACCACTGTTCAGCTCCTGGCATGAGTCATGAGCCTGGTCACCTGTTGCCTTCCTTCTTAGTTTACAAAGTTCTAGCTAAACGCAGACACAAAAAGGTCAGTCATTCTTTTTCAGAATATTTAGCTTATCCTTTTGCATATCATTTTATTCTGCCAATGAGCAGAAGTTCTGGAGACCGCAAGTACACTTGAAATGTGTGGGTTGGTATACTTGGTGGCAAAGCAATTGCTTAGCTTGTGGGTTCTGTCCCCAAGGTATAGAAATAGTTGAGAGATTCAGAAGCGCCCCCTCCCACTGAATTACTTAATTATTTTCACTTCTAAAAGTACGGTAGCACTTATTTTAGAAGGTTTTACCAATATTTCAGAAACATTTAAAATTAATTATTACACCTTCTTAATTTGTAGTCAGAACACCAGTGAACAATACAATAGATGAAAACAAATTATAAAAAAAGAAAAAAATGACTATTAACATGTTGAGTGCATGTCTTGGATGCAGGGGCAGTTAAGAGAGCAGCAATTGTGACTGAGAAGGAAAGGGACATTAGTTGAGAACTCTAGAAGATCAAGTGTCAAGATCTTAGCAGATAGTAAATGAGGTCAGGAGGGCTAACAAGTCTTCATCAGCTTTCAGGATGAAATTGTAGATGGGAATAATGAAGTAGAGAAAACTTAAAGTGTTTCCCCAAAGCAGAAAGTGTAATTCCCGACAGAGTTGTTTTAAATGTTTGTACAGATTAAGCACCAACATTCGGTATTCTTAGCTCTTTTTTAAGCCCAGGTCCTCATGCACCTGTCTCATGTTCCACCAGGGGGCGCGCTGGTCCTCCGGATGCGGTTGGCCAGCTCGGCCTGGAAGTTTGAGGTCCCGTCATTCTCTGTATAAACAAGTTACGTTCAAGTGTTTAGGATATAAATTACGACCATGCCGGCTGCCTTGGAAGGAATGTAAACACAGCACTGTGGTCGGAGCAAACTCTGAGACTGACTTCATAATTTATAGCAGGCCCCCCAGAGTAACTCAGAATAAAAGACAAAAAGGATGGGGGCCGGGCAGAGAAAGGACTATGTAAATGCAAATATGATAATGCAGAAACAGAAGTGTTTAATTCCATACTTTTTTAAAATACAGAATAGAGGCCTAAGGGTTAGGAATATAGCTAAGAGTTTGATGTTTTATTCAGAACACCTCAGAGTCAAGATTCATTGAAATAGAGGGGGAAATACCCTTCTCCTAAGTTACCAGTAAGTGCCTGGTGGTGGACTGGAAGGAAAGAGTTTAACAAAAACAAAAATCATCCCTGAATTGAGAAGAAAATTACTGTGGCATGATTAAAAGTGAGCATTGCTCTGCGCCCAGCAGATGGGTGTTCTGGGTGGGAAATAAATTGCCAGCCTCACTGGATTATTTTCCCATCGTAATCCCGTGTCCTGCCAGTTATGTGGGTAACAGCCAGGGTTGGAAAACCTGGCAAGAGAGCAAGCAGACGCTGTGCAATCCTGTGTGAGCCGGTGTGTGTGTGTGTGTGTGTGTGTGTGTGTGTGTGTGTGTGTGTGTGTGTGTTGGGGTGTTGGGGCAGTTTAAATTCCCTTTGATCTGACCACCACCCAAAGCACACTGCAGCCGGGATGAGATGCTCCGGGTTCTGGGTGTCCTTTCTTTACTCTGCTCTAGCACCTGGTACTGGCTGAAGAGAAGAAGGGACAAAGGGGCACAGGAAAGGGAGCAGAGAGCAAAAAACTCACGCTTCCTTAGATCAAACCCTCAGCTTTCAGTAGCGTGCCTGCTTTTGTTGTTTTTATTTTTTATTTTATTTTATTTTTGGTGTTTTGTTTTGAAGTTACTTTTACCTTCTGGTTTTTGTTTGGGTAGAAAAAGTGAGAGTGAACTGGGGAAAGAAATAACAGAAGTGCCTTCTCCACTAAGAAGACCCTCCATCAGGACTGGCCTGATTTATTCAAAACAGAGACCTCACATCACGTCAGTTATAGAACTTGGGGGTGAGCAACCTAGAGTTGCAATGTTGCCTGGAGGGTGTGGCCATGACAGGGTGTCTGAAGAGGAAAGGGTCCCTAGAACAACTACTTGTTATACACGTTTTATTGGAAAAAAAACATACATCAAAATATCTTGGCAAACTGTAAAAGTATATATAAGTGCAAATATCCCCTCCTTTTACAATACAAGCAAAGTGTGAGTATACGAAGATCATAAAAATACTTTAAAAAATACGGTGGTAGAAAAACAACCTTGTAAAACTGTATTGTCACAATACTGAGAGCCACTTTCTTAAACTAGACTATTGGTTCTTCATTTCTTCAAAATGTTCTTTGGCACATGTGTCTGAAGGGAGTGCTGGGGGGCTGGGGGTGGGAGAAACTTACTGGGCCAGGGAACTAGAGAAGGCTTTCTTGAAATGCTGTCCTTTTAGCACACGCGTGCACACTTGCGAGGGCTCGCGCACGTGTACACACACACATATACACACACACACACACACACACACACCTCCCTTTTCAAACCCTGATCAGTGAATGCAATGGCCACCCCAGAACTGAAAAGTTCTATGTCTTACATGTAGTAACAAATGTCTTACATGTAGTAATATCCTCTGTCTGTCCCTCTTCTGGGGTATTGCCTTTCGAGAGAGGCTTCCTCTTCCATGGGTGGGCGAATGTTGGTGAGCAAGACTCCCCTGGGTATTTGTCTAAGTGATGGGTGTGCTACTTACTGCTCTCCGCTATCCGTGTGCGCAGTGTGAGAGTCCGTTGCAATTCCTAGCGGCCCCTCTCAGAGGGGAGAGGAAGATAGGGCAGAAGAGGGAGAGCGGCCTTCAAGGCCTCTGTCCATTCACATAACACAGGGCTTAATATCTTGGCACACGCTCTGGTGGTGGTGGTGATAATAGGAGCCACTAGCGGAGGGGTGGAAAGAAGAAATGCCATTGAAATTGAGGACGAAATCTTTTCTGTCACACACTGGAGTGGAGTGATGCTGGTAACGGGGCAGTCCCACTGAAAGAAGAAAGAAGAAAAACATCTTTTCAGTGAAAAGTCACCCAGCGGATGGTGGGGCATATTATTTCGAATTTTTTCCATTTAATTTGTGTTATTTTGACTGAGGGTGCAAAAGCAGCTGGTAGCCTTTGGGTATACGGCTATTAAAAAAAATATGGGGGCGTATCTCAGAGAGCCCAGGAGTCCCTGAACACCTGCCCTGCTTTGGTTTTAAGTACCGCTCTTCTGTTTGAGAGGGAAGTGAAAACTCATGGACACCTTAAGAGATAATTTGTTCACGAATTCCCGCTTCCCTCTCTCCTTGGGCTGGAGACCTCTCTGCCAGGCCTGGATCCAGGCTAAGCTCCGCACTGCACCCTGACACTAAAGCTGCCACTTCTGCTTTTGTACCTAGTTTTCCTGTCTCAAGAACCCAGGATCGGGGCTATTCCTTTAGTCCATAGAGGACGACAGAAACAATATCTTAAATAAGGGGGAGAGAAGAGGGCAGCCCCCTCCCAACCACGGGCAGCAGGCATTTCCGTAGGTCCCGAACCCCTTTGTCTTTGCCTTGGCTGGGACAAGCTAGGAAGGAGTTCAGGGAACTGAGAAATGCTCTTCAGCGCGGGCATTTAGCTGCGTTTTTGTAGGGAGTCCCCGGGGAACTAGTGGAGCCTGTCCTGTCCAGCGGCTATCCAGGACCTGAGCCGGCCCCTCTCAGTGCCAACCTGCCGACCACTTTTGCTTTTGCTTTCTCGGCTCCGAGGATCTTGGGATCAGAGCGCATCTATGCGGCGCGGACAGGCTTTGCCGGGCCCTGGACTACGCACCCGGTTGGCGTTACCCGCACCAGCCGCACGCACGCTGAAGAAAAGCTTTCCTGGTACCTGCGACGTGTAAGCCCTAGGGACACCCATCGGGCTACTAGGCCGCTCAGCAGCGGCTGTGACTCGGCCTCTGTGGCATCGTTGGACCGCTCGGGCGTTTTGGCTCTGTAGAAGTGACCCAGGTGAGCGCGGAGGACGATCGGGTCTTTCGCTGCCACCAGCGAATACCAGAGCTCGGCCACCCCTGTCCCAGGCAGCTGCCTGCTCCCTGATGAGCCGCGAGGAAGCACAGACAGTCGGCTGGAGAAGCCGGCAGGGCTTAGTGACAAACACCAGCGTCTCCTTCCTCTAGCGGGTTGCATCGCCGCTGCTTCCCTGAAGTTACCACCTCCGTTACCCAGTTAGAAAGTGGGGGGCGCGGGTGTGTGGCAGGAGGAGGGTCGTGCTGTGTACGTGGCGATATGTGTGCTGGGGGCTTTGTTCAGCTGTCCCTGGGCCACCGCCTCAGCTGCACACCGGGCCTCCAGGGACCTTCCAGTTTCAGTGGGCCTCCATTGTGTGGGCAGCACTAGGAGCCAGGCCCTGCAGGGTCCCCGTGTACAACGCAGTGCTCTTTGAAAGACCTCTTGACAAGGTCTTTACTTGAGGTGACAAAATCGGAGTAATATTCTAGGAAGAGAGGCACCATTACCATGACCAGGTTGGACTAAGCGATGGCTTGGGGGGTGTTGCTGCAGGGTAGGGGTTTTGGTCATGATGGGCAGAAGAACAGAAGATTTTGGCGGGACAGTTCCTATTTTGTCCAAGTTAGGGGTTAAGCCGCCATATCCGTGGCGTTCTGGAGGTTTTATGCATGGCCTAGAGTGTGTGGGGTGGGACAAGAACCTAATAAAAAGGTCAGAAACGTCTTTCCTGAGCATTTGCCTGTTTGTTTCTTCCTAGAATATAGTTCCTTGAGAGTTTGGAAGCCTAGGAGCCTGGGTTCAAGGTAGGTCTACTTATAGAGAAAGACGGCAGCCTGGGCCAGCACAGCAGGCCCTAGAGAGGGGGGGGGGGGGGCTTGGTTCCAGTTCAGTGTGTAGAAGGGAGACTGACAGCTAGCCCGTAGGGCAGGAGTTGGGGGGTGGGGTGGGGAATAAGAGAGGGTCATCTGTATTGGTTACTTGTTGAATTTCCCATAAAATTGAAGGAGACTGTTCTCTGTGGGTTAAGTCAGGCTAAAATCCTCTCCCGTGTGGTCCTGCCTAGACTGTCTTTGTTTGGTTAACCTCTGAGACCCCCCAGTTAAAAGGCTTATTTGGGAAAATTTCTCCGGGATCTTTTTCTGTTTCTTGGCTTCCCCATTCCTCCAACCTCCTGTGGCACACACATAGTCACAAACACATGAAGGTCGGCCTGTGGATTTTCTGATGGGGCTGCAAGTGTGCAAGTGTATGTTCGAGAAGGCACCTTTGGGCTTTGCCCCTGACGCGCGGGCTTCCAGATTTCAATCTGCACCCTCGTGGGAGCGACTGGGGAATTAATCAGGGTTTATCTCTATCCTGTAGATAAAGCCATACAAACACAACATCCTCTCCTGCACTCCCTACTCTCCTCACACTGTCCAACCACTTTTCACAAGTCAATAAATTTTCATAATCTGCAACCCACACAACATAAACCAACCACACTCAAAGTGGCCTCTAGGCACATTTCCTGGGAAGGGAGGGGGTGGCTAATCATACTAGGGCACTTACGCCCCGATGCCCAGGGCAAACTTGTGTCACTAACTTAGATCCACTGTGTGTGTGTGTGTGTGTGTGTGTGTGTGTGTGTGTGTGTTCAAAGGTTCCTCCTGTCACTAGCAACGTCCTTGGGATTCCGTCCTGCTTGTCTCTCTCCCTTTCCCCACCATCTTCTGTCATTACTTGCTCAGTTAAGAACTCATTCAGTCTACTTGCACTCTGCTTTCTACAAAGCCAGTCCCTCTTTTTGTCATCTTCTTCAGGAACTAAAGCCAAGCAAAGTGGACTTTGAAAAGAGTGGGGGGGGGGGGGGCGAAATGATCCGGACCCAGTTCCTCCACCAAGATCTCCAAAGGTCACGTGCCTTCTTTCAGAGCCCAGCCTGACCTAATTGGGAGAAAGTCCACCGTGTCCTAATGAAGGCCAAGAAGGTTAGAACTTGGCACCACCCTTCCTTCAGTCTGGGAATTCTGGGGCCCACCAACAGGCCCAGAGCATCAGAGAAGGTTATAAGATCAAACCCCCATCCTCGCACTCAGGAATAGGGTACCGAATCCCCCCAGCATCCCAGTTGAGCAGACCCCAGCGTCAGGAACCTAAGGTGCAATAGTCCTGGCCCTCAGAGGCTGGCTACACTTGGAGCCGGCCTTGGCGCTCTTTATTACCTGAGAGATCTTCGCGGGTGTTCTGGTGCAAGTAGCTCTGCTCCAATGAGTAGGAAGACATACTGGGGTGCAGACCAGCAGAGGCCGCGGGATTACTGCTTGGCGTCAGGGCAGGCGGTTGTTTGAGGTACGGTGAAGCGCCAGGCGAGCTCCAATGGGCCGCAGGGCTAGTATAGGGCGAGTGACAGTCGATGGCGCTTGCCATGGCGGGGGATGAGGGCACAGGGCTGCTGCTGCTGTCCGGCCCATAGTCACCGCCGCCGCCGCCGCCACCCGCTGCCGCACCGACACCCGCAGGACCTGCGGGCACCGGGCAGCTGGCCATATAGGTGGAGCCCGGGTTGGGCGACATGTGAGGAACGTGGTGGTGGTGGAGGTGGTGTGGATGCGCGTGGCCCGGAGCACCAGCCCCTGTATCATAGCCTGCGGGCATCATGTCGAGACCACCATAGCCGCCCTGGCCATGGCAACCCAGAGGCGCTGACGGGGGCGCTTGGAAGTCGAAGCCCTGGGGCAGCAGCGAGGCCCCGAAGCCCAAGCCGCTCACCACGCGATGGTACATGGGTTTGAGAGCCTGGCACTTCCGCCTGAAGCCGCGCGGCCGCCGGCGGAACGAGCCCTCCTCGAACATGAACTCACTGGCCGGGTCGATGGTCCAGTAGTGGCCCTTGCCCGGTCGCCCGAGGCCCTTGGGCAGCTTGATGAAGCACTCGTTGAGCGAGAGGTTGTGGCGCACGGAGTTCTTCCAGCCCTGGTAGGCGCCACGGAAAAAGGGAAAGCGCGCCTGCAGGAACTGGTAGATCTCGCTGAGCGTCAGACGCTTGCTGGGCGAGCTCTGGATGGCCATGACGATGAGCGCGATGTACGAGTAAGGAGGTTTCTCCGGTCGTCGCAACCCCGAGGTCGCCTTCTTGGTGCTCCCACTCCCAGCGCCTGCGCCGCCGCCGCTCGCCGCACTCTTGCAAGCACCCGCCGAGGCGCTGACTGAGTTGGAAGAGGATGAGGCACAGGAGGCAGAGGATGAAGACGACGACGAGGAGGTGGACTCCAGGGTGGCGGCGGGTGGCGGGGTCATCAAGGCGGCCTGGAGTGGGCCGGGCGCCGGGCTGCACGCGCGACGGAGCGGGGCAGGCGGCGGGCGCGGCGGGGGTGGCGGAGGCCCGCCCTCGGTGCTCATCTGGGAGCCGGGAGCGAGGCCGGGCTTGGGGGGACGAACCTGGGACCGGGATCAGCGGCGCCGGAGCCGGGTCGGTCCACAAACCCCGCGAGTGCCCTACTGCGCCGGCCGCGCTGCAGCCGGGGCCACTGCGGGCCGGCGCTTCGGCGTCGCCTCCCTCAGCTCCTTTGGGGCTTCGGGCGGCGGCGGGTCGAAGGCAACGCCCCGCGCATCCCTTGTCCGAGCCTCCGGCCCGCGCCTTGCGCAACCGTCTCCTAAGCCACCGAGGCGACGCTGCCCCGGGCCGGACAGCTGCGCCCTCGAGCCAAGACCTCAGCCCGGACCCCGGGGACTAGTCCGTCGTCTTCTTTCAGGAGTGCTCCTCTCTCTGTCTCTTGGACTTCCTCCCTGGCGCGCCCTCCCCGCGGCCGCTTCGCTCCCTCCCTCCCTCGCTCCCTCCCTCCACCCCACCCCGCCCTGCCCCCTCCTCGCTCCGCGCCGCCCGCCACGGGGAGGGCGCACTGGGCTCGCGTCACTCCTCCCCCTCTGGACCTGGCGGCGAGCTTCTGCTCTTATCGCCTCCCGGACTCTCCGGGGTCCTGCTCGCACTACTAATTCCTCTTGGGCTCTTTCCCTTTCCCCTTCTGCCCTCTTTAAAGCCAGGGCTACAGATCCTCCAGCATTCTGCTGGGAGAAGAACTCCCAACCTCGGCAAGACTACCTCTAACTACCTCTAACTTCAGCAATTCATCCTCTGTCCCGTCCAGCAGCCTGTTTCATATCCTAAAAGTGCCCCCAACCCCGCGATCCGAGAGTGGACACACCCTGCCCCCTCCTCCACTCCCGCCGGGCCCTGTGGGGGCTGAGTCTTGGGGAGACAGTGCCCTGGAAGAGCTTCCTTAGCCACGGCCCCCAAAGCCTGAGCTGACACCATCTGTCAACTTCATTTAGACAGTGCCGCCCTCAGCCACACGCCAGGGTGCCAGACGTCCCAAGGTAATGTGCCAATGCTGGGTCTCTCTCTCTTTTTCTCTCCCACTCTCTCTAGCTGGACAGGAAGGCTTCTGAGAGGTCGTAGTAAAAGGCAAGCATTGGGTGCCCTTGAGCTGTGTCGGGGGCAGTTATGAACACATTTTCAGCTGAGCACTGGGGTTTGGGTGGAAAACCTTGACCAACTTTTAGAGACTCCTTTGGGTCTCTAAAAAAATTTTTTTAGGGACTCTCTTGAGTCAAATGGATTCGGATTTTTATTTGCTGCCACCTTCCACTGACTTGTCATTTCCGCATAAGAGAGACAGAGAGAGAGAGAGAGAAGAGAGAGAGAGAGAGAGAGAGAGAGAGAGAGAGAGAGAGAGAGAGAGAGAGAGAGAGAGACCCTGAGGTGAGGAGATAGTTGTATTTATCAACACGGAAGGTCCGCACAGCTGCCTGTGGGTTTACAGCTTCAGTCTTTCAGTGCTTCACCCCCCCCCCCCCCCCATGTACCATGGCCAAGCTTCATTCGAGAACACTCCTCCAGTTGTGGCTTATCCCTCTCGGTAAGAGTCGGCTCAGAGAGGAGATGGCCCTCAGGAGAAATCATTCCAATGAGACCCGACAGTTAGTTATTGGATTACACGTGCGGGGGAAATGTAGTCTGACCTCGGACAGGGGCTGCAAAGAGAGCTGCAGGCTGAAGTAGGCCTGACCACACAAGGGCTGGTGGCCAGGCCCAGAGGGAAGGAGATGCCCACCAGGGGAAGGCACAGCATTGCACCAGCCCGGAGAAGTGAGCAAGTGAGCAAGCATTTGCCTTGTGTATTCTGAAGAGCCTGGGAAGGTGGGAAGAAGGGCTAGGAGGAGAATGCAGGGTCCAGTAAAGACGCTACAAAGAGCTTTGTTGAGCAAGCAGGGTCTGGCCTCCTGGGGG
Organism: Micromys minutus; assembly: GCF_963924665.1. Classification (NCBI taxonomy): domain Eukaryota; kingdom Metazoa; phylum Chordata; class Mammalia; order Rodentia; family Muridae; genus Micromys; species Micromys minutus. Next base: position 81,229,231 of record NC_137975.1, on the reverse strand, counting down.
TGGGGAGCTGCACCAGCTTTCAGTGTCCTGGTGCACGGGGACTGCCCTGATGGAGGCTGTTGGTGGGTCTGAGGAACAGAGAGGAAAGGGCGGGTGCGGGGGGAGGGGGCTGGCCCCAGACAGTGACCTGAAGTTGAGTGGAAGCAGGCTTTTTCCATCAAACCCTGCCTGGATACCACACACAGAGCCCGAGTGTCAGTTTACTGCCCTGAGCCGGGCTCCTTTTCCCTAAGCTCCACAGTAATTAGACAAAGAAAACCTAAATTAGCTGAACAGGCGTCGACAGCTTCCTCCAGAGCACCCCTGGTACCTACATGGGAATGTGTCCGAAAATGGCCCGATTGTAGCCCAGAGTCAGCTAAGAAAACACCACCAAGCAGAACTGAGTGGACCGCTCATTTGCAAGAGAAAAAAGAAACAAGTCGCTCTTTTCCGGAAGGGATGTTTTGATTGGGTTGGGGGTTGAAGTTGACTTTCTAAGAATTTCTTTTTGACTGACTAGCGAACATTGGGGGGGGGGGGGGGGTGTGTGCAAATCTCCATTTATTTCATGCTGATCCTTGGCCTCCTTTGTCGTTTTGCCTGGTCTAATTTTTGATGAGACTTAATATGGAAGCAAATATGTACTTAATAAACCAAAGTTCTAAGTGTCTGAAGAGAATTGCTTAAATGAAGTAGACGCTGGGTAGGGATGGGAGTGGCCCTAAGGCGATCTGTGGTTTGACTTAGGTGTGTGTGTGTGTGTGTGTGTGTGTGTGTGTGTGTTTAAGTAGGAAAAACGTTGGTTCGGGAAGAAGAGTGAGGTGGAGGAGATGGTGTTTTGTAAGCAAGCTACATGTTTGAGAAACGTGTATGAAGTCAGCATTGTGGTCAGTCCACCTGTTCTGTTTCCTGCACCTGGGGACTCTATGAATCTCACTGCCTTATGGTACTTGCTTTTAAAAAAATGGGCCTTAAAGGTTTTAGGTCTGAAGAGGCTGAAGGCCTTTTAAAATCAAGACAAGGTTGATAGCCCTCTACATCATTAGCTCTCTGTTTGGGAGCCATGGAGGGAATTTTGTTTTCTAATGGATACCTGAGATTTTTACAAGTGTTATACTCACTTAAAAAAAAAAAAAAAAAACCTTGATATGTTTTTAGTCTCTGCTGATTTAACTGGTTACATTATAAAGGATTTTCAAAGTCCTATTATCATCCAGGTATCACTCCATGTTATGAAGATTCTCTAAATCTGTAAGACATGGCTCTGGTAGTCTGCAGCAGGTCCTAGAGAGTGGGGAATGGCTCGAGACAAGCCTAACTTCGTTCTAGTACACCAGGTGCTTGGTGGTAAGCTATAGGGCAGGAAGAGCTCCCCAAAACTTGTTCAGGAAGACGTCCATGTTCAAAGGTTCTTTGAGGCTGCCCAGGGGCAAGTGATCTAGCTGGTTTAGGGATGGAATGGGGGTAGGACTCCAAATTCAATGTTCTTTTCTCTTTACTGCAACTAAACTTCTGTGTTTTAGTCAAGGCTGTGTCCAAATCTGTTGGGAAGAACACAGCTGATTGAGAATTAGGTCAAATTCTTTCTCCCCGCAAGAGTGTCTGTTTCTGGTGGGCAGGCTTTTGCTTATTTGTTTACTTTTGCTGTGTTGGAGATTGAGGCAAACAAGGGAGGCTCTCTACCTGAGTCCCAGCCCCAGCCGGTTAAAATGGAAGTCTTCTTGCTAATTTGTTTAGATTGGTCCAACTCTCTAGGAGGTCCCTTCTTCTGGTGTGAGCCCTCCTCCACTAATTTTATTCTCTATAAACAACAAAAATCTTGATTATTTTTAAAATTAGAAAGTACAGGTAGGGTTCATTAAATGATTCTAGATCAGCCTACGGGCTTGTTCTTTAACAAAAAGAAAAAAAGAAAGAAAAGAAAAAAGAAGAAAAACCACACAGCTCAGAACTGTCCTCATTCAGTCCATATTGGGTTGGTCAACTGTCTTCATCTGAGCTGTGGGTTCCTTTCCTCTTCCAAGCCCATAGGGTACCACCCCTGCCCCAGAGCAAGGGAATGTAAACCTAGTAGAAATTGGATTTCTCTAATTTTGTTCTGCAATCCACACTTTATTCTAGCAAATCACTCTACTGTTGTGGTTTAATTCTTTTCTTAGCATTGTTTCCTTTGTTTCATGGGTTTTACATGAATTGTCTTAGACTAAACCAGAAGAGATGGGAGCGAATCTACACTACTAGCCATATTTAAGGGCATTCAGGACCGGTCTGGGGTGAGCTGGCACGCTCTGCACCTTTCTCTTCCTTCAGCCTGAGACTGGGTGGGGAGAGCCCATGTCTTTGCCTTTTGCTTAGGTCGGTGCTTAGGTTTTTGAGTGACACCAGTGTCTGGGTTTGCTTGGGTAGTCTTTGCTTGCTGGCCCCACTGCCCATACCTTTAAAAATCGGCAGTGCCATATTGAGCTTTGTGGTGTTAGGTGGTTGCTCCAAAAGTGGGGTTTGGAGAGAGTAATCTAGAAGGCATAGCTGGCATCACAACCTGCTCTCTCGGTAGGAAAGGTAAGAGCCAGACTTTGTTTGCATTCATCCTTCAGCAATTCCAAGCTCCTGTGCTCAGGGCAGGACTCTTAGAGCCACCTTCCTCAAAGATCAGCCTACAGCGCCACAGCTCCCGGGATCTGGCCATACCAAGACTCTGTAATCCAACTGACAAGGTCAGAGGCGCTGGGGGGGTGGGAAAAAGGACTAATCTACATACCCCCTCCATAAAACAAAACAAATAACCAAGTCCTAGGCCTCTTTCTGGCCAGAGTGAGAGTTCCACGAGTGATGCTGAGTTACGTGTGTGAATGTCCTAGGAACCTGTGTCCACTCTCACCCCTGCAGGCAGGATCAAGTACCTTTTAGGTTTCTATGACCTCCTGTGTTTAGGGGTGGAGGCCAGGGTGACTCCCAAGGGAAGATGAAGAAGCTGGGAGGCCTGCACTTCATATCCGGGAAGAGAGTGTGTGTATAGATGCCCTGTAGGCACATTGATTACACGACCGTTTGTACTGCAGGCTTGGGGTGGGGCGGGAGGGGGGGTGTCTGCTGGCTTTAGGCCGGATCTAGCTATGAGATTATCTGGAAACCTGTGGGACATTGGCGGCTTCGTGGGCGTGACAGCGCAGCAGCAGGGGCTCTCAGGGGTGTCCACTCTGCCCTTGGTTGTCTCTTCTCTTGGAAGTTCTCTTTAACACTCCCCCCCCGTTTTTGTTTTCTCAGTCCCCTCCTTTTTTTCCGTGTTGGAGGTGGCTAGGGTGGTTCGCCACACTGCAGTGTCCAGAGGTGTCACTCCAGGAGGGTACAGGGCTTGCACTCAGGGGTGCTACAGAAACACCCACCAACACCAGGAGATTGCAAGGCTAGCCCCAGATGTCCCCCGAAGGAGCGAGGCTGCAAGGCTAGCCTCCAAAGGAGCGAGGAGGCCGGCTGGCTGCGGGAGGGCTTTCACGGAAGCGCTCTAGAGGTCCCAACCCAGTGGCCGGGTTTTCTTCTCTAGTCTGGCTGGGTCTCCTTGTCCTCTGCCCTCCCTTCCCCCCAAATAAATAAATGTCTGGGAGGGCTGCGATCTCGACGGGGCGCCGGGCCCCGCGCCTCCGCGCAGATGAACTTCCTGGCGCATCAAAACTCGCTGCAGTCCTCCCGCCGAGCGCAGGATATGGGGCACGCTCGCCTCTCTTCAGAAAAGGAAACGTAGCTCTTCCAAAAATATAAATCAGTTCTGACGTCCAAATATTTCTTTTGTCCTCCAGCATCCTCTGTAGGGATAAATAAAACGTGCTAGGCGCCCAGAGGCCGACTGGGGACCTCGGAGCGCCCTGGCCCGTCTCTGAAGTGATGATTCTGGGGAGTCTCCCTTCCCATTTGCCACTCTCACACGGCCCTGGGCCCCGTCAGCTTACCCCCTTAGTCCCTTAGGGGGCGAATGGCTTGTTGGGCTGGCCTGAGGAGTACTGGGGAAAAAGTGAAGTCCCCGGAGAGCAGGGCCTGATCAGCGCCTTTCAGGGCTTAATTTTCCACTCCACACAGGGTATGAGCCTAACCTTTAATGGAAGAGGCTCCTGGTGCCTGGTGGCCTCCGGTTCCAGTAGTACCAGGAGGACCCCGGAATACTGCACATCAGGCCGAGAATACCCTTCGTTGGGCATCCCTATGGCTGCTGCTCACCCAGAGGCAGTGACGAGCCTGTGCAGCTGAGAGCCGGTCTGTCAGCCTGTTAGACTGTGTTGGCATGGGTTTGGTCAACCTAAAACCAGTACCCTAATAATAGCATCTTCTAGTTCGGTTAGGGTTTCTACTGGGATTAGAAAAGAGCTCAATAGTAACGCAAACCACAGGCAGCAAAAGTAGCAAAGAAACCGGAAAGATCCGAAAGAAGGTAGCTTGAGGGTGTGTTCCACAACTCCACACCCCTTCTCTCTCTCCTGAAGCTGGGGTGTTAGAGTCTCCTCTCCCTGCCAAATCCCCCCTCACGCACTTATAAGGTGAGCCTGAAAGAATGGGGATCATGGATACCACGTATACAGGACAGAGGTTTCTATCTGTCTGGGGCCCTCCCCTTCCCAACGGGCACAGCCGACCTCAAATATTCTTTTTGGGGGTCTGGCTCGGGATTGAATTGCATGTGGGCGCTATTCACTTACCCCTTTTCTCCGGGGGATCTTCATGGCTGAGCTGCCTCAAAATTCCCCGTCCAGAATATCTTAGAAGGGTTTAGACAATCCGTCACCCACCACTTCAAGAATGCTTCCTCCCTTTCTAACAATCCTTGGACACCAGAAAGTCTGCAGTGGGGAGGGGTGCTCGCTCAAAAGAGAACAACTATGTAACCAGCGTCAAGGCCTCTCAGAAGGGTTTCAGAAACAAGGACCAGGGCCAAAAATCCCTCTAAATGATTTACAGGCACCCTAGTTCTCTTTCCCACCTTTTCCACTCTGCCTTGCTCCTGCCAACCTACATCCTTGCTCTGAGTAATGTCGACTGGGAATGCTCCTTGGTTTGCATTTTGAGAGGACACATTTGGCTTCCTGAGGTTCAAAGACGATAGTGTGGCCTTGATGACATACTTATAGGGCTTGGTCGCAAAGTCTTTGCTGTTTGAGAGGGAGTGAGCTGCAAAGCCGGGTGTGGATTTTTGGAGTGTAGGCTTACTTTTGTGTGTGCTTTGGCGACTAGTGGAACTGAGACGCGCCCGGAGTTCCTCTGGAGTCCGCTGGGTGGCGCCAGGCTCTTGGAAATAGCAGCCGGTTGGGCAGCCTGCGGTTCTACCCACAAGTGCCCTGGCTCACCTGCGGACGCTGGAGCCTAGTGGGGTGGGGTGGGATGGGTATGCCCGCGCAACTGTTTGAGGTCCACTAGTGTTGCTCTAGGTAGACAGATGCCTTTCAAATACTAGTTTATCACCTTGCTTGGCTCCCTTAAGGCACATTCTCCGATTCCTTTTTCTAAGGAAAAAGGGCTAGGTACAGGTGAAGAGGTCAGTTCCTTTAGACTTTGGTTCTCAGAAGCAGATGTGTGTGTGTGTGTGGGGGGGGGTATAGACCGAAAACAAATAACTGAACCAACCAAGAAGAAACCAACCAACCTTTAGGCTTGTTGTTTTGGGATTCCTCAGCGATTTTCTGCAAACGCCCCCCAACCATCTGGTCTCCGGTTGTCTTCAGTGATGGGAATGCTAAGGGTTGCTTTTGTTCTCCTTCTTTTACACAGAGGAAACCCCTTGTGGCTCCTTAAAATTGTCCTGGTGAAATCCTGCCAAGTGAAACGGACCTTGAAGGGTCCCTGAGAGACAGGCTGGACTGAAAAGGGGAAGCTCAAGGAAGGTGGAAGTAGGCTCTGCCAGCCCGTTGGGGCTGAACCAGAGACCCAAGCATCCTACTGTCCGGTCTATGATTTGCGGTGTCTGAGATTGAAGTGGGCTTTGTTCTCCATTCTCAACGACTATCTTTAAAAAAAGAGAAAAGAGAAATCCCTTAAAACGAGCTTTATTGGTGCAAACTTTACATACAAAAAAAATCTTTCTGTGAAGTTTTATTTTGGTAGTTTGCACTTGATATTATAAAGGGATTAACAGTAAAGTAAGGTATAGGACGTATACAAAGAGCTCCCTTCTCCCCCACATTCCTGACAACTAAGTATCAAGTTTTTTGTTGTTTTTGTTTTTAATCTCGTTTGCCTTAATTATTTTCTCAATTTTTATTTCTGGCTGAAATATTTTAAGCACCTCTAGAAGTCATGGTTTTGAAAATGCACTCTTTTTTTTGTTCTCCTTACCACCCGGGTTCTGACTCTTTCATTTTTGGTATAAACAAGCACCCCACCGCCAACACACACACACACACACACACACACACACACACACACACACCACCACCACCACCACCACCACCACCACCACCACCACTACCACCACTACCACCAAACTCAGAATCAGGGCAGGATACTGTTCAGCACCCCCCCCCCCCACAAACAGATTTTGCCAATGTGATGTTAAGCCCAAGTTTTGGAGTTGCCCTGGCTACTGAGCTGGGGTAGTTCGGAGTTGGGGAGTTCTTCACTGAAAGTCCAGGTGTGTCATGATTGTCACCCGATCCTTGATTGTCACCAGAGATAATTCTACACTATTTTCTTTAGCACAGGTGTATCAGTTCTAGAGCATATATCTATGGGAAGGTACGTGTGTGTGTATGTGTGTGTGTGTGTGTGTGTGTGTGTGTGTATGATGTATGTATGTATGTATGTATGTGTGTGTGTTTATGTGTGTGTGTATGACATCATCCTTGATGGCCATGCAGCACTTTCAAATACATTTCGAGAGGCTGTTTGAGGAAAGAACTTTTCTCGTAGTTTGAAAGTGCCTGCAGGAGAATATTTGATTGGCCAGAGAGGCTAAGCGAACCTGCAGAGTGCCTTTTCCCTTTGACCCTTGGCCAAAGTAAAGACTCTTTCTACATTTATGAAATATCTGTTGATTGACTTATTTTCTTTTTCTGTGCCCCCAAGGGCGCACATTCTGCCCCTTCCTGTTCAACGAGATTGTAGTGGGTAGATCGATCCGGGATGTAATAGGCATCCAGAAATTTACAGCTTGCCAAATTACACTTGGTCCAATATCCTCAAACTTCTGTTTTTGCTTCTTTTTCCGTAAAATGGAAATAATCAAAATTAAGAGGCAATGACCGTCACACGTCCTCCCACGGTGACTCAATGGTGTAAAAAGGCACGCAAGGTGTTGTTACTTTTGGCCCAAGCCAGTGAAAGCTCTGTTACTTTAAGTCACCCCGTTTCGTTCCTACATGAGATTGTTCCTCCTCAGCACTCCAAGTAACCTATCACGTGCAAATTTGGTTTTGTCAGCGTGTTTAAGCCCACTTCTGCGCGTGGCGGGCGGGGTGGGGGATTGTCCGGCTCCTTCAAGATTCAAGTTTCTAGGCTATGGTTGGGACTACATTTGCCGAGGTCAAAAATGCAGAGGAGGAAGGATGGGTGTTATTTTGCATAGGATCAGGAAGCCCTCAGAAGGATTTGCCCCTTTTATTGCACATGGGAAGAGAGATTCGTGCCCTCATGCGGGCGGTGTGTACCGCCATTGTTCAACAAGACAGTATCCTGGCCTGTGCCTATGTGCAAGCGCGTGTGGGTGTGCACTCACATGGGATAGGGGAGTACTTAGTGGTGCGGGATTGATGGTGGGTGTGTCAACCTCGCGGGTTGAAGGAAGACAGCAGACGGGTTGCAAGCTCCAAAGCAAAAATTCCTGGGCCAGAGAAGCGCGCTCCAATTTGGGTTATGCTGGCTCTTGCCCCATCTTGGTCTGTGGGTCCTAGGACGGCTCACGCGGGTGGAGCCAACCGGCCTGCCTTATAGGAGTCCTTTGCTTGAGTGCCCCATTTATAGGAAAGCGCGAGCACCGCGGAAAGCAAACGTCCCTAGGGTGCTTTAGGAGCCGCCCTCCAGGAACCCTGCGGGGGGTGGGGGGTTCCTGGCGCACTTAGAGTCTCCTGAATTTGTTAGAGGCGGAAAGTTCCCCGATATAAGCAATCTGGTGAATGGGTCTCCAGCCCCAGCCGGGATATCAAAGGACTCTGTCAGCACTCCCATCCACCCACCTTACCTGTAGGATAATAGTCTCAAGGATCCACAGAATTGTGCAGATAAATGGGTGTTTTTGTGTCTAGCTTAACCCCTTCTGCAAACCCCGACGTTTCTCTAGTTGTTTGCCCCTGGGGAAAACATACATATTAACATATTATATATATAGTCATTTTTCTATATGTACTGATAGGATTATTGTGGGGTCCTTCAACGAATTCGTACAAGCTGAGTGCTTCCTTCCACCCGCTGCGGGTGGGCAGCGCTTGATGAAGATTGGCAGGGAGCTGATTCCACCGAATCCTGGCAGATTTCCGCGGCCGCGGCTTTCTAAGTGCGGATTTCCCTAAGCCCGCAGTGCTTGGGGAAGAACGACGGTGTTCTGCAATTGGTTCAGCCTTCAACTAGATCCCTTCACTTTTTAGGGTCTAAGAAAAAGACTTGCGAAGGAAGCTAAGGCAGGCGTTGAGCTGAAGCAGGTGCTCAGCTGGGCCAGATTTTGGAGAAGGGACCGAGTGGCCCACGGCGGTCCAGAGTCCTTTGCTATATGCTAGGAGACAGGAGCCTCCTGCTCAGTGTCCAAATACTTGTGGACACAGCGTGCTCCAGATAGAGACGGATAAGAGCCACCCTTCATAGGAGAGTGATCCAACAGGATCGAAATTCAAGGGGTCCTAGAGGGCTTCAACCTAGAGGCTATGGAAGACAGTTTCCTCTCTGCCAAAGCTGGCCTTGGCTAGCCCTTCCTCCCAGGCCTGGGTCTGTGACTGTCCAGCACAGCTTGGGTGAGCCAAGCACAGCTGGGACAGTAAGCTGGTCCTTGGCCTTCCTGCCCCTGAGAAGTGGCCGCCAGCAAGCCAAGCTTCTGGGGTCAGGGGTGGTCTCAGGACTCACTAGGTGACAGGAGGGAACCACAGCCAGCACTGTCCAGTCCTGGGACAATGGAGGGTGGAGAGGGAGAGGAGATGATACCTCTTGATCCCAAACAAGCAGAGGCTTTCAGACCCCCCCCCCCCTTTAAGGAAAAAAGGCTAAAGAGCCTAGGGCTGGGGAACTGAGGCTTGAATGGCCCAGTAAGGCGTCCAGCCTCTCCTCACCTCTCAAAGTTTGCAGCCTTCTCTGTGACTTTGGAGTCTCCCCAAGGAGGCTTCAGCTGTCACAGGGACTTCCTCTCATATGCATATTTTACATATATAAACACCGTTACTCTTTAGTAGTCACTTAAATAAACCATCCACATAAATTCTTGCTTAGGATAACCTTCTTTATCTCATCTCCTTCCCTTCATTTTGTTTGGGAGGGAGAGTTGGCTGTGTGTGCAAGCTTGGGTTTCTTCTTGAGGATGGAGGCCAAAGTCTTCATGCCTAGCTAACTGTTTTAAATACAGTCACCCACCCTTTCAAATCTTTGGATTCAATTATCTTTTCATTCAGGAAGGAGAGGGGTACTGTCTCCCTCCAGGAAAGAAATTCTGTCTTATAACCTGAAAACACACTATGTCTGTGCCACCTGCATTGGGCAGGAGCGTGGCCAGGTAAGCAAGGCAGTTAGGCAGAGGTATGGACAGAAGAGAGTAGGGGGAAAGAAAGAATTTGGAGCTCTGCCTGCAGTTAGAAGTAAAGGCAGGGGGCAGAGAGAATTAAAGGTGTTCTCTAGAACATCCTATATGACACAGGTTGAGGCTCTGTGGTGGAGAATGCTGTCAGCAGACTGACAAGTACCTTGCTGAGCCAGCTGTGACAGTCAACTGGCCCCTCCCCGAGGAAAACCTTCCTGTAAGTGGGATGCTCTTAAAGATCCAGCTGATTTTCTGGGTGCAGTATAAGGAGGCTTTGACATTTCACAAGCAGAAGGAGTCGTGAAGTAACGGGGTAGAAAAGAAGATTGCCTGCTCTGTTTGTATCTTTCAGACCCAGGTTCATAGGTCAGTGTTCATGGGGTTACAGGGTTGTGAAAAGGACACCATGTTTGCCATGAATTCACCCCCCCCCCCCATCTACTTTCATTCCTTGGGTTGATGTGGAATTTCATTTGATGGGAGTGGAGAAAACCATGTTGCTTACACGGTACACAAAGCTCATGTGCACCATTAAAATTACCTTCCAGGTAAACTAACCCACACTGTCCTTAAACACCGCCCTACAGATTTCACTCTGAAAATGCAGATGAGCTGAAGATATTCTGAAATTCATTGTCGATTTTCTGTGGGAACCTGTGACACCTTCTCTTAGGATGTGATTCAGTTTCTCTTTTCTGGAGAGCTAGAAGGACTTGTGACATCTGTTACCTTCCACATTAGTCTCTAAAGGGGGAGAGGGCCATATCTTTCTTGTCTCTGAAAAATAGAAAAATATAAGATCATAGGAAGATTTAAAGTAAACCTTGATTTCACGAGAGCTTGATGCTGTTATTAATAATTGGAAAAGAGCGGGAAGAAAGGATAAAGTGTCACTAGTCTTTCACACCTATAGAATATTATTTATATAGAGAAAACACTGGTATTCGTAGAGCAAGATCCCAGGACTTCCCACAGAATTATGAATTCTTAGCTGCTCAAGTCTCATATAAAACATACCTTAAAAAATAGCAATAAGAGCACAGCTAGACGGGTGGGATCAGGTCAAGTTCAAAGTCTCTTGTAATGCAAAGTAAATAATCAGGAGGCAAAGAGGCGACTTGCAAAATGGGAGATGATGTTGGCGATTCTGATAAGGAACTCAAGAGACTCAGTTGGGAAGCAGCACCAACAGTAGCAACAAAACTAAACTAAACAATTCTGTTGTATGGGCAGTGGGGTGGTGGAGCCACAGCCTTTAATCCCAGAACTCCAGAGGCAGAGGCAGGTCACTCTCTGAGTTCAAGACTAGCCTGGTCCACAGAGTTTCTCCGCAAAGAAAAGATGAAAAATACGAGGTGAGGTGATGGAAGTCTTAGCTTGACTTAATCATCACTAGGTGCGATCATATATTGCAATGTAACATTGTGCCATAAGTGTATAATTACAGTGGATGCATAAACTTAGATGATGCAGACTGCTTGTAGTCTATCCACATCCTCCAGCTGCTTTAACTCAGTTTTGGATACCTCACAGAACCTAACACCACAGAAACACTGTGTAGATCATTGCTACAATGTATCGTTTAGGGATAAAAATGAGAAAAATGTGTGAACATGTTTGGTACAGAGGCAGTTACATTTTTTTGTTTATTATTATTATTATTATTTTTTTTTTTTGTAAAATTTGGTTGAGTCTGAGGATTTGAAACCCACAGAGACAGAGGTCATGTTCTTTGGGTTTGTCTGGCATTTCTTCTTCAGGTAACACCATTTCCATACCCATGAGGAGAAGTCCATCCTGCTTTGCATGTAATTGCCCAGCCACGTGCTGTGAGGTGGTCATGTAAGCCCTGCCTGCTCTACTGCCTCTGTAGTTGGTCAAGTTAGAGACACAAATCAGCACTTACCATCCAGAGAAATTTTCTGAGCTTGTTAGCAAAGCCAGTAGGGGAGTATTCCTCTGCCTTTCTTTTCTGGAACATGGGCATTAAGTGTATTTTTTGACTGTCGTCATGTGACTTTTCTGACTTTTTAAAGGAAGGAAGCCCTTTGTAACAGAAAAGATTGAGGCCAGGACTGTGCACACACTGTGGTGTGTGTGTGTGTGTGTGTGTGTGTGTGTGTGTGTCCACTCATTCATTAATCACCAGCTCTTCGGATCCACAAATGCATTCTAAGTGCCGGTCCTGAGATAGGCAGTGTTTTGGGTGTGGGGGAAATCCTCATGGGAGACGTCAAGGACTCTGTCTTCAAAGCTTAAATTTCAAAGATGAGGGTCCACAGGGAAATATATACAACCTTTTAAAGAAAAAAAATGGCTATAAAACAGAAGCTACCTCAGAAAGAAGTTGAGTACTATGGTGGTACCGGGGGTGGTGTGCTGGACAGTTAGAAGCTGGCAGTGGTCTTTGCTCTCAGTCCATGTTGATAGGAGGTAAGGGTTGATAACTAAGAGGAACCAGCTATGGAAAGACATGGTGCAGATGGAGCCCAATTCAGTGGTCCCAAGGAATAACCTCTGGATTAATTGTAAAAACAATGTCAAAAGAGGTGTGTCGGGGGGTTGGGCTGTCTTTCTCCTTTCTTGGTGTCCCATGTTCAAACCTAAAAGGGGAAGTGTTTGTAGACAAGGAAGGGGCTGACTGGGTGTTTTTGTTTTTTATCCAGTCATCTTCCCTATGATGAGCATGTGATATTGACTTCCTCAACATGGCACATCAGGTTAAAACCCTTTGTTGGTCAATGGACTCTCCCATTGTCTTTTGTAGCCCATTTTAAAGCATGTGCTGTATGAGAATTGCTTTTCTCTAATTCAGCTGCACTCACATTATTTCTATACTATGAAGGCACTGAAGCTAACCCTCAGGATTATCACAGTGACGACCTTGAGATCAGCAATGTTCAAAGTGTGCTGATGTGTGTACTCAGTCTGTGAGCTCAGGATGCTAAGGAGGTCCTGGAGTAGGTTCAGAAATAATCACAACTCATTAAAAGAAAAAGAAGAGCGAGAATGGGAAAGACTAAAGAGGGATCTTAGGTTAGGCATGGTGGTACAAACCTTCAACCTCAGGACTTGGGAAGTAGAGGTAGCCAAGTCTCTGAGTTTGGGGCCAACCTGATCTACATAGTGAGTTTCAAGCTACTCAGTGTTACCCAGTGAGACCACGTCACACACAAAAAATGAGGGGTTCTCTTGTGGTCTTAAGTAGTTTATAAAGTCATCCCTTCCCAAATCAAAATGGTATGTCAAGTATCAACTTCCAATGAAACAAAGCTCAAGAATGTCTTCATTGATGTGATTTAGGCTGAAGCTCGTATCACTGAGAGTGTGGAGCGGGTTGTGCTAACAGCTCAGGGGTGACAGCAAGGGCCCATATTCTTTTCTTTCTGCTTTTCCTCATTGGACACAGAACCCATGTCAGTCTAGAAACTGTGATCCAAAAACCTAATATTTTATTTTATATTTTTTCATGTCATTTGTAATTAATTTATTCATTCACATCCCATCTAGATTGCAGCCCTCAAGTCCCGCCCCCCGACCCCTCTTTCCCACTTCCCCCAGGCAGGACTCCCAGTGGAGGGTTAAGAACACCAAAATATGTCCTGCCTGCAAAAAGTGCAGGGACAAAGATGGAGCAGAGCCTGAGAGAATGGCCAACCAATGACTGGCCCAACTTGAGACCCATCCCATGGGCAAGAGCCAATCCTGACACTATTAATGATACTCAGTTATGCTTGTGGACAGGAGCCTAGTATAACTGTCCTCTGAGAGGCTCCACCCAGGAGCTGACTGAAACCAATGCAAAGATCCACAGCCAAACATTAGACTGAGCTTGTAGAGTGTTTGGGTTAAGGACTGAGGGTCCAGGAGGAGACAGGCCACAAGAAGAACAACAGAGTCAACTAACTAGGACCCTTGGGGACTCTTAGAGACTGAACCACCAACGAAAGAGCATACATGGGCTGGACCTAGACCTCCTGCAATATTTTGTATTTCTTATGTTTACTTTATTGTATGTGTGTGTGTAAGTCTGTGTACCACAAGCATGCCCCATGCACGTGGAGGCCAGAAGATGTTGAATTTTCTGGAACTTTATTGCAGACAGTTGTGAGCCAATGCATAGGTGGTGGGAATCAAACCTGGATCCCCTGCAAGAGTATGAGAGCATCAGTAAGAGTTGTGTTACTCCGTTTGCATCTAAGAAGGTAAAAAGGCGGGGGAGGGGGGGGTTCTGTGTCCTAACAGTGGAATGAAAGCCCTTTCCTTTTTAGTAGGTGAGAAGGGTTTTGATCTGCTCTTCTCTCTGGACTAGTGTTAGTATTCAAAGGAAGTTAGTTTAAAATTAATGTAATCCTATGGTTCTCAACATGTGGGTTATGTCCCTTTTGGGATGGGATGAGTCTTTCACAGCAGTCACATATTAGATATCCCTCATATCTGTTTATATTATGATTCACAGCAATAGAAAAATTACAGTTGATGCAGCAGAATTGAAAACTATTGTTAATGGTTGGGAGTTAGCACAATGTGAGAATTATATTAAAGGGTCACAGGTTTAGGAAGGTTGAGGACCACTAGTCTAGACTCTGCAGAAATGACACTTACTAATAAGACATTTTTAGATTTTTCTGAATCCTTGAGTGGGTCAAGCAGTCAGATTTTGAAGAGCCAGCAACATCAGGAGCAACAGCTACCTCATCTGTACCTTACAACAGAGAAAGCCTTCCACCCTTCCACCACTTTTGGGCACCCCTCCGACAGGCTGTGCTAATGTCCTGAGATCACCCCAACCAGAAAGGAAATCTGGTTCCTCATTTTGCTCTCACCAAACCGGTTCTCACCGGACTTGGACTGGTGGGCAGAATCTACTTGCATGTGAAACCTTAAGTTCCAGGGGGCTGGGAAAGTGAGTTCTAGACTTCTGCCTTGGGAGACAGGGCTCATTGTGTACTCCCTGGACATGGGGGTGGAGCAGGGATGCATGAGAAATGTCTTTTACAGTTAGAATGGGAGGAGATAAGGAAGACATTGGCAGACCCTATTCTGCAGCATCAAGCCATGCGCTTTTCTTTCTTTTTTTTTTTTTTAAGAGTAGGGAGATAAACTTGTGATTGGGAAAAACATTGATGTTAGACAGGCAGATAGACACATCAGGATATTTTGGGACTTAAGTCCAGGAGCTTATGCATATTAAGCGCATAATCTGCCACCATGCTTCCCTCAATCCCTTACATTTAACTTTAAAGATATTTATTTTCAATTATGTGTATGACTATATACACATGTCTACATGTAGGTAGATGCACCTTAGTGCAGTGTAATGCATATGCAGGTAATGTATTGTGGTAAATATTATAAGAGAGAATAAACCCTCGCTATTGCTTGCATCCTCGAGCCATAAGGCATTATTGGGGTTTATTCATCTCAGCAATGGCCGGTTCCAGCCGCAGCTGCCCTCTTGGCTAGTCTTTCTCCCAGCAGCCCAGTAAAATCAAGACTCTAGAGGTCCCAACAATAGCTAGTCCCCCACGGCTGTAAGAAGCTCCCTGTCATGGACTTTGCTCACATTCCCTGCAACCACCCCCTTGTGGTTACCATCACAACTCCCACCAGTCCAACAAATTCAAATCTCCAGAAACTTATAATTTAGCAATGGTTTTATCTCAGATTATCTCAGTAAATTTACAACCCACAAAATGTTCACACAATAAACCTAGAGCCAATTGGTATGATATAATCCTCCCACCTAGATAAGATAAACTGTCCTGCAATAATCCACCCTTATAAACTACCTGTAGCTATGCAGAGCCACCTGGAGATGATCATCTTAGTTCTCCATCTTGCCTCTCCTCCTCCTCTGGCTTCTCTCCCCTTTCCAAAACTCTGTCCCTGACTATCCTTTTTTTCTTGTCCAATCACAGGCCTTCTTTTATCTTGTGCTGTCCTCCTTTGATTTCAACCACAGCAATGTTTTATTGAGTTGGCTGGAATGTTTAGACGGCAGTGAATGATATTGGTGAAAGTGGATATTTTATTGTTCCCCTGGTTTGTGAGGATGTTTCTTGCTTCACCATTAAGTTGGAGCTGCAGTATCAGGTGGTTGTGAGCCCTGTGGTGCTGAGAACAGAGATCAGGTTCTTTGCAAAATCAGCAAGTGATCTCAACTGCAGAGCTACCTCTCCAGTCCTCTAATGATTTAGCTTACAAACTGCTAATTCTTTAATTTACTCACGTCAAAGCATGCTAGAAAAGAAACAGTGACAAAGTGAGTTTGCCTAAGCAATTCATACTACACTCATCTCAACTAACTTCCAGGACTTTACACAGTGGGAAATAGCCCCAATGAAAACCCCAAATAATGATACACCCGTCACCCAGAATTCGAGTTATCACTGGGATTTTGTTTGATGGTGTTTATATTCTGTTCAGTACTTGGTGATTATAAATAAGTTCTAAGCATCCTACTTTTGTTTGAAGTGAAACTGTTGCTCCACGAGATAGAAACTATTTTATTTTTATTAAATAATCGAACTCCTGTAACCAGCAGGCTTGGTTCTAAGAGTGCAGCTTCAGCAGCCACGGTTAATGAAGAACCTATTTTATGCCCTTCCCCCCTCTTTATTTCAATAATAAAGCAAAAGTGGTAGTTCATGATGACTTAATTTGAATTTTTAAAAATGATCAACTGCCAGAACATAGTGTAAGGATGGAGGAGAGTTCTAGGGTTTGTGAGAAACTGCCAGATGGCAAGACTAGCATCTGTGACCGCTATAGAAAAACGTGGCTCGACCTCAAGCTATCTTACAAGGCAATTGTGTTGAAAACTGCATGGTACTGGTACAGAAATAGGCATGTGGATCAATGGAATAGAATAGAAGATCCAGAAATGAGCCCTCACATCTATGGTCACCTGATTTTTGACAAAGGAGCAGTAAACATTCAATGGAAAAAGGGCAGCCTATTCAACAAATGGTGCTGGTCCAACTGGCACTCAGCATGCAAAAGAATGAAATAGACCCTTTCTTATCTCCTTGTACAAAGCTCAAGTGTGAGTGGATTAAAGATCTCCACATTAAACCAGATACACTGAAACTATTAGATGAGAAAGTAGGGAAAACCTTAGAACACATAGGCACAGGAGAAAATTTCCTGAACAATACACCAATGACTCAAGCTCTAAGGTCAAAGATTAACAAATGGGACTTAATGAGATTGCAAAGTTTCTGTAAGACTAAGGACATTGTCAAGAAAACAAAACGGCAACCAACAGAATGGGAAAAGCTCTTTACCAACACCACATCAGATAGAGGCCTAATATCCAAGGTATACAAAGAACTCAAAAAGCTAGACACCAGAGAATCAAATAACCCTATTAGAAAATGGGGTACAGAGCTAAACAAAACGTTCTCAGTTGAGGAACACCGAATGGCCGAGAAACATCTGAGGAAGTGATGGACATCCTTAGCCATCAGGGAAATGCAAATCAAAACAACCCTGAGATTCCACCTCACACCAGTCAGATTGGCCAAGATCCAAAAATCAGATGACAGCAGATGCTGGCGAGGCTGCGGAGAAAGAGGAACACTTCTCTACTGTTGGTGGGGTTGCAAACTAATAAAACCACTCTGGAAATCAGTCTGGCGATACCTCAGAAAATTGGATATAGTACTACCTGAAGACCTAGCTATTCCACTTCTGGGCATATACCCCAGAGACACTTTAATACACAACAAAGATATATGCACCACAATGTTCATAGCAGCTCTATTTATAATAGCCAGAAGCTGGAAAGAACCCAGATGTCCTTCAGAAGATGAATGGATACAAAAATTGTGGTACATTTACACAATGGAATACTACTCAGCCACCAGAAACAATGACTTAACCAAATTCTTAAGAAAATGGCTGCATCTAGAGAATATCATCCTGAGTGAGATAACCCAGTCACAAAAGAACAGACATAATATGCAGTCACTGATATTGGGATGCTAACCCCAGAGGCTTGCACTCCCCCAGAAACAACTCACAGACTGTATGAAGTCCAAGAAATAAAGGAAACAAAACAAAAAAAATATTTACAAAACAAGAAGACTTTGACTATTTCCATGTTGCGTTTTGTTTTGCATGTACTTTACGCTCATTGTAACTATTAGGTTTTCAATGCATACTGTCAAGCCTTTGAAAAAATCAAGTACTGACTAAAAAATATATTCACATAGTTTTATGTAAAAATTATTTTAATATCTGAAAAAACAGTACTGACAAAAATGTATAATTTAAGCAAAAAATGTTTAAAATCTGTACATTTATCTTTGTTTTGTAAAATAAAGTCGTTTTAAAAAAAAAAGAAAAACGTGGCTTGTGCTTGTGATTGTATACTACAGCTTGAACTTGTGAGAACTTTTCTCATTCAGTTCTTCTTAACCCTCAGAGCATAATACTCTGAGTAAAGTTTCCTCCTGCATAAGCCTTAAGTCTGCCTCATTCACTGGTTCCATTCTCCCACGTCCCACCACTTCTGAAAGGGTAAACAACAGACATTAAGCAACTCCCATGCATTAGCTAATGAATATGTACAATGCATTGGAAAAGTAACCATTTTCACAGATGAGAAGACTGAGTTTCTAGGAAGACAAAATAATAACCTAAGTCCCTTAGCAGGAATGGAGGATTTGCACCCAGGATCTCTGATTCCAGATTCCTATAGTAACTGTTTTAGAATAGCAAAAACAGAGGAAACCATTGAGTTAATGAATTAAAATGCCAAAAATTGTGTAACTACCCACCATTGTACCAACTCTGTAGCCCTGGCAGGACTTGAACCTACAGTCCTCCTGCCTCAGCTTCTCAAGTAGCTAGAATTACAGGTCTGCACCTCCAGGTTCAGCAGAACATGAGAATTTCAAAAACGTCCATCAATTCAGTATTTTAAAATGTCTGGCAATGTTTTCTTACTTTGAGAATCACAGCAAATATTGTACATTCAAGTCTTTGGGATGTCTTACAAGAAAGAAACTGTTTGATTCTCTTTAGCATTTCAGAAAAAGCTGTTCCAAAGGATAAGCTTTGGGAAATGCTGCCAAGTGCTGTGCCTCTTGTTTTTTTGTTTCATGTTTTATTGCATTGGCTGGAATGTCTAGACAGCAGTAAATGATATTGGTGATAGCGGATATTTTATTATTCCCCTGGTTTAATGAGTTGGTTCTTAGCATTTCATCACTAACTATTATTCTGAGCGTGAGTTCAAGACAGATTCAGATGCCATTTATTATCTTAAATAAAAATCTTTTGTTTCTTTTCTTTTCTTTTTTTTTTTTACTTAAGGAACCAGAATTGGAATCTGGGTATAAGGCACCAGCTTCTTAAGCAAAAGACAGGAGAAAATGTAACGGCATGCTGAGGACTGTAGATGGGCAGGTCATACACTGGAACACAGGCACACACGTGTACACACACACACACACACACACACACACCCACACACACACACCACATTTGTGGAACACATACACATTTACACATTTGAATACAAATCTTTGCCTGGTAGGTGAATGCCACCAAGCTGTGCTCTAGCCCCTGGACAGTGTTTCTGATGCTCCGGGGTACTTCCTAAGGTTCTTGAAAGATGACTGCTCCTGCAGTGGGTGGGGCAGCCATGTGTTTTCTTCTAGAAGGATTGGTTGGACTTGACTTGTCTTCTCTATTCTGGGCTGTAGTCTGAGGCTGATATAACTCATTTGGTAAATAACTTTGAATGCCTACTGTGTGGAAAGCCCAGTTTTGGGTTTCATGTCTTGAACATCATTTAGTACAGGATGGTACCTAATATTGTCAGTCTAACTCAAGTTTTTAAAGAGTTAGCCTCAGGCCAGTGAGATGACTCTGGATAAAGGAACTTACTTTCTGGGAAGCCTGACCTGGGTTTAATCTGGGAGAACCACATGGCAGAAGGCGAGAACTGACTCCTGAAAGTTGTTTTCTGACTTTGTCATGTGTGTCATGACACATGGGCTCTGTACTCTCAAAACAAAACAAATACAATCTAATAAAAAGTATTACAAAGTGTAGTCTTAAGACAAGTTGCCTGAGTCCTCCCACCCAAACCATCAATAATGTTGAGATTCCTGTCTCTGATTCCTTCCTTCCTTCCCCCTTTCCACCTTAGCCCAGACAGAGAAACAGATACACATGGAATATTCTTTACCCCAACTCAGGCTGTCTCCAACACGATGTAAGTTTTCAAAATAGAACAAGGGCAGGAAGGTTTATTACTCTGGACACAGGACTTTGCTTTTGGCTGGAAAAGCCCTCAACAATGGATTGGTGGTCCTTGGGGAAACTGCCGAATGAGTGATTGCATTTTAGGTTTGGAACCCTCCCTGCCTTTTCTTCACTAACAATTTCCTTGCCTACAAGTTTATAAGGCAAGCAAATAGTCCATGTGAGCATAATGAATCCTGACATCATAGGACCATGGCACTTTGAAACAGCAGGCCGCCAGCGCTTGCTTTTATTAGCCACATACCCCAAAGCTGAGCAACGGACATAGCCCTTCGTGGACGTTCTGTTATAAACCTTATTATAACTTCGTCCCTATTTTCTCTCTGTTTTCAGTGAAATCACTTCTCATGGTCAAGTAATTTCCTCTGCCATGCTTCCTTGAAGACAACTAGAATGCAGTGCAGTCATGTCGCACGAACCCCGAGTCACATACACGTCTTCAATTCTGGTTTTAGAACCATGTAGTTCTAATCCAGGAGGGTGGCTGAACCAGAACTGTCTCTCTGACAGTGCTAGTCTCCAACTCCTCTCTTAGGATTTATTCCTAATTTGGGACCCATGGCATTTTGGAAATCTTAATATGTTTGGAAATTATTGGTGAGTGAATTGTTTTATGATCTTACTTCACAGGGTGGGCCATTGCTCAAAATATGTCCAAGGACTGCAGGCAAACAAGTCAGCTTTAAACACTGGCTAACTGTGGAGTGATCACTGGCTCTTCTTTCTACAGCTCAACGGTGTTTTCTTTTTTTATTTAAATTGTTACCCAGGCCTGTGTTTCACAATTCTAAGATTACAAGGGGTCTTTTTTAAATCATAAAATATAAAATGTCTGCCCAACAGGTCATCTTTAAGAACTGACAGCTGAAAGTATCTTGAGGTGTGGAAAGATGGCTGGCTAGCCCAGGGCTCTCCTTTAGCTCCATGTAAGAGGAGGTATAGGCCCTTTAATTCTGAGGTCCTTGCTCAGCATCGACCCCTGTGGATGGGGCTATTCTTTGGTTAGCCTGGGCTAAGTTACTCTTTCACCTGGTCCCATAAAAAATAGACACAAGAAGAGAGGTTGGAGAGGCCATAGATGGGCAACTTTCAGGGACTCACTTTATCTTGCTTTGCTGTTTGGTTCCAGTTGACACCATCAGCAATTGGTCTTCCAGGGTCTCCTCTGTTCTCTTGTGACTGATGTCTTCTATGTAAAGAGGTTTATTTACAAAACCTATTTCTCCATTTTGATTGGAACCAAGTAGTTAGGGTAGTGACTGCAATCTTTTTCACTTGGGTTTTGATATTCTGGTGAAAGTTCACTAAATTCCCGTTTGGTGGTGGTTGCTGTTTGCTTTTGTTTTGTTGGTGTTTTGTTTTTCTGTCTCAGGGACAAAACTGAAAGTAGAATCAAGCTACACAAAAAGCAGCAAGGACCTCATCTGTGATTTGAATATAAAAACAGAATGCACACGTGTTTCAAGTACATTTTGTTACGAGTGGAACTGAGGTGAATGGGTTGGAAGGACGGCTGTTTACATTTCTCACAGTGTGACTTCTACCTGGATCTTCAGCCTCGAGATCCATACAGACACAAGAGCTATTGTGCATTATATCCCAGAGAAGATGTCTTAGCTCAGAAAGGCCCATGGGCTCTATAGTAATTAAGTCCTGTAGCATTGGAGACGGGATTTGATCCAGGGTCATCATGTTGTAGATGCCATTGTGTACCACCTAGTAAATGCTAAGTCCTGCATTTGGGTGTCTCACCCAGGCCTCAGAACCAGCCCAGACCCATCAAGGCAGGAATGTGGAACTCAGATCTCCTAAAATGGGGTAAGCTTTTCCCCCTCTTCCCTTTTGTGTATTTCTTTTCTTTTTCTTCCCTCTTCAACTGAAATTTCTTTCAAACCTTATTGTTGCCGACAAGGTTATCTGGAGGTCAGTGGGATCACAGGTTGTTTGGATTTCCTAAAGTTGTGCTTTACTCTGAATGTGTCTGGGGAGACTGCTTGCACTGTGTAGAAAGAATGGTCTGCTGAGGCTAACACACAATACTGTTATTTCTGACTCTTTCTGTTGCTCCGAGTGAAGGCTCTGCTGTTTGAGAATTAAAACAGGCAGAGACTAATCCTGGACTTGGGGATTTTCCAGTCCATTCTGTGGATCCCAGAGAGAATCAAATCCACCCCAACCCACCCTGAATTTTTTTTTTCTGTGACCTTCACCAGGTCACATTTTGAAATGCTCTTCCTTCTGGTGAACAGTTTTAGATAGAGAATGAGGGTGACTTTTGGTGTAGATACTCAGACCATATAATGCCAGATGCAAACACAGATGTTTATGAGTTCATAGAATGGAGGAAATAAATGTCCCCTCTTTCCTGTATGCCTTGGGAAGCATCCGTTCTTTTATTTAGAGGGGAGAAAGAGAAACCCTCATCGGCCCAGATTTGCTCAATTTCCTGCTTTAAACATTTGTACTTTAAAGGAGTTTGTTGGAGCTCGTTTGCATATGAAATTGGATGGCAATAGCATATGTTGGGAAAATTTGACCAAAGCAACATTCTTCTTTAATCTGCACATGCTGTGGCTTGTGAGAGCTTGTGTTCACACGCAGAATAACTTATCGACATGGAAGGAGTTTGTCCACGTACAACAGAGTCCAAGATAAACTCTTCTTGGAGACATGGTAAGTGATTCTAAGACTCCCCCTGAAAAGGATATTTTGAAAGTTTATTCAGCTCTCTTCATTTTAAATAAGGGTGAAGACATTAAGTGGATTATTCTTACAGTTGTTTTGAGTTACCACGCAGGAAGCAGTTGAAGGCTTAAGAATAACTTTTTGAGTTTACTCTTTGATTATTTGTTATTAAGAAATTTATTTTAGAACTGAACACTACAGAACGAGATATTTCACTTAGAATGTTTTTCATCTTTGTGGTACAGATTGGTCTACATGCAAACATTTATAAAACTTTCAAATTTTCAAAAAGTGTTTCTAGGACCATTGTCATGTGCCGGGCACCTTTGCCACATATGATCGATGATAAGGTAAACTTGGTGAACTGGCCTGCTGCCTGCCACACACAGGAATTATCTAGGGGAGCCACAAACAGTGACAGACTAGTTCTGGAGACTGAATTGAGTCTTCAAAAATCTGAAGCTGCAACATCCAGCACTTCAGAATCTAAATCTGGACACTGTTTTCTATGAGGCAATCAAGACAAAATGGAGTGTTTCCTACCCCAGGCTGACTGATGTTCTTGGAAGATGGGATGAGACCCAGACAGAGGGAGGCCATATGAGAACAGAGAGGAAGACTCCATCCAGAAGCTGAGGAGAGAGTTCTGCATGTGCCTTGATCTTGGACTAAATAAAAGTAAATGTTGAAACTGCACTCTGTGCTAGTTTGTTACAGCAGCAAGAGCTAACTGATCCAGATTGAGAACTCTGAAACAGGAAGGGAAAGGAGGCAGCACACAGAGCTACTAGTTTAGTCACAGGCACTATCACCTTGTTATAGGCTTGAACAAGACTGCAATTTAAAAAGTACATGTAAAATAAGTGCAAATGTTTGATAACCATACCTACAGCGAATGGGATGAACTCATGGTTACTACTTGCTGTTGTTAGCAGAACTCCCGAAGGATACAAATAGTCATCTTCTAGATCTTACCCATAGTTCCATGTTTTAGAAAAGAATGAAGAGGAGCAGTTGGTGCTCATGCTGAATAGGAATGTTCCCGAAACAGAAAGGCTCTGCCATGAACTGCAGAGCAATTCCTTAAAAGTGAGGAGAGGGGTTTGATGTCATGACCACTGTTCACATCCCTCTATCTGGGGTGAGTTGCTTTGCACGCCCTGTTCTGTCCATGGTAAGTGGATAAATGTGGTTTGTATCACTCGGTGCCTTGGGAATGTCTTAAGGGTTATTTCTGGAATGGGCAAAGTTCAGCATAGTCTGGAGCCAAAATGTCCCCATTATTGAGCCAAGACAGTTCAAGTGTTTATGACCCATCTCCAGAATGGTGCGCACATGTGAGAGGTTGATGGTGCAGTTTGCACACATCCTTAGGAGTGGAGGGACAAGCTGAAGAGAAGCAAGAATGAAGAGAGGGCTGTTGTTGACTGCCTTTTAAGCCCCGGGCCACTGGAGAAGGCCCAACAGCACATGCATGTTTACAGACTCTTCCTGTTCAGAGAATCAAAGCTCCTGAAGGCTGCTTAAAAGCCTCAAAGGCTGCAGGAAAGAAAACCCACATCCCCTCCCAACATTTTCTTTCTTCTTTTTCTGGATTCTGCCTTCAAGGTTATTTTGATTCAATTACCCAAGAGAGTGATTCTCACGATGCAGCCTCAGGATGTCTGGGGCCTTTCTGGCCCTTTCGGAAAGCCTGAGATTGGTACTATTTTCATAGAAATACTGACACAACATCATGGTGGAGGTTTCCAGAAGCTATGCAGCATGTGGCAATATCATTTCTCTGCTGGCTAATAGAGCATGTGCACTCTTTTTTTTTCCTTTTTTAAAAAATTTCACTTTACATCCTGATCACAGCTCCCTCCTCCCAGTACCCCCTTACAAGTCCCTCCCCAATTTCCCTCTCCCCTTCCCCTCTGAGAAAAGGGAGAGCACCCTGGCATACCACGTTACTGCAGGACTACTCATATTCACTACCACAGAGGCCAGACAAAGCAGTTTAGAGGACCAGGATCCATTTACAAGCAACAGAGTCAGGGGACAGCTCCTGCTCCAGTTGTTGGGGGACCCATATGAAGACCAAGCTGCAATATGCTACATGTGTGCAGGGGTGGGGAAGCTAAGTACAACTCATGTATGCTCTTTTGTTGGTAGTTCCATCTGTAGGAGCCCCCAAGGGTCTAGGTTAGGTGACTCTGTTGGTCTTCTTGTAGAGTCCCTATCCCCTCCGGGTCTCTCAGTCCTTCCCCTGAGACTTCCACAAGACCACTCCCACACTCCCAGATCCACCTAATGTTTGAGTGTGGGTCTCTGCATCTCTTTCCATTGGCTGCTGGGTGGAGCCTCTCAGAGGACTATTATGCTAGGTTCCTCCATGCAAGACTAACAGACTGTACTTAATAGTGTTAGGGATTGGTTCTTGCCCATGGGATGGGTCTCAAGTTGGGCCAGTCATCGGTTGGCCATTCCCTCAGTCTCTGCTCTATCTTTGTCTCTACACTTTCTTGTAGGTAGGACAAATTTTTGGTTGAAGGTTTTGTGGGTAGGTTGATGTTCTTATCCCCCTACTGGGAGTTCTGCCTGACTATAGGAGGTGGCCACTTCAAGCTCTCCATTGCTAAAAGTCATTCTCATAGGCTCCCTGGAGCTTCCCCTATCCCAGGTCTCTGGCATATCCTAGAGATGCACCCCCAACACCCACTGATTTCTCTCCACTCTCCTGCCACTTGCTCTCTCTACACCCGATTCCCTTCTCCATCCCCTTTCCTTCCTAGTTTCCTCCCTCCACCCACCTCTGATGACTAATTTATTTCCCTCTCTGAGTGAGATTCAGGCATCCTCCCTTGGGACCTCATTATTTAGCTTCTTTGAGTCTGTGGATTGTTGGGTGAGTATCCTGCACTTTATGGCTAATATCTACTTAAAAGTGAATGCATATCATGCATGTCCTTTTGGGTCTTGGTTACCTCACTCAGGATGGATACATTTTAGTTCCACTTGTCTGCAAATTTTATGATGTCCTTGTTCTTAATAGCTGAGTAGTAGTCCACTGTGTGAATGAACCACATTTTCTTTATTCATTCTTCAGTTGAGGAACATCTGGGTTATCTCCAGCTTCTGGCTATAACAAATAAAGTTGCTGTGAGCATAGTAGAGCATGTGTCCTTGTGGGATGGTGGAGCATCTTTTGTGTATTTGTTCAAGATTAGTATATCTAGGCCTTGAGATAGAACTATTCCCAATTTTCTGAGAAGCCCCCAAATTTATTTTCAAAGTGGTTGTACATGTTTGCACTCACACCAGCAATGTAGAAGTGTTCCCCTTTCTCCACATCCTTCCAGTGTGTGATGTTGGTTGAGTTTTTGATTTTAGCCATTTTGATGGGTAAAGCGAGATCTCAGAGTCAAATACAAATTTTGATTTGTATTTTGCTGATAACTAAGGATGTTGAACAAACCTTTAAGTGTTCCCTGGTCATTAGAGGTTTTCCCGTTAAGAATTTTCTATTTAGCTCTGTATCCCATTTTTAATTGAGTTATTAGGTTTGTTGGTGTCTAACTTCTCAAGTTCTTTATATAGTTTGGATGTTAGCCCTCTGTCAGATGTAGGGTTGGTGAAGATCTTCTTGACATGTATACTCTTACATTCTTCAGAACTTTCCAAGTCAGTAAGGGTCGAGATGCACATGCATGCCTTGTGTGAGAGCAACTCAGGTTGTTCTCCACATCTACCTGTTCTTTCTGGCATCTTACCTTTGTCCATCAAAGCTTTTATAAACAGTTGTTTCAAATCCCAAACAATTTCCTTGCATTGATATGGAATACAAAATATAAATACACATTGGCTTTGATATTCTGTTTTTACTGAAAAACCTTTGTAATTTTGACAATTTTTTTTGAAATGTAGCATCTTAGAATCTAACATTTTATTCTAAAATAAAATGAGATTTATAACGTATTTCTGATATATATATTGGTGTGTGATTGGCTTTTAAAAGGGGTGTACAAGATTTTCTTTCTTGGCTTGTACATTAAGATGCTGAAAACAAGGGTCTGTAGAGATGGCCCAGCAGGTAGGACACTTGCTGTTCCTGTAGAGAATTAGTCAGTCTTTGGTACTAAGCACTCATGTTGAGGTTCGTATGATTCTTTAGAAGATCTGACTCCTTGTGGCCTCCATTGGGCATGTATGCAATGTATATACATACATGTAGAAAACACTCTTACACATGAAATAAGATAAACAAATATTTTAAAAAACAATACTGACAAGGATGAAGTTCATGTGCCAGAGAATTCTGTCTCTTAGGAGTGCGCATACTCTGTTGGAAGAGGCTGGGTCAAACGGCCAATAAGGAATATATTTTCAAAATGGCTCCCCACTCCGGTCTACAGATCTTATATTTCTACCTCTTTGTGTCTTATGTCAACAGGAAATAAAATTAAATTTTATTACGATTATAGTTGAATCATGACTTTATTTTTGGACCAAATAGAGTTTAAAGCAAAAAGAAACTCAGTGCTCAAAATACAGACACAATGAATCCTTTTACTCTCTCCTACCTGATGATTTGTTTACAGACCACACTGGAAGACCCTCTGGAGCACTGGACAGCTGAGCCATTGAGTCACTTGGGCTGGGTAACTGGATGCAGCAGCCCAGAAGAACTGACACAGCCGGCCCGGCTGCAGGTCTATAGGTGGAAAAATCATTCACGACGGAGCACTGGACGCATGGAACACTCCAACTAAGAAGGAAGGTCTGAGTCAACAGTCTGACTGGACAAAATTGCAGTTTGAGCTTATACATCATGTCTGGACTGACTCTTTTGTTTGTATGTGGCCAGTACCAAGTTAATG
Organism: Micromys minutus; assembly: GCF_963924665.1. Classification (NCBI taxonomy): domain Eukaryota; kingdom Metazoa; phylum Chordata; class Mammalia; order Rodentia; family Muridae; genus Micromys; species Micromys minutus. Next base: position 81,201,733 of record NC_137975.1, on the reverse strand, counting down.
GTACAGTAAAGGAAGTTTCTTTTATGGAACTTTTGAGAAACAAACATATGGTACTGAAATATTCCAATAAATTCATAGCTTTTCTCAGCCTCACAGATTATTCTGGATGGACCTTGTTGACATTTGTGCTGCGGGGGCAGAGGAAAGGCAGGGTCAAGCTGCCGGCCCTTCCCACACATCCCACCTGCAAGTCTACACTGGATTCTTTACAACTACATGAATGTTTATAGCAAAGGGGAGAATAAGACTAGACATTTAAGCCGGCATTTTTTAAAGAATGTCTTGGAAATGGCGGTGCTTTATTTTTGAAATGCAGTCTTGGTGATGTGCATTTCTGCACGCTCACTGACAGAGCGGGAAGTCCCGCCATGTCCTTCCCTATGTACGTCCAGCTTTCTGCTCCTTCCAGTGGAAGATGGGGTGTCATCGCTTACGTCAGTGGCCACACTCTGCCTGGCACAGTGACCCAAACATTCTGGTTATTCAGATTCATGGTTTGGCAGAGTTTTCCTTAAATCTCAGCAGTGAGCTCATCATTCCAAGGAAACAGTAATGGCTACATTTTGGCTTTCTTTTAAATTTCTTTCCACTGGCTAAGATTTTACTTTCTAATACAAACTAGAGTTTTTACAAAATGTCTATTTATCAGTGTCAGCTTGCTAGAATCCTAACAACTAATTCTCAGATGAATTAATGATGATATGAACAAGTTTTAGTTTTAAAACTTCTATCATGAAATATAGTGATTAGAGAAAAATTAGAGCATTATATGTCTGTACTCTTTGGTGAACCAGTGTTTACAAACAGCTGGTATTTGCATCTTGTTCAATCAGGTGAAACTAGCATGTACCACCACCACCACCACCACCATCACCACCCCCCCTACCACCACCACCATCACCACCACCACCACCACCATCACCACCACAACCACCACCACCACCACCACCACCACCACCAGCACCACCACCACCACCACCACCACACCACCACCACCACCACCATCACCACCATCACACACCACCACCACCACCACCACCACCACCACCACCACCACCACCACCACCACCATGGTCTCCTCCTCTTCCTCTTCCCCCTCCTCCCCCTCCCCCTCTTCTTCTTCATGATTTATTTTTTATTTCATGTGCACTGGTGTTTTGTGTGAGTGTGTCAGATCTCCTGGAACTGGAGCTACAGACAGTTATTAGCTGCCACGTGGGGCCATTGAACCTAGGTCCTCTGGAAGAGGTACTTTTAGCCATTAGTCGATATCTCCAGCTCAGACCTGTAGATTTTATGTGTCAGTGTTAACTAGTTTGTTGGTGGGGCTTCAGATTCTATATTATAACAGATCTTCAAGAAACTGTTATTTTTCAGGTTTTGATACATACCACAGATAGAGTCATATAGAAAGGCAGGTGAGTGCTGCCCTGTACTAGCAGAAATGCAAGGCTGGGTAATTTTTATGAATTTCAAGGAAAATAGTATCTTGCAATAAATTAAGCGCATGACTATTATGAAATTCCAACTGTCTACTCTCAAATCCGAAGTGAAGGAATCTGTGAAAATGTAAGACAGTGGTACCCTTCACTAACATTTCACTTTAGAAAAATAGTACTTTTATATAATGTTTATTCATAGTAATATGAAACACATTTATTGTTGATCTTTTAAAACAAGTGAATTACTTAAAAGTTGGTTTAATTTTTAACAGTAAAAATGGGTACATATAAACTAGCTACTTAAAACTTCTCTGGTGTCCTCAGTTTTTAAAGTATAAGTTTTTTTTTTTTTAATGTGAGGAAATTGTGCTCTCGAGTGTGACCAGAGCAGATTCAATGTGGCCCCTTTCATTTAAGAAAGTAGGTTTAATTTTGAGTAGCCACAGTTCCCAGTCTCTATTTGAATTTGTCAAGTCAACACACACAGCGTTTTTGACACCTCTTACTTCTTACAGCCTGGACTAGTGACACAAAGCAAGAGGTTTGAATTCAGGGGGTGCAGCGATGTCCAGGAGCTAACAGTCCTAAGTGAGCACTTTGGGAACTTCACAGGTGGGGTTGCAGATGCAGGCTGGCCAGTACGTTTGCTGATGGGAGAACTTCTTCATTGAAGGGCTTCTGCTTATCCACTGAATAAAGGGCTGGTTGGAGAGCAGGGTAGACGTTTAAAGAGACACCATATAAAATAGTCCTTTCAGATCATTCCAACTGTGCCCATTTAAATGAGTGTTTGGAGATGGGGTGCCACTTACAAAAGTGCACCTGATACACAGAATAGAAGGTGAGCATATTTAATATGTGAAGAGGGTTCATAAAATGTTGTTTGAATAACATAGTAGGATGTCAGGCAGTGAGTGCAGTTTGGCAATTCCTAGTCAGAGAATTCCAAATATCATATAAATGAAAGCAAGGATAATAGAAAAGGAAGGCAATTAGAATTATGGTGGTTTTATTTCCTCTTCAGCGTGGCCAAAATTAACAAGATGAAGGCACATAGCTCAGAATGGAAGAACCTTTAACAGTTTTGTTGTGTTCTGGATCCATACATTACCTTTTTGTTTGCTTGCTTTCTCCACTATGTAGCTCAGGCTGTCCTGGAACTCACTATTTAGACCAGGCTACCCTTGAACTCAAAAAAATCTGACTGCTTCTGCCTCCTTATTGCTGGGATTAAAGACCTGTGCCGCCACACCCAACTTTACCTGCTACTTTTGGAGCATAACCATATGTAAAATCAGGGGGAAGAAATGATGTTCTTTTGATTCAGCAATCTCATATTCAGGAGACTTCTTGAGACACAGAACTTCAGCATGTAACAATACACATATTAAAGTGTTTACTATGGAACTCGAAGTTTTATAGAGATGCACATTCATAAAACCCAAGCATTTAAAGTGCATTTCAGAGGGTTTTATTTTATTCTCAGAGTTGTGCAGTCATCTTGACTCAAAAATCTCCAGAGCACAGGCATCCTGACAGAGGCAGCAAAGCTTGTGATTAGCGGCCATGTCTACCTCCCCCCCTCTGGCCTCTGGAGACCACTTATCTGTCTCTGCGGATGGGCTTACACTAAACTCTTCACATAAACAGAAGCAAACAGTATGTGACTTCATGTCTGGCTTCTTTCAGTTAGCACAATGCACAAGGCTCATCTGTACTGTAACGTGTCACTACTCTGCCTTTTATGGCCAAATAAAATTCCATTTTTATGGAGTTATTACATTTAAAAAATCTATTTATCAGTTGATAGCTGTTTGGATGGTTTCCACTTTCTGGCTGTTACAAACAATGCAAATATGGACATCCATGTGCAGGTTTTCGTGTGGACACATGCTTACACGTGGTGTCAGTTCTCGTGGGTACACACCAAGGAACAGAGCTGCTCAAGCACAGCACGAAACTCTTTGAGAGTTGTAAGGAATTGTGCAAACAGTTTTGTGTAGTGGCAGCATCATTTTCCACCCTCACTGGCAGCATGTACGGGGCCCTACTCCTTCACTCCCACATTCATCTTGATATAACTTGTATTTTCTGTTCTATAGAGTAGGCCCCTTCAGTATGTTTTTCTGATAGCTAGGGAGAGTGAACGTTCTTTTGTTGTTGTTAATATCTGCATATACACCTGCATTCATGAAGAGGGTGCCAGATCCCATTATAGATGGTTATGAGCTACTGTGTGGTTGCTAGGAATTGAACTCAGGACCTCTGGAAGAGCGACTGGTGCTCTTAACCACTGAGCCACCTCTCGAGCCCTTGCGAGCGAGTATTCTTAAATGCTTTCACTATTTGCATATATTTTGAGAAATTTCTGCCCAAATACTTTGTACACTTAAAATGCAGTTGGGCTGTGTATTCTGGATATAAATCTCACAAGAAACACACGAACCATGTATGTTCTCCCACTATATACTACACAATTCTCTCTCACTCCACACACTGATCAGAGACATATTTTTTTCACATTCGATGGCTCCCATTTTCAAGTGCTTGGATGCGTTTCTAAAGCTCCTCACTTTTCTTTTCTGATAAGCCTGATATGTGTTTTCTCTTTTCCCACTTTGAGTGGATTCTTCACTTTCAAGGTCCTGAAGATCACTACTCCATTGTAATTATACTTAAAATTTCATGCTGTTAATTCTTGCATTCAGGTCAGGAGACTTAATGTTCCCACTCATGGTGTGAGGAAAGAGTCCCTCATCTGGCACCCCAGCCCCACTCATCTCCCCATCCCCTCATCTCTGCCCTCTGCCTTTGAAGCCTCCTCCTCAAAAGAAAAATAACACACAAACAAAATCCAAGCATAGAAAGCGTCTCATCGTGGAAGCTGTGGTGTGTCTCAGTGTGTTCCACAATACATCCCTCTGCCTACATATCCTCGCTGGTGAATGTTTATTGCAATGAACCATTGGTCTGGTTTGAGGTCTTTGGCTTCTGTGACACTATCGATATCGGGTCCTCATTGGGACTCTTCCTAGTTACTCTGTTGTTGTTCTGTGTCATAGAGATCCTGCAGCTTTGGATCAACAGATTGGCCCTTGCATGCTGTCCGACAGTTCACAGATGATATAGATTTTGTGCTGCGCCAACTCAAAGCTCTGTATCTGGACCTGACTGGTAGCTGAGGTGGTCAGCCTGCTGGCTCTCTTCTCTTTCTAGGGTCTGCTCACCCAAGCCGCTCCCCTCCCTGCCCTACCCTGCCCTGCCCTGCCCCTACTATCAGAGCCAGGTCTAACTGTGCTCAGGAAAGGTACAGGGTCCTCTCCGCTTTAGCTGGTAAGGGGCAGGGCCTGTTAAGTTCCTAATTTTAATCATTAGAGCCATCACTTGGTGCCTTCCTCAAGCTAAAGCTTTGTTAGTTTTGTTGACTGTTCAACGAGACAACTCTTCATTATATTTTTATTTCGTTAGATCCGACTTTAATTCACTATAACTCCAGCTTTCTTTTCAGATTGCCGTCTTCTCCTCATGTTTAAAAATGTATCGGTTAGTGTTTATGGCCAATTTGACTAGATTTGGCAGAGTTTTCAGTGGGTTTAACTGAGGAGGAGCGACCTGCCCTGAAAGTGGGCGGCCTTATCCCATGGGCAAGGGAAAGTGAGGCTGGACATCATTCATCTTCTGCATCCTGACTGCAGATATAATGTGACTGCTGCTGCTCTCACTGTCTGGTCTTCTGGGCCAAGATGGCCTCTATTCCCTCAAAGTCAGGGCTCAAAAAGCCCCTTAACTTGTTACGGTCTCAGCAAGGGGAATAGTAGCTTATACTATTTGAAAAGTTGTTTCATTTCTTGGGATAGGTGTATATGCAGACACAGAGTTACTTTTAAACAATGATTTCACTGTGTCCCATAAAGTTTTGGGGGGGGGGATAAAGACAAAAGATATTTTGTTTCTCTATCTTTATGTGTTTTCTGATTTCTCTTGTGGATTCTTGGTTTCTTTCTTGAGTCATTAGTTATTTAGACATCTGTCATTTATTTTCTATATTTCTATTTATTTGTGAATTATTACCCCCTTCTCTTTTTTCTCCTGTTCCTCCTCCTCCTCTTCTTCATTTTGAGGCTGGGTTTCACTACATAAGTCAGGTTAGCTTTAAACTCATAATTCACTTACCTTAATCTCTCTACTGATAGAATCATGACAGGCCCTACTATTTCTAACAAATCTGTTATATCAATTGGCATTGCTCTGAAAAATTCTTTGTATATTTCAGCACCTTTATTGTTTGGTTAGCATATAGTGGAGAGTATTCCTTGTCCATTGGAGAAGCAATGTCCTGCTGTGGCTAGGCACTCTATGGACTCTTATTAGGTCTAGTTTCTTACAGTGTTGTAGAGTTCTTCCATTTCCTTCTTCCTTACATTCCCACCTGTTGTTAAATGTAGGCTTTTGAGTTTTCTAATTTACTGCTTAGTTGTTCATTTATCCCTCAACGTCGTTAGTTTTTGCTTTATGTATTTTCAAGTCTTGGTTATTCAATATATATGCTAGATAAATTTTTGTTATTATCATTTATTTTTGGTGAATTGACTTATTACTGTAAAATGTTCTTTTTGTCTTTATTAACTTTTTATTATAAATTATATTTTGTCTGATATTGGTAAAGCTATTGTAGCTCTTTTGTTAATTCAGTCTGGGGATTGAAACCAGGACTTTGCACGTGGCAGCCAAGTTCTCTGCCACTATGCTGTGTTCCCAGGCCCAATACCATTTTTCTGTTCTTCGTATTCTCTTTGATGTTTATTTAGGATATGTATTTTTTGAGTATGAAGTGTGTCTACTTCAGACAACATGTATTTACATGCATTATGTTTTGAAAGATTGTTCACCAATTTGTCCCTTTTGTTGGATATTTTGTTGGATAATTTATTTGCACTAAATTAGCAGTGAGCTAGGATTCATATTTGCCATTTTGGTATTTTCTGTATGTCCTATGTCTTTTATTCATCTATTATGTGAGAAACACTGAATTACATAGATTTTTCTATTGTAGCCCTTAAATTTCTGTTGTTTTAAAGCTACATTTAAAAATGTATGTAAGTGTTTTGACTGCATGTATGTATGTGCACCATTTGCAAGCCTACAAAGGGCGCCGGATAACCTCGTTCTAGGGTTACGGATGGCTTTGAGCTGACATGTGGGTGTTAGGAATTGAACTGAGAGTCTATGAAGAAGCAACCAGTGCCCTCAGCATCATCCTAGACCTTAGGTTGCATTTTTGGTAGGTTTCTTTTTTAGTGGTTGCTCTGGGGATAACAGTATTGCAAATGATAATCTACTTTAGGTTAATACCAAAAAATTATTAATAGCATATAAAATGTTGCTTACATCACTTCCTCATCTTTTCCCTGTTGTCACCATACAAACTATACCTGTACAGGTTCATACCTGTTAGCTCAGATCTGTAGCCATTGCTTTATGGAGCATTTTTTAAACTTAGATAGCCAGAAAAAAATGTTATAAGTGAAAATACTCTCATATTTCTCTCTGCAGTGTTTTATCTATGTTTATTGTTTACCTAGGCCTTTGTCATCCAGTGTCTTTAATTTCTGCCCAAAGGACCCTTCTCTTACTGTTTGCTTTGGGGTAGACATGCTATAAAGACTTTAAATTTTTTTCACTTATTTTTAAAATGATAGCTTTTTTAAAAAATAGATTCCTTGTAATAGCACTGTATTGAGCTTCTTTGGAAAGTGGTGTTCACACTTTGTTTTTCTGGTGCTGGAGATTGAATTTATGGTGTCATGTATTCTAGGCTGTCATGCTGCCACTGGACCCCATCCCCCCAAGAAGGCCTTTACACTGGTGCACTTTATGTGAGACGGGTCAGATGAAGACCTTATGAGTTGGTCTCCTGAGAACTCCCACAGTGGTGATGCTCTGGGAATGGCAGCTGCTGGTTTTCAGAGTTGCAGGAGCTGAGAAGGAGGGGGACAGGGCAAGTTCGATGGCACAGCTGTTTGTTCTTGTCAGGATTTGGCTGTTGTACTTGCATCAGGATCCCTGCAGTATTCAAGTCTTGGCTGATATCCAAAGGGCAAGAGAGTAGACTACAGCAGTTTCTATCAATGTGCTCCTCGATGTTAGAGGAGAGATTTCAGTTCATCCGTCTGTCATTCACAGTGATGCTTTTCAACGAAAGCCTGAAAACAGCTTGGTAACTTGGTAGTCCATCAACAAGAGTTGAACATGCGGTGGACCATCCATAGGATATTGTGTGGTTCCTAGAGGAATCACTCTCTGATGTGTCTCTTGATGTGGAGGCATATCTATAATATGACTTCTTTTGAGACAAGATGTACATGCTGTACCTAGCATGGCCTGGAACTCGTTATCCAATTCTCCTGCCTCCCAAGTGCTTCAATTTCCACTGTTCACCACCAAATTTTTGAATGAGAAAAGTTGAGATAGGTAGGTAGGTATATAGATAGATAGATAGAGATATGTTTGCCCTCAAACATATATCTGCATGTTCTTATATGTGTGGGTGAGCCTATACCCCATGCCATAGTATGCCCATGGAGGTCAAAGGAGAATTTGTGAGACTCAGTTCTCACCTTCCACCCTATGGGTCCCAGGGATCAAACCCAAGATTTAAAGCAAACTCCCTTGTTCTCTGAGCCTGATGCTAGCCCCTGTATTTCCTTTGGGACAGGCATGTAAGGATTTGTGGAATAAGTAGATAAAGAACATGAAAGTCTGTTAGCTTTACCCTTCTTTCTACCACTTCTGTTACAGTGAAGGATATGTCACATTTGATATTTCTGTTACTTTGGATTTTTGTTGGGGGGAAGTTTTCTTTGCAATATTTTCTTTTCTTTCCTTCCTTTTTTCTTTCTTTCCTTCCTTCCTTTCTTCCTTCCTTCCTTCCTTCATTCCTTCCTTCCTTCTCCCTCCCTCCCTTCCTTTCTCTCTCTCTTTCTTTCAACAATCAAGGCCCAAACTCAGAGCCTTGGGTTCCTTAGGCAAGTACTCTACCACTGAGCCCAAACCTCAACCACACGTATACTCAGTGAGACTCCATTGGAGAAGATGCATTTTTCCTTTGTGAGAAGATGCCCATTGCAGATAGCTTCCTGGCTAGGGGTGGTCATTTCTAAAGATGGTATCATCTTAAGAAGTATTTATGGAACAAAACAATCCACCCTTCTACAAAAAAACAGATTTCAGATTTAAAGATTTTTCCATAGCCATAGTCTACACATTTCCATATTCACAACATTCATTTGAATTACTTTTGATGGACACCCAAATGCTTCACCATTTAAAATTAAATACTACTTGGAAAGGTTATTGACTCAGGACAGATACCAGAATACGTAGATGTTCTTTCAACCAAGGGATGATGGCAGAAGTTACTGGCTAGGACTTCTGCAGCCACTGCTTCCTGCCAACCACTCCAGGCCCTTAGAAGGTGATGAGAGAAAAGCAGCATTTCGGGCAAACTTGGCTTGGTCTCACGAGACCTTTTGTCATGTGCACTTAGCCTTTAAGTGGTCTCTTTAAAGCTTCTCAACACCCCAAACTCGAGAGATTCCCTTATGCCTGCACAAGTTCAAGCCAGATTGTGTCACTAGTGTTGAGAAAGGAAGGTGGATAGGGGTTCCCACCCCTAGCCAAGAAACTTTCTGCAATGGACATCTGCTCACAAAGGAAAAAATGCATTTTCTCCAATGGCGTCTCATTTAGTACATTAACCACACTTAAGGGTACCTTATTTCTATCAGTAGATTGTCAACACAAAATAAACTCAGACCTTTTGTCACATATTGTTTGGGCTTCTTTTTTCCCCTCATCTGTCTTTTGCTTGTATAGTTTATATGGTTTCAATTTTGTGCTTTTTGTTTTACAGGTGTGTTCCTTGTTTTTTTCTTCTTTTAAAGAATTTTGGTTTTGTTTGCTTGTCTGTCTTTCCATTTGTTTGGAGGGGGGGAAACATGGGGTTGGGTAGATGGTTAAGATCTGGGATGAGTTGGAGCAAGGGAACCATAATCAGAATATATTGTATGAAAACTTTTTTATTAATAAAATTGAAGAGATGCCCTTTAGTTGTGAGAGAAGAAAAATGTTCAAGAGAGATGCCAAGTTATTTGGAAGGCACAGTGTGTGCCTGAGGGAGTAGCACTGGCAGCCTGGTACAGAAATGATAGACTTCCTGGAAAGTCTGCCAGAGTTTCTGGGCTGCCCCTTGACCAGTTTCTCTTTTCTATGGTCCCCTGTGCAGTAAAATAAAAAATACTTTCCCTCTTCTTTGTCTCTAAAGCTTCACTATTTTGTGGATGTGTACTGGGGTGACCCTGGTGTCCTGTGAAAATAGGGCTCTCCAACCACAGTTTTATGGCAAACAGTGGCATGACATTTGTTCTAAGTTGCTTCTCTTGCTACATCTCATGGTCTCCTTTCTCTTCAGGTTGACCTGTCTCTTTTAATTACAGCAGATGTACAATTTAGACCACACCTTGCTGAGGTGATGCTGCCATTCCTGTGTTGATTAGGACACATTCCCTGTTGCCATTTTGTGCTATATGGGAGGATGAGGAGCAGATGTGGGCTGTGGGTAGAGTGAATGTATTGACATAGCAGGAGACCACATCCAAGTCCAGACTACTCTGGATGCATCACCCATGTATATACAATGTGAGCTTGCAACTCACCCCCATTATGTAGGTGTATTAGTTCAAGGCCCTAGAGGGGAATTAAGACACATGGCTGTCCAAATACCATGTGTAAATGGCAGAATAGTACATAGAATCCATGCTGTTCTCTTGGGCACCATATTTCCTCTCTGGACACTTAGAGTATCCAACGTAATACAAATGTAGTGAAAGTGGTTGTTATGCATATGACTTCGAGAACAGTGGCAAGATCTGTAGACACTGACTACAGGCCACAACTTTTCCTAATAGTGTTCGATCCATACTTGGTCGAACCCATGCATAAATAGTGTTCCATTCACACTTGGTTGAACCCATGCGTGTAGAACTAGCAGATGGCAAATGCCACACATCTGTTGGGAGATGGCCCAGCCCATAGTCACCTGGTGGTTGTGGGCATATCATAGCTGTAACTGGGGACTGGAGAATGTAGTTTATCATCCGAGGTGTGGCTAGCCAAGACACCCTCTGAGGTGGAAACTGTGACCTTCGTTTCGAGGGCTGCATGAATTGCTCTAGTTGATGCCTGTGAGTCTCTTCCAAAACCTCATGATCGAGGACTGCACTACCCACATTTCTCTTGGTCTTGTTATTTCAGACTCTCACAAGTACCATCCAATAAGCTCTGATTATGGCAGTTTAGGTTTTCTTTAGCCTAAAATCACAAACTCTACATCCTTCCTACAAACAAATTTCAAAGACCCACATATCATGTGGTCAGGTTTATCACAGGAACCACACAACTCCACATAACTAAATCTTTTCTTTTTCTTTTTTCTTTTTTCTGTGACAAATCACCTGACTAAAGAAAGTTGAAGGAAAGGAGGATTCTCTTTATGGTTCACAGTTTGAGAGGATGCAGCTGATCATGGCGGAGAAATCATGGCAGCCAGAGAGTGAGGGGGCTGGTGGTAGTATTTCTACAGTCAAGAAGAGATGGGGGGGTACTAGTACTTACTTTACATCGTGATTTCCTCCGTTTGAACTCAGCCAGTCCATGAGATTGTGTGTCCACAATCGGGCTGAGTGGTGCGTATCTTAGGTGATCCCAAGTTCAGTTCAATTGGCAATGACCGGCAGCTACCATAGCTCCTAAACTTTCTACCTTGAAGTACCAAGTCATCAATTGGATTTTCTCCTGAGAGTAACTTGAACATAAACAAATGTTGTTTGTGATAAAACATGCATAATCATAAATTTACCATATTGAACATACCTGAATACACATAATCATAAATTTACCGTATTGAACATACTTGTAGTGTTAAATATACTCACACCACTCTGCAACTTCACCCCCACTTGGCGCTTTCATTTTGTTGAAGGCTAATTTCTTTCTTTATCTTTGGGAAATTTTCTTTTGTAGTTTGTTAAGAAATTTCTGTCTTTAAATGAATTCTCCTTCTTCTATGCCAAGGAAATACATTTAAGGGATATCTTCAATTTAGCCGGCATCTTTTTGTTTGTTCGACAAGGTGTCTTGCTTCTTCTCCTGTGGCTGCTGGTGCAGCCCTACTTGCAGCCACTTGCTCTCAGATCCACCATCTTACTTTCAGACACCCTCCCTGCTCCTCAATTTAGGCCTGTCTACCCCCACTGTGTCCCTAGGCCAGCTCACTGACATTACTCCTGACTGTGTTCTTTTATGCCTGACCTACACTACTTAACATGGTGTCTTCCAGGCTCATCTGTACTGTTGCTAATGGCAGGGTCTCCTTCCTTTTAAAGAACACACATTACTGAATATGCATACTAGGTTTTCTTAATCCATTGATCAATTAACAGGCCCTGGGGTTCTTTCCATATCTTGAATAATGTTAACAGTGGTCCAAGAAACACAGCCACATCTCTTTGGCACACTGATTTATTTCTTGCATACCAAGTTTATTTCTTTATACCCAGAAGTGGGATATTTTGATCACATGGTAGGGTTTTTTTTAATCTCCACATTATTTTTTTCATAATGACTATACATTTTCCTTTATATACACCTAAATAAACCAGAAAAAAGCTGATGAATGAGAAATGCCCGTTCTCTCATTGACTATAAACTTCCTAGTGGCCAGCATAAACCTCTATGCCCAAGACTGCTTTCAGGAGCGTAAACATGCTTTACACCAGGTAAATGTGTAAACAAACAGGTCAGAGCTGTGCTATAAATGAGAGAGAGAGAGAGAGAGAGAGAGAGAGAGAGAGAGAGAGAGAGAGAGAGAGAGAGAGAGTCATAAATAAGCTGTTTTAAAGCAGTAGTAGGTGTAGTTTCCCCTCTGGTAAAGGTAAGTTCTAGACATGAATAGGAGTAACATAGAGTCAATGTAGTAAGCTCCCCTAAACTGTGTCTTTAAAAAATGGTTAAAGCAGTAAATTTTTATTTTTAAAAAAGAAATTTAGTGATATTTGTACTTTATTTTTCCCCTTTTTATTGGATATTCTCTGTATTTACATTTCAAATGTAATCCCCTTTCCCCCCACTCCCACCCTCCCTTCCTCTCCCCTTGCCACCATGAAGGTGCCCCCTCTCCCAACTGTCTTCTTCCACCTAAGCACTTTAACATTCCCCTACACTGGGAAAACAAGCCTTCACTGGACCAAAGGCCTCTCCTCCCATTGATGCCAGAAAATGCTGTCCTCTGCTGTAAATGCTCCTGGAGCCATGGGTCTCTCCGTGTGAACTCATTGCTTGGTGTTTTAGTCCCTGGGTACTTTGGAAGGTTTGGTTGGTTGATAATTTTGTTCTTCCCATGGGGTTGCAGACCCTTTCAATTCCTTCAGTCCTTTCTCTAGCTCCTTCATTGGGGTCCCTGTGTTCAGTCCAATGGTTAACTGCAAGCATCCTCCTCTGTATCAGTATGGCTCTGGAAGAACCTCTGAGGAGACATCCATATCAGACTCCAGTAAGCACTTATTGACATCAGCAATAGTGCTTGAGTTTGGTGACTGCAAATGGGGTGAATCCCCAGGTGAATCTCTGGATAATATTTTCTTCAATCCCTGCTCCTCTATTTGACTCTTTATTTCCTCCTGTAAGTGTTTTATTCTCCCTTCTAAGAAGAATTGAGGCATCCACATTCTGGCCTCTCCCCCCCCCCCTTTTTGAGCTTCGTAAGATCTATGAATTGTTTCTTGGGTATTCTGAGCTTTTTTGGCCTAGTATCCACTTATCAGTGAGTACATACCATGTGTGTTCTTTTGTGACTGGGTTACCTCACTCAGGATGATAGCTTCTAGTTCCATCCATTTGTCTAGGCATTTCATGAAGTCATTGTTTTTAATAGCTGAGTAGTACTCCACTGTGTAAATGTACCACAATTTCTGTGTTTATTGCTGTGTTGAAGGACATATGGGTTCTTTCCATCTTCTGGCTATTTTAAATAATATGAACATGGTGGAGCATGTGTCCTTGTTGTATGTTGGAACATCTTTTGGGTATATGTCCAGGAGTGGTATAGCTAGGTCCTCAGCAAGTAATTTTTTATACAATATATTTTTATCATATTCTTTCTCCTCCCCCAACCATTTCTACCTCCCTATGCATCCAACTTAATATTCTCTCTCAAAACTATCATAAAAACAAGACAAACAAAACACCCCACAAAGAACAAAAACCACAAGAAGACAAAAATTACTGCCCCCCAAAACCCCCAGAAAACACACAAAAAATTATGAGGTCTGTTTTGTGTGGGTATGGGGGTCTGCCCTGGAGTATGGTTAAAATACTCGGTAACACTCTATTGAAGAAAGTAGGTTTTTTTTTCCCTTTTTTGGTCAGTGATGGGATTTTGTGTTAGAGTAATAAATCTTATTCTAAGACAGTTATTAATAGGAATATTTATGAGTAGGAAAATAAAAGAGTACTTTTCAGATCTTTATGTATGGGGGAGTCACTTGAGAGTCTCACTATGAAGTCGGTTCTGCCAGAGTGGGCTTGTGGGTCCTGGTGGAGACTCTTTCTCTGTGTTTCTCATGAGTTTCCAGGAATGTCCATGCCAATGGATGGAGGTCACCTTAAGAGCAAAACTCAAAGTGGGAAGGCAGCTTGGCACTTCTGTTGTTTTGGTTAGGTCCCTCTGATCCCAGTCATTCTAAATCACTGAGTCCGTAAGAGTGTCCTGTTCCCCAGGGAGCGTGATCCCACCCTGAGATTTTGTCATGGATTCAATCTGTTCCTTGTTAATAGACATTTATAGGATTTCTCATCCTTGCTCCTCCAAGGCGGGCCATAGAGGACGACAATCTTGCTGCATGCAAAGACATCGAGTTCCAGAGAGGACGTGCGTCCAAGCACATACTGAAACTGTGATTGCTTTCATTAGTGATGACACCTAGAATTACACTTTCATGAGAGGCTGATTTCTCTGAGCTGGCAGTCACTCAAGATCCCGTAGTTTCTGCACATGCTGCTGTTCAGCATATTATCTCCCTTATCTTGCTCTTATGTGATTGTTTTTCCTGAACTCTCAAGTGTAGGATTGATTTACAGAGCCTGTTAAACTCTATCATGCTAGCTTTAGACTATTGTTATTACCTATCCTGATAACTTTGGTTGCTGGCAACGTCATCTAGTATATTCCCCAGCCTCCCAGGTTTACGTTGTCTTTGTGTTGATGAGTGCCCTGTCTCTATCCACGTGCTCATTCAGTGACGGAGATTCACTGGGTGCCCTTGGGTGTGCCAGGTCGGGGCCTCGGTGCTTCAAGTATAGAGATGGATACAAAAAGACAACCTTGTCTTCCTAGAACCTCCATGAGTTCAGACACAGATGCCAGGCAGAGATAGTAAGCAACGTGTGTGCCATTGATGGTTTCGAGTGCCAAGGAGAAAGGCAGGCCAGTGGAGTGGGGCAGGAAGTGAAGCGACTTTGACACTTTTAGAGTAGATGGCAAAAGCCCACACCTCCCAAAGCTCCCCCCAAAGAACAAAACATCATCACCACCACTACCATCACCACCATCATCACCATCACCTCGTGAGAAGTGATGTAGGAGTAGACGTGCCTCTGTATAATTCACCAGAAACAGGGGAAAGTGATTCTTTGACCTGTTACTAGATCTGTCAATGTAGGTTGATATTGGTCCTTCACTGGCACCTTAGGGATATAGCTGATTCATCCCTCCCCCCCCCCCCCGTAGGTCCTTAGGGCTATTTTGAGATATATTAAAAGGTTTATTCTGCCTCTGTTGCATCTCCCTGATGTTATCTTGTAAAACACTCAGAAGTGCGTTTGATTTGGGAAGGCAATTCCTGCTCCTTAACTTGGTGTCACTCACTTTTCACCAAGTGGCACGCTGAGAAGTTACAGTTTCTGGGAGCAGAGGAAGGAAAATGACCCAGACCACTTCCCATCCCTCCAGACCTTGTCTACAAAGTTAACAAAAAAGACTCCATATTCTGGAAACTGCAACTATCTCCTCTTGTAATTGTGGACAAGTGTGTCTGCAGAATAAACATGTTTTTTGGTTCCATCAAATCAGCCCAACCCTACCAAACTCTCTCCCTCCTGGACATCACATCCTCAGAGCCAGGCTGTCAAGGGCTGATACCCTTCTTACAGGCTCTACCTGCCAGGTGGCTCTCCAGGTGTGCCCTGTGATCCCCGCACTCGCCTGCAGGCTGCACTGTTGCCGTGGTTATCTCCCAGCCTGGAAGAGCTGGCGTTTCCAAGTATTCAAACAGGTCTTGTCAATGCTTCAGGTAGGCTCTGAATTCACACAGCCAAGGCTGAAAAGGGTTGCAGCCGGCAGAACTGTGGCCTCTGGGAAGCAAGGAGAGATGAGTGTCTCTACTCGGGCCCCTGGGTTGTAGAGAGATAGTACACCAGTTAACACCTTTAGCCTCAGTTTCTTTCTCTGTAGAATGAGTGGCCATTTAAAGCTAAGACTGTAGACCTGACATCCTCAAAGCACATCTTGTCTCTTTACTGTTAAAGAGAATTACGTCCATGTGTACATTGTGTTTTGATCAAGTTCAAACCCATTGCCCCTCCACTTTCTCCCCCACTCCTCCCACCAAGATTCCCTCTTGACTTCATATTGTTTTTGTTAGCCCTGGGAGTGCACTCAGAGCTCCCAGTGTGTGAATGCATGGAGGGCCACCTACTGGAGCATGGGAATTTTTTGTGGCCACATTCCTGAAGAGAGGCAACCCTCCCTTTCCCAGTAGCCATCTTTAGGAGTTTTTGCATCTAGTGGAGTTTTCTGGTCATCTCTGTATTTCAGGCTGGGATTTGTGTTGGGCTCCATCTTGTCCAAGACTTGTGCCAGTCATCACAGATGTGGCCGGTTCATATGTGTGACTGTTTTCTTATGTCTGAAGAACACTCTTTGGCTATAGGCATCCCCTGGCTCCTACAGTCTTTCTACTTCCTCTTTCTTGATCATCTGTTGTTTAACTTGCTGAGTCTTTGGAGGAAGGGCTGTGACACAGATGTCTCTTCCTCTCCACACACTGACCAGACACGAGTCTCTGTATGAACTAGCACCTCCTGCTCCTGAAGATGCTTCGCTGATGTACATGGATTCGTGGGCACAGTGATTTGAGTGAAAAGCAGTCAGAGTGATGGGAGTTTAGTGCTCACTTCCCAATGATTTTACTCCAGTGAATCCTAGCTGTGAGGATGCATCCGGACAGTTCTTTGCTGACCAGGGAAGGTTGGAACAGATGGAGAGGCTAGGAACACAGAGACCCTGAATGGGAGCCTCCCAGTCAGCAGCCCTGGGGGTGGGGGGATCCCATTGGCCTGGTAGGCATTTAAATGGCAGTAACCAGGGGAGAGACAGCTGCAGGGTCCCAACCCCTGGGGCCGCACTTTGCTTCCATCTTGCTCACATCTTTCTTCTTTGCACTACCTGTCCCCTGAAGCCTCATTTCCTTTCTTCACGCCCACTGTAGGACAGTGTTCCAAGAACAAAAACTGTCTGCTTTGCTACAAGCAAATACAGACCGGGTTGGAGTGGCACCTCGGTCCAATGGCCCTTTGTTCTGCTTCTTAATGACTAATTATCATGCTATGAAGTGCTTATGCAACCCTCCTGGAGTTGCCGCCCTCCTGCTAGAGAGGCTGGAAGTGTGTAATCCTCAGAAGCCATGACTGGATCTTGGAGTTGCGCAAGGAGTAATTACAGAATCCAGCCGAGGCTTGCTTCTTATTACAGGCTCCAGGCTTTACCCCCAGTAGCTTTACATGCTCGTTAATATTTAAACTGCCAAGCAGCAGCAGCAGAATATTTTGTAAGCTTCAGGAATGGCCCCAGGACTAAGTGCCAACCTAGGTAGGACCCAGGACAGGCCGGTTAGGAGAAGGCAAGAGATCACGTTCTGGTGGGGTTTCTTTTTTCCTTTTGTCCTTTTACAAATGTCAGCCCTGGTAGGGCTCTAAGTCCCCCCCCCCCCTTTGCTATAGAAAAGAAATTGAACATCATCAGCTCTCTTAAGCCTTCTCATTTTTTTATTATAATTTCTTCTTGTGGTATTAGGGATAGGTCCCAGAGCCTCATGCTTCCTGGACAAGTATGCTGTTGACAGCCACATCTCCAGCCCCAAGTTTCTCAATTAAAAAAAAAAAAAAAAACGATTGCTTCATTTAAAAAATGCTGGACAATGCCCCATTATCTTATCAAATCTTCCTCAAATAAATGTTTCCTCTTTCCTTTTAGCTTTTGGTTAGCTAGTAGAATATTAAGAGAAGAAGAGAAAGGTTTAGTTTGGTTAATCACCTGCTTTGGACAGGGACACCTACATACACACACTAACACCCACCCACCCACACACACACAAACATACAGACACACACACAAACAGACAGACACACAAACAGACACAAACACAGACACACAGACACAAACACACACACACACACACAGACACACACACACAGACACAAACACACAGACATACTCACACACACACCAAAGCCTGACTTTACCCTGTCCCAGGGCTACAAGCTCAGACCTCATTCCGTTGCCTTTGGAAGGTTAGCTCTTGACCTCCTGAGTGTCTGACTCCTCTCTTCAGAGGCAGGCCAGTCCTCTGTCTGTCTGCGTGCTCTAGTGGCGCCTATCGCTGTGGGATCTGGGCACAGAGACAAAAACAGCAGGCAAAATACACATTCGTGCATTTGGGGAGGAAATACACGGCTTCCTGGAGTCAGCCTGGGCTTAAGCTAGAGGAGCCCCTGTTCCACATGGTTTGCAGAGACTAAGGAAGAAGCCTGGACAAAGCCTACGAACCATGGGGCCTTTCCTTGATCTCATTTATGAGAAGTCAGTTAGTGTCTGTGAATTTTGAAGAGATGCTGGAGTTTTAAAAGGTTTCTTCTTTACTGTTCTGTTTCTCCTTTCCTCCCTGAGGCCTTCCCTCTGTCACCACACTCTTGCATCCCCTGGGTGTTTTTTAATGTAGTAATTTAAATGATAAATCACCACACACTCACAGCTAAACACCCTTTTTATTCAGAATAAAAGGTAAATATAAAAACATCCCCTCTATACCCCAGATATCTCTGGCCCTACTATTATTACCCAGAGGGAACTTCAACATCAGCCTTTCTTAGACTTTTTAAAAAAATCTTCCTCTGTGTCCAGAAGTTCCTTTATATGGCTTTATCTGTTGACCTATAGTTAAAGATCTTCAGGGTGAGCCTTTGTTCCTTCAGTGTCAATGTGTGGTTTCTACCACTGGCCTTTCCCACATGACAATGTTTCTTAGGCATGGACATTCTCCCAGGCACTTTGTAGCAGCCCAGCAGCCTACTGTGTTTATGCCCCAAGGAACTGAGCCAGCTTCTTAAATTGGCATTAAGTTCTTTTCCATTTGGGGCGATCACAAATATTATTGCACACACCCTGGTATAAGTGTACCAATGCCCAGTGGAGAGATCATACCCGGAGGGTAAATTCCTAGCATGGAATTGCTGGGTCAAAGGCTATGTGCACTTTACATTTTAATAGATATTGCCAAATTGCCCTGCGAAAATGTTGCTCCAGTTTACAACCCCATTAACATTGTGTGAACTGCCTATTTCCTCAAGGCCCCACCAGCTCTCTGTTCTACCTCTCTTTTAAGTATTTGCCAATAGCCAACAGATGGCAGGTCATTATCATTTACATTTGCATTTTAATTACAAAATGAACCTTGTTTCTCATGTTTATTGCTTACTTGCCATAAGCTATTATTGTTGTTGTTTTGTAAATAAAACAATGGTTTGGTCCATCTCTATTTTAGACATTTAAAATTAATAATCAAGAATATGATTTATCACCAGTCTTTATTAGCTAGAAAGGCCACAACTTTTCTGTGTTTATTTATTGTTGTTGTTGTTGTTATTATTATTATTATTATTATTATTATTATTATTATTATTATTATTATTATTATTTTAACCAGTAGAGGTTGACAATATTTATGGAGTCAAAGGATATGCCCTTCTTTTGGTAACAGTAAGAGTTTGTGCCATTCTCTGGTGAGTCCTCCTACCTAGGAATGTGGAATGTGTCCCTAATTTCTTATAAAATTATAAGAAACCCTTATAGCTTCTCTACAGGCATATTAGGCTCCGATTCTCTCAGCTCAGACATTTATCTTGGTGAGAGGCATGAAGCTGGATTAGATCTCACTGGCTCTTGGTAATCTTGTAGATCAGCCTGTTAGCCTCTGTGGCCTGCTGCCCAGGGAGGCTTCAGGCCCCTTGGAAACAGAAGGCATCCAGGCAGGCTCTGAGGAAGATCCAGCTTGTAGCATTCTTTTTATTTCTGGGATCAAAGACTGTTTGACCTTTTCCAGTCAAGAGAACCCTTAGCTTATCTTTGGAGGAGACTCTTAGGGCAAATGGAAGGAATGGGGAGGTGTGATTTTCTGGTTTTAAATACATTCAAAAGAACAAAATGGGTGCCTAGTTTTGGGACTAATTGAGCCAGTTCCTGTTTTAACAGTATGAACCTAAAGGCACAATCTCTGGACTGAAGAAAAAAAGAAGCTAGAATCTGCTTATCGTGGGTTCATGGAGCTTGCTGAAGACAGAAATAAGGAGAATAAATGATTTAAGAAGTAGATATGCTTCAATTTCTTCAATGCATTCTCTCCACAGACAAAAATTCCTATGGGAGGCTCAAGACATCTTATACACAGCCTAAAGTCTCTGATGTCCCTCCCATAGTTTCTAAAGACAGGAGTAGAGGGGTGGGGGTGTATTTTCCCTTAAAGACCAAATGAGTTAATTGCACAATCAGTAACATTAGAGGTTTATGTTTCTTGGCATGCTTGATACGATATGCATGTTGGCAGAGACTTACGTGGCTTTGATTTGCAGCATAAATAATATAATCCTGTAGATCAAATTCCAGGTAATTTAGTTAAAAGGTACTGCAGGACTGTTTCCTCCAAGTGTCTACCTCATGGTAAATTGTGTAATTTGTATAATTATAAGTTGATTTGATGAGGATTGATTTCATCATTAAAGGTGTAGTGTTACTAATATTAATACTGATTACCACTTGTTGAGTAGGCTTTCTGTGCTGTGCACTGTGTGTGTGTGCATGCGTGTGCAAGTACATATATATCCATTACATATAAGTTTGTATCTATATCTTAATGCGATTCGCATACTTCTTGAAAGGCCTACAGCCCTCACTGTGCCTTGTAGTCTCTACCTATAAAAAGGAAAAGTTCAGGTGGATCAAGGATCTCATGTGACATCAAACAGCCCTTAACTCCACTTCAGGATCCTCTCATTCATTCCATATTCTGCTGCTGTCTGCTCGCCCTGTCTCCTCCCCCAGAGCTGTCCAGATGAGAAGCACCAGGTCCACTACCCCCTTTTGGAATGTTTGTTGCTGTTTCTGAGAGAGGCTCTTTCTCTGTACCTCCAGATACTCTGGAACTTGTTTGGTGAATATGGCTGGCCTTGAACTCACTGAGAGCCATCTACCTCTGCCTCGTGAGTTCTGGGATTAAGGACACCCATCACTACCTCATTTAATTTTATGTCAGCTTAAGAAAATGAGCATCAGTCTCTTTCTTCTTGCTGCCTCTACAAGAGGCAAGTTATCTATTTACCTATTGTCATAGAAACTATAGCTGTAAGGATTCCACAAGCCGAATTCCTGCCCCTGACTGCCATTCTAGTTATTCTAAGGTGGCCCATGGAGAGCCCGGGGAAGGTGAGAGGTCTGTGCTTGGAAGCCTGAAACTGAAACTGAAGTTGAGTGACCAGAGAGCCAGGAGAGTCAAGAAAGAGGGCTACCCAGCTTCTCAGACCTCCTGACTGCCACCCTAGGCTACTTCTGAGTATGCCTGTCCTCTTTCTAGAGAGCCTTATTTCTTGACTGTGGTGTCCTTTCTTACCTAGGTCTGCTCTTCTCAAGGGTCTGCATGGTGCTGCTCTCCTGCCTTGTTTTAATGGTTTAGAAGCAGTTTTAGATTAGTACATGGAGGAGACGGTTTCACCATGGTATCATACAAATGGCATGATGCTTCATTCTCATTGCCCCTGCTGCCCTTCACTGTGGACCTCTGCCTGTCTCCTGCTGGTTCCCCTCTTTCCCAGTTTCCTCTACATGTATCTCTGATCCCTTTTCCTAACACTGCCTTCCTGAAAACCGATTCCCCAGCATTTCCTTGGTCTTTTTGAGTTAATGTTCTTGAGAGGAATCTCCCCTCTCCCTGCTTCTGTCCCTGGCCCAGGCTGTCCCTCAGCTGCTCCTCAGCTCCTTGTAGTCTCACCCCATTTCTCTGCAGTGATTTTTTCCCCAAGGTCTCTGTGGGCCTTGCTACAGATCAAACTCATTGATGAAGGACAGGGACCTGGTTAGAAGCCACTGGCTGAGACTGGGTTTCTGATCATACAGTTTCCTTTGTAGTGTCTATTCTTGCTTCTCTCCCTTCACGAGTTATTTATTTGTTTACCAATAAATGCTATGGATAGGACTCTTGGCTACCCACTCATCTTTCACTCAGACATCAGACTCTCACATGCTTGGTAGGCCTGTTCTCACCTGTGCTCACTAGCACTGTATTAATAGCATCAGCAAATGTGTGACTCCCTATCTCTTACATACACATATGCATATGCACTCAAAGCCCCATTTGCATTGATAACAGGTGCTTACTGAGTCAATGAAGGGCATCTAAAGGAGTTTTATAATTTCTTCAAAATGCTTTATTCTTGCTGGTTAAAAAAAATGTAATTGAGAGTTAAAATTATTATGATTTTGTATGGCTGTCCTTTATTGATGTATGGCATGATGGTGCTGAAGAACTGCCCATGCATCATATGTACACACACACACACACACACACACACACACACACACACAGAGTCTGCTACTTGGTGCCTTGACTGTGTGAATGGCTCCCTCTGTCCACCAGTGTCCTCTTCATAACCTCCAGTTTAGTCATCCCCCAGTCCTGGGGATGCACCTTCACCGCTTGTCGAAACCTGCCTCCTTTCCATCCCCTTGGTGCTGTGTTGATTCAGATCATCCTGACTCACCTAGCTCATGTGACAGCCTCTCCTGGTTGCGTCTGGTTCTGTCCCCTTCGTTCTGTGTTTTACAGAGCAGGCAGTGTTATTCTTGTGCCGGTCAAGGTCAGTCTCCAGTTACAAGCACGTTGCTGACTGCATTATCTTTAGAACACATACCAAGATCCTTCAAAATGCAGCTTGCTTCCCTCCCCTGCCTCCTTTCTCATAACAAAACACAGGTTCTATAGCTTCTGAATGTGGACAGTTTTCGGTCCCCTGACTATGTGCACTCTCTTTTGGCTCCATGCCACTGTCCACTCGATTCCTTCCACCTGAAAAGGTTTTTTCCACTCCCAGCTCAGCTGAGTCATGGTTCTGATGTCAGCAGAAATACTACAGTGTTCAGAATGCCCAGAGTGAGTGTGGTGTGTCTCTCAGCTGCATACCTTGTATCTACAGCTCCATGATGCCATTCTCCTGTGCTCGCCCTATGGGCAGGGGCCAGGTTGCACTCTTGCCTTGGCTTCTGTGCTGTATGCCTGGCATGTAGTACCTTAAAGGTTTACAATTCAGTAAGGGCCAGAGAAGAGCTTTATGTTAGCTCCAGCCTTTCTATATGAACAATTCCAATTGAATGCCTTTGTTTTATCACAAACTCGTGACAAGCCCCCACACTATACATACAAAAGGAAGATGTGGCATCCATTATTAAAATGGACATAGAACTCTAACAACTAAACAGCAAGAAAACAAATAACTGGTCTTAAAAGTGGGCAAAGCATTGGGATAGCTGTTTCCTAGCAGAATATGTATGACTGATCAGCAGGTACATGATTACGTGTTCACGTCACTAACAAACAGATAAATGCAGATTAAAGATACAGTGTGATATTATGTCATGCCTGTCAGAATGGCTGCTACAAACTGGATTGAATAACATACATACGAGTATATAGACTTGCAGGTATATTAGCGAGAAAAGAGCATAGATTTGAAAGAGGGTAAGGAGGAGAATTTGGAAAGAGAAAAGGGAAGGGGGAATTGTAATTATAATCTCAGAAATAAAAGATTGATTTGGAAATGTCTACAGATCCGTGTTAGCGAGGGTGCAGTAAAGGAGTCCATTTACATTGTGGGCAGGAACGTATTAGCATATCCCTTACGGGAGTGGGACACATAAATTTAAAATAGACTTATGTTTTGAACCAGTAACCCTGAATCTACAGCAAAGGTCATGAAAACAGCATGCCGAAGAAATGGCAACACTTTTATGTTCATGGCAATCTGGCTGTGGAATGACCGGAGGCATGTGTCATTGGAAGGGAGGATTGAAGTCTGATGGTAAAGATTGTGCACAATAGACAGAAACAATCCAGCAAAGCCTTCAGAAGACAAGAAATCCTGTTTCTGACAGCGTTGATGGGCCTGGATGGACCTAGAGTTTTCATTCCCTTCTTCAGCAAATCTTGATGAACGAGAGCCATCTTAGAACGACTATGCAGTGGAAGGCAAGTGTAGCACTTGAAGGACAGATGCTGCATGTTTTCACTTTCACATGGAGTCTGAAAAAGTTGAACTCAGAGAAACAGGATGGGGAATAGTGACTGCCAAGGCCTTGTGGGAATATGGCTGGGAGATGTTGATCATAAGTATAAAGTTACAGTTAAATGGCAGTTCTAGACATCCACTGGACAGTACGGTGACAATAGTAACATATGCTACATTTAAAATTTGTGCCAGGCAAGGTGGCCCACACCTTTAATCCTAGCATTCAGAAGACTGAGGTAAAGGAATTGTGAGTTTAAAAGTAGCCTGGGCTACACAGAGAGACCTTGTCTCTACAGTGATTAAAAAAAGTGACAGAGAATTGAACAGAAGAAATTTGCCTGCAAGATGTCTCTTTGATGTTCTTACAACAAGAAAGCAAGAGATGGGAAGTGAACGTATATCTTGATTAGCTTGATTTAATCGTCTTATAATACATACGTTGTTTCAAGTCATGACCCTGTACACTGTAACGTTTGTAATAACAAACAGACCTTTGCTCTGAGCTACACCAGTTCCCAAATATCCAGGTCTTCCCTCCATGATCCCACATTTAATAGAGCTGTCTCAATTATTATGACATTAAAAGTCTGTCTCACAAAGGAAGGTATCAGTCTCTGTCTTCCAGATTTCTGGACTGAACCAGCTGCTGGAATGTAGCCTTCCAGATAGCCAGGAACCTTTCCTTCAGTCCTGGCCTCCCAAGCTGTTTCTCATAGCTGACCATACTCAGTGCTCACTGTGTGCTAGACTCTGCTTTATCCACTTTGCTTATAGCAACTTGACCTTTACAAGAACACTTTCAGTCCATTAGCAGGGAGAAAATAGGCACAGGGAGGTGACATAATTTATAGAAGTTCCCAACAAGTATTGGGAGACAGAGCTAGGATTCAGATTGCAGTGGTTGGATTTCAGAGACATCTATCTCCAGACGATAGCGAAGGGTGATGCTAGACCTGTAACATAGGATCTGAAGCACCAGGGGGTCGCATGGCAACCCCTATCCTATCTCAGTGGTAAGCTGCTGTAGGCTCCTACCAGCTCTCAAGGTAACTGCAGCTGCAATGGGATCTATGCAGGGTGCTGAGATGTTTAACATCCAGAAACAGTGCATTCAGGGTCTAGCAGTCAAATATTCAGAAATGGGTATCTGCTGTTGGTGTCTTGACTCTGGCCACCACAGGAACATTGACACCCTGAGTACTGGTACGTACTACAAATCAGAGACCATGGTACAAATGAGTGTGTCTGGTAGGGATGCCCAGTCTTCCCCGAGTAGGACAGAGCAGGGAAGACTGAAGGTCTGCCGCTTGCTGTCAGTTGCTGTGTCTGCTCTGGGTTATTCTTGGAGGCATGGAGAGAAGCCACCATGCCTAATGCATGACAGCTCAGACATGGCAAGGAATCAGGAATTCTTGTCTTCTTAGCCAGTATCATCTCCATCCCTCAGCCAGTAAGGTGTTGTTGTGCAACAAACGCCTCACACAGTCTAGAATGTCCTTGTGGCCTTCAGCTCTGCAAGTACAGATTCTTGGTGACATCTGACTTGGCAAACCACCCCAGACCTGCCATCTTCCTCTCTAGGCTTGCTTGTCTCCCTTTTGTTTGTTAGGTTAACTGATACCCTGTTTCTTTTCTGAGTGTTTGCTTCTGAAGACACCCAAACCCAAAGAGGGCTGGGTAGATAGATCTGTCTGCCCAGGAGTCTTTCAGCAACCAAGGGTGCAGCCTGGCTCCCTATCCCATCTCTATTCCTGTCCAGGAAGCTGGCTGTCTCAGCTCTTTCTGGGCCCCCCTCCAGGCCCTAGGCCCTTAGCTGAGAGGCTTGGATGTGTGGCTTTGCTTGTAGCACCTGCCAGTTGCCAGCCCACCACACTCCTGCCCCCACTCCGAGGTAACTACTTGCTTGACTGCCAACTAGCTTGCCGGGGGAACCTTTTTCTCTCCATGGAAGATGTAGTAGTGTCTTAAATAATCCTCCAGGGAGGGAAGAGGAAGGGGGACCGATGATATACTCTTGTCATCTTTACTGGCCAGAGGGATGGGTTTTCTGGACCCTAGGAAAGTAAGGTGGTGGTGCTGGTGGGAGATGCAGACTTCTCTAGCAAAATGTCAGCAGTCTTTCAAACTGGTGTGTTCCATGAGTCTGGCAGAGCAGAGATTTGGTGTGCGTATGTTTGAGTGTACCAGTCCCCCTAGTCCTTCAGACTGCTTTTGTGTTACAGCGAAATCTAGCATCTGGCTAGTGGTCATGCTAGATGGTAGTGTGGTTTCGTCCTCTCATGGGGCAAAGAGAGTAAGGGAGCAGAGGGACTGAGGAGCCAGACGGTGGCTCACACGAGATGAAGGTTTGCACCAGGACAAGTGCCATGCTGTGCTCATTGCTGTGGTGCCCAAATCCAGACTAGACTGCCTGTCCTGCCACATCCTGTATTTGCTTTCTCTCTTGAGATTATCTGTCCAAGGAATTCCAAAACAAATTGGTTCCAATTACACCCTCTGGTATTAGTCACTGGGAATAATGACCACTGGGAAGGAGAGCCTAAGGTGACATGTCTGTGGCCAATGGTGGCATGTGGATTCTCTATATGTTCAGTTCCTAGAAGGATCGTGGATCCTTTCATTCATGCCCAGCTCCTCTGCCAGTGAGGGATGTAAGACAAGGTTTAAAGTTGTCAAGAAGATGGTTATCTTTGAAAACTGTGGTGTGTGTTTGTAGAGATAGTGTGTTTGGTACACAAGTGAATGGATCTTCCTAGGCTAGAGCATCAGTCCTAGTCTTTGCCGTTAGCAAAGGGGTCAGAGGGGAAGCCACAGGAATGGCCAGCTGGATCACTCACTCTCATATCTCCCCCTTTAGTGGAATCTCTATTTATCTAGAATGGTACAGCCAACTGGTTCTAGTGAAGGGGGTGTGGGTTGGGTTTGTGAGGCCAACAGAATAGTGTATGAAAGGACTTTGGTAGAGTTTTTGTCTCTCTTTCATGACTCACAGTGCAAGTAACCTGCCATGAACCCCCCTGGGGGTTGGCTCTGGATCCTCTTGCATCAACACTAACTAAAGGTACAGTGGTTTTCATTTCCTGTGACTCACTGAGCAAGATAGGGTTCTGGGGCCCCAATCTGTGAGCTCAGGTACTTCAGCTTTGCTCAGGAACACAGCATGGCAGGAAAACCAGAGACACCACACCTCACTTTCCACAGTCATACTGGAGTTACGTTTTGAGAAACACCAGCCCATTATTTGAAGGGGATCCACATTGGCAAGTTTGTCTTACTGATTCAAAATTCTAAGTCTAATTGTGTTTCTGAAGCAGATACTGAGCCAGGCCCAGGAAAGAAACAGGAACAAGGTCTTCCACATCCATGCATTCCTGGGCTCGTGGAATTGCTTCAGCCAAAACCTCGAACAAGCCACATCCTTGTGCATTTGACTGTGATGAGGTCTTTTATTGCATTTATAAATGTCCCCTGAGGCTGTTACTCAAACGGGTTCATCTAATGACTAAGACTAATAATTATTCTGTTTCAGATTGCTAGCTTTGTGTAACTTCTCCGAGGGGTCAAAGGTGCTACGTTTGTTCACCATTGCTCCAGCATTCTGACACTTATGATTACAGAATTGGAGTGTAGGTGAGGTCAGGACACAGAGTGAGTTGTGTTCATGGGCCAGCCCCCTTTCACGGAGGGGAACTGCTTTCTGAAAGCCTCAATGGCTAAGCATGTTTGATTGTATGTGGGTGCGTTGGAACCCAGTTACTTTAAGCCCAAGTCTTTTCTTTCTTTTCTTTTTTAATGAATTCTTTCATTAAGTGTTCTGGGCTTTGGGCTGTATCCTAGGAATGGGAAGTATCCTGGGAACCACTCTTTTTTTAAATCTCTTTTCAGAAACAATGTTAGTTCCCATCTGGGCTGTCCTCTCTGTTCCTGTCCATCTTTTCTCAGCCCACATACCACTGAAGAGTGTGTGCTCCATTTGTACTCGTGGCCCACATTCCCTTATTGAAGAGTAATAGGCACTGGTGACAAGGACAGCTTTGCAGGAGTCAGGATAGCCTGTGAGAAGCTGTGTCTAACTTTAAGGGTAAGGAGAGTTTACCTTTCTTCCAGGTATGCCCCCTAAAAAGTTGCAGTTAAAATGAGTTCCACAAAAGAAGAGTTATCTCCTTTAATTTATCTGTTAGTAAAAAGCTATTATAATTCCCATAAGAACAAATCTTTAAATAAGAGTGATTGAGATGCAATTTGCACCCCCCTCCTTTGAAGCATGTGACTTAAATGTTAGCAGTAGATATAGTAACAGAACAACCATCCCAGTCAATGTAGAGATCAGTTCCATCACCTGGGAGTTCCCTTGTCCTAGACCCTGGCAATCATCGATCTGATTTGGCCATTTTAGGGGTTTCAAGGGCTTGAAGTACACATATCTCACCCTTCAAAGCCTCGGAGATGCCTGATCAGCACTCCCAGTGCTCTGGCCAATGCAGAGCTGCCGTGTTGTTGAATTTCCACTTCTGCTTCATACTTCTAGCTTCTGGGGCCTGCCATCCTCTAGCTAAAATGTCCAAGGAGACAGTTGGGATAGGAATGGTTTTTCTAAGAAGGAACCCCCCACACCCGGAGTGTTCTGGTTGCTTGGCAGTGTGCCAGTCATGTCAGGGGATCAGATTTAGACCCAGGAGCAAGAACAGGTTGATAAAGGACTAAGTATTTTACACTACAGGGAAGAAATACTTTAAGACCACCTATGTTTGATGTTTGAGTCTTGTTGGTCACTCTTTGGTATCCTGGGACATGGGGTAATGTCCAGCTTTGGAGACAACTGTCCAATATCCCTTCTAGAAAGGGAAAAACAGGATTCTAGGATTAAAATATGCCAGAGGGAATTTGGGTTTCCCCAGAAAAACATCAGTTCCCCCATAGAGCAATTCTTTTTGTAAGAACAATTGTGTAGCCCTCTTTAATCATTGATTTCTGGGTCTAAGAAATTTACCTGGAATATATTTCCCAAAGTCTAAATATGAGCTGTTAGTTGGGTTGGTTCTAGGGCTTTTCTCTAGTTTCAGGATTTATCTTCCTTAGGGTTTCTCACATTTAATGACTGGTTTATTTTCCAGTTGCGTCTATACATATATGTGGGCATATGTATTTCTATGTCTTCAGAATCCTGAGTGACCATTGTAATCTTGAGTTGTATCAGCTCTGTAGTCCTGAGAATTGTATCTTAAATAAGCAAATGAAGGATTGACTTCATTTCTCAACTCTGTCTGAACCCTAGCACCTTGATTATGATGAAGTCTCTTGAAAACAGCCCAACATTGCTTTGCTTCTGCCTCTTACCTCCTCAAAGAAGTGTGCCAGTGTTTCATGCCTATCTCTCCAAACTGATACTTCAGTGAGAAATTGAGATGGCCAAGAACACACTGGGAGGAAATATTACTGAGAATGTGCATTGTGACAAGTTAGAGCGACAAGCTGGAAGTGCTTTTTAGACGTGTTCTTTCTGTGCCAAGGGTCTCTGGTAGATGTTGTAATGTCTGGGGGAACTTTAACCATGTTTTACAGTGCTACCATGTTTTGAAACATGCACTCTATCCAAAGTTGACTGAGAGTAAGGAGAAGAAATAAATACTTACTGTCATCTTTGACACTGTGTGGGGGTTTTCATGATATGACTCTCCCAGCTGTTGCTCTACTGAGGCCCACGTGGATGATCACTTTCCTAGGGTAACCCATCTGTGCATTTTGTTTGAGCTCTTTTTGAGTGGGCTTTGCCTGGTTGTGTGTGTGTGTGTGTGTGTGTGTGTGTGTGTGTGTGTGTGTGTAAAAGAGAGAGAGAAACTCAAGCTTTAGTAGACAGATTGCAAAACCTTCCCATCCTTCCCCAATAGTTAGAAACTGGCTATCAGAATCAATAAACACATGAATCCATACATTCGTTAGATCATAGACTAGATGTGTTCAAAAGGCTCTGGTACAGCATGTTCTTAAAGTGAAACTTCCTAAGCAGCAGAAAGGTCTAGGAAAGGCTGGGAATTATTGTTGTTTATGTTTAGCTGTAGGTTCCCAAAGCCAAGGTTGATGTAGTTGTTTTTCCAGTTTGTGCAGGAGTTGGCCAGTGACAGGAGTGACATTTGCTTCTGGTCACTTACCCATCTGAATAATGCTGAAAAGACACTGGCCAAGAACTCACCAGTGCCTCCTGACCCTGAAATCTTTGCCAAGTTGAAAGAGATCCTGGAATCTGGGGTGAGTTACTGCTTTATGGTTTTGATCACGATCTTCTTGGAAGATACTTATTAGGGCCATTTGTTGACAACATTAAGAATTAACAGATTATGTTGTTAAAGCATAACAAACGTTTAATGGTCTCATCAGGGGACTATAAAGTCTGTAACTTAAGAGAGAAGTATTGTGTTGGAAAGCACGGCGCATTTACAAAAAGACTCTTCAGAGTCTAATTTCTAGAACTGAGGCAAAGCTCAGCTCTTGTGGTCAAAAGAATTACAATAAAATAGTAGCAGAGAGAAGCAAAATCCTTTTACCAAATCCTTTTGGTGACAGTAAGCGCCCCTCCCCCACAATGTAAATGTAAATATATTGAGTTAGCTTTTTGAAGCTAAAAGTTGAAAATAAAGGTGAGGCAGTCTACTTTCTTCTTTATTTAGAATGGGGGTGGGGAGCTTTTGTTTGTTTGTATGTTTGCTTGATAGCTTGCTATGGGAAACAAGTAAGCGGGGCTTCTGGGTCTTAGTGGTCCTTGGAGGCACTCTTTTCCAAGCAGAATTCTGCGCCTTGCAGTCTGCAGGAATGTACCTATGGGACTTGAAATCAGTGCTGGCTCCAGCATGCATAATGAGGTGCCAGCAGCCAATCTGTAAAAATAAAATAAAATAAAAGGATAGTTTTGGGGAGGAGCAGAGGGTAAGTTTTGGTAATGAGAGAAATTACTTGCCAGTTGGGAAATCTGATCATCTTTGTCATAAAAGTGAACCGAGACAATTTCATGTAATTCAGCTCAATCCGCGCCAAAGTGTGTCTGGGTCTGAAATCTCTGCATAATTGTGGGAAGAATTCTGACTTGGGAGTTGCAATCTCTGGGTTCCAGAGCTAGATCTGTCACTCAGAGTGGGCACTTAAAGACAGCCCCCCCCCTCGGGCCACTGTTCTCTTGTATATAAAGTGTTCTTAGATCCAAAGATGCGAGTTTATCTTAGTCCGAGAATTTGCTTTGTGTGTTGAGCATGGATATACATTCCCAGAGGCAGAAAAATGTAACGTGTGAAACTTCAAAGTGGGTGAGAGTGGGCACAGCAGGTTTTACTTACTGATGCTCACAGGTCAGCAGGGCTAACCTTGGAAAGTTTTGCCCATCCTCTAGGAGACTGTTTGCTGGTGGGGAGCCTGGGTTTTGTGTATGTTGTAGGTTATTAGGGGTGGGAGTGTCAAGAATCTGACTCAGTTCTAGACGAAGCCCAAGGCTGTTTATTGAGAAGCTGAGGCTTTGGATTTCCCCTGCCCACCTCACTCAAGCAGCAGAGGCTCCAGACACTGGATGCTCTTGACTTACGGTTGGTCAAGTTCATCACCAGCCAGAGCCATTAGTGTGGTGATACAGGTCTGAAGGCTTCAAAAATGCTGAGCTCAGACTTGGTCCTACCAGCTTCATCACAGAAGGCCAATGAGCCTCTCTATCTTTGGAAGCCATGTGGCCTGAAATAAGTGTTTACACAGCCTCCTCCCCACCCCGGAAGCTGTTCTCCCTGGAGTCCTAGCACCCAGAAAAAACACACAGCAAAGTAGAGGATCTAGAACTGACAATGAAAAGCCCAACTGAGACCAGGAACACTCAGTCCAGGACTCTCCACAATTCCTTTGAAAACCCTTTCTTCCTTAGGGACAAAGGCTTAGGAGGGAGTGGTGTGTTGACAGTGATTTAAAAACACCACCTTTCCCTTTTAAATTGACCTTTGTATTCTTTGATGTAAACAGTGATTCTTAGTAAACAGCAAAATGGTAGTGAAGATACCATCCGAAGGAAAAAAAAAAAGTACCAGCGGGCACATGGAAGTCAGCTTTCAGAACACAGGCAGCACCCTCACACATAACATGCCTAACTGGGGATGTGGAGAGCAGAGGTGCTCTCTCGGACTCCCAGGACTTGTTGGCTGGGAGCGTGCAGCTGAGCGTGCAGTTAAATATAATTTCTACGAGGGGAACCTGCCTTCCTTTTCCTGCCTGGTTTGCTTTAGCTTTGTCTACCTTTTGTAACAATCTAACCCAGTTAGTATCACTCTTACAGATACTGAGTAGTTAGAACTCCAGTGAAGGCTTCTTTCATCTTTGTCCTAAAAGGAGCATCCTCCAGCTTTCTTCTCGAAAATCCCAAGTCTCCTTTCTGTCGGGGTTAAGACAGGCTTTATTTACCTAAGAGTGCGAAGGCTGGCAAGGAGGACCAGATGTCTGAACATCTCACCCCCTCAGACTTTCCCAGTTCAGGACCTGTTGCATTTGACCTTACTAAGGAATCAGTGTCCATATTTACAAATAATTATCTCCATAACAGGAACGGTCACACAAGTGTTCACACCCAAGCAAATGCTTTAGTTCGTGAAAGGGTAGCTTTGTTTGTATTAAAACACTGGCATTCAAATTGCCCTGGAAATTGCCTCAGAGGCATTTTTGATGTGTCAAATAAGTTTTATGCCAAGATCAAGTTTCCAGCTTCAACCAACTGACTTGAAAATGTCTACCCAAAGCTGTTTGCATAGTTCATCTGGTCTGCTAAAGGTAGATGCATGTGTTGTGCTAACTCCTGAATGTCTTTGAGTCTAGGGAACCCTATTAATGGGAGGCCCATCCTAGACATTGTGAAGCAATATCTGAAAAGGAAACCACAAATATATTTTTTTAAGACTCAACTCTGAACTCATTTGGGGGAGGGGGCTGGTGGCGAAAATATCTACCCCAATCTACTACCACAAGTGTTTTGTAGATCAATTGTGAGTTTTATTTTTTAAAAAAGAAAGCAGTATGCCTGGGCTTCATAAAATTTATACCCGACTATATACAGAGACACAAATAATATTAAAATAAAAATCACACTTGGTTTCACGTGGTGGTGGCCCTGGCACCCCACAAACATGTCAACTTTTCTTTCCGCAGTCAGGTAACCACTAATAAAGCTAACCGTTGCCTGCAACATCTCAATTCAGGTTTCAAAAATATATAAATAATTTAATTACAAAACCCAACAACAGTTCCCCCATTTTTTTTCTTTTTTTCTTTTTTTGGCACAGTGAAGCATTGGTTGATAGAGGAGAAAATGACCGGAAGATTGACAGCTCTCCCACGCAGTCACTCCTGTGAGAGACATACATTTGTACTCAGCGGGGTCTCAAAACCCCAAACAGTAGTCATCGTTTATCCCATGGAGTGGTTCCCTGATGTATTGTTCTTTTCTTTTCTTTTCTTTCTTTCTTTCTCTTTCTTTCTTTCTTTCTTTCTTTCTTTCTTTCTTTCTTTCTTTCTTTCTTCCTTCCTTCCTTCCTTCCTTTCTTTCTTTTTTTTGTGGGTGGGGGAGATAAATCAGTGGAAGGTGCTACGCAAATAGGAGGTGGGAGAGGAAAGCCTCTATGGGAGAATACAGGCCTGGCCAAGAATTAGAAAAGAACGCCTTTGATCCTCTGTAAAGTTACAAAAGACAAAGGAAACTCTTCTGAACTAAGTTAAAACACTTGGGTCAAAATGCTTAACTTTAAGGCACATTTGATGGAGAGTTGAAGAAAAAAAAAACCCCTCAGTTTCTCGGGAAAGTGGAACGTGGACAGCCCTGGAGCCTGCATTCCAACATCTACAACAAAAGGCGCCCCCAAATCCACCCTAGACCCTCCCGCGGATCTCCTGTCAAGCTAGTAGCGTCTCCACCGGGTAGGACAGGTGCGGACCCGGACCGCAGGTCGCTGCCGCCTGCAGGGCCGTGGGCAGCCGTAGGGGGCAGTACAGGTGCGCCGCGCCGGCGGTCTCCGGACCTCGGAATGGCTTGGCTGGGGCGGCGGAGGAAAGGGGCGCCAGCAGCAGGGGAGCCGCGGGCTGCACCTCGGCCCTGCGCGACGCCAGCAGCGTGGGCTCACCCGCGCCGTAGGCACAGAGCGGGAGCAGGGCACCGCCGGGCGCCGCGGGAAGGAGCGCGGGATAGGCGCGCAGCGGCGGGCAGGGAGCCGCGCCCCAAGGTAGCTGCACCCCCAGAGCTCGGTCGCCTTCGCGGCGGCTGCGAAACGGTTTGCTGAGGATGCTGTCGATGGCGAAGGAGCTGGAGAACTTGCTCGCCGGACTGGAGCGCTCCTCCTGGCGAGCGGGCGAGCGCGCGAGCGGGGAGGAGCGGGCGGCGGGCGCGGGCTGCGGGGTCCCGGCAGGTCCGGGTGGGGCTTCCTCGGACGGGAGTCCGGACGCGGAGACTGCCGTCCGGTGGCTAAGGCGCTTGCGGCGGCGGCGGAAGACCCCGTCGGCGAAGGTGTATTCGCTGTTGGGGTTGAGCATCCAGTAATTGTCCTTGCCCCAGGGCCGCGAGGGGTCCCGCAGCACCTTGACGAAACAGTCGTTGAGCGAGAGGTTGTGGCGCACCGAGTTGCGCCAGCCGGTGTAGCTGCCCCGAAAAAAGGGGAACTTGCCCATGAGGTACTCGTTGATCTCGGCCAGTGTCAGGCGTCCGCCTGCGGAGTCGCGGATGGCCATGGCGATGAGCGCGATGTAGGAGTATGGGGGCTTGGGCCGCCGCGTGTACGGCTTGCTGCGCGCGCCCTCGCCGCCGCCCACGCTGCCCGCGCACGGCCCTGCCGCGGAGGTCTGCGTTCTGCTGCCATCGGCTGCCTCGGGACTGTCTTGGGCGCTCGGCCCACCACTCGAATTCCTCTCGCCGCCACCACCTTCCAGATCCCCGGCGCCGCTGCCCGCGGCCGGGCTGTTGGCCGCACAGTCCCCGTCGGAGCCTAAGGAGTCGTCGCCAGCCGCGGACAGCGGAGATGGCACGTCGCTGCTGCCGGCCCCCTCCAGGTCACTTCCCATCTTGTCTCCGTGAGCTACGCGTGGGGCGAACACCTCCAATTTCATGCCGGCGCTGGCGCTTCCCGTCCGGCGCTGTTACCCCTTTCCTGCGAGGTCGTAGGAAGCGAGTGGCGCCCGGAGCGGCGATCCCTTGGCCCGCCGAGGCTGTCTTCGCCCAGGAGGAACCGCTCCTGCGTCTTTCCAAGAGAGACGCTTTCCCGTACAGTTCTCCTCCTCTGGAATTTTTTTTGGAGGGGTTTTGAGTGTTGGGTGAACTGAGGAGTGGAGTAGTAGAAGTTGGTGCAGTGCTGTCCTTACTCTGAGGTTTAGAGACTTTGGGCGGACGACAAGCGAGGAATGAGGGGCCACCCTGCGAAGAGCTGAGCCCAGGACACTCCAGCCTTAGGATTTCGTGCTGGGAGGAAAGCGCCGGCGCATCTGCTATCAGTCCAGGCGTCCAAAATTGTTCCTTCGCTAAGTGTCCGGGTCTCAAGCACCGAGCTGACTCCTGATGGCGCACCCGCCAACTTTTGAGGATAAGACGTCTTCAGCCTCGAGAGCCCATAGAAAGGAGTCTTCGAGGCCGCCGCACCCGCAGCCGCCTTGCCACCCTCGGCCTCCCGGGCAGCATGTCCGCGCTGGCCGGCCGCAGCAGAATCTCGCCTCCACCTTCGGTCCGGCCCAATATAACCCTGCGGCGGCTCCGCGGGGGCGGGGCCTGGGCGCCCACGGCCAAGGGGTGGGGGAACTAGGTGGCCGAGGTGGCCGCGGCTCCCCCCACGGCGTTCATCAGGCCGAGGCCACGCGGCGGCGCGGCCACAGAGCCTCCCTAGGCGCAGGTTGTTTGTTTTGGGTCTGGTGGGCCCCGCCCTTTCGGTCTCGCCAATAGGGAGCGAGCGCGCGGCTAGGGTGTACGCGCGTGTGTGCGCGCCTGAGCGGCTGCTCCGCCCGCCCGGCTGCGCAGGTAGGATCTTCTGGCTTCCCGCGGCCACGGAGTGGGTTTCTGCGCCCCCGGATTCAAGGAGATGATTGTTTTAGTATACCTGGTAGAGAGAGCTGACTCGTTTCGATGCTCCAGAGAGACACCTAAAAGGGCTGGGCCGAGGGACTGGGATTTGCATAGGTTTGGCCGCTGTCCTAAGCTGCGTGCGTTATTTGGCAATAAGAGCCAAGATTTTTTAGAAAAGGAAACTCCCGGTGATGACCGAATTGCTGAACTGCAGAAACCAAGTGGAACAGCCCCTGCATTGATCTCTTTCCCGTGCCCTTCCTCTCATTTCCTTTCTATGGCCAACTTTCCCCCTTGTAACAAGTAAAAATCCCGAACTTGAAATTATATGACTCTTTTTGGTTGATCGTGCCTCCGACTTTCACTTTTATTTTGTCATACCTGGCTGGAGGCTCTGGGGAGGGAGGCAACGCCCATGCTTTTGCGGAGAGGGGTGTCTGTCTCTGCCTGCACTTGAGTCCCTTCCAAAGTGTTGTGACAGGGGCAAAGCCCACAGCTTTGCAGTGCCCGAGTCTAGCAATCAACAAGAATCATGGGAGAATGTGTGTTCCTTGGGGCCTGAGACCAGGGCAAAACGTGTTTATCACCACTTGCTCTAGAACTTGCTTTGGCCTTAGTGGCACGGGTGTCAAACAGGAAAGGAGGTCCCTTCTACTACTCCTGGGACTCACCGGACCGGCGCCAACTCCTTGTCAAATCTCCAAGGAAAGGGGCCTTGCACCAGGAAAGGTGCACTTCTGACCCTATGCCTACCACACCAGCTTCCTCCTTCCTGCTTTTGTTGCAAATAGCAGCGAGGCTGCGACTATGTGGGAGCGCATCTTTGAAGTTTATTTTATTACTTTCCACCATTTGTGTGGAAAACATATACAAGCTTCTTTTATCTTCAGTCAAGAAGCGGTAAAGGCGTTCAGAATGCAGTAGGCACCTTGACAGCCAGGGAGAAATCTGATATTTTCTGTTATGCACTGCATAACTGTAACTGTTTACCTTGGGGTATGCGCATTCAGCCTTTAGAAAACAGCCACTTTCCAGGGGTTCCTCTTAGCTCTAGCCTGCAAATGGATGGTTCTGATGTCCTGGCCAGGGAAGTGAGTTAGGATGAGAAATTGGCCCAGCACAAGGAAGCAAAGCATTGATTTGGCCAGGGATAAAAGACATTGTTAATGAAGGTTATCCTCATTTGAACTCCGAGGGTAGGTAGAGCAGGACAGGAGAACTCATGCCTGTTTTATGGAGGAGATATCTTTAGGAGGGTTGAGACTCAGGCAGTAGGGCTGTTCCAGGCCTGGAAGCACCAGTGGCCTCCCTCCAGGTAGGGCAGCCCACCTCACTCCTGGTCCTGCACTCCAAGGTTCCCCTCTCATTAGCTGCTGCAGACACTCTTCTTACCTTGATCTCGGTTAAGCTAGGAGCTGCCCGTTCCTCATTCCTGTTAAGCTGTTTTATTTGGAGCTTGTGAACTTTTGGGAAGATGGGGGAGGAGTGGGAGAATTCTCGGGGGAGGGTTGGGGGCAACAGGAATGGCCACAGGACTTTGGAGAAAAAGACCCCAGGAGGAAAATGGCCAGATGTCTGGAAAGGGAAAAAGGAACCTGGGAACTAGAATTCAGACTCTATCAAGATGGAGTCTTGTCTTTATATCATGTCTGTATCTCCCATTCTTGCCCCATCAATGCCATGTGCTGAGAAAAAGTTTGACTTAAGTTAAAAAATCAGAAATAACACTGCTCTATACCATTGCAGTTGATTTTAGCATTACTATTTTTAGCTGTAATGAGATGTCTCCTCTTTAACTTTGTCTTTTTGGATTGTGATATTGATGGATTGATAAATGCCTGCAGGTGTTGCCTGACCAAATAACCCAGGCTGAGAAAGACCTATTAGCTGTTTTTTCTCATGCCCTTTAATTTTCAGGGACACCAGTGGCTGAGCTATGTGGAGGAAATATTCACATCTCTGTGACCTCGTTTCCTCTGGGTAAGTGGTTTTAGGAAGAGAGAAGTGACACACAATCTCTAGACACCAACAGGAACTTACCTGTGGATACTGTTGTTTTCTATGGGGGTAGTGTTTCCCTGCCCTGTTCCTAAACATTAATGTAGAAAGGAAAGAAATTCATCTCTAAAACACCTCAGGTGACTTAGTAGACTAGAATAGACTCCTGTCGGAAATGCCAACAACTTGCTCTATGTATTAGAATAACGAAGAGAATTGTAGTAAAAAGACCATAGAACTGCCTGAGTGTTTTCTCTCTTCTCCACCATTTTCAGGCATGCCTCCCTGCCTTTTACATTCTCTAAGACCCACCATCTAGAAGTTGGGTTCACTTGTCTCAATTCTTAATTTTTCTGGTTTGATGGATCCCTAAGAGTCTGGTTATAATCCCTGAACATGAATTACATGTAGCCCAGTGTTGTGGAAATGGATGTGTTTCTTTTCTTATTAATCTTTGCTGATTGTGTCTGAAGGAAAGGTAACCCAAAAATAGGCTTCTGGTGGAGATCTGGGGCTCAAATGTGTAGAGAAATGTGGTGGGAGGGAGAATCTTCAGGTATAAAGAAAGGGCTAATACAGGGAGTCCTGGGGGTTAAATGCAAGGCTTTGCTCTTGTTTCAGAGACTTTTAAGGTTCAGAGAGGACCTGGCTTGGGCTCTAGGAGTTTGATGATAGAAAAGGGGCTCTGCAAAGATAAAGCCTAGATTTTTTTGTTTCTTTGGATTTAGTGAAAACAGTCAAGAACAGGAGTGCTTGGTTCTGTACTAACCCACATCTTTCTATTCTGGAGGGATGGTTCATTTTGTAGGTGCCAAAGACTTTGAAAACATCTAGGAGACTGATGTAGGTGTGGCAATACTGGATAAGACCCAGGTAGTTTTACACATCCTTCTCTCCGTTGGTTTTGTCTGATTCGATCAGTCTCTTTCTGGTCCTCAGGATGGGCTTGGTTGAATTAAAGAATCCTAGGATGTGGCTAGGGTGACTTACCAGATGCAGACTACAGTTTGTGTTTCATGTCCAAGCACTGCAGCTGGAAGCCTCCTGCAGACCCATTAAAGAAGAAGTACTGGGCTACTTGAATCCTATTACTAGGCAGACATTGCACAGGGCAAGTGGCAGAGAGGCAGAGCTGACTACGACAGAGATGAGAGAAAACAGCTAAGGGAGGCCAAGAAAAGATAAAATGTAGATTATCTAGGGCAGGACAGAGGTTAGAGATGTTTGAAGGAGTGACCTGATTCTGTACCCTAAAGACAAAATCCTAGTGGCAGGATGTAGGAAGGTATTATCCAGGAAAGAAAGAAAGCCCCGGGCTGCTTTGTAACAATAGAGTCCCAACTTTGACCCTGGGGACACTGACCCATCTTCCAAACCCGACCAGATCTGAGGAATCCTCTTTGCTCAGTCCTGCTGCCTTGTTGTCTGAAGTTCTTTAAACTTTCACTTTAAAGAGCAGAACAAGACACCTTCTGAGTATCTTCTCGATAAGGTAGTTCTAGTCTTTAAAATTCTTAATCGTTGAGCTTGCCATTTCTAGAGCAAATTAAAAGCCAGACCTTTTCTGATGTTTATCATGGGAACAGGCCTGTTTTGGGGTGAAGGTAGAGTGACATTCACCTTCCAGAGGAGTGCTTTCACGGACTGGAGGATGACTCAACCAGGGAGATGCAAGGACCTGAGTTCAATTCCCCAAGCCATTGTGAAATGGAATTTAGGACAGGTGGTAAATGATTCTAATGCCAGCATTGGGAGAGCAGAGACAGGTAGTTTAACAAGAAATCATGTCTTAGACTAAACAACCAAGCAAAGCAGATACCCAAGAAATGAACCTCAGCCTCTACACACATGTGCATAGACCCTCTCATACCCCCATATACCCATGCAGGTGTACTCTTGCGTGCATGTGCGCGCACACACATACTAATAAAATAGTAATAATATTCTCAACCATCAGATTTTAGACTCTTCTGGGTGCTTTTTGTGTGTTCAAATTTAGGCAGGTGATTTTGGTGGGAGGGACTGTCTTTGGAATTCCTGATAGCTAATTTCCTGGTGCTGACTCAGCAAAGTTTCCAGGTGAAAACTGGGAAAGGGAAAGAAAGTCCTTGGGTGAATGAGGCTTTCTTTCAACCATTTACCGCTCTTCTATGGGCAGCAAACCAGCTTGTATTTCAGAAAAAGAAAGCTGCAAGCCTCTCTCGCTTGGACACCCGATTGAACTTGAAAGTTGGGTTGTCCAGAGGGATGAAAGATACTTAGCAGATTGTGTAAGAAATGTTGTGCTTTAGGCTGATGTAGGAAGATATTATCCAGGAATGAAAGAGAGCCTTGGGCTGCTTTATTCTAATAGAGTGTTAGCTTTGACCCTGGGTACACTGATTCATCCTTCAAACATTGTCTGTCATCTATGAGGAATCCATTTATATATATTTGTTATGAAGAACTTGAAATATATTTCAGAGTAGATGGAGAGAGAGTTCCTGGAACAGCATAATCAAATACCAGACATTTATCACCCAGATCAGCATTTAACAGTTTGTGACCACCTTGTTTCCTTTCTATCTTCTCCATCCCATTTTCTGTTGGTTTGTTTGTTTTCCCTTTCACAATACTGGGGATTGACTCCAGGGCTTACACATAGTAGGCCAAGCACTTGGCATTGAGCTACATCCCAAGTTATTTAAACTTCTTCTGAGACAGGGTCCTACTTTGTAATCCACGGTAGCCTTAAATCCATATCCTCCTGCCTCAGCTCTCGCAGTGCTGGGAGCATGGCGTGTACCACCAACACTCAGCCTTTTCTGTTAGGCACTTATGAAGCTAATTTAAATGTTGAGCTGTCTCTGTTGTGTTTACAGTTAGCCTCCATACCATTGGCTCTTCACATTTGCAAATTCAGCCAGCCTTGGGCTGAGAGTATTCCAGTAGATTGCATCTGTTCTGAACTCACGATACCTTTTTTTCTTGTCACTTTTCCGTAAACAGTAGAACATAACAACAGTTTATAAATAGCACTGGCACTGCATTAGATGTTATCTGTAACTAGAGCTGAGTGTAAGTATAGGGAGGACACACACATGTTATATGCAGTTACAATGCTACTTATGTAACTATGTATGTAAGTAACATGCTCAGATATTGGTATATGAGGGACCCTGGAACCAATTTCCCCCGAGGATACTGAAAGGTGACTGCGATTCAGAATCTTTGACATTGGCCTTTATTAAAATTCAAATAACAAGATCTCTCTATTATTTAAGCATAAGCCTTATTAAAAATAAAAATGTGGGGCCAGCAAGTTGGCTCACTGGTAAGAGTGTATGGTATGCAAGGCTGGTGATTGGAATGCCATCCCTATAATCCACAGCAGAAGGAAAGAACTAACTGCAAAGTTGTCTTCTGTCCTCCAACACTAATCATGGTAGGTGCATGCACAACACATACACACACATACACATTCATATATGCATCATCATGTGCTAGGAGGCTTTGAATACATTTGGCACAAATGCATGTAAACCTTCATGGGTTTCTAATGACAAGATACAATAGGGTCTGTTTACATTTATTGCCTCAAACCTGATATTTTCTATTAGTTAAGGACCTTTCCCATTTATTCATTCATTGCACACACACACACACACACACACACACACACACACACACACACACACGGTATGTATGTATGTGCAGATATATGTATATGAGTGTACATGCATACATGGAAGCCAGGTGTCAACCTTGGGTGTGGTCCCTTAGCTGCCTCGTACCTTATTTGTTTTTTAAGCAGGATCCCTCATCTGACTCAGAACTCACTAATAAGGATCAGGTGGATGGCAAATGGTGTTTGATCCGTCATGTTTGTGGGTCACTGAGCTGCAGATAGCTTCTACCAGAAATAGTCTTTAGGATAAAATGGGGTTCCTACACGTGTTCACTGATCCCGAGAGAGTTGTTTCTAGAGCTTTAGAGTGAACAGTGGTTGGAAGGAAGCTTTCTTCTTAGAGAAAAAAAAAATACATTTTATTTGAGGAGGTTTAAATATGAATGGTTCCTATAGGCTCATATATTCCAGTGCTTGGTCACCAGGGAGTGGAACTGTTTGTAGGGTTACAAGAATTAGGAGGTGTGGCCTTAGCGGAGAAAGTATGTCACCAAACAAGGGGGTAAGCATTTAGATTTTGAAAGTTCATGCCAGGTCCAGTTTTCTCTCTCCCTCTCCCTCCCTCCTCCCTTCCCTCCTCCTTACCTCTCCCCCCTCCCCCCTCCCCTCCCTCTCCCCTTTCCCCCCCCCTCCCCTCCTTCTCCCCTCCCCTTCCACTCCCCCTCCCCTTCTCCCCATTCTGCCTACAGATCAGGATGTAGCTCTCAGCTATTGTTCCAACATCATGTCTGCCTGTGTACTATCACAATCCCCACCATAATAATGGATTGAACTTCTGAAACTGTAAGCAAACCCCTAATGAAATGCTGTCTTTTATAGGAGTTGTCTTGGTCATAATGCCTCTTCATAATAGACATACATGATAGTCACACATAATAGAATAGTGACTAAGTCAGTACTTGCAACTCAACTACAGGTTTACAGAGTTGATCTTTACTGATTTTATCTGTCCTTTTGTTGTTGTTGTTTTTCATGTCAACTACCACCTCAGTGTAACTGCCTGTTGGCTTTATCATTCTTGTGAACCCACCCCCCCAAAAAACCCCAATCCTGAATTAAGAATATCATTCTTAATTCTTTGAAAATCCCATAGAGTTGTTTTTACTTATCTAAATGATCTGTTATTAACTTTAGGAAACCATCCCAATTAAATCAGTAGCAATGTAATAACTGATAGCAGACTGAGTTTCCAGTACTAAAGTTCTTTCCTTCCCCCTCGTTTTTAGCCCTTAGGGCTTAGATCCTGTTGGCCACATGGCCCAATTGCCAAATCTGAAGTTATTTGAGATAATTAGCCTCTAGTGACTAAGCTGCCAGCTTGATATTCAGTTAACATTGGCTGCTGTCTTGCCTCTCATTCTTTTCCTCTTTCCCCAGTTTGTTTCGTAACTAAGCAACCACTGACCTGGATCCACAGTCAAAGCTGTGAGATGAGGCATATTCAGGAAAGCCAGTTTTTATCCTCATCTGTACAACAGGAAATTGCTTTCAGTCTTCCGGGGTGTCACATAAAATACCATAGCGCCAGTAGCTTAAAAGGTATACAGTAATTTGTGAGGCCCAGTAAATGGTCTTGAACTCCTGTGTGCTGGCCTGAACTCCTCTTTATTAGGCTCATTTCCCCAAATAAGATTGAAGATTCATTGAATTTGCTAATAATTATCATGGTCTGGGACTCGAGCAGCTTTTAATCCATCCCATACAAATCGAAGTGTTATTTCTAGGCACGTACTTGTCAAAATATCAGTTTTAATAATCAAGTGTGTCTTCTATTAAATAGTGGGTTCCAGGCTGGAGAGATGGTTCGGTGGGTAAAGGACTTGCAGCCAAGCCTGAATCTTAGTTTGATCCCTGGAGCTCACATGGTGGAAAGAGAGAACCAACTCTCACACGTTGTCCTCTGATCTTGGCTTGTGTGTGCCACCCTCCTAAATAAATCTAATAAAAATATTTTTAAGTGAAAAGGTTTTTTTTTTTTTAATCTTGCTCAAGAAAAAGTTGACCAGCAGGAATGAGGCCAGCTTGAGTTATATCAATTCACATGCTACTTTCAAGGTTACACTCGGAATAATTCTGGGTTCAGAGGTATTGTCCAAGGAGAAGGCAGCCTTGGGTCTCCTAAAAAGAGACAAGAATAGC
Source organism: Micromys minutus (assembly GCF_963924665.1). Classification (NCBI taxonomy): domain Eukaryota; kingdom Metazoa; phylum Chordata; class Mammalia; order Rodentia; family Muridae; genus Micromys; species Micromys minutus. Next base: position 81,157,719 of record NC_137975.1, on the reverse strand, counting down.
TTTTTCATCAACCACAGGACAAGGGTGATTCTGCAGTGCTTATGATTCCATAAAAGCTATTTATAGTTTAATTTGCTTAAATGTTGCCAGGCCTACATATCCATGGGTTCAAACAATAGCAGATTAAATTTACTCTTAAAAAATGATTACAACTTTATTAAACATATCTTGGCATTTCTCCTTGGTTTTCTTTCTTACACAATATAGCAAGTCAGCTTCCTTATATTAGGCATTAAGTCACCCAGAGTTGATTTAAAGTATATAAGACAAGTGGGTTCTATGCAAATACTGTCTTATTGTGTGTGAAGAACCTGAGAGTATCCGTGAAATCTTAGAATATTGCAGTAATTCCATTTGGAGTGTCCTGGACAGATAAGCTGCTCCAAGCTCACTTCACATCTTGGCATTGATCTAGAATTATCTGCTTATCTAAGGAGCCCGTGTGTGTGTGTGTGTGTGTGTGTTCTTTTATGAATCAGACTGATATTAGCTATGAACAGAGGGCCTTTGAAACAAGCCCAAGAGTCTGTCTTGGTGCTCAGAGACTAGGCCCAAAGTGGATTTTCTGAAGCACTTTCTTATCTGCCCTTTTGTTTTTAATTCTCCTCATTAGATCAGACTAATTGTGTAAGACTTGGAAACCAGAGTGCAGCGGACAAAGGGACTTGAGGACAGTCCTTTAGTTAGAGCCTCCTGCCTCCAGTTCCTTGGTAGTTCCCCACCTGCGCTCCTTGCCTTGGGCACAGTGGGGAGAAAGATCTCTTTGTCCTTGTTCACTACACCTGTGCAGAACCAAGGGCGTTGTTTTTCTAGCAACTTTCGCTAGAGCTATGCAGGTCAGGCCTGCATGTGTCTTACTGTCAACTCCATTTCTCTGAAACCACGGAACAGTCCTCACTGGCATGAGCTTTGGTGGTATGCCCGATAAGCCTGTGCGTAGGCGTCCTCCCAGAAGCGGTTCTGAACTATGCAGGCTGTCCGTCTGGTTCTTCGTACAAGTCTGCAGGTAACCCTTGTCCTTCTGGAGTGTTCCCAAGAGCTTTTGTATATTTGGTAAAGCACAGTATTAGTTGCTCAATCCTTCTGTTGTTTATTTATGGGCTGCTGTAGAATTAGTATCTTTCCTCTGCCTGCCACACTGTATGTCCACTCAGAGGCAACCTTCTCTCTTGAGATAAAATATTTGTTTAGTGTGGGACTTTTCGTCTCAACTTTCTGGAAACTCTGTTTTTAAAGCTACTTCAGGCATCTAAACTCAGGTGTGGTGACAAGCTCTAAGCCTTGATGTGGCCACACTTTGGCTTGTGGCCAAATGAGACCCGGTTATTCTGGGCTTCTCTGTCTCAGCCCTTTAAGGGAAGTAAAGCCAAACTTGATTTTCATCATTGATGGAGAAGTAATGTAGCTGTACACCCCAGGCTTATGGAATAGCTCTATCAAAGTTTCTGACTAATTGTCTACACTAGCCAATGAAATGTCAGGAGACTCAAAAATCTCAATCTCAGTGCAGGTTTTCCTGCCCACTTTAAAAATAGCAAACAGGCAGATGGAAAGCTCTCCAAAAAACATTCACTGATTTTGATCAGGGGAACTGATTATTGTGAGTCTGGGGATCTCTGGCACAGAGCCAATGGTGCTGAGAACAGGAACAAGGAACCAGGGTTAGAGATGGGTGTGTCACAACAGGGGGCCATAGTCCAGGGATGTCCTAAGCAGCGCTCTGAAATATGTTTGAGAACTGCCTGCTTTTCCATGGGGAAGGTTTATGAAACTCACCTCTCATTGGCAAGTGTGTGGGGGAGGGTTTGTGAGAGTTCAATCTCTGGACTTCCAATGCTGAGACCTGTGCGAGTGCTCAGGGGTTCTGGGAAACACTGAGAGGTCCAGGCAACCTATTGTCCTGACCACTGCAAGGGCTGATCACAGTAGAGGCTGGAGAGAAAATTGCTGAGTAAGGTGTGAAGACTGCTAAGGAGTTTTGTGTAAGCCACTAGAGATACCAGAGACGTCAGTTACTCACCAGAAACTGGGTTAGAAGGTCAGCAAATGTATGTTTTGGGGGGATTTTCATAAGCAGTTACAGATTTAAGTTTGCATCGATGGCAAGTATAGATAAGAAGACAAGCCCCTGTCCTGTTACAGTGCTGCAGACAGCACCCCTACAGAATTCTCTAAAGTGGCACTTTTCCAGCAGAGACCTGGCTCACATTCTCCAGAACCACGCAGGTAAGTTCACATACACAGTTGTGATTTTTAGAAGCTAGTTTTACTTTGTGACCAAATTTACTTCCAGATAATTTTGGGTCCCTTTTGATGTTCTTTTTATCTTCTTAAAAATTTTTTTTTGAGACAGAGATTATTTGTGTTGCCCTGGCTGTCCTGTAACTCACTCTGTAGACCAGGCTGGCCTTGAACTTGGAGATTCACCTTCCTCTGCCTCTACCTCCCAAGTGCTGAGATTTGCAGAGTGCACGACTGACTACTCAGCTTCTAAAAAGTGACTAGACCTGGGTGGTAGGAGACATAGAAATCAAACATCTTTATTATGCTATGTGGAAGTTCTTAATAATAATCAGTTCTGTGTCAGGAAGCATGGAGAAGCCACAGAGAATCTCTTACCGTCAACAAGGGCAATGTAACTTTGCAATGGCAAATCAGCCTTGGATGCGTATGGGTGGATTTCCCTCTGAGGACCACCATTAGGGTCTCTAAAGCCTCACTGAGGGATAAGCTGGCCCAGGCAGAGTAATAGGTCAGAAATGACTGAAAATGTCCACAGTGACAGATGTCACCCTTCATGAGTAGTGACTATTCAATATGATCATCTCTCCACATATTTCAATACACTTCATCCTCACGAGTGACTCCAGGAAGGTATTGGCCCTGGGCTTGTTTGAAGTTTCTAGGCTAGTGAACAGGGACAAGAAATTTGCATGTAGGGCTGCTTTGTGCTGAGTGTGGATTTCTAGGTCTTTCTAGCAGTATATGCTTGTCAGGTTGCTGCAGTTGCCTTTTCTCTGTGCAAAGAAGAGTTACAGTGAGGACTCAATCGAGTATTGCAATATTTTTGATCAAAAAAATTGAAGATGGCTACATAGACAATGGTTTTTTTAGAGCAGTGATTCTCAACCTGTGGGGCCCTGACCCTCTTTGGGGGTTGCAGATCAGATATTTATGTTGCGATTTACAACAATGGCAAAAGTACAGTAATGAAGTAGGAGCAAAATAATTTCATGGTTTGGGGTCACCACAACATGAGAAAGTGTATTAAAGGATCACATCATTAGGAAGGTTGAGAACCTCTGGTCTAGACCATGAGGTTAATATACAGGGATAGTTTTCCAGAGTTAATTCTCTATGCATATGGATATTTATTTTGTGTCTTATGGTACCTTTTGTTTTCTAATATTTCTAGACTCAAGGGATGACAATAACTGATTTTTTTAAGCATCAGATACATGCCAGGCATACAAACCCCCAGAGGCTCCTAGCTCCTCTGATCCAGGCTATTCTGCAGAGATCTACCTGCCTTGCTGCCTCTGGTGGACGATAGTTTGTGCTCTTGACCTTGGCAGAGGAAATGAAAATAAGTAGAAACTGTGACGATCTGTATGCCACACCAAACTGAGTTACTGGAGAAGAGTGACTTCAGCAGATCCTCTTAGCAGATGGCAGGGGCCTCACCTCAAGGCACTGGAGCATCTACTGGGTCAATATGTTCTCTCAGCCAACGAGGGCTAATTATCATTCTGGAAGACATAGTGACCCAGTTGGGAAGAGCAAATGTAGATGAAATGAGACTGCTTAGAAAGGACCTCAGGGACATGTGCACGGTATTGCAGGGCAGAGTGCCAGTGTCTACCAGGAGAGAAACACCCACACCACTTCAGAGCTCTCTGGCAAAGGTTTGCTGACTAGGTGCCTTTTAGGAATGTTTTGGAGTTCCTTTTTTTGGAAGCAGATTAGACACTGACTGACTTCTGTACTCAGCTTAATGGTGCTGCAAGATTGCATATTTCATGCCTTTCTCCTTGTTTAGCCTGTATGACTTGTTGGCACATCCAGACAATCAAATTATTTCATTCTTCCCTGCATGGCCAGGTAGGCACAGATGACAGAGCTGAGAGAATGAGTGGAGAATGTCTGCTCGTATGAAATGGCATGTCACCCCCACCATTCAGGGTGTGAGGCCATTGTGTGGGCCCCCAGGTTTTGCCTACTTACAGATCACTTACAGATCCACAGGTGTCCATGTATCAACAGGTATTCAGTGTGAAATAGAAGGTATCAGTAACTGTTGTGTACTTGTGGCACAACTGCCTGAGGAAAAACTTAATACAAATCTTTTTTGGTTCATGGTTTCAAAAAACTGAACCCAGACTTGCTTTTGCCCTCTTTTATTCAGAGCGTGTGTTAGGGACTGTTCCACCTCATTTTGGATAGTAAACTAAAAAAAAAAAAAAAACACACACACACACACAGGAAATAAGTTAGTGAGATATGGATACACCCCTTGTAACATACATCCTCTATTTAGATCCCAACTCCTGCCTTTTACCACCTTCCAATAATGTGATTGTATCATGACTCTATTAAGGTATACAACCAACCATTAGGTCACAGCCCTTGTAGTATGGTTGTCTATAGAGATGCCCTCACTGGGGGGTATATGCTTTACACATCTCCCAGCTATTCCTTAATCCAATTATGTTCAGAGTTTAAATCAACCATCACAGTATCACAGTGACCAGGTCCCTCCTAAACATGATGTTCCTTTATGGCCAGCCATGTTACTGGGGCTGGGTTCTTGTTTGTGAAGAAATTGATAAGCAGCAGTGTGTAGTTGGAGGCACTAAGGTCTCAGTGTGTACATATATGTATGCATGTATGTATGTGTATACATACCTGAGCAGCTGTCTCAGGGTTTTATTGAGGTGAGGAGACAACACCATGACCACCATAACTATTATAAAGGAAGGCTTTTAATGGAGACTGACTTGAAGTTCAGAGGTTGAGTCTATTACCATCATGTTGGGAAGCATGGCACCAAATAGGCAGACATGCTGTTGGAGAAGGAACTGAGGATTCTACAAATGGATCCTCAGGTAGGAGGAAGAGAGAGTGACACTGGACCTGGCTGGAGCATATAAACCTCAAAGCCCACCCTCAGTGACACAATTCCTCCAATAAGGCCACACCTCCTAATAGTGCTACCTCCTGGGAGCCTATGGAGGCCATTTTCATTCTAACCACCATAATAGATAGATATGCCTACATAGGCAGATACATGCATGCATGCACACATATGTTCACATACATATGTATACACATGTACACATGCACCTCTATGTGTGTACAAATATACATGCAGGAGAGTGGGAGGAACATAGGTTTGAGTGTTGACAATGTTTGCAAAGGTGTTAGTTGAGCCCTGCCTCCTGACTTATGGACACTTTTTATTACTGACTAACTATTTACCTTTGAGGAAGTCACTGAACTTTACTTGGTCATTAGTTTCATGAAATGTTAAGTACAAAGACTAGACTGGATTAATCCAAAGATCATATTCAGCTTGAAAAGTCAGTGATTCCAGCAGGAATGTGCCAAGACCTTGGGACCCTTCCTGAGAGCAGCTTAAGGGCTAAAGTCTGGTTATTCTGGTGGGTTTGGCACAAAGGCAAAGCCCTTCCTGTCTTGTGCCCTTGGATATGCCAACGTGTACTTCATCAAGCCAGCTACTCTTCAGAGTTCTATTCCAGTCCTTCATCAAATGAGATTTGTTGGGTCATCTTCATGTTTGCTTCTGAGCTACAGGTAGATGCAGACTTTGGGGGAAGGTTGATTGAGAAATGTGTGCACACTAGCTGGGCTGTGGCCTGACCTCTAGGGAGGCAGATGCCCCGTGTGTGCTGCCTTCTTGATGAAGCCAAGCTGACCATCTGGAAGAAGAGGGTTGGGTGCTCAAGGTCTCTGAAGTCTGAATTCCATAATGAATTGTTTAATGCTGACTTCATTTTTTAAAAAATTATGTAGAATTCTTTTATTTTATTATTATATCCTAATTGTATAAAATAATTTATTTTATTTTGACATTTCCACACTTGGGTGCGATGTGCTTTTATCGTATTCACCACTGCGACTCTTTCTTACCCTCCCTCTTCTCTTCTTCCCCAGCAGACCTCACTGTGCTGTCATGTCTTTTCCCCACTAGAATCCCCATCTTGAAGAGAATATAGGATACTGATTCTTGTGGCTTCTACTTCACACAGATCTCCAGTTCTGCTCATTTACAGGAAGCAACATGTATTCAGTCTTATTCTTGGTTGAGTCTTTAATTAATTGTGTTATATGCACATGTTCTTTATCCATCCATTCTTTGTTGGCTACCAGGCTGATTCCATAGCATGGTGCCTGTGAATGCTTTAAATGATGTGAACATGGATATGCAGGCTTCTCTGTAGTAAACTGATACTGATTCTTTTTGGTATAAAGCCAGGAGTTGCGTGTCTGGATCAAGTGGCAATTACAGGTGCTGTTTCTGAGGAACACCTGTTTCTGTAGTTCCTGGAATAACCTATGTGACCAAACTGAGATGAATAAGAGTGTGTTCACCCCTGCTATCCCCACTGGTGTTCATGGTTTGTGTTCCTAACATGGGCCATGCTCACAGATGAAGTAGAGTCTCGGTACACTTTATGTTTTCACCTATGGACTGTCCATTTACACTCCATCGGAAAAGTGTCCATTTGGTTCCATTACTCACTGTTCAGACCTTTCTCTCTGTTGTTCTATAATTCTTTCCAGCTCTTTATGTATTTTATATGTTAATTCCGATTTCCTGGATATCTGGCAAAGACTCTCCCATCTCAGATTCTGCAGCTATTTCTTTACCCTGTTTATTGTTTCCTTTGTCTTGTTTCTTTTGTCAGTCCGTGCATTCCTTGAGTTATTAGATTCCTACCCAGAACATCACTGCTCCCTTGATGTCCTATTGCAATTCTAGCATCTGCATGGATTGGTGCACACTACACTGAGAGAAGGAAGAAGAGGTTCACAAGTATTTCTAAGTTGAATATTTTGGGTCACATAGGCAGTGCAAATGTTTTTGTCTTCTTTCTCAGTGAACTCTCAAGTTCCTGGGGTGGCCACCATCCTATTGACCTAACTCTGAGAGGCTGGTTGGAGAAGAGTGTGCCCATTCTGGGTGCTGGTTTCTGCCCACTGCCTGACCCGGAGGGAATGCATGCTGTAGCTTCTTTAGAACTTGCATTAGCAGTGGATGAGTTTCGATGCTTTGAAGGATTCAGGGAAAGATCCAGGAGAAATGTGCATGGGACACTTTGCCAAGGATGCAGGTTGAGGTGTGGCATAGGGGGAGTGGATGAGCCACAGATGGCATGCCTCACCTGGTTACTGGCAAGTGATGTAGCTCCAGGAACTCCCCAAGTCTCAGTTTCCTCCTTTGCTAAGTAGGTGACAATGTAGACCTCATTAAGTGACTGCCAACTCTGTTCTTTAAAGGGAAGTGCACAAATGGGAAGTCTTGCCTTTTCTAAGTCCGTGGGGCTTTACCCAGTAAGACTATACCACAACCCACAGAGCTCAAGACCATGGGGAAGCTCTGGGAGGAATGGCTGGGGACACATAGAAGGTATCAGCAAAGGAAAATAGGTTTCAACTTTTCTACTGAGTTAGGAAGATGGCTGTTATTTTAGGGTTTTACTGTTACTAAGAGACTCCATAACCCTTGCAACCCTTATGAGGACAACATTTAATTAGGTTTGATTTATAGGTTCAGAGCTTCAGTCCAGTATCATCAAGGTAGCATGGCAGCATCCAGACAGACATGGGGCTGGAGGAGCTGAGAGTTCCACCTATTGCTCTGAAGGCAGCTAAGAGAAGACTGACTTCCAGGCAGCTGGGACAAGGGTCTTAAATCCCATACCAATATTGATACAACTACTGCTAAAAGGCCCCACTTACTAGTGCCAATTCCTGGGCCTTGCATATACAAACTATCACATGGCCTTTCTCATCTTACTTCCAGAGAGTTCTAATGCTTGAGAATTTACTCAGAACGAATTCAGAATATCAGTTGACATGTAACTCCATTGTTATTCACAACCAATGGCACAACAGACACTCCATGTGGAACACAAGGACTGCCATGATGCTATAGATTCCTGGGATGCAACATAAGACTTCAGGTGTCTGGCATGGTCCACAGTGGCTGGAACAGGGCCATGCCTGCTGTCTTGTGCATCTCTGGCAGGGTCTCTTGGGATCATTTTAGATATATGTAATCTGAGGTGCTAGCTTTGTAGGAGAATCCTGTACTGTAGTGAAAATGGTGGTTTAAGTTTGGGGATGAAAATATTTTGACCCTTATAAACTGCTACCACTTGTTCTCAGGAGTTGGTGGAAAAAAATCCTGCAGAGAGAAAACCCCTAGAAAGAGGCCACTTTTCTGTGACACTGTGCTGGAAAGAAAGTCAGTGGTAGAGTACTTCACCTGCATGTCTTCCTTTTCCATTTCTTTTCTTTCTCTATAGCTGTCTGCTTTGTCAGCCAATCGTCTTAGACATGGCTGGGCTACTAGCCACATCAACACCACTGGTATGTCTCATCCACCTTCTTTTGCTCCTGTGAATTCTAGGCTTAATTGCTCATACTCCTATATAATCATAAATAAAAGTGAAATCATCCTAAGTATAGATGCATCCCATAATTGGAAAATGACAAATGTCCATCTTTAATATGCAAAGAGTTTTTTCTGACTAACAAGAAAAGGACCAACATTCCAGTTTGAAAAAAATTTTTTTGACAAGGACAGACACATGAAACCTGTCTATGAAGACATACACAGGAGGAAGACAGGATGAGAACACGTGTGAATGTTATCAAACTTAGGGGTCATAACCTGTGCCCCAAGTCAAATTGGGCCAGTGCTTTCTCTTCAGGAACTTCAGGGTCAGAGACTAGTTTTTGTCCCATCACTGTTTTAAAAATCATCTTAAGATTGACAAAGAATAGCCATCTCTAGTTCTCCCTACTGGTAAAGACATCATGTTTTCACTATTGCATAAATCATAGCATATCTCAGCACCCCTGTCTTTCCACTCCAAATGGTTCCACAGCACCCAACATCTCAACAGAGTACTAAATCTTTCCTGTCACAGGCTGGATTCCCCAAGTGGTTTAGTAGAACCCCAGATTTGCTCAAGGGAACTTCCAAACTGACAAGGCCAGTCCAACAAGTGTGACATTAAGGTTAGATTATGGTCCTGTCTCTTTAAGACACTCCTCACTCTAGAAATTCAAGCCAAGCTCCCTCCTAGATCTGGTCACAGCAGGTAAAAAGCAAACCCCTAGATGAAGGAGGCCTGGCCACAGTTCTCTGAAGCCTCTGGCTGCAGGAATGGCAGAGCAGTGTACCCTACTCTGCAGTCCTTGATTTGAATAGGTTTCTAATGACTTCTCCAGCTTTCTACTCCACTGCCAGGGATAATATGCTACTCTATTTTACAACTGTTCTACAGAAGCATACAGGAAGGCAATGCTTGTTACCTCAGATGGTTCAAGAGCACCCCAGAACTGCTTATAGAGGTTCAAAAGCAAATAGGAAGGCAGAGCTAATCAGGGAGAGACTTCCCAGGGTTCAGATTTTCTCAAGAACCTAAGCAAAGCCTAAATCTGTTTTTTCCTGCCTCACCAAGTAGAGGTGAAGAGTGGCTGATGTGTCTGAAGTACAAAGAAGAAATAGTTGCTAAGACATACGGACAGGGATGGAAGTATCACGCTGTGACATAGTATGGGCTGTAATGGTCAGTACTAATCTGAGATCACTGAGCTGATGGGCTTCTAGGCATGTCCGTGGGGGCGGGGCATATCTTGACTGCATCACTTGAGGTGGAAGAGTTGTGGGTGGGACCAGTCCCTGAGTGGGGGATCCTGGACAGTGTAATGGAGAATGTAAGCAGGGCTCTAGCATTCATTTCGTGGTCTTAGTCTCTTTATTGTGGATACAATGTGGCCAGTGCTTGCTACAATGACTCCTCCTGGAAACGGAACTTGAGTCTGAACTGGGAGTTTAAATAAACTCTTTCCTCCTTAGGTTGCTTTCTCCTGAATATTCTGTCATAGCAACAGGGAAGAAGTTAGGACATGTGTTTTGGAAAAGGGCTGCCTGGTTCTCAGTGGCTTCACAGTCTTCCCTGTTATATCTTTTTACTTTGAAATAGGAGCATGGGAGGAAAACACCACTGGCCACTGACAAAAAATGTGGCTTCCCAGAAAACATCTGCACACTGGTAGCTTTGCTGTACAACCACCTGTTCCGTAGAAGCATTTGTAAAAAGATATATTTTAAAATGCTTGCAGTGTTTCCTTCTTGGGTTCCAATTTTATTATTCCATTTTTATGTGAATATTATCTTTCTAATCAGCAAAAAAGAAAAACAAACAGCTCTTTTGTCCCTTAGCAGCATGCTTTGCATGGAGATCTACAAGTCAGTTTTGCTCACGTAAACTGACTTGAGGTTGTCTTCCAAGAACCTGTCATCAGCTCTTTCTTCCTTTTTCTCTCTTCCTTGTTTGCCACTCAGAAGTGTTTCTCCATTCCCGACTCGATGACTCACACAAGAAGACATTAGAAGCGACATTTTGCAAGACCTTTCCACGAAATAGATAGAACATCAGTTTACTCCAGTAAGAGGTGTGTGTTCGCTCTCCTTGCTTCATCAATAATGAAGAGGTTGAATAAATTCCTAAGGCTCTACAGGGGTGGGTGAGTCAGAAAGAACTGGTCAGCCCTAGACATTCAGGTGCTATCAAAGACTAGCCCCAGGGCCAATGACATCCACAACCAAACAAACTTGAAACTTCTTTTGCTTGTTTGGCTTAAAATTACAGCAGAAGGATTTTTTTTTCTATGACCTGAACTGTCAGATCTGGCTGGGAACAGGGACACTGGGGTGTTGTACACAGCATTCTTTTTTATATTGTCTTAGGATAAAGATTCCCCTTTTAAAACAGTATTTTTTTTATGTGTATGAATGTTTTGCCTGTATTTATGCCTGTGTACCATGTACCTAGTGCCATTGGAGGCCAGAATAGTGTCTCAGATTTCTTGAGACTGGAGATACAGTTGTGAGATGCCATGAGGGCACTGGGGATGGAGTCAGGGCCCTCTGGAAGAGCAGCCAGAACTGCAATCATCCAGCTCTTCTGCCCAGGTACCCCATGTTTAAATATCACACACACACACACATACACACACACGCACACACACACACACACACACACACACACACACAGTGTAACAAAGTTAAGATGCTGTCACCATGTAATGACTCAGATGTCTTCTAAGTTGTCCACTCTTGTCCAGTCTTTGTCAAAAACTTCAGGAAGGCTGCAGGGGACCCAGTAAATTGAACTAAGGGGATCCCAGGAGGCTTTGATCTGCCTTTGCACTTCATACAGCACCACCATCTGCATGAAACAAGTGCTGTGAGTAGTCTCCTCAGGAAGGAAAGACAGAGCAGGATGCTGTGGCCCTGGTGTGCTTGGACAATCACTTTCTGCCTTCTTTCTCTTGTGTCTAGAAGTGAAACACCAGGGTAGGCAATCAGAAATCTGACTTTTGCCTTTTTACTGTGTTCTGGCAAGTTTGGCTTCAGCTTTTTTGCCTGTGTCTGAGGGGAGCTTTCCCATCCCACTACCCAATTAGAGGTGCTGCTGCACACAGTTGAGGTTCACATTGTTGTTACATTCCCAGAGGAACTTGGCTTTAGGGCTCTCTGGATCAGGAGTGGGGCAGACCCAAAGGAGCAGCCTCCCAGGGAGAGGCCATCTGATTCTCAGCAGGGGATTCTGGAGCAGGCTCTTAACCTTTTCAGCAGGCTGGTCACTTTGGAACCTGACAAACACCGGAAGTGTCTGCTTATAAAGCACTGTGTACATATATAAGACAATTGTCAGCCACCTTTTGTCTTTAACTGGCGAGGACACAAATACCTCCTATGAAGCTTAGAGGGTTCTAAAAGCTAGAATTCAAAGACAGAAATGAGCCCACTAGGGAGAAGTTTGCTTTGCCTGTTTGTTTTAGGTTTCCCATTTCTTATTTCTCTTCATTATTTCTGCTAACTACCTTACAATTTCTCCTCTTTCCTGGAGCTGTTTATAATTAACACTGTCTGACACTTGATTGTACAAGGTGTCAAAGTGCCTCTGTCACTCGCCCTGTAGCCGCCCCCCCCGCGCCCCCCCCCCCCCCCGCAGGGCTGTCTGGAAGAGCATTTGCAGTGGTCTGTGGGCTGGGTCTTCCTCCAGGCCTTAAGGCTCTGGATATTTCTTGAGCTTTCTGCGTGTCTGTGCGTGTATCTGTAATCTAACAATACCAGTACCCTTCCCCCATGGAATGGTTTCTGTGTAGATATCTTCAGCACAGTGCTAGGCACTGATGTTGGGATATATCCTTCTTTTCAGTTTCTAGAACATATGATTGTTAATGCTGTGCTTTCTTACTCCCTAGTCCCACACTATAAATGCTCAGGGCAGACTCGGAATCCAGCTTTGTTTTTGGAAATGAAGCCACCACGGTGGCTGGTTCTGGGCATCCCACAGGTGGTGTTTCAAGCTGCTGCTTGAATGGCTCAGAGGTGAACATTCTGTGCCCATTTTTGCTGTGAGAACAATCAGCCAGTAGCTGGAGGGACCATGTAGAAATTTGTCTCCTGCTGAAACACTGTTCTGCTTGGACATCTAGGAAAAAATATCTGATAGAGACTTAGAATTTTTACATGAATCTCAGCAAGCATTCATGTTCACTCTGTGCTGCCTCGGCGTGGCTTCATGAAACCCACTTACGGACATGTTCTATGTTACAATGAGTGGAAAAGGTCCATAGGAACAGGTAATGACTATATTCACAGTGATTGCTGTGACTCATAAATTAACATTTAAACAATTATAATTTGATGCACAGTAAGAGTTTAGATGTTAAGTACAGATTAACTATGTTACATAAAATTCTAAGAAACTTCTGTGGCTACTGTCTAGAGAATTGAGAGCAGAGCCCCTTTGGGCTTCCTTCCTTTAAGAGCCTGGTGTTTTGGAGCTTAGAGTAGTTGGCTTAGACCAAAGGTGTTTCATAAAATCTCTGCTTCCAGCATTTAGGAAGCAGAAGGCACTGGAGATAGAAATTCAGAGTTTCTCAGGGTCAGCTTCAGAGTGATTTGAGTTGTGGCCAAAGAGGGCTCTGTCCATCCTGTGTCTTCCCAGAATTCCCTGTTCTTCTGATCTGTGTTAGAAATAGCAGGAAGTGTGTGTAGGAGGAAACCCTACTAAGTGCAGTCAGTCATTAATGAAAAAAAACTTGGGTCTTGTCATTGGGGGTGGGGTGGGGTGTATCTTTGCGAATCTTTCTATTGCTTCAACAAAGAGACAAATGCCATGGCTGATGGAGTTTTGGGTTCTGTGTGGGCCAGAAGATTGATGGAGTTTTCATTAGTATTTAATGGTGCAGAACAAAAGCCAGAAATAGGCCCTGAGAAACCAGAACAGAAACGATGCTGATTGGACTGTTTGCTTATTCAGCTGCAAAATGTCCTGCCTTCTATTGTGGTCACCCCCCACCCAGGGTGAAATGTGGTGTGGAGGACAGGAATGCCCTAGACTGCAGAGTAGCCTCTGTTGTCCCACTAATCAGCACAACTCGGCAGATGACAAATATTTAATTTAGGGAAAAATCAGTCGTCCACATTGTTACCGATATCGGGCAGTAACAAGATTAGTAACAGCTCTTACTAGTAATAGCTAGAAGCCCAAATTAACAATGGGCCCAACACAACACATTTGTTGTTCCCCCACGAGGTGAAAGGAGACAACCCAGACTGGCTCTGGCTGCTCCTCTAAGCCGGAAAGACCTAGGCTCCTGCTTTCTGTTCTACTACCCACACATCCTAATCCAGATCGGATGCTTGAGTTACAGTCAACATGTCTGCATTCCTGGCAGCAGGAGGGGAACATGGACAAGAGAGCGGAGTCTCTGTACAAAGTATTTCCCAGGGTTTCCTACTCAGCAGTCCTCTGTTTATCTTAAACATGTGTTGGGCAACTGCTCTGAAGGTTACTGTCCTTGTTTGCATATCTCTTGTGTCACTCCACCGTGTATCTCCCCATTCATCTGGTTAATTCATTTAACTAACTATGAATAGACTTCTTTCTCCCGGGCGAGCCGTAAGAGGCACAAGTCAGATGTCTCTGCTGGTTTAGTATGGGGCATTCCAACTAAACATCATACACAGTGGCACATCAACAAAAGAGGTGTATTTCCCACAGCCCTGCGGCTGGTTACAGTATAGTCTGTGTCCAGTATGGTGAGGGCCTGCCTCCTAATATACAGGCTGCCTTCCTCTTTTCCCAGAAAGGAAAGAGGTCCTGAGAGCTCACTGGACTCCCTATTATAAAGCTCAACCAGAAAGTCTCCATCCTCATGACTGTCACCTCCCAAAGTGACTTTCCCCAATATCATCACAACAAAGGCTAGCACATTAGTAGCATGAATTTTAGGGTACGTCAGACACCTTGTTCAGAGCCCCCCTTCATGTGAAACTACTTCTGGTTGAGATTAAGCAGTATGAAAATGTGTGGTTAGTTGTTAGTAAACACCCTGAACACACACTCAAGATCTGACTCCAAGACAGGTTACTGGATGAACAAAAAGAACTATTCAAAGTAGCTTAGCATGGTCCCTACAGGGATTCACTTCCCAGTTTTAGAACCCAATGCATAGATTCATTAGAGGCATTCTTAAAGGAACAACCTGATATGTGGTTTCTAGAGGTGACAGGTGAGAGGCCTCCTGCAGCCATATTGAGCTCCCCTTAGTCTGTCTGCTGGTATGTAGGTTTCTCTGGGATGGCGAATGTGTTCAAAGCAATACTCATCCTGTGTTGAGAACAAGTCTCTTAGAGTTAACAAGCCTCATTTCCTGGACACAAGAGTGAGAGAGGTTCTGTCCAAGTTTGACTAGTGCTTGCTGGCTGCTAATGCTCAGAGTCCTGTGTAAGGAGGGATCGAGAAGAGAGAAACATCCACTGATCCTTGAAGATAACAGCTGGTGGGTGTCAATGTGTGTGGCTTCTGTGAAGCATGTAGTCAGTGTGAGATTTGAGCATCCGAGCAGGAGTAGCCTGGCATGTGGGGAAAGGACTCACTCGCAGTTCTAACCAGGTACAGGGGGATGAGAGGCAGGCCAGTTCTGAGCCTGGACAACAGGCTCTCCATTGGGTAATGATCACACTGGATTGTGTAGAGGGCTCCAGAAGACATGAATGCATGTGTAGGAGCATGGAGCAATGGGTCTTAACCTTCATGGGAGGGGACTTGCAAATTATGTTTTGAAGCATTTAAAGAAAGTTTTTGAGACCTGTAGCCAAATACAGAATTTATGAACAGAAGCACTGGGCTTTCTGGGTTATTCTATGAAGTCTAGGCTTGATGCTAGTGATAAATTCTGGTGATCCAGAGCTCGGGCTCAAATAGGAAGGTTAGAGCTCAACATTAGTTTTGTCACTTAGAACCCTAGAGACACACATGGGTCCTTTGGAAAAACTTCAACTTATTAAGCTACATTAGGAGGAACCTCAGAAGACAGCTCCGAGGGTGAAGTAAGCCTGCGGGACAGGCTGTACAGTACGTTCAGGGGTGGGAAGAGATCACCTGACATCCGAGATGTTTAAGCAGGGACAAGATAAGCTATTGAGGCCACAGTGCATGGGCCGATTTTAGTTTGAAAAGATGAACACACACACACACACACACACACACACACACTCACACACAGGTTTTCCTATCTGCAGTTATACACTGCAAGTACCCAGAGGGTACTGGATGGCTTAGTGTAAACCTTTACAGTTTTAATTTTAAAGTAGTTTGGTTGTGCTTTGTCTTTTACTGTGGTAACTCAGTAACTCAGTGGAAAGCAGAGCCCTGAGGTCCAGTTCCTACATGAGGAGGCTACTGGGTGGTGATTGCTCCAGGTCACTTCAATGCCAAAATTTCAGTCCTTCCCTTGCTGCTGGTAAAACAACATTTTTGGCACAAGGGAGTTTTGGTGATTATTCAACTTAGTTCTTAAAATAGTTTCTGTAAGTAGAGAGAAAACAAACTATTTTTAGTTGCTTTTTAGCCCCATCACTGTTTGCAGGTACATTTTGCTGATATAATCAGCCACAAGTACAGTCTACACATCAAACTTACGAAAAGGACTACAAATACCATGGTTGGTCATACGTTCCCAGTACGGAGTGTCTGGAGGACCAGGTCAAGTTGGAGACCAAAGGGGTCTGAGTGGACACTGTTCACCCAGGGCTCCAGCAACTTCTAAGAGAAAATTGCCTTATAAATGTCACCAAAATGTTTCAAAGAGCAATGTTGACAAAGTTTCATGGGTATGGCTTCTGCCTTCTTAGGGGCACGAGCTCATAGCAAACTCATCCATTTTTTTTCTTGCTGTCACCGTCTTTCTGTCCTTTATCTGCAGTAGTTACCAAGTCTTAAATGCAAAAGCTGTGTTTTAGATGTATACATTGGGGCAGAGCTCCACAACTCTGCAATTTGGTTGGCTGTAGTTTTCCATAATCATCTTCATCAATTACAAAGAGAAGTTTCCTTGACCAAGGGTGAGGACTATACTTGTGTGTGGATGTAAGGACTGCATGCATGCATATACTGTGTTAGTCTGAATGAGAATGGCCTCTGTAGGCTCACATACATGCGTTTGGTCCATAGCTGATGGAACTGTTGGAAAGGATTAGAGTTGCGGCCTTGTTGGAAGAGATGTGTCAGAGGTGGTTGTAGTAGTCTGGGTTCTCTAGTCACAGGACTTATGGGTAGTCTCTGTATAGTAAGGGAATTTGTTGGTGACTTACAGTCTGTAGTCCAACTCCCCAGCAATGGTCAGCAGTAGCTGTGAATGGAAGTCCAAGGATCTAGCAGATAGATACTCAGTCCCACAAGGCAAGCAGGTGAAGAGAGAGAGCCTTTCTTTCTCCAACGTCCTTATGTATATATCTAACAGAAGGTGTGTCCCAGAGTAAAGGTTTGTACCACCACACCTGGATCTCGGACTTGCTTTGTCCCAGATGACCTTGAGCTCAGAGATCTTCTTGCCTTATTGTCCTAAGATTCATAGACACTATACCTCAAGATCTTCATGCCAAGATCCAGGTCAGAAACTTGTATCTCCCAGCCTCAAGATGAGGATCACAGGTGAGCCTTCCAATTCTGAATTGTGGTTCATTACAGAACAGTCAAGCTGACAACCAGGAATAGCCACTACAGCTGTCCTGGGGGCTTCAAAAGCTCATGCAAGACCCAGTGTCTCTCCAGTGTCTCTTTCTCCACCGGCTCCCCGTGGATCTCTGCTGCCTTCACAGCAATAGAAGAGTAACCAGGACAGGATTTCTAACTCAAATATAGATTTGCAAGTAGATTCTCATTGATTCTTACATATAGACTATTAATTACTTCAGCATAACTGTTCACTTTTGTGCATAAAATCTCAATTCTATATAAAATACCATACTTAGTTTACCTTTTGGCTTTAAAAAAGCATATCTTATAGTTCCATTTATTTCCTGATAATGACAGAATTTAATTCTAATGGCTGAATGGTGCAGCAGTTTGTATATGGACCATGCTTTCTCTATCGATTCACCCACTGGTGGGCATGTAGGCCATGCCATCTGTACTTTGGTGACTGAGTGGTGACAGGTATGTGGGTGACTCTTGTATGCTCACTTCATTTCCTTCATGTCTCTGTCCAGGACAGAGTGTGGTAGTTTTTAGTCTCTGAGGAATCTCTTTACTAGTTTCTGAGTGGTGGTGCTGGTTTATATCCCCACTGATGGCGTTTAAAGTTCCTGCCTGCTCACCAGTGCTGTTCTTTCTGTTATTCTGGTAAGACCTATTGATTCTCTCTGCTGTACGATGTAGTTTTGATTTGTAGTCTCCTAATAGCCCAAACATATTTAGCAATTTTTCTGTAATTATTGACCATTTAGACTTTTTTATGTGTGTGAAATATATATTGAGGATATTTGGCATTTTTGATTGTATAATTTCTTGTTAATATATTTTGAGTTCTTTATAAATACTGGATATTAATTCTCAGAAGAATAGCTAGCCAAGATATTTTTTCTTATTCTCTATCCTGACACTTCTCTCTTGGAAGAGATCTATGAAATCCTACTTATCAATTTTTGCTGTGTTCTCTGAGTTATTGGCGCTAATCTAATCTAATTTAATTAAATTGATTAGCTAACCTAATCTAATCTAATTTCTAATCGAGAAATGGTTGCCCAGACCTGTATCTTGATGTTGCCACCTATGTTTTCCTTTCCTTTCTTTCAGTGTTTTGGGTCTTGTATTAATGTCTTTGATCTATTTTGAGTTGGTTTCTGAACAGGGCAAGTTATATCCAGTGTCCCCACATCATTCCTTGAGATCGCCCTTTCTCCAAAGCATGCTATAACCTCTTCATTGAGTGTAAGTTGGCTGAAGATGTGATGGCTGATTCCTTCATTCTTTCCATTGCTACAAAAGGCTGGTTTTAGGCCAACACCATGCTGGCTTTGTTTCTCTGATTCTATAAGATTTGAATCATGTATGATGATTCCCCCAGCATTGATCCTTCTGTTTAGCATTGCTCTGGCTACTTGAAGTCCTTTGTATTTCTCAGTAAATTTTTTGGATGCTTTCTTTATAGTTCTATGAAAAAAAAGTTACAGAAATTTTGATTAATATTGTACTGAATTTGTTGACCGCTTTAGGGTAGCATGCATGTTTTGATAATACTAATCCTTGCACATGGGAGAGTGCTCCCCTCCTAGGGTCTTTTTCAGTTTCTATTTTCAGTGTTCTGAATGTAAATTAAAAAATAAGTAGAATCCTAATTAATATAGGATAGTAATCTTAGGTTTTTAAATGGGAAAATTATTTTGACACACACTAGAAACCATTTTAGATTCTGTACATTCCTAAGTAAACAACTCCTAAGCCTAAGTCCCCAGGGATGAGAATTCAGAGTTGTCTGGGGAGGTGTCTAAGCCGACTATGAGTAATTTTTTCTCTCACAGACTCGCCCATGGCACTCCAAACAGTAGAAGGAAAGAGAGTATACAGTTTTGAATGAACATATGCTATCTCCTTGTAAGTGTTGGGGAAGGCTAATCTTGGTGATTGTGGAAGTCACAATGGAAGATATGGTCAATGTGCACCATGGTCTTTCTTTTATTTTTATTTTTTTATGTTTCATTTTTTTTTTACAAATTTTATCCATTTTAAAGAATAATACAAGTTCTCCTTTCCATGAAAATATGCAATTCTGTGGTGTTATACAATCACCAAGTGAATTTTAGTCACTGATTTTTTTTATAAATGAATTCTGGTTTTATAATGTTGATATTGTAGAAAATGCAGCAGTGATCACTGTGCACATATGTAGAAACAGGTTTGGTATGTTGAGGATGTTTAGTAAGTTCGGATATAGATTGTCTTTGGAAACAGCCTTTCTCCCACATTTTAAACATACAAGATTTCACAAAGATGCAGCCAGGATTATAATTGAGCATTACCATAGGTTGTAAAATTTGATTATAGGGGAAAGCCAAACAAGTATGGTTGTTCCCTTTATTGTTTTCTTAAAGACACCTTAAAGAAACAGGATAACTAAGTACTGCAGTCTTAGGTCATAAGTGGCCTCAAAGTGTTGTCTTCACTCTGGATGATAAGCCCCAGAAGATTGAGTTATACAGCAGATGTTTTTATGCAAGTACGGAATAAACTTTGAAGTATTTTTAAAAGTTTTATGTATTTATGTATTTATTTGTGTGTGTGTGTGTGTGTGTGTGTGTGTGAGAGAGAGAGAGAGAGAGAGAGAGAGAGAGAGAGAGAGAGAGAGAGAGAGAGAGGACCTTTTTGTGGCAAGGCACTCGATTAGAAATCACAGGATAATTTGTAGGAGCTGGTTCTGTCTTTTACTATATGGATCCCAGGTATCAGACACAGGTCATCTGAGGCTCAGCAGCAAGCACCTCTACCTTCTTATCACTGGCTGCCATACAGACTTTCCTATATGATGGGATGTTGTCCCTCATATTCTCTTCTCTCTCTTCCCATTGGTCCCCTCTGTTCCCCTAGATAATTTTTCTTCTACTTTCATGCTATGTGTACATATATGACTTTATATAACTATGAAGTCCAGGAAGAGTAAAGCTTGCATATTTTCTTTCTGAAAGTGACTTAATGTACCAGATTTTATTATCTTCAGTTGCATCAATTTTCCAGAAAATGGTGTAACTCCATTTTTCTTATGGCAGAAAAATGTCATTGTGTTTGTAAACTACATTTCCTTTATCCACTTGTCTGTAGGTAGATAGTAGGTTGGTTCCATAGCTCAGCAGTTGTGAACACTGCTGCAACAGACATTAGTGTGTACATATTTTTGTGATAGGCTGACTGAGCGTCTTTTGGGTGAACACCTAGGGATGGTATAGCTGAGTCATATAAGAAGTCTATTTTTAGTTTTATGGTTGTGTGTGTATGTCCTCTACTCTGTTCCATTGATCTCTGTGTCTGTTTTTGTGATAGTACTAGAGCCATGTGTGTGTGTGTGTGTGTGTGTGTGTGTGTGTGTGTGTGTGTGTGTATTCATATTTATATTTATTTACTATGGCTCCACAGTACAGGTTGAAATCAGGATGGTGACAGTACTGCAATATTCTTTTTGTTCCAGATTGCTCTGGCCTGCTGGGGTCTTTTTTGCTTCCATATGAATTTTACAAATTTTGGAAGAGGGGTTATTTATGTAAGGAGTGATGTTGGGATTTCTATGAGGAGTGAATTGGATTCATAGACTGCTTTTTGCTAGTATAGCCATTTTCACAATATTAATTCTAATCCATGAGCCTGGGAGGTCCTTTCATCATCTTTTATAACGTGTTACTTTATTTTTTCAGTGGATTGAAGTTTACATTGTAGAGGTCTTTGATTTTTTTGGCTACCTTTATTCTTAGATAAAAATTTGAAATTATGAATAGAATTGTTTTTTCAGATTTCCGTCTCAGCATGTTTGCTACTGACATATGAGAAAGCTACTAATTTCTGTGTCTTAAATTTTGTATCTTTCCACATTGTTGCACCTGTTTATTAAGTCTAAGAATTTTCTGATTGGGTCCTTAGAGTCTCCTCCTCCTCCTCCTCCTCCTCCTCCTCCTCCTCCTCCTCCTCCTCCTCCTCCTCCTCCTCTTCTTCTTCTTCTTCTTCTTCTTCTTCTTCTTTTCTCTCTCTCTCTCTCTACTTCCTCATCTTCCTTCTCCTTCTACTTTTGGTTTATTCAAGACAGGGTTCCTCTGTGTTACAGCCCTGGTTGTCCTGGAACTTACTTTGCAGATCAGGCTGGTCTTGAACTCACAGAGATCCTCCTGCCTCTGCTTCCCAAGTGCTGTGATTAAAAGCATGCACCACCACACATAGCTACTTCTCTTCTTTGTACACAGTTATTCTCACTCTCCACAGAAAGGTGCTTCTCATCTGGTGATGTGAGCCCCACAATTCTAATAATAACAGAATTATAGAAAGGTTTCAAGTTTGATTTAAGTTGAAAGCAGGACACCAGTGCCTTGCTCACATACCCAATATCAGGAATGTACAAATGCCTTTATTAAAAAAAAATATGTAGGTATGCACAAAATTGAGGATTAAAATAAGAGAAAAGAGAATGAAAAACATTAAAAATAATAAAAATCAATGTGTTATGTGATGAAAATACATTAGATTTTTTCCTTTTATTGAAAAAAATATTTTTTCTCATATAACACACTCTGTTTTCACTTTCCCCTTCCAGTACTTCTCCCAGTTCTTCCCTACCCAGATCCACCCCCTTTCTGTTTCTTGGTGCAAAGCAGACATCTAAGGAACAGTTCTTTCTCTGTTGGCCATCTACTGCTGAGCATGCAGCCTGTCCTCGAGAGCAGTTTGTTTCCCCAGTGAGACTCCCTTGGAGAAAGCTTAAATTTCATTTGCTAATGGTTAACAGTTGGGGACGCTTCTTGGGTAGAGACAGGGACATGTGTCCACTTGTCCTTTCAGCTCTAGAACTCCACCTGGTGCAGACCCATGCAGGTTCTGTGAGGTCATTTGTGAATGGACCCCGTTGGTTTAGGTAGCCCTGTCTTGGTTCTTGTTCCTCTCTGGCTCTTACACTCTTCCCACCTCTTCTTCCTGCAGCTCTCTTAGCCCTGAGGGGAAGGATTGAGGAAGACATCCCATTTAGGCTTAAGTGTTCCAATGTCTCATTGTTCTAGCATATCCTATAGGCAGGAAGACATTGTAGATCAAAAGGTTTATGTCTACATGTCTCCTCTGGAACCACACAGAGCACCCTCCTGTACCAAATACACTAGCATATAGAGGTGAAGGCTCTATGTACGTACCAGTTCAACTTGCTGTGTTCAATGAGTTGTATAGGTGTTGTCATGGCTCAACTGAGTTGTGTTGGTGAGGAGAGGAGAAGGCCTTCTTTACCTGTGGTTCCTCCTGACCTTAGAAGCAGCCTGGGAAGGTGCTGCCTCGACCCTTTTCCTCTCTGCCCAGAGGGGAGTATTGGGACTCTGGTTCAATTGCAGCTCTTCCCTTCAAGCAGGTCCAAGTTTATGGTGGGGAGGGAGAGGGAGGGCTTAAGTCATTGTCTGGCAGTGCCCACCGACCTCAGCAAAACCTCAGGTTCATTCTTCAGCTCCTGGGTGTCATGTTCAATTATTTTTCTAGTACTTGGTCTTCCAGCTAACTATTCCTGTAGTATGTGTGTGTTCAGGAGTGGTGACAGCTGAGCTAAGTAAGAGAGAAGGGCTGCTGGCCACCTGCCAACACTGGGTGGTACCTTGACTATGTCACACGGGGTAGCACAGAGGTGTGTAGCTGGAGCACAGGGAACTCCTCAGAAGGTGGAGCCAGTGGAAGATGACACAGCTGAGGTAGATAAGGGCTAATGAGGAAGAGCTTACATAGCTTCCCGAAACACCGGTGCTGTAGCTGGCTGGCTTCAGGCCCAGAAGTGAGATGCTGCCATCCACAGGTTTAGGGTCACACCAAGTTATCTTATCTAGGAAGAAACCTTAAGCCAGGCCTCTGCTCTGGCTGTCTGTTTGACTTATCATGTGGCAAATGGGCGGGGTAGGCAAGGTATTGAAGAGGGCAGCTGCGCCATGCCAATCATCCATTTGAAATGAGCAACACTGTCTAAAAGTGAGCATTGTTCTTAGGGAAGAAAGTGCACAGAGGAATTGCCCGATTGCTAGCACGACTGGACTGTGCCCCTCTAATCAGTCCCTGGAGGTACAACTAGTTTGTAATAATGAGTTCATGCTCGGGTGCAAGCTTTCTGGCTGCTGAACACTGAAGGAAAATGAAGCTGAGTTGAACATCTGGAAGGCTGTCTTAGATATTTGGTGATGTCAAGCCACAGAGATACGTATTTCCCTTCCCATTATTATATAAACAGTGTGTTTAAAATGTGTTCCACACTTCTCCACTGTTGGTGGGGTTGTAAGCTGGTACAACCACTCTGGAAATCAGTGATTCTTCAGAAAATCGGACATAGTCCTACCTGAAGACCCAGTTATCCCACTTCTGGGCATATATCCCAGAGATGTTCCAACATACAATAAGGACACATGCACCACAATGTTCATAGCAGCCCTATTTATAATAGCCAGAAGCTGGAAAGAACCCAGATGTCACTCAGTAGATGAGTGGACACAAAAACTGTGGTATATTTACACAATGAAGTACTATTCAGCTATTAGAAACAATGACTTTATGAAATTCCTAGGAAAATGGATCTAGAGAATATCATCCTGAGTGAGGTAACCCAGTCACAGAAGAACAGACATAATATGCAGTCACTGATAATTGGATACTAATCCCAGAAAGCTCTGAACACCCCAGAAACAACTTACAGGCCATATGAAGCTCAAGAAAAACAAAGGCCAAAAAGTGAAAGCCTCAGTCCTTCTGAGGAAAAAAAATAAGTGTATAGCACCCTCTCAGAGTGTGGTACTCCTGGACCTTAAATCATTAATAATCCAAGAGCTAAGAATATAGCCTTGTGGCAATTTTTGGTATTAAAAAATCATTATGTTTAATCTATACACACCAAGCAAAGTTTGACTGTTTCCATGTTACGTTCTGTCCTACATGTACTTTATGGTTATAGTAACTAGTAAGATTTTAATGCATACTATCAAACCTCTAAAAGAAGTAAGTACTGACGAAAATATATTCATATAGTGTTATGCCAAAATGCCCTTAAAATTCATACATGTATCTATCTCTCTTTTTATAATAAAGTTGAAAGAGAAAAAAAATATGTTCTAATCTATTTTACCATCTTAAAAGCTTCTTGTTGTTGGGAAACTGTCAAGCTCTGAAGGCTCTGAACAGAGAAATCAAGAGACAAACCTTCTTTATCCATGCCCTTTTATGTAGGCTGCCATCGGAAGGTATGGCCCAGATTTAGGGTGGATGGTATTGGGGGAAGGGAATAAACACCTGAAATGTAAATGCAGAGAATATCCAATAATTTTTAAATAAGTGAAAAAAATGTAAATTGTCAAACCATGTCTAGTAACCAAATCTACCCCCCCTGCAACTTTTTAAGTTTAGAAAATGGTCAAATGATAATTCAACCACTTGTTTACAAGAACATGTTAATTTCTATGGGCAAATGCTCTAACTTAGTTTGCTTTTTATTGCTACCATGGCAAAAAACATCACGAGGAGGAAATGGTTTATCTGGCTTTTATATGCTGACCACAGTCCATCACTGAGGGAAGCCAAGACAGGAATTCACACAGTGCAGGAACTTGGAGGCAGGAATTGATGCAAAGACCATGGAGGATGCTGTGTTCTGGCTTTGTCTTTTTGCTTCCTCAGCTACTGTTCTTAAACACCCAGGACCACCTACCTGCTCCAGGGGTGGCACCACCCATAGTGGCTTGTGCTCTTGCACATCAGTTATTAATCAAGAAAGCGCCCCTATGGATTTGCCTACTGGCAATCTGATAGAGACATTTTATCAACCAATATTTTTTTTTGAGTGTGTCAAGTTGACCCAGAAAACAAATAAGAAAAATCAACCACAAAAATATCCAAACAACAACAAAAGCAAAGAATTCCTCCACTAACAGGCTACTCTCTCACCATGACTGTTTTCCCCTTAACAATGTAATGGTTGACTTAGTGAATGCCACCCGTACTGGAGAGCTTCCACTAGGCTCCTCAGGAATAGTGGTACACAGTAGAATTTACCTGCTATGAAGGTAGCATGGAAATTTGGACCAAAAAAAAAAAAAAAAAGAAGTGCGCAGCGGGAAGGAGACAAGAAGTAGCAGTGTAGCAGCGTGTGCCACTGTCAAAGGGAGACCCAGCGTATAAAAAGAGACAGAATCAGAGGAAGATATCAAATGGAAGTAGAAGCAGCCATCCTGCCCAAGAGCTCAGGCAGTTCTGCGATGCTCAGTGGCTGGTCAAGCTCAAGCATGTCCTCCCCAGCCTGCCAGCCTGTCTCGTGGGAGTTCTGACAAGTGTTTCTCAGCTCACTAAACCTTCTGTAGAACCTCAGTTGCTGAGTAGGTTTTTGTCTTGTTCCTATGAACAGGGGGTGTTGAAATGGGTCATGGTAATTAATTCTCTTCTCACCTCACTTTGACTTCATAATATATACGATTTATACCTCAGTTTGAAGGATATGATGCTGAGCTATATCTCCTCTCCTTTCCTTCTCCCTCCCTCCCTCTCTGACATTGAACCCAGGGCCCCACACACCTTGGCAAGCACTTTGGTGCTGAGATCCCTCCCTAGATCTTTTTTTTTTCTAGACAGAGAATCAATCACTGAAGTCTTGAACTCACTCCATATTACAACAGTTGAGCTTCCTACAGCCGTGTGGTCTTTCCCAGGCTGGACTCCTCTCTTTTCTCTCTTTTCATATGCTTGGATCTCCCCCTGAAAGAGACATATGCTGCTACCCTTTTCTCCCTTCTGTTTCTTGATACTACTCTCATTAAAATGTGAAGTATGTTTACTTAAGGGAAGAACTAGCAGAGAAGCTGTAGGTACTGGGGGCTCCTCCAGATTTCAGGAATGTCTGATAAGTAAGCCAGAAGGATTCAGGAGTTCCTGTGGGACTCAAGACCCTTGACCCAGGCTCATGAAATCTCCCTTTCCTTGGGATGTTCACAGTGGTCACTGCTTCTTGCAATGACCTATTTACTGCAAGGAACTGCTAAGAATGTGATAGCAAGACCCACATCAGGATGGCTTTGGGATCTGTCACCCTTCTGCCATGCTGTAACAAAGGGATTTTTACGTGATGCTACTTAAAGAGTTGGTTTGGAAGTTTTGATTTCCTTTGGCATTTTGTGTCCTACCTGGGTCTTTAATCACGTTAGCTATCAAATGTGAAAGCCAAGATTTATTGGCTGCAGGGAGCCCTGGAAGAAGACTGAAAGTCCTGGGTATCAGAGTTACCCATTGCTCCTCTGTATATTTGAGCCTCACACTACCAATGCTAGCTCATTGGCCCACATCTGAATGGCCAGTCACATTCCAGTTTTGCACTCACTTTGGGGCGATGACATCAAGGTTAATGCCACCATGGAATAATTATTCACTGGAATAACTAGGAAGACATTGAAGAACCCTCATGTAACCTGTCTGTGTTAGTGTGTATTTCCTCCAGGATGGACCTGTAAAAGTGCGTCACATTCCACTATGTGGCATTCATATGTGCTTGATTAAGTCTCTTAAAATCTAGGCTCAAGAAGAAAGACACACAAATAAAGACACACAGGTTTCATAAGAAGTGAGAAGTCAGAGAAAGTGCTGCCTAAAGAGAATTTGGCTGAAAGGGAAAAAAATGTCACCGTCAGGGATGGTGTTTGCCATGGCTCAGAGGGGACATGGATGCTGATGTCTGCTTTCTATCCTGCCCCTAAGGACCTGTGTGTGTGTGTGTGTGTGTGTGAGGTGTGTGGGAAATCATGAATTCATGTGTGAATCTCTGTGTGTATATCTGTCTAGTGTGTGTATATAAATGTATGTGTCTTTTTGTGAAGAGTTTATGAGCGTACATAATAATATATAAGTAACGTGTTTGAATTCATGAATGTGTGTGTGTGTGTGTGTGTGTGTGAAAGGTATGAGTATGCTGTGTAGGTGACAGAATCTGTCTTCTCCGAGTTCTTAAAAAAATTTTAATGAAATTCTACTAAAATTCTCTCATTGTAACATGTTCATTTTTTTTCTGAGACAGGGTCTGACTGTGTATCTCAGGCTGACTTTAAAATCTATGTCCTCCTGCCTCAGCCTCCCAAGTGCTGGGATTACAGTTGTTCAGTTGCAAGCATAAACCACCATATCTTATTACACATGATACTATAGCTTAAAGAAACCATAGTAACTTGGAAATATCAAAAGCTGAAGTCATTTACAACTCCCACAAATAGTTATGACATACAATATCACTGCCTAGCCTGTCAACCTCAAATGTTTACATTAGCTGAGAGTTGCACAAGCTCATCTAACACAAAGTTCATTTTAGGGAGAGGAGGCCCTTGGTCCTGAGAAGGCTCAATGCCCCAGCATAAGGTAGTGCTAGGGCAGTGAGATGGGAGTGGGTGGGTGGAGGAGCATCCTCATTAAATCAGGGGTGGGGGAATGGGATGGGGGTTTACAGAGGGGAACCAGGGAAGGGAGTTAATATTTGAAATGTAAATAAATAAAATAACCAATAAAATGTTAAAAAAAAGTTTATTTTACAGAAAGACACGGAGGTTGGCCCCAGTGCTTACTACATGTGTTAATAAAATAACTGCTGTCCTTTCTTGAGAGCCTCTTTGCTGGAGATAGCCATGTTTTTCAGTGACAATGGAGCAGCTGGGGTCGAGCTTGCCAAAAAACAACAAACAAACAAACAAAAAATGAGAGAGCTGAACTCCATGATTTTAGCCTTATAGCAAAGCTGTCCTCAGCCAGAGACTTCAGTGTTTGTCTCAAGTGCTCAGCTAAGCCATAAAAAGAAATCGAATCAGGCACACGTAGGGCGCTCCTTGATTCCCTGGGACTGCAAACCTGCTCTTATCTTTAAAAAATTCCTTTAGTTAAACTCACTGTGGAACTCTTTATTGCTCGGTCCATTTACAGCCATAGTTTCTGTGGAGGCCCTGATTATTTTCAAAGAAATGCACCGTGCATATTTGCCTAATGGGCCAGACAATGACTAAGAAACAAACTACATAAAGATTATTACATGGACTTAGCGTGTGTTCAAGTCCTGTGACTCACAGGCAGGTTGTTTGAGTTGCATTTATGGGCAGAGATACTTTAAGAAAACATTCTGTAGAACAGGGATTGTGCAAGAAGCATGCCAGTCGAGGGGAACCTTTGCCAAATGTCTGGCCAGGGCCCAGCCGAGAGCTTTTGGAGTCAGTTGTGTGCTGAATGTTCTGAGCTGCCTCCTGGAAGCCTCACCCAACAGAAGAACTAAATGCCCGAGAGAAGCCATTGCTTCAGGCCAAGTCCAGAATTTTATGAAGCACCTTAGACTCCAGTGGATAAGAAGTGGCAATATTCATGGTGACTGAGAGAGGCCAGGATAGGAAGGACATTTTGTGACATTTAGGTGGTAGTGAGTAAGAAGTGTCCATGACATCATAGAGAATTAGCAAAGAGCAGCTGATGTCAACAGGTTTTCTAATTGTGTTTTGGATTCTGAATAGATCTCTACTCAGAATTGCATATTTTGGGCTTACCTTGAGTTGGTAGTCTTTCTTCCTTGGTCAGGGGTTGCAGTTTCACTGTCATAAATTGCTAACTTGTTTAAAAATTAAATTAATGTGTGTGTGTGTATGTGTGTGTGTGTGTGTGTGTGTGTGTGGTGTCCACTTATGTGCGCCATGGCATACATATAGAATTCAGAGAACAATTTCTGGGATCTGTTTCTCTTTTTCTACTACGTAGGTTCTGAGGATCAAACTTAGGAAGTCAGACTTGGAAGCAAATACCTTTACCTGCTGAGCCATAAGACATGAAACTTGGAATTTATTGGTCTGAAAGCTCAACATTCGGTGGGGTGGAATTTAATCCGTGCACTTGATTATGAACCCCAGTTCTCCATCCTGTGCAACTGAAATTCTGAGTTTACTGAGCACTTGTCCCTTCTCCCCAATGCCAGTCCCTGATCACCACACTCTGCTTTCTGTCTGTGCATTTGGTTAATCTTAGGTACAAAAGTCAAATCATGCATAATTTGTCATTTTTGTGACTGACTAGGTTCCTTAGCATGATGTCCTCAAAGTTAATCCATGTCATAGCATGGTTCTGAGCTTCTTCCCTAATCATTTTTCTTTTGTACACCAAGAATGAAATAGGCATCTTCTAATCCAGGTAATTTTAGTTCTCTGTTTTTTTCTTTCTTTCCTCTTTTAAAGACAGGATCTCCTTATGTAAACCAGGATGGGCTCCACTTGAGATCCTTCTGCCTCATTCCTAAGTGGTGGAATCATAAGAATGTACATCATGGCCAGTATTCAACTTGGGATTTATATAAGAAGATGCTCTTGAGAGTTTTGTAAAATTGGCAAATACTGGAATGGAGGCTCCTTCAGTCTCTAATATATTTGTCTCTCCAACTCTAATCTCTCCACCTCAGAGAGGGGCTGGAGTTGCACTCACTCAAGAACAGTGCTCCAGACAGGCAGCTCACAAGTATTGGATTGATAGGCTCTGTGATACAAATTTGGAAATGTTGACAACTACAAAGTTCAAACACCCCCATTTCCCAGCAGGGTTTCTCAGGTCTCTCGTTTGTGAACTCCCTCCCCTTGATTGTCCTTTTGTAGTTCATATGGGTGCTGCTCCTGTGTCAAGCTTGGTTTCAGGTATGGGGACAACGGTGTCCAACCCTCCCTTTATGTTGAACAATACTGCATGCCATGCTCACTATTGGAAGACTTAATAGCGCTGTGCTGTTGTAGTTATAACTTGTTCATGCCAAGTGTGCTGTGTGTGTCATTTCTGACTCTACATCATCCGGGGGGATGGAAGTGCTGTGGCTAAGATACCGGGACCCAGAACACTTAAACACTTTGCACAAGGACCTGGCCTTTACTTTACAATAGGAACCAATACCCAAGACCATTTGAGTCAAATTCTGAAGTTTTCCCAGTTTTCTTCCTTATCTTTGCCTTGGAAAGCCTATATCTTTGATTTTTAAAAAATGAATTTTAGTGCTATCAGCATCGACTAAATCCCTCAGCTTCTTAAAGTTTGAGCTTTTAAACAGTGAGGAGTGGGTTAAAGTCTGGGCATATGTATGTTAGTACAGATGAAGTAATATACATAATCCTGAAAAGTACACCATATGTGTAGTACTGTTTGGGTTTGCTCCAAATATCAACTATTATTTGCTAGAATACAAGAAGACCTCATTGGTTTGTTTGTTTTTCTCAATTGGATGCAACACACAGAGTTGACATTTCATACCCTCAGTTGCAACCATGTTTACACACGTCCTACAGCTCCCAGAAGAAATGGTGTTGCCTTAAGAATTCCACCAGTGGCATGCTCCCTAGTTGCCACCTCCCCAAAATGGTCCCACCTCTCCCGATTTCTTTCTGGGGGACTTGGTAAAGGCCAGCAACACCTGAGGACACACTGGTCATTGTCCACAGTACTGGTAATGATCCCACCTGAACACTATTGAATGAATACCACACTGATGTGCGTGCAACAAAACACTTATAAGCTACAAAAAAGGAGCCCCTCAGGGTGGAAGCAGAGATTAGAGATTAGGATTCTGGTCGTGGTAGTTTGTACACAATAGCACATAGCTAGGTGTGTCACATCACTGTGGTGGGGGAAGGGTTGCTGGCAAGGCTACATCCATCAGCTGAGGGCAGTACCCACTCTCTGAATGGATTGGGATTCATAGAATGTGATTGTTGCTGTGCTGAGGTCCTTATGCCATTTGGGTTTATTTCATGGTACGGTGGACCCTGAGAAACACTCAGAACAATGCTTTCTGGTGAAGACTGGGGCCTAATTTTGAGGAGCAGCAAGTGAGGTCGTCAGAGACTGCTTTGGAGGACAGAGTGGATGAGTTGGGCAGCAGCCTGGAGTACTCCTTTTGCCCTGTCCTCTACAAGGCCCCCGTACTGGGAAGTGCTGCTTTGCTCCTGGGAAACATACCCACTCAAGCTCTGGGGGGATTTCAAGCCCAAAGACCTCATGGTCCCTGAATATTTATGAACAACCCCACCCTAAAGCTATTTGGTGTTCTTTAAACTCTTATGTGGTAGAGTTGACAAGCTGGGCAGGGCCTGTCAGCCGATATTTGCCAGAGGCAGGGCAGTAGGGCATATGCTCAAGTCTAGGTTCCCAGGCATAAGTCATGTTAAAGCAAACTCAGTTTCTTTAAACAGGGTCATCAAACTGGTAGGTCAAGGAAATGCCGCACCCATGGTGGGATCAGCAAGGTGTTTGGCAGTCTCTTGTGACTATACGCCAGTGTACAAAATGGAGTGAAGGTATGTGGGCTAGAGGTCAGGGGTGGATGCTGGTACTTCTCTAATGGGTTTAGTGGACATGCCCGAGAAGTACAAGGGAGACTGCTCATTAAGCCAGGAGGCTTAACACTATCCTGCGCAGTGACAAATCACATCGGAAGATGTAAAGGCTCCAACTTTGAATGATGAGGAAAGGTTAAGTCCTTACTTTACATATAAATATAAACATACACACATTATAAACTTTAAAAACATACAATAAAATAGGGCTGTGTGTTGTGTGTGTAGTGGTAGCCCAATTGAGAGCATGCACAAAGCCCTTTATTCCTTTCTGTAACAACAAAATCCACCCCCTCCGTGTGTGTGTGTGTGTGTGTGTGTGTGTGTGCATCATTTTTCCCTTTTTGGTCTTTTAAGTAGTGTGATTGCGTGTGTGCCCCTCTAGCTAACATGATGCTTTAATATAAATAAAATAAATATTTTACAACAACCAAGCAAATGAACATGCCCATCTTTGTGTGTATATTTGTGTATCTATCACAAAAGGAAATTTCTCAAAACATTTTCTAGTGTATAGTATTAATACCTGTATTTATTGTATTGTTTTTAGAATGGACTTTCATGAGCTAAATATAGAATCTCTTTATTGTATTCAAAGTTCCCAAGAATGGAAGGTGGCTTATAAGTAACAAGCATGAAAATAACCTAAGGGTGTGTTAAAGGTGGCCCTCAAGTGTTTGCTCCATTCATCTTTGATGACATGGAGGAATTCATCCTATGATCCTGAGTGGCCTGTTTTCTCTGAGCTAATCCAACACTTTTAGGATAAAGCAGTACCCCTTGTTCATGCTTTTGTTTCCTATGGTTTCGGTTTCTTGATGCCAACTAGAGTCTGAAAACAATAAATGGTAAAGTATGCATTTTAGAAAAAAGAGGAGTCACATTTATTTATCATTTATTATAATGTATTGTTTTGATTGTTATTTAATTTATATTTTATTATGCCTAGTTTATCAATTAAACTTTATCAAAGGGAAGAACTTAGTGAATTCAGAATTTTGCACTAACCAGAGATTGGGATATCCACTGTGGAATCCTAGAATGCATCTCCTGAGGATGCTGGGGTGGATTGTACTGACATTGAATTTTGGGCATCTTCTGAAAGAATACAGTGACAAAGGTTAAAGAGATCTGATGAGAGGCTTTGTGGAGAAGGCCTGAGAAACTATAGGATACTCTCTTCTCTGATTACCTGGCAAGTGAGCAAGGAAACACTAATGCTGTGGGCTCAGGCGTGCAAAGTTGTGGTAAAGTGGGTTCCGAGAGTGTGAACACCGTGCAGAGATGTCCTTAAGCTAAGCGGTTGCCCTGAGAATAAATGTGTGTGGTGATAACCATCCAGAAACCTGGATGCAGCACTGTGGCCTATGTGTGGTGGAGGTATAACAGTAGGAACTTATTAACTGCAGGCAGACTAGGCCAGGCCATAGAGATTGGAGATTCTGAGTCCACAAGGAGCCATGAGGAGCCACAAGGATGTAACCCTGGGTTCAGCACAAGCCTGAGTGAACATTGCCATTTCCCAGAGCTCACCCATTTCTTCTGATGATGATGTGGAAGTTGGACAGGAGTCCCTCCAAGGTTTCCTGAATTCCTATATTCTTCTACCAGTAACACTGAGTACTGGGATATCTGCATAATGCTGATTCCTTTTCTGATGCCAAGAACAGGGCTTAGGAAAGATGTGTTGGCTGCCACAGGAAAAGGAGCATCTTCCCATTAATACAGGGTCTCCGTATTGATTGCTTTTGCATTGCTGCAACCAAAAAAAAAAAAAAAAAAAAAAAAAAAAAAAACACCTCTCCAAAACAGCTTAAGGTGGGGGAAAGCTTATTTTGGCTCTTGATTTCAAACAGTTTCATGCTATCATGCTGAGGAGGGCATGGTGGCAGGGGCACATGGTGAAGACAGTTTCCATCATGCTGGACCAGACCAGAAAGCACATAAAGGGATTAGTGGTGACCAACTTTCTCTTTTCTCCTCTTTTATTCAGTTTGGGCTCTTCTATGGGATGGGGCCATCTACATTCAAAGTGGTCTACCTGCTTTCAATTAACCCTATTTGAAAACTCTCTTACAGCCATGCTCAGAGGTGCCTCGAATTCTGAGGTGATGCTACAACCCATCAAGTTGATCCTGTAGACAGATTATCATAGGATCCTTGTGTTCTCTAATCACGGCCCCCATCTGATCTGAATTGCTTTGTTCTATATTTTGATATTGGCTACATCTGATCATGAGAATAGTTGTATTACATTCTGGTCAAGTGTCTGTTAGTAGGGAAGATGAACAGAGACAACTCCAGAGAATTTTAAGATGTCCCTTCAGTTTTCTTTTTTTTTGGGGGGGTATCTATCTTTCTGTCTTCTTGTTCTGCCATCTGAGATGCTTCTAACTGTCCTGGGAAGCTGCTGTTTTGACTATACTATGTAGATTGTTTGAGTCTGTACATCAAAATTCAGCCTCTCCATATGTTGACTGAATGGTGGTCACAAGCAGGAGTTCAGAAAAAGTAAGAAATTCTAACTGGATTAAAGTGGAGTAGGAACCAAGCAATAGCATGGGAGGAAATGTGGGGGAGCCCACAGGGATGAGCAGGAGTGTGTCGGGGATGGGGCTATGAATGTCTGTGTGAGAACATGCATGCTCATGTGTGCCGAGTGTGATCCTGGTAGTTTCGGTATGCCCACACACAGTGGTTGGGTTGAAGTTGGATTAGACATACGGGAGAGGAGAGGCTAGGTTAGAATCAGTTCTGAGTAGGAGTCAGTGCTGAGCTGGGATTTGAATGATGCCAGCAAGCTCGGTCCAGTTCAGCAGTTCCTCCGCTGGTATCCACTACCTGTCTGCTTCTTCCTAAGAACAGCAGCAACATGGAACTTAGGCAGGAAGAAGGCTCCTTATCCACCCCCATCCCCTGCCCCCACTCCCTGTTCTCGTGGCCACCAAGCACCTCACAGCTGTTACAGAAGGGCTTGTCTTTCTGATGAAATGTTAAAAACACTACCTCCAGTGAAGCCAATGACAGGACTGAAACTTACCTTGTTTTAGAAGAAGCCAAATATAAATACTTAATTTGACTGCTGGGCACAGCACCAACTACAATACAAGACACTTTAAGGAGAAGCTTCTGGGTAATGGTCAAGGAGGCTCTGCATTGTATAGATCTCTCTTTCCCCCTGAACATGTCTCTGTCCCAGTACTGAATGCTCCATCGGAGCATCTTCCAAGGCTGTCGTTTATGTAGCAGAGACAATCTGAGATGACAACAGCTCTCCACAGCTTGGGGAGACGCAGCTGAGGGTGCACAAAGGAAGCTACAGCTTCAACTCAGTGGGAAGCATGGCTCAGAGAAGTTCACATATGGTGCCTCAACTGTTAGCGCTCTTCCTGCTTTGGTATTCATGCTTAGAAATAGAAAAAATAACTCTTCCTACAGCATCTGTGACTGACAACACTTTTTATGACCTGGATGTGTGGACCTCACAGGACCAAGAAGTGTATCTGACAAGAGGTGGCCGGGACTCCTGGCTTCCATTGTTTTTACCGGCATTTGTGATGTCTCTGTAGCTGAAGTATTTGCAGGGCTCTGTTATTCTTGGATGTATGAGCCACAGGTGCAGACTTGGCTCAGTCAGAGTTGTAAGAGTGTTTCTAAAGAGGATAACCCCGAGTTGGGACACCAGAGTAAGCCTTTTGAGAACTAGTTACTGATTCCCTGCAGCACTGGAACACACTCACAGATATGCACAGGGATAGATAGAAAAATGTACACCACCGTGTGCTCACAAGAGATGATGACAGACTGGCTCTCTTGAGTATTTGATTGTATACAAAGGCAGTACAATGAGATTTCACATGACAGGTCTTGCTATAATTAGTTGTCGTGCATACTTCAGTCCATCTCTTGGACTGATTATTAGTCACACTATGGATACAAGTCAAGAGATCATATCTTCACTCTAAAACCACATTTCCTTCCTATACCATTTTACTGATAAAACATGCCCTACTGGGTCATGTGATGGTTAAATATTCTCTTGTTTTCCCAGCTAAGATGCTCTAAACTTTGTGTCCTCTGGCACCGGTATTCTCAGAAGTCAATGAACTTTGGTACACTGTGTTCTGTGAACGATCATGCTGTTACTTCCATGTAGAATGGCCCACAGATTAGAGGGAAATAGTTATTTTCCTGGAATCTTTCCAGAAGCAAATCTACCCTGCCCTTTGGAATGCAACCAGTGGGATTTCGTTACTTCAAAGAGGTAGAGGGGGCCCTAGAAATGGTATTGCAAAGGTTGGACAAGCAGAGCCGTGGAGGTTGAAGGATGTGGGAAAGACGCAGCCTGGGGGAAGTGGGAGAATGCTCTAGCTGTAGACGGGTTCTCTGGGTGGAGAGAGCCCACGTAGAAGGAAATTCAAGCTTACATCATGTCATAAATGAGTACCCACTTGAGACCCCCTTTCTGCCACCTCTCTGTGATTGTGATAGAACCTCCTTGAAAATGAAGGTCACTGTCACTTTCCTGTTACTGAAAAGTAATTTCCAGTCTGGGACCCTGTATTAATTATGTTTCTATTGCTATGGTAAAATATCATGACCAAGGCACCGTGTGGAAGAATCATTTATTTTGACTTACAGTTCTAGAGGGGTATGAACCCATCATGGCTGGGAGGCATATCATCAAGACACAGGGCCGATAGTAGCAGGAGCAGGAAGCTGAACATTTACACCTTCAAACATGAGAACCAAGCAGAGCGTGAACTGGAAGGGGAGCCAGGCTTTTAAGCTCTCAAAACCTCACTTCCATTCCATGACACACTTTCTCCAGCAAGCCTGCAGCTCCTCTAGCCTTGTCCAACAGTGCTATCAACTGGGGAACAAATGCCTGAAACTTTGGGACACATTGCTCATTCAAGCTACCATACACCCTTAGAACAGTCCCTGTGCACAAGGTTCCTTTTGATGTTAGGGAAATGAACAAATCAGCAAGTGAGCAGGGATGACCCATGGGATGCAGCTCTCTGGATCCTTCCAAACATCCTCCCATTCCTTACTTCATTAAAAAAATAATTTACTTTATGTGTGTATACATTTTGCCTGCATACACGCTTGGTCCCTGCAGAGGCTGGAATAGTGTATCAGAGTTACAGACAGTGTGAGCTCTGTTTAAGTACTGGAGTTACAGGCAGTTACTAGTTGTCATGTGGGTATTGGGAATGCCGAAACAGATCTGAGCTATCATTCTACCGCCCTCCACCCCATTTCTTACTTCAATGCTTACCAAGACAGTCACTGGAGAGGTAATTAATTGGCTAGGCCTACCATAACAAAACCCATAGACATTTATTCTCTCCTAATTAGTCAGTCATTTCCAGGTCTAGTTCTTTTTTTCTCCCTCTGAGACCTTTGTCTTATACATTCAGATAACAACCTGAGATACTTTCTTTCATGGCCTGTATGTGCTGATGTCCTAGGGAACTCTTATGAAGACACTAGTCACATTGTATCAGATTGTCTCGATTCACCTCATTAAATATGGGATTGCCTTGGTAAGGATTCTAACTTTGAACACTGTAGCATTCTGTGGTACTGAGGTTTGGAGCTTCAAAGAGTATTAGAGACTCTTCTGGCACCATTCAGCCCATAAGAGAAAGGCCAGTCTTTGACTATAGGTCTGATGTGTGGTTAACAACTTTTCTGACTAGGCTTCAAGCCCTCCACCAGATATATTCCCACCTTCTCTGTGACAGCCAGGCTGCTAAGTGGGATACTAAATGGAGAGGAAATGGAGAGATGGCTCAGTGGTTAAGAGCACTGACTGCTTTTCCAGAGGTTCTGAGTTCAGTTCCTAGTGACTGAAAAGTATGTCTAAAAACAGCCACAGGTACTCATATAAATATAAATGGAGAGGAAATAGAGAGATGATGTAGCTTAATTTCTAGTAAAAGAATGCTCCAGCACACCCAAATGTAACACAGCTATTTACGTGTTTCAAATCATGGCTTCTTCTTTCTCTTTATGGTTATAATCCTCCAATACAAACAAATGCAGATGATGTTTTCTCTGTTAACTGTCGGCGAGCATTCGACATGTGGATGAGAGATAAGAAGCGGAGGGAGAGCTGGGTATGGAACGTTGCTGAACAGATTACATGTGAGGCTAGAGGTGGGCGGAGCTATCTTATGGCTGGCAGAAACCTTTTAACATAAAGAAGCACATGTAAGATGCTGTAGCTCCAATGTCAGGAAAGAACAGTGTGACTGGATCATAGCACCTGCCACCTGCTGCCTTGAGTGGTCATTTGTTTTGTGTGTGATTTTTCCCTCCTGGTGGCCTCAAAGAGTTCTTGAGAGATCTGTTAGAATGCTGAAGTGAATATGAGGAAGAAATGGAAACCTAGCTGTGCCCACCCTTGGTGTGGTGTGTGTGTGTGTGTTTCTTTATAGCATTCTGTTTCTAGGTTTACTATTTAAAAATTGGGCATTTTACTTTGCAAACAGATTATCAATAGAAGATTTTGTTGTTGCTGTTTGCCTGTTCGTTTTATAAAGGGAAAGAAAGGGGATGGAGTCGAGTGCATGGGGAGGATCTGAGAGGAGTTGAGGGAGGAAAACTGTGATCAGAGTATATTTTATGAAGACATTTTTAATTAAAAGAAGAAAAATAGCACCTAACACGAATCACACATAGTGAAGAACAAACAGATTTCAAAGTGCCCTTTAAAAATTAGACAGTTTCAGTACCCTTAATTTCACATTCAGTTCAGGCTGAGCCTTTGGTAGTGAAATGCTATAATGTATCTGCAACATGGTTCTCACCTGAAGATGTTTCAGAGACAGCTTCTTTCTGTCTCTTCTTGATGCAAGCAAGTATTCAAGACTGCTTTCTTTACACTAGTGAACATTCAAGAAAACGTGTGTTTGAAACTTCAGCACAGAGGCTCACCTAGGAAGCTGAGGCTGGAGATTCACTGTGAGTTAGAGGCCTCCCTAGGCTTCAGAGTGAGACACTGTCTAAAAAGAGAGAAGGCCAAAAGGGAACCAATTTCCTTCCAACTAACCAAGTGACATCTTTGCCAAGAGCCACCTCAGTCCACCGGTGTCTTTTATTAGTTAAAGTTCTTGTGTTTCGTTTTCTATCAGCACATTATTTTCTGAACAAGATGGCGGCTTGTGAGTACAGATGAAGGATGGAGAGCGCTTAGTATTGAGGAATCACTGGCCTCAATACCCAGTGTCAGAAAGAAAGAAAAATGACCATAACCCCATGTCTTTAACAGACGGTTGAAAACAAAACCCCACACCTCATCAATAGTGAACATTCTACTGACAGCCAATGAAAAGATGGCCTATTCATCCTCAAAACTTCACCAACAGATTACTTAAGAAGCCAGAATTTCCAGTTCAGCACGGGGGTTTCCCACAGATTCTATCCAGGCGCTACCTCTGTGCACTATGTAAACAGCAAATGATAAGGAAGAGAAACAGTTCCTCTTTCCTTGTTGAGCAACCACGCAATGCAAAAGTGATGCTTTTTTGTTTAGAAAGAAAGCAAGAGAGAGTAGTAGAATTTGGGCAGGGAAGGATGTGAGCGTTGCCAAAGGTCCCTCTGCATTCCAACCTGGGCTTTCCATGTCCCAGATCAGTGGCCATGGCTTTTGTGGCAGTTTTCTGCCAGGTCACCCCACTATTGAGGCCAGAGAACCTGATTGTACGTGGAAACCCTTTGGCAAACCGCAAGTTTCTGCAGGCCACACCCAGGGAG
The DNA here is from genome assembly GCF_963924665.1 of Micromys minutus. Taxonomy (NCBI): domain Eukaryota; kingdom Metazoa; phylum Chordata; class Mammalia; order Rodentia; family Muridae; genus Micromys; species Micromys minutus. The sequence continues at coordinate 81,118,262 of NC_137975.1, read as the reverse complement.
GCAGCGGGAGCTGATGAACAGGAGACCAGACCAAACGCTGTAATAACACAATGCAGTGTGTAATTAAGCAATTTCTGTGATCTCAGACCAAGGATGTTTGTTATTGTTTTGCCCTTCTTCACCCATGTGTCAGCTGGAGGCCTGGCTAAAGCTGTCCTAAAGCTGAATCTACACAAACAACTCCCTCTTATTCTTAGCTCACCTTTCTGGTACAGAGCCAAGAGTGGGCTACTTTTATACACCGAGGGTCAGAACAAGGTGCCTGAGTTCCGTTGGTACTGCCACCGATTCTACTGTCTCTGATTCTAGTCCTGGCACAGAAAGCACAGAGGGAAACATGACAGGCCATCTCCGGAGTGGACTCTTGGGTTCTTCCACTTGACTGTGCTGACCTTACCAAGCTTCTTGACCCCTCTGAGCCTTGATTTCCCTGGCATGTTATAAAGGGGTTGATGATGATGCCCACACCATAGCATTTCTCAGCAGTCGTGTTCAATCTTAAACACTGAGCATCACACAGCCTTCTTCTGCTGACACTGGGCTCATTCTTCCAGACAAGTGACTGAACTGTGGTTTGGATGTAACAAACTTCACCATACAAACTTGTTTTCAAAATGGAGTCCTGGCTGCTGTCTCATACACAGACGGACAGATCTGTGCATCCCAGATGAGCACAGAGATTGCATTCAGGAGAACCCTGATACCTACACTTTTAGCCCCGGTAGGCTGAGCTACTAGGAACTCTGGTAGAATCTTCTCAGGTCTTAAGTCCTTGTGCAGGGAGAAGAAGTGGTTCTAGGACTTCCGTGGACACCAAACCTGGGGATGGCTCATGTTTCTTCTAGAAAATGACATAGTTTAGGAAACACACACATTACTTCCCATCTTGCTTCCCACTCACCTCCGGATCAGTGAAAAGCAAGGGAACTGCATGAGAGCGCAGACAGAGAAAGACTGCGCATGCGTGGGACAGGGGCTCCTTGTTTTTGACCTGGGGTTTGTGGGTACCGTGGGTGTGGTTGGGCCCTGTGGATGCGGAGGCCTGATTCTGTTTTTAATTGTCATGACCTGCTACCTTTTTTGGCATTTGGGGAGGCAGCGAAGCATCGATGTTCAGGGTAAGAGTCTGGCTTTGTTCCACATTTGCGGTCTGACCTTGCATGAATTACTTTACCTGTCCCCTCAGTTTCCGGCTGTATAAAGTGGAGGTTAGTGACAAAGTGACGGAGTTCCTGGAGGTGAGAGGTGTGTTAAGCTCATTAGGCAACAGCGGTGTCGTTCCTACGGGGAACATGTTACAGTCAGGCCCTACTCATCTAGCCAGTCCACACAGAGCTTAGTAACTGTGCAGTTAGCTTCTGACAGAACCACGCAGGGTGGAGCTCTGCATTCTGCCGGACAAGACGTACATCAGGGGATACACTGGAGACCAGAGCGGCTATTATTTATGGAGTGTAGAGAATGATCAGATTCCCAAGTGCCTGAGAGTCTTCTGGATTTTGTTTTTCAGTGTTTCCGTCTGTATCCAGGCTTTTGAACATGCCAGGCAATTAAACTATACCCCAGACAAGAAAGATCTCTTCAAAGGAAAGAACATGGAGTTACAATGCTGGTGTGTCTGTGTGTGTGTGGGGGGGGGGGTGAAATTTGCTATTTTTTTTTTCAGATGAGGAGGAGCACTCACAGGGCTACATATAACACAGAGTTTGAGGTTTGAACACCTTGAAAGACCAGTGCTCAGTTCTGGCCTCTGGACCACTGTCTTCCCCCCTCATTTAAGATATTACACTTACCTGTTGCTACCTGATCCAGGGACCTGATTTTCTGGTCTGTAAATAAAAACCCCTCCACCTGGCCTAGTATCCTGGTTTCTCAGCTTCAGGCGGTACAAGAACCAGGGGCAATTGACACACTTGTACTAAGAATTTTGATTCTCTAGCCATGTAGTCATTGACAGTTACCATGGCTCTGGGGCATGTGACAAAGCAGCAGAAACCACAGTGGACTGTGTTGGTGAGTGAAGATAATGCTTTCAGTTTAGAAGGGGGCTTACCAGCACACAGCACCATGGTCTCCAACTTCCGGATCAGCATGCCCTGCAGCTCTCTACTGCTGGTGATCTCAGGTTCTTCTGTCACATACGGATCACAGTAATGCCTGTTTATCACAGGACACTGTCGGGAGAGACACGTAAAAACACCAAAGTTCATTAAGCCCCTAACACTGCTGGGTTGTGTAACTAACTCGGCCCTCACCTAACCATTGCGCCTAAATCTGCTCCACTCCACGGTCCCACCCTCGACTGACGTTTTCTCTCTTGAAGAACGTGAGACAGCTGCTGTTCACAGGGTAGCACAACAGGCCCCTCAGGCTTTTAATATAATTAAACAATTACAGTTTATTTTTACAGTTCTAGAGATGGAACAGGAGGCTTCCTAAGTGCTAGGCAAGTAGTCTGCCTTTCAGCTGCATCTCGGCCTCTTTGTGGCTTTGGCTGGGTTCATCTCATTTCTCCTTCTCCATCACATATACTTAAAAAAAATTCTGTTTCTTTTCTGCCTCTGTTTAATTTGTCAGGCTAGCTCACTGCAAAGTCCTTAAATCATTGCTTACATTTTTTTGTCAGCTTATATGTATAAAATCTTAGGGTTTGAAGGTTGTTTTAGTTGTTATAATTTTTTATCTTAACTAAAATTGGCATATTTTAAAATTATGCAGAGCCAGTTCAAATTGGGAAAGTCCTGTGTGTTTGTAACTGGTGCATTCAGATGTTTTGAAGACTCTGCATTTGAGCAAGCATGTGTGTGATCTGTCTTTGTGAGGCTTCTCAGCTGCCTTGCTGGGTTATTCTCAAGATGTGGGTGCATACGTGTGTGTATGGGGGGATAGCCCCTGACTATTCTTGTTTATGACCCTAAAAATGCTGAGGGTAGGTGAAGGAAGAAACTTAATGTTGTTTGATGTTTGAAGCTAAAAGAGGTAGTTATTAGGAATGTCTAGTCTGAGGGAAGTTTTATTTTTCAGTATATTATTATGAAAACTGTAAAATATGAAAAATGGAATCACTTCCACATGACGGGCTACCACTTTATCGTCCAGGTTCCCAGGGCAGGTCGGGGGAACCTGCACCTTACACCATGGCTTTGACCTGCTCATCAGCCAACCATGTACCCTTTTAGAAATATTTATTTCCACAGGTATGGGTGTTTTGCCTGCCCGCATGTCTGTGAATCACATGCACAGAGTGCCACAGAGGCTAGAAGAGTTGTTCTTAAATCCAAAGTACAGTGCTTAAATTCCTCTCAAAACCCCCTAGGCAGGCCTCCTCCTTTCCCAATCGCATTGTGAATGAAGATGTTCATTTCTTATTAGAATGAAGCCTAGACTACCTCATGACTAATTTGCTTTTAAGTCATTTAGTCCAAATTGCAGACCACCTCCCCAGCCTTCCTTTTCTGTACTCAACCCCGGTGCTCATGGTTAACAGCCATCACTGTTAGTACCTGAGGCGTCTCATCTCACCATAGGATGGCTCAGTTATGGGATTTTTTTAATAGCCTGTCAGAAATAAAGTTTTATTTTATGAATCATTTTACATGGGCAAACAAATCATTTTGTTGGTCAAGGGTGTTTCATCCCATAATGGTGGCAAGGAATTTTGGGATTAACCAAAATGATGGTTGTAGAACTTGATGTGTCATGGCAGATCCCGGGCATAATCTTTTTAGTCTTTTATGAATGGTCATATACGCCGTGCCCTGTGTAAATGCTGACGGGCTGCTGTCTTCGTTGTTTATGGAACCTCCCAGATGCTTGAAGACACCACAGAAAACTCTCTCACCATCCATTTCTTTTTGTTCTTTGATTCCTTTTGAATAATAATCACTATCTCAGGTGCTTCAGAAGTCTCCTTATCAGACAATGTATCAAGCACTATTATGTCATTAACTTATGCTGGGTCCCATGTCCAGTAGATTTTCCAAGGGTCATAAACTGAATAGTCCTTTTCCTAGTCTATAGTCTATAGATATGGACAATGAAACATGATTTTTGTCTGTCTAGAATATATTTTAGCATGAAATGAACTTTTATGTGAGAGAAGTGCATCTTGGGTCCCAGGACTGAAGTCTCTTGGCTGAGGGACTAAAGAACATCATGACAGGATAAAGCCTCTGTCAGGGTAACTGTGGGAGAACCTCCAGAATATATTGTGTTTCTCTGGTTGAAAAAATATTCCAAGGAATTCTCAGTGAGTGAGTGTCTGTGTGTTCATATATGTTTATCAGCAATTTATTAGTTACCTGCCTACTGCCCAGTGACAAATGACTCTAAACTTATCACATTAAGACAGCAAACATACAATTCATCACGGTTTCAGTGAACAAGGAGCATGCTTGTCCTTAACTGGGCGGCTGTAGCTCAGGGCTTTGGTTATGTTGCAATGAAACTGTCAGCAGGCTGTCATGAAATAAAGGAGAGTCTTTAGTATGATGATGGTATTTTGAAATAAGTATTCATGGGGGATGCTGACCTGACTAATGAGCACTTTATTTTTCATACCTGCCATTTCTCTCTCTCTCTCTCTCTCTCTCTGTCTCTCTCTCTCTCTCTCTCTCTCTCTCTCGTGTGTGTGTGTGTGTGTGTGTGTGTGCATGTGTGATGAGAAATCTACTTTATCAGTTTTTATGTTTATTATCTCAGAATAACAATTCCCTATCAGATCTCATGGTTACAACAATGTTGTATTATTTCAAGAGGATAATTATAGGCATAAAAATATAAGACTTAAAAAAACCATTTGCTTTCAATATAGGCCCTATCATTGTAGACTGTAGACCAGCCCTATAATGTCTTCACAGCATCCTCTTAGAAGAACATGGTAGCAGTTGTTTGGGAGGTGGGGTTGTCCTCGTCTGAAAAGACAAGGAAGGCCTGAAGAAAACACTGCCTGCCTGAGTCTGTCAATGAGCAGGAAAGAGGCTCACACTCATCATGTGTCATGTCATATACGGTCCACAACAACTGCATGGGGGTGGCATGCTGGCTCACCCTCATTTTAGAGGTGACTAAATTGAGGCTGAGTAACTTGCCCAGAGGTCATATGGTGATTGTGTGAATAGAGCTGACAATTCAGCTCAGGACTTCAGGCTCCTAAACCTATTAAGTTCCCTAGCAAAGCCTGGAGATCCTCCACGCTGTGCTGCTGGTGTGCTAGTGTGGGCTGGGGCAGCCCTTACAGCTCCTGTGGGTACTGTCAGGACTTTGTGGTAGGGTGAGGTTCACACTCTGATGTCTGAAGTGATGTTTCACTGAAGATACTAAACAGAGGTTAATGAGGAGCCCCAGCACCATGTTAATAACAGGGCCCACTGCTTCTTTGCTCCTCTTAGTTTTTTGGGGGGCAGTATAGTGGCTCTTGAAGGTCTTGGCTGTGAGTTGATAACATAACTGTGGCAGTGTCTCTTCCAAACCTCTAAGGTTCTCTGTCCATAGGTGGTCCACAGCCCTAGTCCCATTGCCCTCCTGTCTCCCTCAGCCTAGTCATGACTCATTTGCAGTACTCAGTACTGTCATGTTCTGAGGTTTTAGTTATCCATGATCAACTTGGGTGAAGATTCTAGACACGACCAGCTGGTAACTATCACATACTCTGAGGCTGAGAGTCTAAAGCGATATGTCTCCCTCCATCTTATCATATAAGAAGCATGTCATTACATCACCAGAAGCCCAACACTGTATGGCAGGGGGAAGATCTTCTGAGACACCATGATCACAGAAATTTATTATGTGTATTGTAATTATTTCATTTTAATTAGTTGGAGTTATTTCTCTTATAACACCAAAATTATAAATTAAACTTGATTATAGTTTTTTCATGTAGAGGAAGGAATATACTATTTGTATGGTCTGGCTTTATTCAAAGATTCAGACACCCATGGAAACTTGGGAATGTATTCTGTGTACATCAGGGAGCACAGCCATGCAGTGGAATGAAGGAAGTTCTGAAGGTCAGGTGGCTATGTGAGCTGTGATGTGGAATAGCCAAGTACCCACTGCTCATCAGCTCCATGGTCCAGGCTTCTCAGTCGGTGCATGTGGCACTTGGGAATCCGCTCAGAAGGCCTTTTTATTCCTCCATACACTATTCCTGTTATTCTTTCAGTTATTTGGAAGGTAAGCTTGTAGGCAGTCTTTAATGTCATGAGGATGATAAGGGGTCTTTAATTCAGAATATACTTTCCTCTTGCATCATTCCTAATTCAACTTTCCCCAGTATCTATCCATTTTGTATTACATAATATTATGGTTTTAACAGATCTGAAACCTTTTCCTAGTTTACTCTTATGTTCTATTCATTATATGCATTTTCATTCTCTAAAGTAGTTCAGTGGATGAAGGAGATAGAGCTAAACAGGTGTGTGTGTGTGTATGATGTGTATGTATATGTGTATCAGGTGTGTGTGTGTGTGTGTGTGTGTGTGTGTGTGTGTGTGATGTGTATGTATATGTGTATCAGGTGTGTGTGTGTATGTATATGTATATATGTGTGTGTCTCTATATGTATGAGTATGACTGAGTGTGTATGTGTGTGTGTGTGTGTGTATGTGTGTATGTAGACAGAGTCTCTGAGGAGGTATCTATCTCAGGGCTCATTGTGCTGAACTAATGTTACATCTTGGTTCTAAGTTGTTGACAGATAAGAGCATTAACAGGACAAGAGGTGACTGAACCAACAAGAACAGGCTCAGTAATATGGTGAAATAAAACAACAAATCTCTCATGACACATGCTATGATGCCTAATAGCTATTGTGCCCAGGATAATTGTTTTAGAGACACTAACTCTCTCAAGAGTCTGCAATTAGTGCAAACTTTACAGAGTGCATATGAACCAACAAGATCATGATTTGCCTCTGTCTTGGTGTTTTTCATCTGGAAAAGAACAAACTTTGCCCCTGATCCCTCTGTGCCATGTTCAGTAACCAGCACTCCTTCTCACACAGACTGACTTTTATCCTTACTCAGAGGTCTCGTCCATCTTTGACAGTCTGCTCCCTCCAACCCCCCACTTACCTTGCTGATACTCTCCTGACCTTGACCTAAGGTCTTGGCTTCTCTATGTTTCATGATATTTGCAGCCTCTGTTTCCTGTGAAGGTCACCTGAAGACTCTAAGCCAGGGGCAACTTGCAGTGCTGGGAAAGGAGGGAATGGAGAAGGAGCTTAGGGGCTTAATACTAAAGCCCTGGCTCTGACATGAATCAAGATTAAGGGGACCTGGGAGAGGGGTAGCTTACACTTGCAGGATGGGCCCCAAGCACCGGAACCTGCACATGCTACACCAACACTCCAGGACATGGGTAATTCTCTTAACTGCTTTCTCTGAAATCCAGTTCCTCCAAAACATTGGCAGGCAAGAGAGGATTTGAATTCTGAGCTCTTTTGGGCTTAGAAATTGCTTGATGGGATGAAAGTGTAGTGCTTCCTCTACCTGAAGTTTCCTGTGTGGAGCATATCTATAGTACAATACTTGCTCCTTTTCTGAGGATCTGCCCATTCTTCTGAGGCAGGGCCCAATATTTCCAGGTTCTTTGTATCTTGTTCTAGAATTAAATTGTAATGCACATAGACTTCAGAATAACAAGAAATAACAAAATAAATGAGTAAAAATTAGTAAGGGGCACACTGTTAAGAACTACAACCGCTCACATAAGTGAGGGCATGCAAAGGCTCCTGATCATTGTTTGGAGTTTCGTTTTATGGGGTTTAAGAGAAATTTGGTTAAAGGTATTAAAGGGCATAGTTTTGGTTGTCTTTATTTTGATTGACATAAACCATTTATATACCATTTTCTATTTTACAGGCTGCTCCCATAATATATCTAATTTTAGTTATTTGCATGCCCAGGTATTTGTAGGCATATGATGGTAAATAGCATGCCTTCCCAACAATGCTCCTAGAGGACACAATTTGGCTGTAAGTGAAGAATGACTGAACAATCTACATCTGAGGATTGTTAACAGGAAAAGAAACTTACTCCATTTTCAGAGTAGGGTGTGCATGTAGCTTGATGTCTATAGAGGTCCTAGGCATTGTTTGGAGAAGAATTTGCTAATACAGTTTATGCAGTTAAGGGTCTCAGGCTGCCACGCATGCTTGCAGAAGAAGACTGTGGTAACAGCTCAAGCCCAACTGAGTCCTAGGTTGCTGAACTATTCCCTATGCTTGCCTGCCATTTCCCTTGTATGTTCTTAGCAACAGAAACGAATCAGACTGATTTTAGAAGAAAACTCATATTTTCAAAAGTAAAAGGTAGAGAACAGCCTCTCTGTGAGAGCTCAAGGGCGCAACAGATCTGAATCTGTTTCTATTTTTAAATGGTATTATTTTAAAAAAATGGTATTCTGGCTGAAGACAAGGCTATGTGAACACAGGTGTGGGCAGCTGTGGTAAGAGAGTACCAGGTTCCATCTATCTCTTTGCATGGAAACTACTGAGTCAGAACCAGAATAGGTCCAAATTTTCTTCTATACCATTGATACGAGTGTGGCAAGGATTAAATTCACCAAATGGACAATCTGGGCCTTCTTCAGACCTTGCCTTGTCAAATATCTCATAAGCAGAAAAGATCAGAGTGTGGCTGCCAAATAAGTCTCAAATATCCACCCCATGTTACCCTCAGACCTCTGCTTCTTTATGTGCATACCTACTCTGCGCTGAGGGAGAACACTGAAGAGGTATGCCTCATGCCTCTGTGGTCACTGTGTTGGAAGTCCGCATGGTCTAGTCTAGAGTCACCGCAGGTGGCCCTGTTATTGCTTGTGCCTGAGGTATCTTGTGGGAATCTCTGGAAAGCTGTCTGGTGTGATCTGCATGTGGATCACTCTGTCCAAACCCATGGAAATGCAGCTGAGAATGGAGTGGTATTGGGTGGTAGGTCCTTTAGATGAATTAATGTCTGTCTCTTCAGGCTAGAATAGATCTTGCATAAATGTATCCTAAAAAAGCAAGTCACCACCTTTGTTTGCTTCTCTCCATCCCCACACACAACCTTCCATCATGGGTACCTTTTGTCTGTCATGTCATGTGACCATCACCACAAGTGTCTCCCAGTCTTGAACATTTGTGGTTCCAGAGCCTGGGCTAAGTGACCCTGTGCTTTTGTAGAATGCTCGGGCTCAGGGATTTTGTTATGACATGGGGAATGGACTGAGACCGTGTTCTGGACTATCCCTAAGTGCACACTGCTTCTGTTGCTTAGATTCTTCTGTCCCTACATCCAGGCTTCCCCATTTCCGCAAAGCCTTTCCAAACTTCTCCTTCTGTGGTGACTGAGGAAGAGAAAAGTTAAGTAGACTCAGGTTCAAGGACATGGCCTCTTCCCAGGCTGTCTACTTTTCTCCAGTGTTCACCTTTCAACCTAGCACAGGGCTCGAGGACAGAGATGGATAATTCAGGCAAATATACTGAAGGCTTATATTCAATGCAGAAAACGCATAGAAAACAAATCTATGTGTGTTCCAGGTGGTATTTTTACTGTAAATGTCTATCAAACCTACGAATACTTCAGCCTTGGAATACAGTAAAGCCAAAAAGCTTCTAAAGATTTTTAAAGGGATTAGCAATGCATATGAATAGGACTAGGTATGATAATTACCTCTGCACCAGTCTCTCAATGGGCAATTAGAGGATTAACCATACAATTTGATCAAATACTCAGGCCATTTATATATTGTACTTAACAGGTCTAGGAATAGATCTATTTGTCTTAATATAACAGTCATCCTTAAAAGAATCACTCAACTGAGTCATTTACCACCATTAATTAAATTGAAAGCCCTGCCACTCGGAATAACACAGCAAAATATAATGATTTTTCTGTCTCCAACATCACAGGGAATTTCAGGCCTCCCTGGAATTTCACAACCCCAAGGCATTAGTCCTGTGTGGATGGCGGCTCCAGATCAAAGGCCCTGCATATGCACACATGCTTTATATACAATCTGGATGGTCCTTACATAAGAAAAAATGGTATGACTAAGGGTTAATTGTAGAACTAGAAGGAACAATACCGGGAGAACTATTACCTCAAGTGGTAATGAAGAGACAGATGTTCAGATCTTAAGAGCAAGCTTCCTACTCCCAACAAGTGAATCACCTGCATCATGACCATAGCTCTCTTTATGAACTCAGTTTCCCAGTCAAGTTCAACAAGACACTCTCATTTAGCTATTTCCTTTACAAGAGATATTTGCTTTGAAAATAACAGGACTCTTTATAGTGACTATATTTTTTGTATATTTGTTCCTGAAGGGCTTCATCAAAAACAGTTATTATCTCTTGGATGTTGCTTAACCCTTAGGACAAAGTCTTAAAAACTGCTGTACTCTACCATGACCTCGGGGTTTGGGGCTCCAAAATGGAGTGGATGTAGTTATCTCCAGCGTTGTCTATTGAAAGTTTGGGTTATAGACAATGTCACATTAGCCCATGAAGAATGGGCTCTGGGTGCTGTGTGTCAGGGTGAGAGGTCTCCAGAGTACTGAGTCAGCTTCATCCAAGTTGTCTTGAAGGGTGGACTGGAGCACCTTCTGTCACAAGCCTTGGCCTTCCTCATCTCCACCATGGTTGTTCTTTATAAGTCTAGAGTTAGAAAGTAGCCGTGTTTGTGCATGTTGTTCTCTCTGGGAAGGAGAAACCTTTGATTAAGGGTCTGCTTCTTGACATATTGGTGCATAGATACAGCCGGGTCTGCCCATGGGGCTCACTGGGGTGGAAGTGTACCTGGGTTTTGTTGTTGTCCTTGATAACTACAAGAAGTTTATTAGGAGCAAGACTTAAACTAGACTCAACAGGGTCCCAATCTGTTCCATCTGCTTCCAAGATGACCTTGGATGACCTTGGGTGACCTTAGGTAAAATTTTCCTATTTTTTTAAGCTTTTGCTTTCTCATTAATTTTTCTTCTGTTTACTCAAGACAGGACCATACTATGTTGCCCAGGCAGGCCTTGAATTGGCAATCCTCCTGCCTCAGGCTCCCAAAGACCAAGATTCCAGGTGTATCTTGCTATCCTTGCCTTAGTTTTCTCTTTATATGTGCAGGAAACAATGCTGTCTGTGGACTCTCATGGTGACATTTAAATTCAGTGTTTCCAAAAGGACATTCTGCTTCACAAATATTTGTTGCTGCTGTTGCAGCTTGAGGATGACCCCACAGATTCTGTTGTTTCACTTATATTGCTTATTTTTTTGGGTTTATAATCTTTCATTTTAAGTCTATAAGCAATAATTGCACCTGTATATTGCATTGTGTGGTAATTCCTGGAATGTACATTAACATGTTGATCAAATGGAAGTAATTAATATCTTAGTTTTCTTGTGCATTTATCATTCTTTATGTTTATACCATACATGCCTAGTTGTATTCTTCATGAAACATGTGACGGGCTGTTCTGAACTCTGTCACCTCACTATGCTGTTGAGTTAGTCCTCCCACGCTTTGTTGTCTATGATGTAGTCTCTCTCTATCCTCTCCCTTTACTTCTAGGAATTACAACTCTCTTTGGTAGGCTGTTAGGGTCCACATATGAGTGTGTATATGTGATAGCTGTCTTTTGGCATCTGGTGTGTTTTACTGAACATCATATCCTCAGGTTCCTTCCCTGTTGAAGATGAATAATATTCCACTGGGTATATACACTGCAGCTTCTTTACTGCTATGCTGGTAGATAGACTACACCAAGGGTTGAGCCATATCCTAGCTTCTGTGAAAAGTGCTACAATAAACACAGACAGTGCAGGTGCTTCTTCAGCACACTGCTTTGATTTTCACAGCTATGAACCCAGTGATAGGATTGCTGATCACATGGGGGTGGACCACACTGTTCTCCAGAATACCATACCAGTCACATTCCAAATAGCAGTGTATAAAGGTCACACTTTCTCCATATACTCACTAACAGCTGTTAGGTTTATAACTTTATTTTGACTGTCTTTGGTGAAAGCTGCGACATAGATATGGAATACCAAGGCAGCTGTTCTGCTGGATGACTCACAAGGTGGCCCAGCAGATGCAGAAGCATGTGTGTTCTGTACACTCTACTGACTCCTGATGAACTGATGCAGATAACTGCCTGGGAGATCATGGAGAATCTAGAAGCCTACTTGACTGGTATGTCTTTGAAAAGGTACTGGTAAGGAACATTTGTGAACGTTCATCAAATCCTTACTTCTAAAAGTGTCTGGAGAGACTGTCCTAGGAATTCCAAGGGATCCAACTGTTGGGGGTAGGTTGGGCCATGAGATCCACTCATTCTTCAGATATGACTCCCAGAGCCTGACTTAGACTGCATGATCCAGAGGACATGTGTTTACTCAGAGCCACAGGTGGGTGGGGTAGGAGCTGCTGTGTGAGGTCCTGGGATGCATCTCAGTGTCCAGCACTTATAGGCACTGCCAAGAACTTCCTGTTGTGCTGACCCCAGTAAATGTCTGCAGACTGGTGATCTTTGCATGTGTGTCATATCCACATAAGAGATGGCCCAGGAGCTGTGCCACGACTGTCTACCTTGCTCCTTTGGTCAGGCTTGGATCTCTCATCTGAGATGGGCATCTGTGTCTCTGCCTTGAGAATCTGAGCTAGAAGCATACGGTTTGTGTCAGATGGGCTGGGAGGAAGGGAAGTAGAAAGACTGTAGAGCTGAGGCCAGAGGCTAAGGATCAGATACACTGGGAACCAGTATTCTGGGTCTGCAAGAATAGGTCATCTTGCCGAGAGGGACAAGAAAGGTTATCCAGAGCAAATAAGAAAGGGAGAGACTGGAAATGGGAATGGGAAGAAAGAAAGGAGGCAAAAGAATGAGAAACAATATGCTGCTTCTTGACTTTTATTTTCTTTCTTTCTTTCAAGATTTATTTATTTATTATATATAAGTAAACTGTAACTGTCTTCAGACACATCAGAAGAGGGCATCAGATCCCATTACAGATGGTTGTGAGCCACTGTGTGGTTGCTGGGATTTGAACTCAGGACCTCTGGAAGAGCAGTCAGTGCTCTTAATCACTGAGCTATCCCTCCATCATCTCCCCTTGACTTTTCTTTCTTATGAACATCCACAGACAGGTTCATGGAGTTCCTATTCTTCCAGATACAAAGGAAAGTAGTAATTTTTTTTCTGTTCTGTTTGATAATTAAACTTGCAGGGTTTTTTTCCTCATTTTTTATTAGATACATTTGAGATATTATCCCTTTCCTCTGCCCCACTCCTGTTCCCCCTCCTCCTCCATTTGCCTTCACAAAGGTGCACTACCTCTTGGTCACCCTCTTCACCCCATTGCCTTGGCATTCCCCTACATTGGGAAACCATGCTCTCCCTGGACCAAAATCCTCTTCTCACATTGATGCCAGACACTGGTATCTTCAGCTACATATGCAACTGGATCAATAGGTCTCTCAATGTGTGCTCAAAGGTTGGTGTTTTAGTCCATTGGGAGGTTTTGGAGGGTTTAGTTACTTGAAAATGTTGTTCTTCCCATGAGGTTGCAACCCCTTTCAGCTCCTTAGGTCCTTTCTTTAGCACCCTCATTGGGTTCCCCAAGTTTAGTCTGATGGTTAGCTGCAAGCATGCTCAACTGTATCTATCTGAATCTAGCATAGTCCCTGAGGAGGCATCTATCTCTACCTGGTTCCTGCCAGTAAGTATTTTTGGTATCAGCTATAGTGCTTGGATTTGGTGACTGCATATGTGGTGGATCCCCAGGTGAGGGGGCTTCTGAGTGATCTTTTCTTCAATCTCTGTTCCTCTATCTCACCTTGCATTTTCTCCTGTGAGTGTTTTGTTCTCCCTTCTAAAAAGGACCGAGGCATCCCCATTTTGACCTTCCTTCTTTTTGAGCTTCATAATGTCTGTGAATTGTTTCTTGGGTATTCAGAGCTGTCTGGGACTAGTATCCGCTTATCAGTGAGTGCATACCAAGTGTGTTCTTTTGTGACTGAGTTATCTCACTCGGGTTGATAGTCTCTATTTCCATCCATTTGCCTAGGAATTTCATGAAGTCGTTGTTTCTAATAGTGGAGTAGTATTCCGTTGTGTAAATGTACCACACTTTCTATATCCATTCCTCTGCTGAAGGACATCTGGGTTCTTTCTAGCTTCTAAGTATTATAAATAAGGCTGCTATAAACATTGTGGTGTATGTGTCTTGTTATATGTTGGAGCATCTTTGGGGTATATGCCCAGGAGTGGGATAGCTGGGTTTTCAGGTAGTACTATGTCCATTTTTCTGAGCAACCACCAGAGTAATTTCCAGAGTGGTTGTACCAGTTTACAACCCCACCAACAATGAAGGAGCGTTCCTCTTTCTCCACATCCTTGCCAGCATCTGTTGTCACCCAAGTTTTTGATCTTAGCCATTCTAACTGGTGTGAGGTGGAATCTCAGGGTTGTTTTGTTTTGCATTTCCCTGATGACTAGGGATGTTGAGCATTTCATTAGGTGCTTCTCAGCCATTCAGTATTCCTTAGCTGAGAATTTCTTGTTTAGCTCTGTACCCATTTTTAATAGGATTATTTGATTCTCTAGAGTCTAGCTTCCTGAGTTCTTTGTATATATTTGATACTAGCCCTCTATCAGATGTAGGATTGTTAAAGATCCTTTCCCAATCTGTTGGCTGCTGTTTTGTCTTCTTGACAGTGTCCTTAGCCTTACAGAAGCTTTGCAATTTCATGAGGTCCCATTTGTCAATTCTTGATCTTAGAGCATTAGCCATTGGTGTTCTGTTCAGGAAATTTTCCCCTGTGCCTATGTGTTCTAAGCTCTTCCCCACTTTCTCTTCTAATAGTTTCAGTGTATCTGGTTTTATGTGGAGGTCTTGATTCACTTAGACTTGAGCTTTGTACAAGGAAATAGGAAAGGATTGATTTGCATTCTTTTGCATGCTGAGTGCCAATTGAACTAACACCATTTGTTGAAGAGGCTGTCCTTCTTCCATTGAATGTTTTTAACTTCTTTGTCAAAGATCAACTGGCCATAGGTATGTGGGTTCATTTCTGGATCTTCAATTCTGTTCCATTGATCTACCTGCATATCTCTGTACCAATACTATGTAGTTTTAAATCACAATTGCTTTGTAATATAGCTTGAGATTAGAGATAATGATTCTCCAAGAAGTGTTTTTATTCTTGAGAATAGATTTCAGTATTCTAGTTTTTTGTTATTCCAAATGAATCTGAAAATTGCTCTTTCCAACTCTATGAAGAATTGAGTTGGAAACTTGCAGGCTTTTGAGGTGCTCAGTCGTACACAGAGATCGTATTTAGAAAATGCTACCAAGAGTGGGGCTTGTCAAAGCTGGGAAAAACCCCATTGAGTTGCACTGAGCACAAACATGAGTTCACAGAAGTATGGCGCTCACACAGCATTGTAGATGCTAAAGGAGGCTTCTGAGTGCTTAGAGCCTCTTCCAAGGCAATGCCAGGGAAGATAAAGACTGTGGATTGAGGAGGCTTGAGCAGGTTGAGGCTCCAGGACTGAGATATCAGATTGTCAAGTCTTCACTTCCTCCTACAACAACAGCAATCATCACAAAAGAAAAAAAACATCACTTTTTGCTTATCTCTCTGTGTGTGCAGTCATGTGTGACTGTGCTCGTTTGTATATGTGGTGTGGAAGTTGCAGGTCGACGTTGGTATTTAATCAGTACTTCTTAGCTTTAGATTTAGAGACAAGGTCTCTCACTGAACTGGAGCTAGCTGGTTTAGCTGGACTGACTGGCAAGTGAACCCCTAGGATCTATCCTGGTGCTGGTGTTATAAGTGAATGACATGTGTCTGACTTTTGATGTGGGTATTTGGGTCCTCAGCTTGTACAACAAACTTTTTATTCACTGCACCATATTTCCAGAGCCCAAAGGAGGCTTCTAGCTACACACACAAACTAATCTTATGGTTCCACCTTCAGATGGTGTGAACACTCCTTGTTCTTGACATTTCTATAGCCTGTATCTCTGTCCTGAGTTCTTTACCCTCACCTGGGTACAGAAAAATTACCAGGGTATATCACTGATGACTTTTCCTTTATAATTGATATCAACCTTTTGGTCACATGGAAGTTTACTGTTCCTCATTTTGCATTTAAAATACTCTTTAGGTTTGTTAGATAACAGAGGGTTATCCATCTACACTGCCCACCTTATGTTATGGTGATAAACTCCAAGGCCTTTCAAAGAAAGCCAGTGTGATTTTCTCTGTGGAGCCTGCCTTAAACCAGGTTGGGCTAAAACCCCATTCTTTAGAACTATTAGGCATTCAGGACAATGCCTTTGAACATGTTCCTATTCCCCAAAGATCCCAGAAGTAGCAGGCTTAGTTAGAAGAAGATGTGGAGCCCAGGAGGGTCTGGTGTAGAACCACCATACGGGTAAACACCATTCAATCATGTCTTCCCCTTTCCCCTTCTTCTTCTTCTTCTTCTTCTTCTTCTTCTTCTTCTTCTTCTTCTTCTTCTTCTTCTTCTTCTTCTTCTTCTTCTTCTTCTTCTTCTTCTTCTTCTTCTTCTTCTTCTTCTTCTTCTTCTTCTTCTTCTCCTTCTCCTCCTCCTCCTCCTCCTTCTTCTTTCACTCTTATCCTTTTCTTTGCTCCTCCTCCCACCCTTTCCCACTTTGAGACAAAGCTAGCCAAGGCTGGCCTCTAACTCTTGATCATGCTATCTCAGCCTTACTATAGTGTGGGGACTACAGGAGTGCATTACTATGTGAAGATCTTGTTCTTCCTTTATAAAACCCATGGCATCCTGGAGACTGTGAGGTCATCCTGGAGACCATGGGGCAGAGGGAAACAGCCTGTGGCAAGTTCTAAGTGCACAGCATTTTAATGACTGTCACCTTGAAAAGTTCCATGTTCTTGGAACCATGCAGTAATACTTTTGGAGAAATAAACAGGAATGAGATCCTTAATGATTTCTTACCTGGGCCTTGGATACAATATTATTGAAAGGAATGCTATTCTACAGAAGTGAGTGCTAAGGTCCTTCCACCAAGGAGCTCAAGTTTAAGTAGTGACCAATTGTTTTGTATTCACACTAAGTTGGGAACTAAGAATTTATTTAGAGCATCTTTGCAAGTTTGGCTAGGTGAGAAGTGCACCCCTGGATCTAGTTGATATGGGTACTGCCAGTCTTGTGTCCTCAGCAGCTTGGCATGTTGCAACATTCCTGTTGGTTTTGTTTAACATCCCACTGGGTTGGACTCTGTGAACAGTCCATTTCAAGATCTAGAATCTCTTCTTTCTCAACTCAGAAGCTGCTTACTTCCCCACCAAAGGTGAAGTTAGAACATGTACAGCAAGTTCTGCCTCAGAAGTATGGACTGTAAGCCGACCCACAGATATGAAGGTTGGAGCAAGAGATTCAAAGCATTGCATATGATACTCAATAGTTTTCTTAGCATAAATAGAGAACATCTAAATCTCTCTTGTTTCTGACCTCCTGTTACGTTGAGTTTATTAGAGGGTGGGTGCATTTGTTTATAAGGATAGCTAAATTATTCTCACTCAGCTCCAAAAAGTACTTTCCCTATATTTGTAACCAGTTATTGATTATCTGTCCTAATTTCAAGTTCATGGAGAACAAATACTTTTGTCTACAACACAAGTAGGTAGTCTATGTCCAGTCATACTCACTGTGCTTTCCTTTTTTATGAATAAAGATTTATTAGAATAAGGTTTTGCTCACTCATTTAGACATGGCTGTGGCTGCAGCTACCCTCTATTGTCAGAGATAAATGGCACACTACTTCATCTACAAAATAAGAACCAAATACCACTTAAATTTTACAGCAGAGTTTGTTGGGTGCTACTAAGGATGTGGCAATGCAAGAACTTGGAACACATTCTAGGATCTCTCTGCTAGGTGTTGAGACATGGTGATGAATGAGTTCCTGACTAGAAATCTCACAGGTGAAGTAAAGGGCCCTGTTTTATTGAGAATAAGAATGATACTACCAACCAGGGAATCAATATTATTCATAAAAACAATGATGCATTAAAAACACACCAATCATAATTGTTCTGGCCTGTTTAGAATGCGTAGCAATCCTTGTGAGTTTTTCCTAAAGCTAGATTGTGCTTTTCCTTAGAGCAAACATTAAAAGTAAGAGCTATTTGATTATGCTGACAATTGAAACATCCCCTCCATTTCCATCTCTCAAAGATAGGGGCTGCACATTGTCCTGGTATTGCCAACATCGTAGGTGGCCTGGCTACATCTCCATTCCTTCTCTTTCCCTATGTGTGGTCTGGTCTTGCCTAATTGAATCCTGTGCCTAGCAGTACTAAGCCCTCTTGCTTAGTTGCCATCTTTATGCCTGATTCTCATCCATCTTTCTGATTTAGCTATTCAACTACTGTCTCCACAAGGTCTTGTTCAAATATCATCTCATTTGAGTCCCTTCCTACTAAGAGATGTTTGTGACCAACAATTTACACATAGATTACATCATTCCTAAATGTATTCTACTTCTGTGATGGTCAATCTTCTTTGTCAGTCGGATTGGAATTTGTATCTGATCTGATGACAGATTTCCTCAGGGATCCTACTACTGTCTGATCAAATCTTCCATTAGCTCTGTCTCAGTTTCAGAGAAAGAAGTTCTATGTTTCCATATAGGCACAGAAGCATGTTCTCTCTGTCTGTGTCCCAGTTTCCACCATGAAGAAGGAAATCAGCAGAGCATAGACACTTAACTGAGAGGAACAAGAAGAAACTTGTCCTTCCCCTCTAGTAGTAAGGAGCCGATTGGGCAAACACTGGTGAGTCTTGGGCTCATATAGAAAGCAGCCCTCTAGAAACCTGAGTACGAAGTTATGCATGATCCCTGCTGTCTTTACTCTGAGGAAGTTGGGGGAATTTTGTGCTGGAAATACTCAGAAGGCCATCATCCAGCTGTGATTTCACAAGGGTGGAGAGGGAGTTATGCAAAGGTGTCAGACAGTGGCCCTAGGCATTGTTTCACCAAGGACTCTCTTCAGAGTGGTCCATCAACAGAGCAGAACTCTTGCTCCATTCATCTTATCCAGGCTTTAGAGGCTTGGGTTCTGATGACCATTCAATTATCTGCAGATAAAGGTGCTAGATAGTGAAAGGACAAATTGCTGTCTTCTACTTGACAATGGTCATTGTATACGTAGATCCTGAGACCTGGAAGGCTAAGTTTCAATGAAATACAAGGACAGAGTGACCTGACATTAATTAGGAAGAGACAAGTATGGTCAGGCCAGAGCCACCTGGCTGTCTTCCCATCTATGTTGTTAGTCTACAGCACTCTAGGAAGTTGGCTCTTTCTGTGTGGGTTCCCAATGAAGAGTGCTTGCTATCTGCTGTCTAAATTCTTTTTTCTTTTTAAATGAAGATATTTTCCCCCAGCACATATGGTTTGATGCATGCCACCACTGAGCTGTGTCCTCAGCCTTCTTACTAGTTACTCTGAGACAGTCTTGCTATACTTTTCAAGGTAGGACTTGTGCTCACTCTGTCTCCTAGGAAGGCCTTTAATTTGCAATTCTCCTGCCTCAGGCTCCTAGTAAGCTGTATGAAATATGAATTCCTGGTGAGGTTTTAGCTCTCTGTTCTGAGTTCAGTCAACAGCATGTATAGGGCTTCCGCTTGCCCAATCGGTGATGGTTAACCATCGTGGAAAGCACCTTCCTAGTGAGACTTGTTCTAGATGTTACCATGCTGATAGCATTAAAAGAATGGCATGAGGCTTTGCTTGTGAATGAGGCTTCTTAAATACATAGATTACAATGTGATTACATTGTTCTTTGGAAGTAAAAGAAGAAGCTGGCTAGGACTAGCATGCTGACAGAGCATCAGGATCACACAAGGATGACATTGTAAGCCATGCAATCCTCGGGCTCTACCAGCCTGTGGGCCATATTTATTCTGCAGTTAACAAAGATCTTTGTGCCTGCCTTGTCTTCATGTAATCCATGTATTCTCTTCACAATGGTTTTCAAATGTGACAGCCAGTGTCTCTCCTCTCCTTCCCCACATGCTGCAAAGTTGTCTCTGGGGTAAGGGATAGGCTAGCTTTATTTGTTTTGATTCTCTGTGGGTGAATTCACACTGCTTTGTAGATAGAGACTTGTCTATTAATGTCTGTGGCTTGAAATTTGCATTGTATCACTGTGGTGATACCATACCACAGGCTGTTCCTAGGAAAAACTAGCCCTTCCTGGAATGAGTTGTTCTCTCTCCCATGGCTCACATGAGCCACTCTCTGAGACACTATGTAGGATGAGAGATGAGCACTGGCAAGATTATTAGGCTGGAGTGACCCACAGGGAGGCTTGCCCTCAGGAGACATTTAACAACATCTGAGTGATTAGAGAGCAGGGGCCCAAGGTCCTACTCACAATCTTATAGAACACAAGACAATGCCATGCTCCCCCATTCCCCTTTTACCTTGGCAGAGTCAATTGTGGCATACTCATTTGCCTGCTGGTTTGGTCTTTCTCTGTTCTCTGAATATCAGCAACATAGATCTAAGGACTTATGTCTTTTATTCATACCTCCTCAGCATCTGGATATGGTCAGGCACAGAATGGGAGCTTTTGAGGTGCTCAGAATATCTAGTAGTATTTGGTACTGCCTTTTCAGATGTGCAAAGAAGACCTGGGCCCAAAACTGTGATTCTACCCATCTTGAGAGTGACAAAGCCTTCTGGGATAGTCTTAAGAAATTGGTTGCTAAGTGGCTTTTAGTGGTTCTTTCTTTTAACACTTAGAAAGAGGGCTTTTCAGAGTCTGATAAAGTGTCCTGATGTCTCAGAGACCTTGGTGCTTACCTGATGTGGTTTCCATATACTTGTGTGATCTTGAACCATCATGACCATCTCTCAGGAGCCCAGCATCATCTAGGGCCATGATAGGCCATCTCTAATGTCCCTTAGCCCAACATCTCTGTGTCTTCTTTAATCACCAATTGGCTTCTTGCTCCTATTACAATGTATTTAGGACAGAATATTGAAAGCTTTATGGGACTGCCAACCCATGGTGAGATTTATGTTAGAGTCTTTTTTAAATGCAGACTTTGTTAAGACATAGAACCAGCAAAAGTGAGCAACTATTCCACATGAGCTATGTTGGGGCATCAGGAATGAGGGGGAGTGAGGTGAGAGGACAGAGCCAAAGACCTGAAGCAAGCTTTGAATGGTACAGTCCCTTGCTAGAGGGTTGGGGTGAATATACTACTGTTTCTTGCTGTTTGCTGGAGTAGGTGTGTTCTAACAGAGGTGTGCCCAGTATGGTGGTAGATGAGAAGTTTCTTTCTATTTCTGTAGTTGCTTATTCATAACATCAAAACCTCCTTGCTTAGAACCTTGCTGACCCTGACCTTACTATGCTTAACATAAGACCCAGGCAGAATTTGCCTTAGGATTATCTATGAAGAAAGGCTTTACCAAATAAACCATCAGTGAAAGCAAACCGCAGTTAGATATGCTAACATATTTAAAAGAGAGAGACATTGTAGAGACTTCAGAATATTTCATGAATAGAGGACCCGAGACTCACTGGATCTTAGTTGAGATTTTCAGGGAAATGGATTCTGTGCTCAAATGGGCTCCTTCTGTATCAGTGTTCCTTTGAAATGCATACTGGGGCATTCTTGTGATACATCTATAAAGTGTCACTTTGGAAGGATCTAGTTCTTAGAACTGTGACTATGTGATGCTGATGCCTTGGGCACCCTACATAAGGGCTCTACCACAGAACTGCATCCTTAACCCTAAAACATTTCCGCTGCATAAATCTATTATTGAAGTTATGAAGTTAGAGTCTGGAGTGCCAAAGCCCTGCATTGAGGTAGAGTGCTATTGCGAGGTGCTGGAGTATTTAAGAGGTGCAGCTTGATAGAAGTTCCTCTGTAGGGACTGGAGACCCCCCTTCCCTATTCCTTGCTTTTGATTTCCTGCTTTGAGTATTTATCATGTGCTCTCTTGCTGTGACTTGATGTTTACATGCATCCCCCCAAACTATCAACCTTCCAAACATGCACTAACACAGGCCAAGACAACTCTTTTCTCCAGTGAGTCCATTCTCTCCATAGTAGTTTTATTTGTTGTTCTAATAACAGAAGGCTGATTGGTTGATCAAGCACGATCGATGTGGCCTAGTTCAGTGCATTTTCTGAAATCTATGGAGCAGTTTTACCAGTAAATGGAAGGAATGGTTAAATGTGTGCCTCCGTCTCTCCTCTCTGACATGGTTTTGCTCTGATGATAGTCCATCTGTGTTAAGCACTTCAGGTCAACCTATGAGAAGAGACGATCAAAAGGACATTCATTTCTGTGTTAAGGAACATTTGGAATTTAAGTTTAAATTTAGTATGATGTTAATGTTTGTAGGTGTTCTTATTTTTACAGAAGTGGCCCTTCATTAAGGTAGAGTGCTATTGGGAGGAGCTGGAGCCTTTAAGAGGTACAGCTTGGTAGAAGTTCCTGTGCAGGGACTGGAAACATTTCTCGCTCTTCTGATGCTGTCTCCACTGGCTAATCATGTGTGTGTGTGTGTGTGTGTGTGTGTGTGTGTGTGTGTGTGTGTGTGTGTGTATCCACACATATGTATGCACATGTACATATACATACACACATATACACATTCATATATACATATATATTCATATATACATGTATCCACACCCGTAATTAGTAGGTGAAATCAGTGACTGAATTTTAAGACTGCCTATACATTCTTAAACAAAGTGAGTTTGACATCAGATCTTCTTGGAGAAAGGTAGGGTGTCTGTCTGGATAGACCCAACTTCTTTCAAGGCATCAGAATAATTAGGATGACGACACTCTTGACTGAGATCTCTGGGCTTTGTTTAGAATGTAAAACCACTTCTGCAATCTCAGTGGTTGGATCTTGGTTTATGAGGATGGTTGTGGAACTCAATGCTGGTGCCAGGTGATGGGAAGCAGAAAAAAAGCCACGGTGTGCACTCTTCACCTGGAGTTACCGTTCTCCTGACGGTTTCTCTCTGTATGTCACTCCCCACCACCTTAGGTCACCATTATCATCCTTTCCTTAGCACAGAAACAAACTTACTAAGTGGTCACTCTACCCTGGCTTTTAGATTATAAGCATTAGCTGGAGGGGTCATGCCAAACACCTGTAAGTTCCCTGGGACAGTGTAAGATCTAATCAGAATAGGAAAGCAGAAAGAAAGGCGCGTACAGCTATCGGCGGGGGTGGGAGGCTGTGATGATGTCCAGCTATCTTTGCAGCTTTGTTTACTTTAATTGGAAGAGAACTGAAGATTCTGGGAATTTCAGAAAGATTAGGAAACAGATTTCAGTATTTGTTCATTCTCAGACATTTATCAAGTAAAGTTTGTTAAGTAAAATTTGTAAAGTAAAATTTTTCTTGTTATTTGCACATTTCAAATAGTTATAACCATTCTCTCTTCTTTCTAATGACAAAAGAAAATTGATGCTATTGAGTCTTATCGCCTATACCTTGTTACTTTCCTTATTTATTATTATTATCATTATTATCATTATTATCATTATCATTATTATTATTATTATTATTACTCTGTGCATTGTATGTATTTATTCACATGTATGAATATATTTGCATGTGTGTGCACATGTGTGGAGGCCAGAAGCCAATTTTGAGTCTCTTCCTTAATTACACTTGACCTTGTTTTATAAGGCAGAGTCTCTCACTGAACCCAGAGATCACACATCAGGTTAAACTATCTATCCAGGATGACCCAGGAATACTCTTTTATACATGGGTGCTAGGGATCTACGTTCAAGTCTTCATGCTAATATAGTGGTGACCTTAACAACTGAACCATCTTCCCAGACATACTGATGTTTTGAGACAAGCTCTCACTATGTATAAAGAACTGACCATGGATGTATAGCCTTATATATCACTGGGATTACAAATGTATGTTGGCATGCCTGGTTTTATCTCACCACCACCACCACCACCACCATCACCACCACCACCTCCTTTTCCTCTCTCCCTCCTCCTTTGAGAGTACTGTTGAACAGTTTTCATTTAGAAAGAAACTTTCTTTCCATTAACTAGCTCAGATCTAGTTATCTACCACACCTACTTCTCTACTTCTCTAGTTGGTCGAAGGCCCAGTATGTCTTTCTTTTATGTTGTTATCTGCATGCATTCCATGTTTGAAGGCAGTCAAACGGCCTTCAGGCCATGGTGATTTTAGCTACAAGGATTATGTGTCTGTATATCCCTGTGAGATTTACTTTTCATGATCACACTCTTGTCCTTTGAACTGTCCTTTCCTGGGCTATGGTACTCTTTGTGGTCCTCCTCTGCCTCCTGACTATTCCCTTTCTCTCAGCTCCTCCTTCCTAAAGCCCAGCGTTCTATCTGTGTTGCCATTAGCAACAGTTCTTGAGCCACAACTTCCAAGTTGCAACAGACATCTCCACATTTATTCTGTTTATAGTCCCATATTAATCTATTGTCTGTTGCTATGATAAAATATCCAAGGCTGAGGACTTCATAAAAAGGAAGCTTTGTGAAGTTGAAATTCCCTGGAAATGCTTGTGGCTCAGCTGGCTCTGTGCCTGAGGCTTCCCTAACTTAGTCGTGGTACAGCATATGGTGTCATGGTGATGGCAAGTGTAGGAGAAAGTCAGACAAGGGGAGGGCAAGGCTTTTAACATAGCTTCTCATGAGAACTACATTAACTCCTTAATGAAGCCCCACTAGACCTTGCCTCTTAAAGGTTCACCCACCTCCCACTCTCCATAGTGGGTCTTAAGCCCGTCTTGACCTACAGCAGGCCTTCTGTTTTTAAGTACTTGCTGATATTTTGCTTAAAATTTATCAGAGAAGTTTCAAATGCAACATGTCCAAGTAAGTTCCTTTTTGAGGGCAGAGTTTGTCTCGTAAGTGTGCAAACACTGATCAGGGAGGAAAGTATGGTCGTAGAGACTAAACTTCTAGATGGTGAAATGGAGAAAACCAAGAGATTGGTCAGAAAAACTATAAGGAGGTTTGAGCTTAAAATGCCTAGATAGTCACTGGGTCTAAACCCCAAGGCTTTGTAGATACAGGAAAGACAAGACTGGACCCCTGCTGTTCAGGGTATTCCACACAGCTACAGATAGTATAGGCTGGAAAAGGGGCAGACAATGGGCCAGGGCTACAGGCAAACAAATGTTTAGATAAGTGAACAGTTAATAAATGACCAGGTCATACAACTCAGTCCTTGAGACATTCTATACATTGTTGCTCTTAACTCTACAGTAAGACAAAGACCAAGTTGGTTTAAGTATCTTTCTTATGGTCAAGAGAATATGTTTCCTGTAGGGAGACCATAGCTGTGTTTGTTGCCTGCTTGGCTTCCTGTCTTTCTCTGTCCCTCTCCCTCTCCCTCTCCCTCTCCCTCTCCCTCTCCCTCTCCCTCTCCCTCTCCCTCTCCCTCTCCCTCTCCCTCTCCCTCTCCCTCTCCTTCTCTCTATACCTCTCTCTCATTTTTATCTGTGTCACATCTGGGAATGTCTCAGCTAATGACCCAGCGTTACTCTAAACAGCACCATTGCCCTGCTTTCAGTAATTAATTGAGGTGGAAACATTATATCTAGACAGCTGCTTTGTATTTTAGAATAGTTAAAATTTATTTTAAAGTGTTCACATTTAATAACTAACAACAACAAAACTGTGCACCATCCCCAGTTGGTATCATCTTGCTTAAATCTCTGTCAGTCCCTGGAGGCAATGATACCCTTATCTGCAGTGTATGGCTAAGGCTAAGGTTCACGTCTATTAATCTGCTTATGGTCATATACCTAGTAATAGCAACCAGTTTTACCTGCGAAAAAATATGGTCTTTGTTCCTATACTACACAGATTCTCAGGATGGAGGGCTAAGACGCTCTAAGAGGTTTCTAATTTTACATCTACTTTAGGCAGCAGATACGCATGCCATCTGAGATACATATTTTAAATTATTGAGTTTATTCGACCAAAAGCCATCAGCTTCCAGGCTATGTGGTGAAGCTGGTGTTTGTGGAGATTTCTGAAGCAGAGCTATTTTGGTTACTTCGTGGTGTGACACCAGGGTGTCACCTGGATAAAAGGAACCATTGCTTACAAATGTTACTTACTGCTACCTCAAATATATGCTGATGCATTTATATATTGCCTTGACCAAAGCTTGCCTGGTGGTGCAGGCTAGGAAGCAGCGCTCTTAGATAGTACTCTAAAATGCTGACCCACACAGATATAGAAGTGCCAAGGAATTGTCAACAAGCAGGGAGCAAGGATCTTCCAATGCAAGATCCATGTATCCATTGTATATATATATTTGATTTCTCTGTGCCCTGGGATTGCCTGGACACCTATATGTAGTGTATATTTAAGAGGCCTGCAGCCTCATAGCTTCTTTCCAGATCCACCTGAATTAATTAACTATTAATTAATTAATTAATTAATTAATTTTCCTGTTGAGTGTTCTAGGTTGCCACCTCCATGGAACTGGTCAAGTAAGAGCTCAAGAAGTTGGCACTCCTGAGGAGGGTGGAGCTGGGAATCATTACCCACTTTCTCTGGACAGAGCTAAGCAGGCTGAATCCTTCATCCACTGGCTTCAATTCTTGGAGTCTGGAGGCCTGGTAATCCTTCCTGTCCCTGCCTTTCTGTCCCATAGGCTCAGAGCTCTATGTGCCAGAGCCCTGAAATCCTAATTGGGAAACAGCCCTGGTGAGACTGGCCTCTCGAACTCCTTTGTGCTGCCCATTACCTGCAGCAGTTGTGGGACATGGTTGGTTGACAGTCATCCCAAATTGTGTCTTACAGAGCGCTTGAATTCTTAAGTCTGGGGCACGGGAAAGTTTGCAGTCAGCTCGGGGCAGACCATGGGGGAAGACTTGCACTCATGGGGAAAGCCAAAACCTTAATATTTCCAGAGGATTCTGTTTCTGCAGACTGGAGACCCAGAAGAGCATAGCTTGGTGGTGGACATTCCTGATTCTGGTGTGGAGTCTGTTCTGTTGCAGGACAGAGACCAGCAGAGAGGATAAACAGTCCCACAGAAAGGATTTCTGCAGTGCCAAGGCTGAGGTGATCTCTAGGACTTTTTAGAAGTAAGAATTGAGACTTCTCCTTTGGTTTATTTTGTTTTATGATTATCTGGAGATAGAAATAGCTTTAAAAATCACACTGTGGCAAATGATCACAGCCGATATTTTAAAAACAGCACAGGGAGCTATAAGAAAATTAACATGGCCTGAACTTTTGCTTCCCCATGTGAGTAAGCTGTCAGCAGCTGCAATCTTGACTTTCTCCCTGCATGTCTCTTTTTCCATTGCTAACACCTTACCTACAGGTCTCACTTCTCATTCTCTGTGTTCATGAAACTAAGCAGAGGATTTCCACACATGTACCAGAAAATGTTCACAGTATGATGAAGTAGAATGTAGCCATTTGCTGTATCTTTCCTTTCTGGCAGATTCCCTTCCAAATCAGTAGCTATAGATCTAAGAGAATCCCTTCCCCCAGAAAGGTGGTAAAGTACAGCAAATACACCAACCCTCCCAAATTTTGAAATATCTATATATACATAATAACATAACTTTGGACTTGGGATCCACATCTGAATAGTAAGTCTATTCATGTTCCATAAACATCATTTACATAAGACCCTAAAGCAATATAAAACTTTTATAATCATTTTGGACATGAAACACTATTTTCTATGTAGTGAGCAATTCTTCCCTGGGTGCTCGAAAGGCTTTGGATGACAGGATCTATTAGGTTGCAGAGGCCTATTCTGTGCTCAGTTTCCCAGCTGTCCTTCTGTCTAACCATCTTGGTCTTTGATATATGTCTGAAGAAGCTAAAAAGTCAATGTGCTTCTCCCTAAACATGAAGGCATGTCATTATCTGTTGTGCAATATTTGTTTTCCTTTGGAGGTGAATTTTGCATACAATCTGTGACATTGGCTTTGAGCATATCAGTTGATGAGTTTTGATAAAAGTAGCTTTGATAAAGGTTCCCTGCCCAGACAGAATTCACAGAATACAAAGGGGACCCTCCCTGCTCTTCCCAGTCACCTCCTTTCCAACCTCACCCAAAATGACTTTGGGATTTTTCCCTCCATGGATTGAATTGCTTTTGTTGGATCTAGAATTGCCTTGGTGTGTGTGTGTACAGAAATGATTTTACTTTTATATGAACTGTCTTTTGCACAGTGTGATGCTCTTGAAAACCCACCAGACTGTTTCAATATCATACATTTCCTGCCCTGAGCAATGTTTCATTTCATGAGTGTATGAGCTTCTGTCTGTTTACTTTCCTATGACAGGCATCTGGGTTCATTCCAGATTTGGGGTGCCATCTAGAAAACAGCTCTACAACTCTTCTTTACAGAGTATATGACATTTTGCTACCACATTTCATAAAAAATGTTCAAGAATCTCTTTTAATATTTAGGTTTCTCTCTTCTCTCATTTTGTTATAAATATTGTTATGATTGTCTTAAAGTATGGAATACCCTGGGTACTGCTGACTGTGAGCTTCCCTGTGTGATGGCGAAGTATCTTTGGAAGGACATTGCCAGGATGCTTGGCAGAATGGCAGCCACTGATGTCCCAACAAGGATCCTGGGAAAGACTTTGTCTTAAACTTCTACTTCAATTTATACAAGAACCATGACATATTTCTTTACCAGATCCCATTGGTATTTGTAACAGGACCTATGAAAGATTTACCAGCTTCCATTGTCCTTCCTACTGGGGTCATGAGAGAGTTCTTTACTAACTTTCACTGATGCTTCCACTAAGGGCCACAAAAGAGCTCGGCACACAGCCCTGCCTGAATGCTGCCATGTTTTTATGTGGGCGTTATGCATTTATGGGAGTAATATCTTATCTGGACTTTATCCATCTTCCTCTCAACAGGGGAATTGAGCATCTTTTGCAAAGTCCTGACCACCTGAACATATGTTGTGACATCATCTCACATCCATAGCCTATGATGTCATCTCATTTTCACAGGTTATGATGTCATCTCACTTCCATGACCTATGATATCATCTCACTTCCATGGTCTAACATGTCATCTCATTTCCATGGCCTATGATGTCAACTCACTTCCATGACTTATGATATCATCTCACTTCTACAGCTTATGATGTCATTTTACTTCTACAGCCTATGACAGCATCTTACTTCCACGGCCTATGATGTCATTTCACTTCTATGGCCTTTTTGACTTTAGGGTTTTGTGTGTCCACCTTAACAATTCATGGAAGCTCAGTATATAGTATAGACACTTACCATTTTTTTTGTATATAATTCTCTTTAGACATTGAAGATATTTGGTGCCAAAGGATTTTGTCATTTGTATTAATTTGTGCAGCCAGTCTTCCATTCACCCCAGACAGCTCATAGGCAGCAAGCCAGTCTACAAAAGTTGTCAGTGGATTACAGACTTTTAAGTAATTATAACAATGCTTATAGTGGGCTAAAATGAAATAGAACAAGAGGAGAAGAAAGGGAAACATAAATTAAAATCAGAGTAAAGACGTTCTTATAAATGGAAGTGTGTCTATACCAAACCTGTACTGACTTTTTCCGAGAGTAACAACTATAGGCACAGCATTTTTATTGTATGATGTGGCCAAGTCAGTCAGAGGGGCGCTGAAGCACTGGAGAGACTGTTCATGATTCTGCAGGAGCACCAGCTGTTTTGTGTAATAGATCTGAGCGCCTGTCTGTCCTGCTGTTTGCAGAGAGTCCTGAGCACAATCCCCAAGGACAGCAAGAAGGGTCTCAACCTTTCCCCTTCCATCTATAGATATGTACATCTATAGATAGTGGACTTCTTCTACCATCAAATATGCATATTTATACTATACCACCATATTACATGCAAGCTACACAAAACTTATTTCTGTGTCTCCTGAGCTCACCTCCTTCTTCCCCTCCCCCTCTGTGTGTTAAGAACCTACCTGTTCACTCTGAAATACCCATCTAAAGTTTGCTCCAGACTCTTGTTACCTTATTTCCATTTAAGCTTTTGCTTCCTTTTGTGTTTGCTTTATGCCTAGTGTGAGGGGTACCCGAAATGTCTCTGCCAGATGGATTCCTGTCTGTGCCAGCATCATTTGCTCAATAAACCTGCCTCTCCCCACTGCATTGGAACACCAACTGTGTCTGTATTATGCTTCTGTTTCAACTGAGATCTGTTCTGGCTTCTCTGTTTTGTTTCTTTAATCTGCTGTCTCTCTCAGTGCCAATGTTATTTTATTTTGGTTATGGGTTATAGCGACTTTCTACTGTGTCTTAGTAGCAGAGAAGGTCAGGCCTCCCACTTCTACTTGGCTTACCACACTTAAAACTTTTCTTCTTGTTACTTTGGGACATTTATTTTAGTATATGAATAGTAGGACTGTCTTACTTAATGAAACTTCCCCTAAATACAATTGTGTTGAATACTATTTTTTTTAAAAAATGACATTTTATAATATTAAACCTTTATTGCAATAACAATGTTTCCCCCTTTGTTTAAGACCTTGTTTTGTATTGTTTAGTAAGATCTTACAGTTTTCTTCAAGAACAGTCTTCTTATTGGATTTTAGACCACTTTATGGATTTGGTTCTTGTGACAAATACAACATTTCTCCCAGTACCCATTTCCATGGATTTATTAGCTCATAAATGTGTGGTTAACGTTAGTACATTTACTTTAAAAACGTCTTGATTTAATTTGGATACTGCCCCCAACAGGAATTGTGGATTGTATGCACAGAGTCATATCTCCAGCAGAGAAAGAATCTATGAAGTCATTCTGCAGTATTTCTGTGGGCCGTGTTCTTGTTTCATGTGCCGGGGCGTGTTGAACTGCACTGGAATTTGTGGGAATCCCTGTAGGCTCCTATTGGTAACTGAAATGAGTTTAGCCCTTTCCCAATGTTCTAGAATGCTTTGGGGGTTTATAGAAGTATCCCCTATTACACACCAAGCATTTTGACCTTATTTAACTGGCCTCTCCATTCCACTGACAGGCAGCTGGTTCCTTCCTTTCTTTCCCCCTCTCTTTCTTTAAATAAAAGCTTTCATTTCTGTAACATTTGTTTTACTATTAAAATATTAGTATTAATAGTCCCCCTTCCATTTTTGCCCTCTACACCCTTTCAAATATGCCTCTCCTTGCTCCCTTTCAAATTTGTAGCCTCTTTTCTACTAGTTGTTGTTACATGCATATATATGCACACACGTACATGCACACACACACACACACAAACACACACACATACCATGCATGTATTTTTCTAAGTATGTGCTCAGCTTGTATAATGTTAATGTGGTTTGCTTGTATGTTATCAGGGCTGATCTCTCTTGAGGAAGACTCTCTACTCACAGTATTCTTGAGTTGCCTGTAGACTTTTGTGTTAGGTTGAGGCCTCATAAAATTTGCCCCACCCACTTAGGTATGTCTGTTGTTGTTTTGTTCAGATCCTTTTTATTGGTCATGTTGGTAAGACTTTATGGGTGTAGCCTCTGACATTCTCAAAAGATATGATCTCAGAGCAAACTCCCTGCGTTTCATAGAGCTGAGGTAAGGGTGTTTTGTTGTAGATGTATCTGTTGTGACTGAGCTCCACATCTGTACATTTTGAGTGGTTGTGGTTTTCTGTAAGGGTCTCCCCATCTGTTTCAAAGAGAATACTACACACATATCTGTGGGTATAAAGACAAAAAGAGTACAGTTGGAGATTATGCTGGTTTAGTAAAGTGCTGGTTGTAGGTTTGCCACTAAGATGTATGACTTCCCTCAGCATGGGTAGTTGGCTGAATTTTAGTAGCAGGCAGGATTCCTTGTTGACTGGCTCTTCAAATCAATTAGAGAGCTGTTGGTTACTGCCAAGTTACCTGTGCCACTATTACACTCTTAGGATTGATTGTGGCATGCTGGTTGTGGTCATAGACATCAGAGCTCAGTAGGACTGCTGGATAATGAGCTTCTTTCAGAGCTTCAAAGGTACCTTCTGGTACCATGAAAAGGAGTCTGAAAGGAGGAGGCTTTCAGGTCAGTTCAGCCCTAGGGCTTCTGTGTCTGAAGTATAGTGTCTTTAGCAATAAGGACTTACCTCCCACCTCTAGGGGGCCACCAAGAGCAATAACAAACAGTGATATGTTTTTCAAGTCTCTTGGACAACCCTGACCAACAACTGAGTTGCTGGGCTTTCTTCCCAGGAATAAATAGCTATTCATCATTTTTGGTTTGAACTTGAACTTTACTGTATTCTTTCAAGTCCACAGATTTATTTAATGTTTGATTCTTTTGCTAAGAATTTTAGCAGAGACTTAACTCATAAATGCCATTCTTCTGTAAGGTTTTTTGGCTACTGTTCTAATTTCATCAGTTTTTGTTGTTAAGACTGCACTAGTTTTGGTGAACAAGCCAGTAAAATCCCATCATTCATATGCTGTGGGCATGTTACATTAAAATCAACTCTCAAGAGCCATTAGATAGCCTCAGCTTAAAGCCTTTTAATGACACATTTTACCACCAAGACTTTCCTGTGCGAGTGACATTTTTAAAAATTTCTTTCTCTTCACTGGTAACGTGAAACATTTTATATTTTCTACAGAAATACTAAATTTCTTCAGCTTCAACTTTAATGCTAGAGTGTCATAGACTCTGTTTATTTATAATCCGTTTTAACTATGTTTTACCCCCTCTCAGGTTTATGAAAGATTATTTATGTTAATGTTCATCCGAAACAAACAGCGTTACAATTTAACTGTCTTTATTTATTTTTATTTTTGCCTTCTCATTTATATTAACTTCTTAGTTAATCTTTATTAGTTACATCTTCCTTGTCTCTTCTAAATTTTTTTTGGTTTAACTTTCTCAGACACTTCCCCATTCCCTGTTTGATTTTATATAAAATATTATCTGAGTGACACACACACACACACACACACACACACACACACACATAGATAAAGTTAATTTAAAATGTGTTTTTTGAGTTTATTTAAAGGATTGTTGGAAAGGTATATTTTTGTTTCTAAATAAACTACTTTGTTATAGCTTTCTAATTTTATTGTAATATCTTTTCTTATTTTGCATTCTGTCAGATCTATGTATTTCTAAAAATTATGATTTAATATTTTACTATAATTAAACATTGGGAGGTGCATATTATTCGCTGTTATAGTGTTCCTTTTCTTGACCAATGCTTTTAATATTCATGCTGTGACTCCTGTTTTCGTTGATTTTACCTCTGTCTGGTATTTGTCCCTGCCCCTCTGACTCTGTGCCTGGATTCCGTGCTCAGTTAAAGCCTGGCTGTGTGTTAATGCACATCAGAGAGCAGTTGACGTATGTTCTAGAGCAATGAGGAATAAAGTAACAAAGCAAAGAGAAAAGAAGAAAGAAAGAGCAAATGATAAACCATGCAGTAAAACAATGAAGAGGAAGTTAGAGACCTGGGCAAAAGTCCAGGCAAGATGTAGAATATAGGTTCACCAAATTGTGCTTGGAAGCAATTTGTTCCAGTTATTCATTTGTTCCGGTTCTCACTTCAGACTAGGCCTCTGATCCTCCCATAAAATATTTATTAATCTCAAATATTTATGACTACATATATATGCATATATATACATGTATATGTGTGTACCCTGTGCATACCATATTCACACACATGTGCACATGAGCTCTACAGATGATCCACCACCTACAATGGGCCATCTCTCGCCCACTGTAAGTGGAAAATAGAAGTCAATTACTGTGCCTGACAACTGTGCCACAGCATGCTGCCACCTGTCATTTTCCTGTCATTGCACACAGACTGGGTACCATGACATCCTGCCACGAACCTGCATCAGGATGGAGAACAGGGCCATATTACTAGCTTGGGGATAGGTTCAAATTCAAACTCAAATCAAAAGTTGAAAATTCCTAAGTGGAGTCATCTTAAGCATATATTTAAATAAGAAATTTAACAAGCAGAAAGGCCCAAGAGAGGATGTTTCAATCCCACTTAGAAGGGGGAACAAAATAATCATGGGAGGCTGATAGCGAGAATGACCTAGGTGGTAGAGGATAGAGGGAGGGAAAAGAGGAATAGGAGAGAAGTCTAGAGGGTCAGGAAAATGAATAGAAATATGAAGTCTCAGGGAGTAGGTGGGGTGGGAGGTGAGGGAACCCTCTAGAAAGTGCCAGAGACTCGGGAGACCAGAGACTCTAAGGATTCAATGGGAGTGACCTTAGCCAGAATGCCCAATGTTGGGGAGAGAGAACTAGAAAAGTCCGCCTCCAGTAGATAAACAGGGCCTCAAGTGGAGAGACAGGGTTACTATCCAACAGTCAAAATTTCTGACCCAGAACTGTTTCTGTCTAAAAGAATTGCAGGGACAAAAATGAAAGATTGAAGAAAAGGCAGTCCAGTGACCCACCCAACTTGGGATTCATCTTGGGGGGTGGGCACCAAGGCCTGACACCATTACTGATGCTGTGATATGCTTATAGACAGGCACCTAGCATGGCTGTCCTCTGAGAGGCCCTACCGGTAGATGACTGAGACAGATACAGATACTTATACCCAACCACTGGATTAAAGTTGGGGACCCCTATGGTTGAATTAGGGGAAGAACTGAAGAAGCTGAAGGGGAGGATGACCCTGTAGGAAGACCAGCAGTCTCAAATAACCCAGACCCCTGGGAGCTCCCAGAGACTAAGCCACCAACCAGGCAGCATGCACAGGCTGTTCAGAGCTCCTCCACCCCACCCCACCAGCAGGGGACTGCCTGGTCTGGCCTCAGTGGGAGAAGATGTGCTGAATCCTCCAGAAACTTAAGGCCCCAGGGAAGGCGGATCTCTGGTGGGGTCAGGGTGTACCCTCTTGGAAGCATGGGGGAGGAGGAATGGGATGAAAATCTATGGGAGGGGGAGCTTGGCAATGGCTGGAATGTAGGGAAGGGTGGAGAAGTCACTGAAAGCATGAGAGTTCTGTTGTCCTCATGAAGAGGAAGCACAGGTTCAGACAGACTCTGGAAGATGGGATGCTTAGTTGGAATATTTTGGTCATCTAACAAGGTGTGCTGGAGAATGTTTAACAGCTGCTCTGAGGGAAGAGGGCCTGTGGGGCCCCAGTCATCCCATCATCCCATCTTGATGGTGTTCATTTGGCCAGCTTTAAGGTACTGCTGTCATGCCCTGATGCAGAGGTGAGAGCGCAGCCTCTCAGCTGGCCGAAGAGAAGATTCAGGTCAGCTCCTGGTTCCTACTCACACAGACAGCCAGACCTTCCAGGGCAGTGGACATTGCTGGGTGTGGGTTTGACAATGGCATGAACCACTTGATGGGCAAGTTTCACAGACACATTCCTGTGGTTCCCTGGTTGTTTTGAGAGACTTAGTCACAGCTCTGAGTTTCTAATTACAGGGTTTAGCTTTTATTTTTAAAAACAATGTGGTCTTGAAGTAGGTAACCTCTTAAGCATTTGTCCTCTGTGCTGTGGGCTCCATTCTCTGTACTTACAGTCTGCATACCCTGACACATCAAAGATTTTTAATCAAAGGGGTAGTATGCTTTAATTTCTCTGTATGAAAGGGTTAAAATGAGATGAAGGTGGCCATTTAATGATCCCGGTCCTAGAAGTCCCAGAACCTGTGCATTTTGAGTCTTAGTTTGGTTCCTATCCAGGTAGTCTATTACATTTAGTAATATTTATTTGTCTGGCACATTTTATGTTTAAAATAAGATGATATTAAAAAGCAGTTTCCATACAATGCATGATTCGCTGCTGTACAGGGAGATTGTCTTTCTGTCCTTTTCACAGAGCTCAAGAAGAACAATGAGAACAAATGTCACAGTAAGCCAGTTCGCCAGCTGCAGGGTGATGCCAGCGTCCTTTGGATCGGATTATTAGAGTCCAGCTATCCAGTTAGCAGGGGACAGGCCTGCAGATGTACATTTCACCGGATGTACAGGAGTGCCTTTTTAGCCGGGCCCCTGGAAGAAACAGTAGAGCTTCTTGAGGACAGGCAAGGTTTTTCACTTCAAGGGCAACGCAGAAAGAGCGATGCTTCAAGAACAAGCTGCAGCCGGCTGAGAACAGCCTCAGTTCCCAATGACTGTCAGTATCTTGGGTTTAAATGTGTTTGAGAATCCTACAGTTGAAGGCAATAACTCCAGTACATCTCTACTAAGGTATGATGTTACACAGTCTCAGGGCAGAGTTCTGCTGCTTCTCTTAGCAGTCTATTGGTAGGTGCTCTCCTGAATTAACTCATAACAAGGACCATCAACTGAAAAAAGGGGAAACATTCACGTTGGCTTGCAGTTTTGGAGGTTCCAGTCCTTGACCACTTGACCTGATTGTTTCTGGGCCTATGTTGTCCAGCATATCATGGGGAGCATGTAATGAAGCAAACATCATGGTGGAGGTGGGGGAATGGATGGAGAAAAGGTAAGGGAGGGCACCAGGGCCTTACAATCTCTAATGACCTAAGCCCGCCAAGCCCTACTTTTTAAACTGCCTCACCTCCTGTAACACCAAGTCAGATATTAAGCTTTTAACACATGGGCCTTTGGGACTCAAAGGTCACATGTAAGAGCCAAAATACAGCAATACTTATGTAACAGACCAAATGTTTAGCAACATTTCAAAGCCACATTATATGGCTACAGGGATACTTGGGTTATTGTTTTACATGGACAAAAAGTTGTCATAAAAATACAAAACTATTGAAGTCAAGAAAATTGACTTTGCGTGTCTTTCTATGAAGTGTGACTTCTATTGTTAAAAATGGAGTATTTAAATGGAATTACATTAGAAAAAGTAACAAACATTTTTAAGCATGCACCAAATGGACCCCATACCAAGCTTTTAGATCTTTCCTTGATCCTCATGACAGACTTAAAATTACAAGTCATCTAAGAAAGTTATTTGTAGAACTTCTGTTTCCACCCGGAGGCAACTTCCGGACGCAGAGCAGAGCCTGGCCTACCTGCCAGGCAGAACGGCGGCTCATAGAGGCTGAGCAACTGGTGAGTAGGAGACCTAGACCGCAGGGGAGCAGAAAGATCTCTGTGGAGTACACAAGGAAAGTGCACCCCCTGCCTTGCCCTGCCCTGCCGTGCCTGATCCAGCAAACAGAAACAGAACGTTGGAACTTCTGCTCACACCCGACGACTCTGAGGCATAAAACAGGGCTCGACCCATCTGACACCTCAACCAGTGGAGAAGCAGGGTCACAGACCAGATACAAGGGAAAGGTAAGAACATATCACTGACAACAAAATGGCAAGAGGAAAGAGAAAGAGTATATCCCAAGGGAACCAAGACAATCTAGCAACACCAGAGCCCAGCTCTCCCATAACAGCAAACATCGGAACTCCAAACACTCGAGAAAAAGAAGACACAGACCTGAAATCATGCCTCAAGACGCTGATAGAGTTACTTAAACAAGAAAGGGAGGAAAAGCAAAAAGATTCAGAAGCTTTTAAAGAAGAAACAAGAAAAACACTCAAAGAACTCAAAGAACGAGAGAAAAACAGAACCAAAGAAATAAAGGAATGGAAGAGGGAAATTAAAACAGAGATTGACACAATAAAGAAAACACTAAAAGAGATAACCCTAGAGTCAGAACATCAAAAAAAGAAATCAGGAGTCACAGAAGCAAGCATTTCCAATAGATTACAAGAGATTGAAGAGAGAATCTTGGGGGCAGAAGACAACATTGCAAACATAGACAAAACAGCCAGAGAAGATGCAAAAAACAAAAAGCTCCTAACCCAAAATGTCCAGGAAATCCAAGACACAATGAGAAGAGCGAACCTAAGGATAATAGGAATAGAAGAGGGAGAAGAGTATCAACTAAGGGGCACAGTAAATATCTTCAACAAAATCATAGAAGAAAACTTCCCTACCCTCAAGAATGAGATGACCACGAGCATAAAAGAAGCCTTCAGAACTCCAAATAGGTTGGACCAGAAAAGAAATACCTCCCGACACATAATAGTAAAAACATCAAGCACCCAAAGTAAAGAAAGAATACTAAAAGCAGTAAGGGAAAAAGGTCAGGTAACATATAAAGGCAGACCAATCAGACTCACACCCAATTTCTCAACAGAGACTATGAAAGCTAGAAGAGTCTGGACAGACATCATGCACTCTTTAAGAGAGCACAAGTGCCAGCCCAAGCTGCTATACCCAGCAAAACTATCAATCACCATCGATGGAGAGACGAAGATATTTCAAGACAAATCAAAATTCACACAATATCTGACCACAAACCCAGCACTACAACGAATTATAGGTGGAAAACCCAATACAATGAGGGAAAATACAGCCTAGTAAGAACAAGAAAACTCCTAAACAAGAAAACTAAAAGAAGAAAAAAACACAGACACAACTCAACCCAAAAAAGCAATAATGGCAGGAAACAGAAACAACTATTCCTTGATATCTATTAACATAAATGGTCTCAACTTCCCAATAAAGAGACATAGACTATCAGACTGGATACATAAACAAAATCCAGCCTTTTGCTGCATACAGGAAACTCATTTCAGAGACAAAGACAGACACTATCTCAGAGTAAAAGGGTGGGAAAAAAACTTCCGAGCAAACAGCTCCAAGAAGCAAGCTGGAGTGGCTATTCTAATATCGAATAAAGTAAATTTCAAAAAAAAAAAACAAAGAAAAGAAAGTTATTTGTGCAAGGTTAGCCATCCAACAACACATAGTCGAGCCAAAAGTTGAGGGTATATAGTCATTTGACCTCATGTTACATCAAGGTTAAGTAGCTGTGGTGAGGATGCAGTCACCTGTAGCCTGTTGCTACTTCCCAGATACAGGAAGTTAAGCGACCAATGGTGCACATGGCTGTGCAGAGTATGGAAGAGATGGCAAAGAGGCGGCATGTAAGTCGCGGCTGCAGATTGTAATTTTAGGCTTATCTGTGCATTTGTTGTCATTTTAATTCTTTTACATTAATATGAGCAAAGGAGAATATGGCACACATCCATACAGACCGGGGAGCGCGTCTGAAACAGGTGCAGGCTGCCATAAGGAAGGAAGCATGGTCAAAGGAGAGAGAGAGAGAGAGAGAGAGAGAGAGAGAGAGAGAGAGAGAGAGAGAGAGAGAGAGAGAGAGAGAGAGAGAGAGAGAGAGGGAGGGAGAAAGGGAGGGAGGGAGGGAGGGAAGAAAATAAGCAAATCAACAGCTAGAGAATTACTTCTGTCATGTGACATTACTTCTTGTGACATGGCCATATTCTGGGTACTGATGGTTTCACTTTCCAGGTTCAGTTACTTGAGGTTACATGGAAAACTGCAGAAGTAAACAGTTTGTGCACTTGGCATGCCTTCCGATGGTCACCGGTAGTCTAACATTTTTCATAGGGTCACTTTTGTTTATTCCATGCATTCCATTGTATGGTTGATTCATGGATCTCACATCATGACAAGGATGGCCATGGTATAAAAAAATACTTGAGGCAAGAGACAGAGACTGTGCAGGCACAGATCTAAAACTCCGCTGCAGTGTGTTGTTGTATATGTTTCTTTCCATATTAGTTCTTACTATTAGTCTGTGTGCCTGACTTATAAACTAAACATTGTCATAGGCATAAGGTATACATGGAGGAAAGCCTTGGTGCATTCCTGAGTTTCAGAATAACTGATATGACACACCTACCAGGCATCTGGCATCTGGCCCTACCAGGGTTTCTGGTGTCCTTGGCCTTCTAGTGAGGAAGGGTGAGAAATGCTTTGATGTAGTAGTTGCCCAATGAACAGAATCTTTAGTCTGGTCTTTACTTCTAATTGGGCACATTGTATAAAAGCATTTAGCAAACAAAGACATGGTACTTCCAGTTAAACTGGATTAGTGATGAATGGAAACTTAAATTTCTAATAAATATTTCCCTTTCACCATTAGGATATGTTTATGTATGTACCTTATTCATGGTTTATGAAATTCTCACTTAACTGGGTATTCTATATTTTATCTGGAAATCCTTGTGTGTATATGAAACACTGGCTTCTGATTAAAGCCAGCTAATCTCTCAGAGACCTGTTGTCTTATAAAATTATCTGGATCAGACTCAAGTACTGGTGCAGATTAAATATCATGTGCCAAACCAATGATCATGGGGTCTAATGGTGATGACCCTTAGAAGGGTCGCCTCCAGATGACCAGGCATACTGGGTGTGCCCCACGTAAGAGCCAGGAATATCAGTTCTGCTCACCTGGTATCGGTGTCGTTAACAAAGCCATTTGGGGTTGGCCCTCTCCTCTCTCAGAGGTGCTGGCTGTTGCTAGGTTTGTGATTTGAAGGTTTTTCTTTTGAGATTATGATATAATTACACCATCTTCTCCCCTTTTTTTCCACTTTCCAAACCCTCTTAATAAGAATAAGAACAAACCCATTTATTCTTTCTTGCTCTCTTTCAAGTTCATGACTTTTATTTTATCAATTGTGTATGGATATGTATGTATGAATATTTAAAATATATATTTTGATCTGCTTTAAAATGTTACTTGTATGTATATATTTTCAGGGCCAGCTGACTATTGCTTAACAGACAACCAATTGGTATGTTTTTCCCTGGCAAAGTACTATTTCTCCAACTTTCTGTTGCAAAAGGAAGTTCCCTTGATGAAGGTTGAGGACCACTTTTACCTGTAGATATAAAGACAAATGGAGTACAGTTAGACGTTATGCTGATTCAGTAAAGAGGCTGTTACGGATTCTCTGCTAAGATCCAGGACTTTGCTAGCTCTGAGTAGCTTGCTAGGTTTCTGGTACCAAAAATATTTTCCCTCTTGTTGAGTCCAGTTCGAGAGCTGTTGGTTATTGCCAAGGTACATGTGTTACTACTAGACCCTTACAGTTATTGTGTCATGCTAGATAGTGTGGCTCCTAGGTAGATAAAAGACATGGATTTTATTTCTTGATTCATCCAGTTAGTCTGTGTCTTTTGACTGGAGAACTGAGGCCATTAATATTTATTATTATTATTATTGAAATGTGACATACATGGGCATTTAAAATAGATTAATTGGTTTTGCCTCTGAACTCCACTCCTCAAATAAGCCAGAAGTAAATAATCCTGTCCCATAGAGTTGGGGCTGGATGAAATGATAGGTTGGCAGGACATGTGATGGCAATTCTTAATTGTCAGCTTCTGGTTGGACGGGCATGCCAGGCTTTCCGCTACCTTCACTTCTCTATGAAGTCTTGGGCTCTCTACCTGGTCCTCTGAATCTTGAGTTCTGCCAAAATTGCCTCCACTTTCCATAGCTAGCCAGCAGACATGTCCAAATGAAAATCAGGCCCTCAGTGTAGTGTAGTGCCTCTGAGACTTGTTTAGAAGAAGCAAATTCTGTGGTTACAGTGATAGAGATAAAGTCTGGCAATGTTTCTATGTTGATTTTTTTCTTATTTTTATTAGCATGTATTACTTATATAAATAATGGTTTTCATCCTAATGTTATGTATGTACATAATGTGCTTTGATTATACTCACTGTCCCCTTTGCTTTGTCTCTCTGTCCCCTATCTTTTGTCCCCCTTTTTCCCCTAATAATCCCTCTTCTATTTTAATGTTTTAAAGGAAATCTAGATTTTGCATAGAGAGAAAACTATATTATCTTTCTGAGTCTACTTATTTTGTTTAATATAATGAACTCCAGTTCTGTTCATTTTCCTACATATGATTTAATTTTGTTCTTTACTCTTTACAGTTGAAAGATACTCTATTGTGTGTTTTACCCATTCAACTTGTTGATGGGTACCTATGCTGATTTGGCTGTTGTGAGTAGTTGGCAATGCTTTGACCTTCTGCTTGGTAGGAACCAAGAGCCTGAGAGTGTCTGCAGAAGGCCTCAGAGGACTTCAGTGAATCTCCTGGCTGAGCAACATCCAGGAAACTGTTTATGAGGCTCCCGTGCCCTCTAAAGTGTTTATTTGTTACAGAATCTGAAGAGGAAAGTGCACATGTTTACTTCAGGTCCCAAGTGACTCAAACTGGTGTCCAGGGTGAAAGGGAGAAGGATAAAAGTAAGGGAAAAAAAAGAAAAGAAGGCTCTGAAGCCAAAGCCGAGCTGTGATAGAAGGGGTTACTGATAGTTGCCAAGTTTAGCTACAAGAAACTCCTAGATACTTGCAGAAATGTTGGAGCCACGTGGGGAGGGTCTCAGATGCCAGAGAGGAACTTGAAGTTGAGTTACTCTGATGGGGAGTCATTGGTGGCTACATATCTAGAATGTATGAGCTCAGGATCATGGCTCTGGTCCAGCAATCATTCTGGGTGGGCTGAGGAGTGTGAGGCACCTGCACACCGATGTCCAGGTGAGAGTGAAGTAACCTCACCTGTGAGATGCAGGAATGGGAAGCTGACATCAGTGGCCCTTACATCTTCACTGTGGTTGCTAAGCAAGCCACCAATTAAGAGATATCATAGAAGATACATTTTGAATGAGCTGCTAATCACTCGGAGATTTAAAGGGAGAAGGAGATCAAAGGGGGCCATAGATGAAGGTTGAAGGGCTTCAAAGGATTGGAATCTGGCTTTGACCTTCAGCAGATTATTATTTTTAGAGTATTATCATTGCTAGGATTAGGAAATGGCCAACCGTTCTACCCTCCTTCAGCATATAATTTCAAAAGATACCCTCTTTATTCTTAAAAAATCTTACTGGGGAATGTGTGTATTTTGCCACTACTTCCAAATACTGTAGTGTCCACACAGGAGGAAACCCTGCAGGCGGCCAACTACCCACATGGGATTGGAAATGT
Organism: Micromys minutus; assembly: GCF_963924665.1. Classification (NCBI taxonomy): domain Eukaryota; kingdom Metazoa; phylum Chordata; class Mammalia; order Rodentia; family Muridae; genus Micromys; species Micromys minutus. Next base: position 81,075,450 of record NC_137975.1, on the reverse strand, counting down.
AGGTTGTACTGGATCAGGCTCTTCCTTCTGACACATGGCATATGGGTGTGTCAATCATCAGTGTGGCTTTCTGGAGAGAGTGATATTTTTAGGACAATACTGTGGCTGGGAGTTAGGAGAATCTGTTCCTTCACCTGGGCATTATGTTGTCCTGAGCTTGAGTGAGCCTTGGACATGAGCCTGCAGAAGCCCAGAGGCCTGTGCAGTTGCATGATGTATGGCTGCCCTCACCCTCTCTCTGCATGGATGGCTATCCACTACCCCAGGGTATCCCTGGTGGAATATACCAAAGGAGGAGCTGAGTGGGACTGTGCTTTGCTGCAGGTTCTGTGACTCATGTCAATGGTATAATCTTGGCCTGTTGGAATGATTCTACTTGGAGCCAGACTACACACAGAATAACATAGCATATTAGCATCAACCCTGTCTGGGCACGCACCTCTCTCCCTCTGCTTGCTAGCTCATGAAACTTTAAGCAAGTTACGTGGTTTATCAGTGCTATGGTTTGTGTGTCTCCCCAAAAGTCATATGCTTTAAATGTGGCAGCAGAAGGGAGAAAGCCCACAGGACCTCAGTCCTAAACAAAGAACCACAGGCAACTAAGGATGCTGGCATGCAAGATATAGCTTTCCCCAGGCAAGAGCACACCAACTGGTTATCCAGAATACTGGGCCAGCCTTTAAAACATACATACAAGTGACACTATACAGAGTGAGCAAGTTTCATGCTTATATTTAGGAGTGTGTGTGTGTGTGTGTGTGTGTGTGTGTGTGTGTGGTGACAACAATTAATAAAATAGAGGCCATTAATTGGATTGGGAGCAGGGTTTGGGATACATGAAATGGGTTGGAGGAAAAACAGGGAAGGAAAGAAATGTGATTATATTATAATTTCAGATAATAAAAAATCATAAGAAAAGAGTAGATGATTTCCTGGAGAACTGCAGCTGCACTGGGGTGCACACTATTCTTCCCATGGAATGTTGGTTCTTGTTGGGCCATTTTAGAGAGGCCAGCTAGCATAGAGGAGAGTATTCACATAGACAATTCTTTAAATATCAAGGGAGAGATTGCCTGATACAAAGAATTGATATTGAAATAGTATTTAGTAGACTGTGAGGTGCTCTGAGTCAGAGATGAAATGTCCTCTGAGTTCACATGATGTTCATATGAGAAGGCCTAGAAACTGTATTTTTATATAATATAATGCCCAGTTAAGTAGGAACTTCAAATAAAACATGAATGGGTCATATATATATATATACATATATATATATACATATATATATATACATACATATCCTAAATAATACAGGGGGGATGTTTATTAGAAATTAAAATGTTTTATTTAATCATGTTTAGTTTAGCTGGGAGAATGATTCTTTTTATTTGCTAAGTGTTTTTATACAGAGTGCCAAGTTGAAAGTAAAGGCCAGGCTGAAGATTTTGTTCATTGGGCAACTACTACATCAAAGCATTTCTCACAATTGCCCCTTCTTCAGCAGCAGCAATGTCATGTCCGTTACCCTGAGATTCAAGGACTTTCTCTTCTGTGCATTTGTGGAAGCTGCCTCATCCCTACCCCTATGACTGGCATTCTTTCCCTACCTGGTTCAGCTCTCCAACCCTAAGCTGTTCCCTCAGAGTGTCCCAGACTCTGTGACTGGCCATAGAATCATCCTCCTCTCCAAGGTACACATTTCAAGACTGTTGGTTGGTATTATGATCTCACATGCACAATGGCTTTTCCCCATGTATACTTTATGCCTGTGATAATGTTTATGTTAGGCACACAGATTAATAGTAATAGGTAATACAAAGAAACCAAAGTTATGTCAACATACTGTAGGAAAAAATTGTAATGTGTTTCTGTGTCTCTGCCCCCATTGTCCACAAACCACTGCTTTTCCACCACTTTCAGCAGATACCGAGTGGCGTCCACGGCCGTCGTTCTTAGACTTCCTGGCCTCTACAATCATGGACCAAAATAAATCTCTCGCTTATCATTTATTCAGTCTCTGGTATCATTTATTCAGTCTCTGGTATTCTGCTATACCAAAGGTTTCCTCAGTGTGCAGATTACATGAGATATACATAAAAGTTGCATGTGATTGGTATGCCTTCAACAGATTGCAACTTTTGTTATTAGACGGTTTCTTCTACAGCTCCATGCTTATAGGACAGCCAGCCAGTGCCCCACTCTGACGCTCTTGCATCATCAGATTATCTTGGCTTCATTCCCAGGCTCCAGTATTTCCTTTTCTCTCATTTGGATCCCATAGCACAGCAGATCAAAGTGAAGTGCATCCAGGAACTGGGGACAAGGAAGCTGGAGAATAAGAACAAGATTCCAGACAGAGAGAACACAGGAGAACTCTGCATAGTGACTGTATCCTCTGCTGACACACTCGCCAGCACACACACACACACACACACACACACACACACACACACACACTGTATATTTAAATATCCTTATGCACAACAATAGCTGGGCAACTGCCTATCCTCCGTGCTGTTAGAATCTATTTTCCCATCCATAACTCTGACTTACTATTTACTAATTCCTATGTTCCATCTTGGCTGCTTTTGACCCAATTGAGTAGTCCCCTGGGCCAAGTTTTCTCGACCCTTTTATATGACGGCTCTCTTCCTTCCTTCTGTACATTATTTTTCCATGACAGCTCTCTCCTGTATGTTCTTACCTTTCCATGGTGGCCTTTTGTCTCCTTCTTACTCCTGGTCACAAGCCCAGGAAACCAAAAACCCCACCTATCTCTCTTCTCTCTAGCTATTGGCTGTCTGGCTTCTTTATTTACCAATCAGAATGAACTGGGGTGGGGGAGGGCAGATTCCCAGAAGCTAATTGCAGACTCCAGATCTTGGGGGCCAAAACTTAGCATCACAATAACAGCAAAAGATAAAATGTCAACAACAGAGGCATTTAAAGAGGGTAGAGGGCAGAAGTGAGAACCAGGTGGAAGCCATTCTTTGTCACAGAAGGAAGGGAGATATTTAAGCACCAGTGTCTGGCATACTTATTCCTGAGCAGCCAGGCTATCAGAATGTTTGTACAGGTTGAGCTTCAGAGGTAAATCCATAAAGCAAAGATGCCTTTTACACTGTCATGGCACAAAGCACAGGGTGGAATATTTTCAAAATCAAAACTGAGTTCCCATTTAGGCAGAATTAAAAAGTTCTATATGAACTTGCCTCAGTGACACAGCCTCTCCCTGGCCTGCACAGAGGAAGACTCCAGGATCAGTGTCTTAGATACTTGTCAATATTACCAATGTCTGCATGTGAACCTGCTCTCTGCCACATGCTGCTTGGCACTGGTGAGAGCTGCTGGTCTTCAGCAGCACGTGGTCTGCATCGTGGGGGTGTGGGAAGGCCCGTTGTTTCTATGCTTTCTGGTTAAGTATGTGCTTGTTGTTAGGGTCAGGATTCCCCTGCTCAGACAGTCTCCTGGAGGCTTTTTGCAGGCAATTGCCACAAGCTTCTCCCCATCCATAGGACTCTACAGAGATTACAATTACAATTACGTCATTACAATGACGTTTTAAGGTTTGATATTGCTGATGCCAAGTAATCCTTACTGGCAATAACAGGATATGAATGCCTCCTCAGGCTCTGCCAGAGCCATACTGATACAGAGGATGCTTGCAGCTCACCATCAGACTGAACACGAGGACCCCAATGAAGGAGATAGAGAAAGGACTGAAGGAGTTGAAAGGGTTTGCAGCCCCATGGGCAGAACAAAATTATCAACTATCCAAACCCACCACAGCTCCCAGGGACTAAAACACCAACCAGTGAGTTTTCAAGGAGAGACCCATGGCCCAGGTGCATATGCAGCAGAGAATAGCATTTTCTGACATCAGTGGGAGGAGAGGCCTTTGGTTCAGTGAAGGCTCATTTTCTCAGTGTAGGGAAACGCCAAGGTGCTGAGGTGGGAAAGGGTGGTTAGGAGAGGGAGCATCTTCATGGTGGCAGTGGGAGGGGGGATGGGATTGTGGAAAAGGGATAATGTCTGAAATGTAAATGCAGAGAATTTCCAATAAAATTTATTTGGAGAAAAAAAGATTTGATAAACACTGGAGTTTATTTATTATTTGTATGTTTTGGTTTTACTTGGAAAGGGAAGTATACCAAGTGCCGAAAAAGCACCGAGAGCAAATCATGGGTCCTTCTAAAATGCATAACAATAGCTGCTGATGCTTTATGCAGAAAGTGAATCATGGGGAAGAGATGCTCTTGATGAAGAGGAAGTTGCTCTGTAACCATAAAGGATCCATCTTTACCTCAACTGCAAACTGATGAGTCAGCCTGACAGAGAGACAGACATATCAGGTGACAGGTAGACAGTAGGTAAGACGGATACACTCATCTAAACAAACATGCCACCGGAGACTGTCCTATAGGAGCCTATGGTGAAGGTGAGATGAAATGCCTGATTAAGGAACAGAGCTTTCACGTCTAGAGTAACTAAAATGGCCCCAGCTCCCTGCAGGTGCCATAAAGAGAGCTATCATCGTGTTCCTTAATACATTTCTTTATCCGTTTCTCCCAGGGGTAAAATCACAATGTGCTTATCAACAGATGCAAGGGCCACTCACTTGCTGCTCAACGCCCTTCTCATAACTACATACACCCTCTGCTCTCTAACATAGGTGTTAGCTTCCTTCTTTCACTTTGGCAATTATATGTATGAATAGGATGTATTGTGACTGTATTGGCTCAGTTCCTCTCTTGGTCCCTCTTACACTCTTGCTGGTGCCTTTCCCCCAACTAGACACCTTCCTACCAGCCTGGCTTTCAGTCATCTATCTCAGCAGGTTGATGAGTTGTGAGTCTCTGCATTAATCCTCACCTTTTGTTGGAATGAGCTGGAAAAGCTTCTGTAACTCACACGGGGAGCCCCATTCATCTATTGGTAAAACATAAATGTTCCAATTTGCAAAGCTTTTAGCAGCACACTTTTCTCTAGGGTTTGGGGTTTAACCAGCCATAGGCTTTTGATCAGCTTTACAGTGCAAAGTATGAGCTCTTTAAAAATAAATTGGGTCTCAGATCCAAGTAGTAAGTGGTTGGTTACTACCACAATAGTCATGCCACTATTGGATCAGTGAGCACATCTCTGGCACACTGGAAACACACCGCATTCTGTATACACCAGGGAAAGACTGATGACTCCTTTTCCCCAGCAGTTTACATAACTCCAGTGCTGAAGACACTAGCCAGCAGGGAGGAAAAGTCTCCTGCTTTCTGTAAGAAGACTTTGGGATTGTATATTTATTTTGTTCTTCTGAATCATAGGAACAGTAAGAAAGGTATCTAAAGAATGCTCATTTATTTTTGTTGGCCTAATTGCCTCCATTAAACTTAATTGTCATAATTGCAGCTTCACTGCCGTAATTGTTCCCGTTGTCTTTATTGGGTTCAACAAAGGCATTGTGAGTTCTGTGCAGCTGTTTACACGGTGTTTGGGTCTATTATGCTTTGCCTGGCTTGCTTCCCGCTCTTTAGGATTACATAGTTCACCCTGTCTCTTCTTTGAGGGGAGGACAAAGAAATGTGACTGTCGTCAGCTTCTGAGAACATGAAGAAAGCAGCCATACGCATACAGTGAATCACAGTGTCTTTGGAGACATTCTTGTCTTGGTTAAAGGCAGTTAACTACAGAGAGACTGCTCAGCAGGCACTTTATTTGCAGTCTCTGACTGACTTTTCTCAACAACAGCTATCTGTAGTATAATCATGGTGTTTCAGAGCACAATAAAACAATGAGACCAAGGTCACAGAGTTTGGAGGATCCCCATGTTTGAGATATAAACCTAGGCAGGCTTTAAATATTGAAAAATTCTATAGCAATTAGTGTGCTCAGGCCCAGCTCTGAGATGTGAGGTCTGTTTGCTGGGAGGGTGACAGTCTGTGTTCAATGCTCCTAAGTGGTTTTCACCATAAGGGGCTTCTCTGTTTTTGTTTGTTTGTTTTGTTTTGAATTTGCTATTATTTTAGAAACTTTTTTTTTTTTTTTACTTATATTACTCTTCTACTATAGTCTTCCTGCAGTGGTTTGAATAAAAATGACCCCCAAAGGCTATAGGGAATGGCACTTATAGAAGGTATGGTCTTGTTGGAGGAAGTCTGTCAATAGGGAAAGGCTTAGAGGTCTCAGAAACTGAAGCTGAGCCTAGTCCTCTGCCCATGGATCCAGACATAGAACTCACAGCTCCCTCTCCAGCACCACATCTGCCTGCCTGCTGCCATGCTTCCTGCTGTGGTGATAATAAACCAAACCTCTGAAACTATTAGCCAGGCCCAATTAAATGTTTTGCTATGGTCATGATGTCTTGTTCACAGCAGTAGAAACCATAAATAAAACATTCCTTTTTATATATTTACTTACAACACACACACACACACACACACACACACACACACACACACACACACACACACACACAAACCATAATGCAAACTAACACAAACTTATGGTTGAGCATCCCCAGCAAGTAAAACTAGTTCTATGCCAAACACTTTCGTTTCTTCTTTTGCTGATTTTCGTCCTTCCTTCTTGGCTGCCTAAGCTGGATAATTGAGTTAACCTTGACTCCCCAGGGCCAAACATCTCAATTATAATCAACTCTTGTGAATCAAATCCAAATTTGATTTGTGGAGTGGTTCTGTTTCCTTAGCTTCTCCTGATGGGTAAGCGTTTACTTCAACCACCACCATTGTTTCAAACCCCACTGACTTTTCTTGAAGCAGCCTAGCTTTTACATCTGTGACTTGGATTATATTTCTTTAATTGATGCACCCAACCAAACTGTCTCCTCCTCATGACATTTTCTGTTTGCTGCCAACTGTTTTTTCTACAGGGCATCACAATCAGCTTTTGGGGTTATCTATGCCATTACTGGCAAATTTCAAAGATGTCCAAGGTATGCTGAATTAAGATCACACTTATGATTCTGTCCAGGAAGGCCCTATGCTCTCAGGATTCTGCAGCTAGACTATATTTTGTTTCCTCTCTGGCACCCCGTGCTCTAGACACTCCTGACTATGGGCAGCTTCCCACACAGCCTGTTCTCTTGCACCCCCTTACAATTCCCTCTAACTAGATTCTCTTCCACATTCCATTCCACTCAACTGTAGATCTCTAGTAACTGTAGATCTCTGAGGGCAGTCAGTATCACTCACTTTCAGAAAATCATTTTCTTAACTTGTGACTTCACACGGCTGAAATAGGCAGCATCTTTCTTCTGCCCCTTTCTCTGTTCACACCACGATTCTCTCTCATCCTCATCCTCACCTCAGTTCCCGCTGAACAGTTGCTCTGCACTCATTGGTTTCCTGTGCGCTGATGACCACAGTGTGAATCTTCCTTTAAATACAGTTTCAGCTGCATCTCAGAACTTTATGAGATGTTTGCATGTTCATTAAGTGCCAAAAACACTCTTTATGATTTTCTCTTTTCTTATTGACCCACAAGTTAACAAACAGTTTTGTTTTCAAGCAGGTAGGGGTGTCCCAGGAAGTTTCCACTCATATATTCCCAATGTAATTCCATGTGGTGCCACAGCACATTTTGTTTGATTTATGTTATTTCATTTATCTATAACATACATTATTTACAATGTATACTATAAATAAACATAATAATTTATGTTATTATCATGGTGGAGGTCACCATGATAAGTGTTTGATTTGTACTTGAAAAGTGGGCATTGATGGAGTAATATGAATTTTTTAAAATATATAATTAATTTACATTGGTTGGTACTATCATTTATTACCTATTCAGCCTTACATTCTTCACTTTATGTCATTGTCCTCAGAAGCACTACCTTTTAATAAGGGCGAGAATATATTTATATTGCCTTATAATCTGTTTATTGACAATTTCAGTGTGTCATTCTGTCAACCATTTGACATTTATTTTGGTATCTGATGTGAGTTAGGTATGAGTCCTTTGCTAAATAATCCATTTACCCTTTAACTAAACAATTCAGACTTTGTTATATGTCTGTCATGCATACACAGTCACACTAATACATACAATCACCTATGTACTGGGAAATTATCTTATATTTCATTTATCTGACTCATTCTTACTCCAAGTTATTCAGTCTTGATTTTTGCACATTTCTAACATGTATTTGTATCTGAGCCACACTCCTCTTCTTGTATCTCTGACCAAAGGTTCTTTGCTATTACTCTGGATGGTGGTTGTTTGAGGCTCATTCCTATGTAGGTTTCTTTTAAGTCTCTGGGTTTTTTCTTATACTTTCCTGCCCTATTAGCCAATTGTCTGGCATTTGTATGCCTAATAAAAATACTCTGAGATGTTTTCCTAAGGAATTTTTGATGCTGCTCAATGAAGATAATATCAAAGAACTGTCCTGTCGGGATCTAACTTTTTGGTATATGGCAGCCAGGTCTTCTCTGGGCAATGGTGAGCAACACTGAAGACTTCACACTGATGTCAATAGTTGTGGAAGTGATATGTGTTCTATTATCTTGACAGCTGCTCTCCACACTCAGCCTCAGCTTCTTCACCAACCATGGATTCTTTAGTCCAACTTAGAGTTTACTGGGCTCTCATTTAGAAGTAGGTTAGTATTCTCCACCTCGTACAGATGGTGGCCAGGTGAATCAGCTGTTGCAACAGGTGCCTGAAACAACATTAATATAGAGTTGAAAAGAGCTTTATAGATGAGGCAAGGGAAAGCCCCCTCAGAGCTTTGATCTTCTTAGCAACCCAAGGTGGCTAGTGAGGAAGGTAGAGCTGGTACCCACGTGTCTTAACTTCTGGTTGACTGCCTTGTCCCTAGGGTTTGCTTCCTCTTTGACCTAGGATTGGCATTCCTGATGATGAGGGTGGATACTCCATCAATATACTCTTGTTGTCTCTTCAGGGTCTGCTCAAGTGAATAGTGTTCATTACTTTCTTACTGCACTTTAACTAACTCTTTCAGCCAAGCCCCTGGTTTAGCCAGATGCGAAACTATCTCACTGGGTCATAAAAAGAAATGTATCGCTGCCAAACTAATACTGTTGTTGCATGGCCAATAAAAAGAGTAAAAGCTTCCTATAAGGACAATCAATTATTTATGGGCTGTGGAAAATGACATCAAGACCCCTAATAACTTAAATGGAGACCAGAATTCTCAGAATCCATTGATAAATATCTGGAATCTTTGTCCTTTTTCTTTCCTCAAAGATTCAAGACACTGTTGCTTTTCATTGGCTCCCTTGTTAGAAATACTTGGTAAATTTTGTTTGAGGAAGGGACATATATCATTGATGAATGAACTAAATTTCTACTCCCATAGAATGTGTATGTGTTCTATATATCATTGCATGGCAAAGAATTATCACATACACTTCCTGTACTAATTAACTTCTCATTGTAATAACAAAATCCTTGGGTGACTCAACTTAATGAAAGGAAAGATTTATTTTGGCCCATAGCTTCTGAGACTTCAGTTTATGGTTGCTAGGCTCTACTGCCTTTGGGTCCATGGCTTACCACAGTGGAAGCACATGGCAGAGGAAGATATGCCCATCTCAAAGTTATCAAGAAGAAATGAAAGCGATGGGGTCCCAATATCATCTTCAGGGGGTTGGTGCTTTAGTGACCTAACTTACAGTTATGCTGCTTAAAGGTTACTGCCAATATATTACTGGACAGAGAGGCTTTTTCCTTCTTCCTTTCATGGTCAACATTTATTGGTTTTTGTTTTTATCATACCAACAATTCTAATGCTAAAATTCAGCCTCCCCTTTCTCTTGCTGCTATACAGGTACAGGGGACATTAAACACGTAGGCCAAGGTAGCCCCTAGGCTTGAACTGGCTTCTGCTGGGAGCCTAGTCTGAGTTGCAGTTAATTCTGAAAGGTATTGAAGGATCCAGGATATTGTCCATGGCAAAAAAGATGCAACTTCTTTGCTGTTGTTGTTTGGCCGTTTTCCATAGGATCCAGATTCATATCTGAGCTCAGCATGTTCTGTATGTTTTCCCACATGCTGGGACAGGCTGCTCTTGAAGACAAGACAGGAGTGGAAAGAAGAGGCGTGCTTATATACACAATCATTTGTATTTTGAATCTTTCACCAAATGGAACCAGCTTCAAGCCTAACCACTCTCTAGGTCTTGGGAACCTGTCCCATGTAGTTTCATGCAGATGTCCCCCAATCTGGGACCTGTTCTTTATGGTCCCAGAAAGACACCTTTCCCTATCCTTTTGATGTTCTGCCTGAGTCCTTGGCAGAAGTCTAGCTTATATTTTTTTAATTAAGACGTCTCTCCTTGAAAAGGTGGTGACAACTGAGCTCTCGGCTGCTCTGGTTTATCACATGCTCTAGGACAGGTTTAGGTTGATTTTCTGTCAGGCCATAACATGAAGTCAAGATCTGCGATAATCTCATTATTCTCAGAGTATCACTGAAATGAGGAGACACTCAGGCCCCAACACACCCCATGTCTTTTGCACAACACTCTTGGATTGACATTTCTCACCACTCATGAGGTTGGTTTCTTACCTTTTGAGAGATCAGCTTTCTCTCTGGGCAATGAATGGTATTTTGACTTATTTAGGTGAATGATTTAGAACATTTACAGTCCCAGGGGATTTTTGACTTTATCTACCATGAGCGAGTCCTGAAAGGCAAACATCACTTGCATCATGATGCAGGTATTTTTATGTTGAGTCACAGGTACAGATACAGCTTCTGGAAGGTTCTAGAGTCTACCCTAAGAAGGGAGAGCATAACTTTCAGTGCACTCTTATTATAGCTCCCACTGAGCAGTAGGTTCTATGTGGTTCTATATGACAGAGGCTAGCTAGATGTGACCTGGGAAAGGACAATGGAGTCCCACCCTGGGCCTGTCAGGGACAGAATCAAATGTAACACATATAGTGATCTACGCTATCCATGTAGCAAACAGGAGTAGCTCTGGAGAAAAAAAACAGTTTCAGGAAGATTCATGGTGTGTTATTGCTTCTACAGCTAAGAGGTCCATGAGTCAGAAAGGCATCTAAGACAAAGTTTATAATTGGGAATCTTCCTTGATGGTCATGCACTACAGCCTCCTACCTTTGCTTTATTCTTGCTAAGCCCAGTACAGGCACTCTAAACCAGTGGTTCTCAATGCTGGGTGGCTCCTGTGGCAAACCTATATCTCCAAAAATATTTACATTATGATTCATAACACTAGCAAAGTTACAGTTATGAAATAGCAATGAGAATGATTTTATGGTCAGGGGTCACCACAACAGAAAGAAATATCTTCAGGGGTCACAGCATTAGAAAGGTTGAGGACCACTTGTCTAGATAATCTCAGCTTATGAATGGGGTCCCAAAATGATTATTGCTAGACAATAAATGGCATTATCTGTCTAGATGATGGCATTTGATGCTGTCATCTTCCTTTTCAAAGTCATGAAGATGCCTCAAGCTTTCAGAATTCAGGACATTTCCAAACGATTTTATGGATTTTTTAGTATAATCCTTCTTTGTTGACCATAAGAACATATGTTATAGCTTTTAGTATCCCAATATGCTAATTATCTCACCTGTGTCATATTTAAATTTCATTTTAGTTAATTAATTTATTTGGAGACAGAGTCTCATAAAGCCCTTGCTGACTTTGAAACTGTTTTATAGCCAAGTCTGATCCCTCTGCTGCCACCTTCCGAGTCCTGGGGTTATGCAGGAGTGAGGATTACCCAGGGTTCCGTACAGCTAGGCAAGTGCTCTACCAGCTGTCCTTCATATCCCCGGTAGAGTGTTACCTGTTTGTTGTATCGTTTTAAATATACTTGGTCTTTGTTCTAGACTCAATTAAATTACACAAAACAATATTCTGAACCATGCTGAAGTGCTTAGCTCATAGTACTTTGATTGCTTGATCTGGGAATATGTATACATATCTCTTGAGTTCACTCTGTGGTCTTTCCACTCTATCTGTCTACAGACAACTTGGTCCCTCTGAAAGTCCCTGGACTACCAGCTTCTGGATGTACACATGTGCTTAAGTTGTTGAAGCACAGTATTCTACAGATGCATCCTCATTGGCTAATGAGTTCTCTCTATCTGTCTATCCACCCAGTACCCATCCATCTATCTATGCTTTTGTGCATACCTCTCTTTCATGATTAGTGTTTTCACCACAATGTCTTCCGTAAATAAATTTGCTCTGCACAGAAGATTCTAGCAAGCTAATGCCAGTCTATTATTTTATCAAAGATTATCTGGAGCCCAGGGCAGGTAAGTCCATTTCTCACAAGCCTTTGTCTGATGTTGTTAGATTGGGCTTGATCCAAGGAAGCCAGTTTTCCCCTTTGGCAATTGCATTCTTTACTTTAGACCTTTATTTTATATAAACCCTTGAGATTAGCATCCTTATTATTCCCTGCTATTTCCCCTGTGATTTCTCCATTCTGAAAAAAGCACTGGTATTGCCTATCTTACTGTGAATGGTATAGACCCCAGGAGTCAGGTCAACTCACTGCCCAAGGGCTGGATGTACACAGCCTCTGCCTTGGATTCTTTCTTAGGTGAAATATATTTAATTTTGCTTTTTTTGAGATGGGCTTTGATACATAGCTTCAAACTCCTGGCAACTCTTCTGCATCAGCCTTCTGGATTCTGGGATTACAGGTATGCAGCACCACCATGTTCAGACTGAAATAAATAAACCCATAATGCATATCCACTAAGATTTTACCCTAAGCGTTAGTGGCCATTTGTTCCCACTTTACACCATCTTTACTATCTGTGCCCAGGAGTAATATTTCTGAAGAGTTTTTCAATTTCCTTTGGGCTTCAGTTGCTTTTTGCTCTGTGGCAAAGGTGATTTCCTACTAGGTATTGTCATTTGGAACTCTTTGTTCAGGACCTGGCTAGAAACAAACTCAAAACCCAAAACCAAACCAAAGCAAAACAAACAAACAAACAAACAAACAAACAAAAAACCCAACTAACTTAGGAAATTACATTTGGCAGGGACTTGGCAAGAATAACTGCTTTGTTGCCAGAATCCTTGTTCACAGTGTGGTGGCTCAGATGGTATTTAATTAAATGCATTTTCCTATGAATCCTCAGCAATATGCTTATTTTTTTAAATGGAACACTAACACCCACTTCATTTCTAAGGCAACTGAACATCACGGCTCATATACTAGGAAAGCCAGCATGTGTACATGCATGATACTTCTGTTACTTATCCTCAGAGCAACAGTAGGCTTCTCTGGTAGTGTGCCTCAAGTCACAGGTTACACACTGACTTTCAGTATCTTCCTCCTAACTGCTGTGTTTGTGCAAGACCAAAGAGGCCTATTCCTGTCAGTGCTGACTTGGAGTCAGGCTCTGTTCGAGGCTGAGGCTCCCATGTTCATGATCTCATTAGCTCTTCACAGACTAGCAGTAGCATTTAAAAGACAGGGCACCATCTTCATTAATTCCAGCCCTTGGAGGCAGAGGCAGGCGGATCTATAGGAGAAGTCAGCCTTATCTATCTAGTGGGACCCTGTGTCAATAGATAATAAGTTAGTTACTTAATTGAGGGCAGGTCCTTGTCTGGGTTGGACAGCTGCATATGATGGCTGTGTAAGGTGGTCTGGAGGTTGTGTCTAAAGCCAAAGCCACTACTGCCCTAAGCACTGAGGCAACTTCTGTAAACAAGGTACATCTGTTTCCGGACGCCCCCAGGCTTACTTCTCTTCAGTTTTTGCATGCCCAGAGGAATCCTTGCATATCTGCTCGCCTCTCTGTGAGCGTCTTCTGCCCCTAGCATTAGAACATTAGAAATAAATACCAAGAGGCATCTCCTTCTCTGTCCCTGTTTTGGGTGATGTTTCAAATTGAACAGTTTACTTATGTACAGCATTTTGTAGATTTGAAGACAAAGGTTCCTTCTATTATGAATAGGAATGAGAAAAGCCTTTCAAAAGCTGGTGGCATTGACACAAATTTCATCTGAAAGTTCACACAATGAGCATCATGCAGTGCAGCTACCAATTGCAGAAGAATCTCCAAATATTTAGAGTAAATTAGTGAATTTTCACTGGACCGTATTCATAACTACACCAAATTCTTGGTCACATGCATCCTGTGGGCTTGCAGGTTGGTTACTCCTGAATGATTGCTCTTCAGGATAATTTCTTATTTCTAACGTTGATTACTCTTATATATCCTAGTGGGAAGGGGTATATACACAAGAATAAAGGTTATGTAATATAAATAATTTAGTTTTTATATAAATAGATCTCTGTTATTTCTCAGCAGAGGTGACTACAATGACTGGTCTGTATTTTATAATATACTTGTATAGGCTTGGGTTTAAAAAATACTTTATTAGGTGTGTGTATGTGTGTGTGTGTGTGTGTGTGAGAGAGAGAGAGAGAGAGAGAGAGAGAGAGAGAGAGAGAGAGAGAGAGAGAGTAGGTGTTCACATAAGTTTGACTGTAGTAGTTTGAATATGCTTGGCCCAGGGAGTGGCACTATTAAGACCTATGACCTTGTTGGAATAGGTGTGTCACTATGACATGGGCTTTAAGACCCTCTGCTGGCTGCCTGAAAGTCAGTCTTCTCTTAGCATCCTTCAGATGAAGATTCAGGACTCTCAGCTCCTCCTTCACCATGCCTGTCTGGATGCTGCCATGCTCTCTCCTTGATGATAATGGATTGAACCTCTGTACCTGTAAGCCAGTCCCAATTAAATGTTGTCCTTACAAGGGTTGCCTTGGTCATGGTGTTTCTTCACAGCAACAGTAAAACCTAAACTAAGACAGAGATCAGAAGAGGGCATCAGATTCATAGTTGCAAATGGCTGTGAGTTACCCAATGTGGTGCTGGAAACCAAACTCATGTCCTCTGCAAGAGCAGCAAGCACTTTTAGCTGTTGTGCCTTACATCTTCCCAGCCTTACATCTAGAATTTTACAGCAGTTTCATTTCAGCATCTTCAAAGTTTTATTTATCAGGTTGGAGTAGTGTCTCAGTTGGTAAAATGCTCACCTTGCAAGCACAAAGACTTAAATTTGATCCCTAAAACCCATGTAAACAATCTGGGCTTTGGGGCACATGCTCTGTGCTGTGTGCTTGGAGTTCAATTGAAACTGGAGTTCAGTTTCCAGCAACCGAATGGTGGCTCACAGCCATCTGTAATGGGATCCAATACCCTCTTCTGGGGTGTCTGAAGAGAGTGACAGTGTACTTATACATATAAATTAAATACATCTTGAGAGAGAGAGAGAGAGAGAGAGAGAGAGAGAGAGAGAGAGAGAGAGAGAGAGAGAGAGAAGAAGAAGAAGAAGAAGAAGAAGAAGGAGGAGGAGGAGGAGGAGGAGGAGGAAGAGGAGGAGAGAGAGGGAGGGATAGATAGAGAGATGGAGAGAGATAGAGATTGCTGTCTCACAAAGCAAGAAGGATGGTGTGAGAGAGGTATCCGAGGTTTTCTTGGGACCTCTACGTGCAAGCATCATCTTCTTGATTCAACTGTTTGCTCCCAGAAGTCTGCAGTCTGGCTTTCAGGACAATGTTAAAAAGGAAACAGGCTATCGAACTTCTGATATCAAATCCACTATGTTTTTAACTTGTTCATGCTGTGCCAGTTTTGCAGAGCTCCGTGGAGTGTGTGTATCGATGATTCACTTTGGAAAACTGTGTCAGTTCTTCAGATACTGCAGCACCCCGTGGTGTGTGTGTGTGTGTGTGTGTGTGTGTGTGTGTTTGCACATGCACATGTGTGCATGTGTACAAAATAGCAGATGCTTCAAGGAGAAAAGCAGAGAAGAACGGCAGACTTAAAAGTCTTATTTATTTTGGGTTTTGCTCTGGAATATTGACTCTGAAGTACTGGCCTGATCACAGTTTGTTGCCACTGAACACCTGGCTTCTTACTTTGTTCAGCAAAAGCACTTGAGCAGAGTGGTCAGACTGAGCCAGCAATGAAAGTCCCTTATCAGTAACCTATACCAGAGTTGCAATTGCTTGTTTCTCTTAGGCTTCATTTAATTCATTCAAAACATGAAATACATATGACTGAAGCCACTGGAATTAAAATGAGAAAAACCGGGCTTTTGTTCCACTATATTATGAAATTGTGAGGATGGCCTGTCTGAGTTCAATTCACATCTGTTGAATGGGCTCATTGCTCTGTCTCCTGAATTGTCAGCTACTGAAGATCCTTGCAGTTAGGAAGAAAGGGAGTTTTCCAGTAAAACCATCCTGTTCCTTAATCGTCACATCTTTTCATAGATTAGCTCCATGTGGGAACCGAGAAACAACGAACTCTTAATTAAAATTTTACCCTGGCACCCAGCAGAGCCATCGCTTTTACACAGTGTCATCGTGTCTGTGTTTGTCATCTTCCACTGTCAGAGAGAGCGGAAGGAGGGGAGCAGATGCCTGCTCAGTGGGAAGCGCTGGTGGAGTGGAGTGTACTAAGCCTGAGCCATCCCAACAGGCCTGGCTCCATGCAGCACTTAGAAGCAACATCAAGATGTTTCCAACTAGGAAAGAGAAAGCGTCTAGTCTGCAGAGGTGACTCTTAGATACTGTGGTCACCATTATGAGATGCCACAGTGAGGAAAGTAGACTCACACATGTTAACCTGAGCCCTGCCAAGCACACAAACAGGTGAGCTGATAATACACATATCTTGGTCATCTCAGCAAGCCAAAAATGAGTCAACTTCTTTTTTCTAGGTTAACCTAATCTAAAAATAACACTTTCATCTCTCATTAATAGGCTGGTTGTTATCTAATGTTTTGCTGTGGGTTCCGGGATCCAGAATAAATCATTCTTTGATTATAGGGTGGGTCCAGCTGTGCTGACTCACACACAATAGGCCCGGGCACAGAGGCTGATCTGTTCCAGGTCTTAGCTGAAGGAGTTCACTGAGTCCTAGGCCCCTTTTCTATCCTACAGGGGAAGGACAATAATGCTCAAGTTGATCCAGCAAAAGGCAGAGTGTAATTTAGAGCAATGAGGAAAATTCAGCATCCAAAGAATAATTCTTTCCTGCTTTTAGACCCAGCAAGAGGTTTTGGCTTCATTATTAACCAAGTTCTGAACTAGAGGAAGAAGTCAAGGTGCTTGGGGTCTAACCAAGTTGATCAGGTTGACCTTGACATTACTCTGTAGCTCAGGTTGGCCTTGCATTTTTGATGTTTCCATGTTAGCCTCTGAAGGATTTGGGATTATAGGCCTGCACTATTGTGCCACTTTCCCATATTTGTAAGTTATTCCTTAAACATCTACATGTAAGACAGCGATTCTTCTTGGTATGAGGAACTCACACGCTTATGTAATGGAGCCCCCTCTGTCTGCCTCACTTTTCTGTTTGCTCGGATCCTGTGCCACATAGATTCTGCTCATTGTTTTCTTTCAGTTGACCTTGTTCTTCTCACTCTTCATAGCATAGATTCTCCAGCTGCTGGGTTGTGGCCAGAACATCAAAGCCTTGATATTAACCTGTACCTGAGGACATTCATTAGAAGGATCTGAAGGTGACAGGTCACTGCTGTTCCTCAAAAAGTGTTGTAATGTATCACATGTAATTTTCCCAGTGTTGTTAACTCTCCATCCCAGGAAATCAGTCCACTTATTGATCTGAACTAAACAAATGAAAAATAAATCTCGTCCAACTCTGGCTTAGATCCATGCTGACAGTTTCAAGGGTTTAGAATGTTCTGAGGTTTGTGCAAATCTGCCTGCCATCTATTTTCTCTTTTTACCATTCCAAGGTATGTTTTCCATAGAATAGAAAATTAAAGCCGTCCAGCATCTGGTCATGGTTTAGAGTGCCAACATGGTCTTGGGACAGATAACTCAATGTTGAATACTAAGCAACCTCACCAAGGGACCTGACGGAGATGATGTCATCGGCAAACATGGACAAGGGTGAGGACAATGTGCTGTACATGCCCAGTGGATTCTTCAGAACTTGTTGGTTGCTGTAATAGAGAATGGTATCAATTGTCAAGTTAGCAGGATCTTAATTAATTTAGCAGTCCAGCCTCTGAGTGTGTCTGTGAGGTGGTTTTGAGATTTGGTTGATGTGTGAAGACCTTCCACTTTAAAGGCTAGGCACCCAAAACTGAATAAAAAGCAAGCAGAACATCAACATTTATTGCTCTTTGAAGATTCGATGTGAGCTGCCTCACATTCCTGCCATTGTGCCTACCCTACCATGATGGGTTGTACCGTCTGTGAGCCAAAATAATCATTCTCCCTCCCCGCTTCCCTCTCCCTTTTTTCCCCCTCTTCCTACCTTCCTCTCTCCCTCCCTTCCTTAAGTTGCTCTTGTCAGCTATTTGGCTATAGTGATGATGAACATTCCAAGTAGAGTAGTTCACCTTTGGCACTGTGGATTCTTCCATCTAGGTAAGATCTGTTGTGGTTATCTGCCCTGGACATGGTAGAATGTTGAAATGGTGTCTCTCACCTCCCTAGAACCCAGTAGCATTCTTCTCCAACCTCAGATCCATCAACCAAAGTATCTTCCGTCAAGCAGCTGAGGACCACTGCTTTAGAGAGATGTAATTTGTAGATGAAGAGTAGAATCTTTATAAACATTTACATTAATCCATCAGACTGCTGCAAATTATCTTCCAGCTCATAAGTAACAAACAGTAAGAATGCCAGTGAGGAATGAGTGGTCCAAATTCCCACTTAGGTGCAAGGACTCTATAATTTATATTTGGTCTGCCATCAATGTTGAGGCAATTATGTGTCTTGAATAGGGTGTCTGTTTGGTGGTATATATAGAATACTGTGGCTGTGCTACTTTCTTTGGATTCCTCATTCACTGTTTAAATTTATTTGACTTAACCCACCCCCAAATGTGTACTTACAAGTAAACAGGTTAATTACTGGCATCGAGACCTCGAATTAATATTATCTAGTGTTTGGAGGTCAAGTCGTGGTGCCCAAACCTCTGTCTAATGTGATAATGGAATCAGATAATTTTATTGTCTGGATTTGAACAAAATTAAGTGAAGAAAATCTCTTTAGCTTCATTAAGGAAGCTTCCAAAGTCTGGCTGTGCAGAAATGCCTTACTATGTGGAACAAGAAAGGTTAAACCTGGAGTCACATCCTGGGGAGACTGATCTTGTTTTCCCAGGGAACAGGACAGAAGCAGGAAGAAGACTTGTACCAACTCCAGAGAGAAGTACATGCTTGCAGAACTGAGATCTGTTCTGAGCTGTGGCTGGCTGTGGGCTGGGAACAAAGAGCCCCATAAAGATTTGGTTGGGAGGCCTGGGTTGATTTTCTCTCAACTCTTATATCCATGTTGGTTGGTGTTAGATTCATCTAGACTAAAGTTCCCAGAAATCAGAATGAGGGTAGAGGTGTGTGTATGGGATATGTATGTGTCCTGGCTGTTTTGTCCAATCATGTACAGTGTCTAACACAAAGGAGCCTTGCCCCAGGCTAACTCCAAGGGATCCTGGCTTGGTCCCAGCAAAAGGCAAAGTGACTTGGTTCAAAGATACCTGGACCAATGCCTCCTGAACCCCTCCTTACCAGCTCTTCCCCAGGCGCAACGTCTTATTTATTGCCTTGCTCTGATCACTCAGCTAATGCAATCACAGGACTGAGTGCTTTTGCATTAGAGGGTAATTTATTGCCATCAGCATTGCCCTTGATCTTACTAAGATGCTAGAGGAGAGGAGTGGAACAAGATGGACAGCACTGACCTGAGTTGGAACAGCTGCCTAGGACTCTGGGTTTCAGGATGGTGAAAGCAAGCAGTAGGCAGGGAAACAGGAAGAGGGAGGCAGAAGTGGAAGCCTTCTGCAGGTTGCAGGTTGCAGTTTGTATTCTACAGCTTCCAACTAGTAAAAATATGCCATCAGGAGACCCTGTCTTTTGTTCATGTTTTATTATTGTCTGCTTCATCTGTTGAGGACCCAGAGCTTCCCATTGGCTCTTTGAGGAATGTGTCTGAACCCTTCTAAATCCAGGTGCTTTGGAGCCCCCTATCCTACTCAAGCCTGTACAGTTCTCCAGCTTCTCTTTAAATTATGTCCATTGAGAGCCTGCACTTAGTGGGTCTGCTTTTCTGCCCACGTGTCCCAAGTGATGACTGTTCCATTTAGTTTGTTTGTTTGATGAATGAAGATTTGGACTGTGTTGTTCTTTCCTGTCACTACCTCAAAGACTTTAATCAAAGGCTATTTGGAAATAACGCCAGCTAATTAGTGTTATGATGCAACAAGAGTGACTCTCCCTTAGTGCTTCAAACCTTTCCCCTGAAACTCAAACACGCCACACTCAGGCATTAATTGTTAAGAAAGATGAAAAGTCTACCAGCCGTTTGCTGGGTGGAGGCCTCTTGTAGATCGAGGAGCAGGACCCCACAGGCTGGTGCAAGGCAGGCTTGTAGCTGCAGATCTATTGCTCCCAAACATACTGTGCACTGAGGGTTGGCGGGTGACGTGTCTGATCTCTAGCAAGCTCATTAGCCAGAACACTAAACCCTTGGCTGAGCTGCGTAGTCTCTTTGTCATAGTCATAGAAACCACTAACTACAATCTGGCAAAATCAAAGTCCCTTTTTTGAACCACAAGTTTCAAGATAAAGGGTGTTTCCAAGTTGTGTTTCCCTACATTTTTTGTATTTGTTCATGCTTTTATAAAGGACCCTTTCTCTTTTATAGAGACCACATATTTATTCAGTACCTACTGTGGCTAAAGATAATAGATACAAAAATATGAAGAATATGTTCCTCCTATCAAGAGAGGAGGAACAGTCCAGAGTTAGAAACACGAGCGACAATGACAATGGCATTGACTGTTTTGACAGTTGTTTATATCAGAGCCAAGGAGGAGGAATCAGGAAGGGCTCTGTACCAATAAATTCAGGGAAGACAAGGAGCTACATGGGCACTGGGAAACATCCCAGTGTAGACAGCTCAAAATCTGGCCTGTACCCATATCAAAATGACTGGGTAACACAGCATTCTCTCTGTCCACAAAGAACATGTGCCAATCTGTTCATTGGATCCCAGTGGTGTAAATAGATGTTACTAAAGTCTGCATTTGTTCTGTTTTTGCTTCACACAACTACGACAAAGTTTACTTTATAATTAGACACAACTAAGATTAGCAATGATCAAAAATGATTGAAAGAATATACTGCAATACAAGCTCTCTAAAAAAATCTCACAATCATTTTTTAGAGTTTTATATTTCATATTTTGGACTGCAGGTAACTAGCACCTCCAAATTAAAACAATAATGTGGGGGAGACTCCTGTATGAAACCATCTCCATACATGGAGATGCTGTGAGCCTGCCTCTCCTCGGTGCCTGGCTAGCATCTGCCCAGTTTTTGGAATGATGCCTTTCACTGACTGTTTCTCCTAACATGAGTCCATCCAGGGCTGACATGAACTTGTCTCAACAGTACCTGTTTTCTACTTGATCCATAAGAAAATTGTCCCCTGTTCTGAGTGCAAAACAAATGAAATGACTTTGATACTGTCCTGAACTGTGATTTAGATGGAGGTCAAACTGTGGATTCTCCCTCAATTATCAGTAAAAGCAAGGATTTGTATGCAAGTAAATAATGCATATAATTTAAATAATAAATAATTTGAAATAAAATAATTTAAAACCTTTAAAGGGAATCGATTGTTTTGTGGCCCCATTAAGTACTTATTTTTAAATGAACAAGTGTTTTATTCAATTTTTTTCTCAAGAGAGGCATACTGTATATAAATATCTACATCCCATTCTATCGTTGAACTTCTTGAATATGTTAAACTATTCTCCATTTCTTAAGCAAATCCATGATTAAGATGTCTAAAGCCTTGCTGGAGAATTGTTCAGGGGATTAGAACACGTATTGCTCCACCAGAGGACCCAGGTTTGACTCCCAGCACCCACATGACTGCTCACATTTAACTGCAGATGCAGGAAATCTGATGCACTCTTTTGGTCTGTTTGAGAACCAGGCATTCGTGTAGTACATATGCATACATTCAGTCAGAACACTATATACATAAAATAAGAATACATTTTTAAAAGAAAAGACATTTTAAGGCAGGTGTGGTGGCACATGCCTGTTAATCCAAATAGCCAGGATGCAGATGTTTGTAAATTCAGGGCTAGACTGGGCTACATAACTAATTCCAGGAAAGTCTTGGATACATAAATTTAAGAGCAGCCTATGATCCATAGAAAGATTCTGTTTTGGAAAAAATCAATAGTACCAAATTAAATCAAGCAACAAAAGCTGAGCCCATGTTAGACTTTGTACTGGGTAACTATATTAATATTAATATATTATTTACAGTAGAAGGGCTCAAATAAAGATTTGGGGTTGGTTGATATAACCGCTCAAGTATTTTTCTAAGACCTTGAGCCCTTTGAGAACCTAATGGCAGGTATGAATGGATGTACCATCCTGAGTGTGAACACAGGGCCCACATGCTGCTTCAAAGAGTTTTTGAAAAGAGTTTTGTAGTGTGTTCTTGGACCTAAGAAGGGGCACATGCTTTCTTCAGGCAGAGCCATGAAGAACTCTCCATATATTGCTCAGGTGAGGAACCAGGTCATGGCAAACTGGTGCATTTGTGATCTTCATAAATTCAATTAGTGATCTCAAAAGAAGCTTTAATGGACAACCATTACACACACACACACACACACACACACACACACACACACACACACACACACACACGGGACACATCTAAGTAGGATATATATGGGATACATATGTGGAATGTGGGAAAATACATAAAATTATATATGCACATTTTTTCAATAGGTTTTCTCTGTGCTCTCATAATCAAAATCAAAAGTACTTTTTGAAAAGCTACATGCTTTACCCCATATACATGGAACAGTCCACAGTTCATATCTTTTTCATATTATAAAACCTAACCACTTGGATGTGGACGAGCTAGGTTTCTAGGCATTTTCCACCTCATCTCTGAGCAGTTCTGTGCACAGTAAAGATCTTAATTCCCACTTGGAGGTTTGACATTTGTGAAGTTCAAATACACATGGGAAGAGACCAAAGAAAATGCCGAAGTATGACGAATTACTTGGCAGGCTGAAAGGCCTGGGCTTTCCTTCTGGGAGCTTTCTGCTATCTGATGACTGGAATTTGTGCTTGTCTTCCCTTGGAGAGCCATGGTGATTGGGGCTGGGCTGTGAGGAAGAAAAAAGGAAGCGGAGAGAAGTCTACTTCCCTTTTTCTTTAATGTTTGTACTGGGTTCTTAAGAAAAAGCAGGAGCTGGAGAGATGGCTCAGTGGTTAAGAGCACTGACTGTGCTTCTAGAGGTCCTGAGTTCAATTCCCAGCAACCACATGGTGGCTTACAACCATCTGTAATGAGATTTACTGTCCTCTTCTAGTGTGTCTGAAGCGAGTACACTCACATACATAAGATAAATAAATAAATCTTAAAAAGGAAAAAGCAGATGATCCACATGAGCTGTGACATGAGTACTTCATCTAGAAACTTCTACCCTCTGCTGTCTTTGTTCCAGGTCCAGTGTGAGCCACCTACAGATGACTGAAGAGACCACAGTTATAACCAGTCCCTCTTACCTCACGAGTAGACTACCTGCCCTTGTAATCTGCTTCATGAGAATCCTCGTCATCTTGCTTCTTCTGGTAGTCTTGATGCCTCTGTCATGGAACACAGAGAAAGTGATAGGTCTGGGGTCCTCCTTGGTTGAATACTCATCCTGATGCAGATGTATCATGGCAATTTATTATTAGGTCTCAGATACAACTAAATAAGAGGAAGGACTTTTCTTGACAGACAGATGGACAAATGTGTATTACAGCTAAAAAAGGAAGCAGCCCCACCTACACAAGAAGTTCTTTCTTTTTAATTCCTGTCCACATTCCCTTCTTGTTCTCTGGCTTTTCTGTTCCTAAGACTTTAAGAATGTTTGCATTGTCATTGGGGGATGTTCAGGAATGGTCTCCTCTGATTACCTACTTTGACAAATGAGACCTGGTAGAGGCAACTGGCTGTTCATGAGAACTCTGGTTCTTTGCTGATCTCTAAACTTGGAGAAAGTTAGACAGGACTAAAGGTTGCTTAACCAGTAGTAAACCAGTAAACTTTCCCTCAGAAATGTTCAGGGAAGTTAGATGCCATCTGGTCAGTGGCTCAGCTCCATATTCAGACCACACTTGGAACTGACCCAGCCCCACCTCTCCACACTGCACCTGCAGTTGCCAGGCCACAGCCATGCTATTTGGGGAGAGTCATCTCCATGTCCACGCCTTCAAGTCCTTGGCTGTTGTTGATGGACTTAGACAGGCCAAGAAAGAGTGGCCGAAGTCTTCAGGTTACAAAGTGACCTCGTGGAATGGGTTCCATCTTCTTGCTAGTGTCTGAGTGGACCTTGTTTCCAGCACCCCACTTGTGTGTCTAGGCTTCTAGGTGAGACATCCCTCCCCTGCTGATTCATTCCTGGGGTTCTCTGTGCAGAAGGTCTTTGTAGGAAACTGCTTTGTTTCATGCCTTAGCGTACAATCCCCTTTGTCAATACAGTGAGGTGAATGAGACCCTGAGGCCACAGAGGTCTCTGGAAACCCAAAAGCAGGTGAAATTTTAGGCTTGAGAGAAGACCAAAGGAGGCACTGAGCTTAGTCTTCAGATCCTAAAGGGTGAAATACCAGTGTTTGTTTGTTCCTAGCCTTCAGCCCCAGAACCCTGGCTTCCTTAGCTCCTCCCCCTAACTACAGGCTCTCTTTTTCTCTACTCCTCTTTCCTACACTGCAGTGACATAGCTGTGTGCAGAGCCCAGCCTGTCAGCCTGGACATTGTGTGTCTTTCCCATTATGATTGGCATAGTCCTCTAACATCAGGAGATGTGGATGTCACTGATCTGCTGATTAAGTATGTAATAGAGTGGGTTTGTAATTTCCCGCAGTTGACTAGACAAGTGAAACTTTTGTTGGTGGTGGTGGTTGTTTTTTCTTTTTCCTTTTCTCTTTCTTTCTTTGTTTCTTTCTTTCTTCCTTTCTTTCTTCTTAAATAAATGTTTCTTGTCAGAAAGACCTGTTTTGAGCTTCTTGGAAGTGGCCCTTTCCTAAGAAGAGTCTATTCAAACCAGAGACACATGGTAGAGCACAGCTAGGCTTTGGTTTTCAAGGGAAAAGGGGTGGAGGTGGGGGAGTATGTGGAGTGACATCTAAATTGTAGAGACTGAGAATTAGCATACCCACCATGGGATTTATAAATCCTTAAGTACTGTATGCTAGAGCTGTGAGCCCCCTCTCATGGGTGTTAGAGCTGGAGAAACAGCCAGTTTCCCCCAGAAGGTCACGCCAAAGCCTTCCTCCCTAGAACTAGGAATGCCACTCCTCGGACTAGGAATGACAGTATTAATTCACCTCCCCCTGCCAGACATGTGTAGATTTCCTGGCAAATGGAGAGGTGTAGTATATCTGGTGAGTTGAAGGAGATAGTTTACTTCTTTCTGACCTCCTTGAGCTGCTCGGTTTGGGGACCTCTGCCTGAGAACTCAGCTGCTCATTGGTGCAGACTGTCTGCTCCACAGTTGTGGCTGAGCAGCCAACCCCAGCCAGCATCAACATCTAACAATGTGAAGGGGCCACCTCGGTTGTCTGGTATAGCTGAGATGCTAGGTGACTACAACCCAGCTGACACTGAATTACTTCAGTGGAGTCATGTCTTACTGACCTCAGTCTGCCTACCATCAGAAGCCTCAGGACCCCACCCTGGGGTCTATACAGCAGAATACCAACATAGTCAGGTATGGTGTCTGGCAGATTTTCTATAAGTTTATAGAACTGACCACAGTTTTGCTGTGTCGGTGGTTCCACTTCCAGACATGACACAGTCAGGAGGAGGGGTGACCAGGCTCAGTGGTCTCAAACAACTTCAGAAACCTCTGGTCGTGTGAAACCACAAGGTCAAATGCCTGAGGTCTGACATGGCCTCTTACCTCAGCCCTGTTGGCTTTCCTGATCTTTGAGGCTTTTTTGAGACTCTTGTCAGACCACTGAGTAGTATTTGGCTCAGGAAGGTTGGCCATTCTATGGTCAGAGTTGCTGAGAGACTTAGCTTTATGGTGCTGTGATAGCAGCACAATCACACACAACCTTAGAGGAAGGAGGTAGCATCTAAGAAAGAACCTGTGCTGACTCCAGGTTTAGAGGGCACTTGTAGAAGATAGAAGGAGAAACATTCCAAGAATATGCATAATACAAATAAATGGGGTATAGGAGTGCTGCCAGCACAAGGTGGCTTTTAACGAGTAGTTTGTAGTAAGCCTCACAGGGTACATACAGTCTTTGTGCTGAGGTAAGCCTATAATGGTAAGAGAGGGAAAGTCAATGTGCCGATGTGCACCTGCCTCTCCCTTGGTAGGGACTGACATTGAGCCAAGTGTCCTCACCTTGAATGCATCTAGAACTGTAGCTGATATTAGTGTGTTTTTTTAAAAAAAAGATTTATTTATTTGCATGATTTATGAGTACACTGTAGCTGTCTTCAGACACATCAGAAGAATACATCAGATCCCATTACAGATGGTTGTGGTTGCTGGGATTTGAACTCAGGACCTCTGGAAGAGCAACCAGTGAATGCTCTTAACTGCTGAGCCATTCACTAGCAATATTAGTGTATTAATTCATTGGACGGTGGTACATATTTCATAGTGAGTACGGTTGAAAACTATAACATTCTATACATTACATGTATGCAATCTTTGCTATTTGTACTACCATAGATCTGTAGAGGAAACAACTCAAACAAATTAAACAAACAGATCACTAAGAGAACATTCAAATCCCTAAAGAATTGAATAGCAGGTTGGTTAACCACGTTAAATGAAATTCCATTTAGATAGAGAATTTGGTGGGCTCTCTGGTATTTTTTGAAGTTAAGTTATAAGGATGTCTGAACTGTGTTAGAGGACACTGAGTGGGCTTTTTATGTTTGATGAAATAAACTATGTTTTGGTCTTTTTTTTTTTTTTTTTTTTTTTTGTTGCTATCACTGAATACCTGAGGCTGGAGGTGTGTAAAGAATGGAAGTTTATATTTGCTCAGGGTTCTACAAGAGGGAAGTTGGAAAGTGTGTCCCCGGTAAGAGCTTTGAGTTCCATGAACTCATAGTGGGCAGCAGAAGGGGAAAGGGCACATGATGAAAGACAAAATAGAGAGCTTTTCTAGTTCTAAGACAGTGGGAACTTCTCGGAGAAAACCAGCAGCGTCTTTTAATGACCCAGTCATCTCTTAAAGATTTCACTTCCCAACAATGGAGCAAACCCTAGTAAACCAAGATGCATGAATCTGAAGGAGGCTCCTCGTGACATGCTGGCATTCAAGATGCTAGAGGTGGCAGAAACTGGAGGACTCTCACATCCAGATGTCCTTGAAGGGACTCACATACTGTGGGGTACTCTCCTCGGGACCCTAGATTAAGCACAGACCACACCAAAACACCAATTTCCAAGCACAAACCAAATCCAAAGAGATTCTTTATTAAGAAAGGCAAAGAGACAAGGTGGCTGAATCTGAATTGGGCAGAAACAGCAACAAAGAGCTTCCCAAGTGTTAATTTTAAGAAGGAAAAGTGGAAGTCCGTGTTAGAATGAGCTAGGATATGCTGGTAAGTTCTGATTGTATATTTTAATTAGGTTAGTTAAAATAATGAATCTTGATTGCTGGACTTTGATATTTTGATAGTTGGGCCTTGATAATCAGTTTCAGGAATGAGTCAGGCCTGACAAAGTAGAAAATAAGGGAATAGACCTTGATGTGTTTTATGAATGTAATTGAATGGTTTGGGAAGAGAAAGAGAAGGGTAAAAGTCAAAATCTATGGGCGCCAAGTTTGGCGAGTTCATGTCTTCTAGAGCCTTCCACTTACTCTTCCGCAGCAGCTGTGCCCTCTGTAGTACCAGGCTTCCAGAGTCACACTAGATAGCCAGAGACAGATGGAGACCTTGTATGAAGTTTCCAGGACTTGGGTGAGTAGTTGGTGTAATTTGGGTTAGATTTTCTCCTTTTTCTACTGCTGGCTAAGACATTGGCTTCCATGGGTTTGTTCACTGTTTGTGTTCACTTTACGGTGTGTACCCCAGCTTCTAATAGTCTGGCAATTTCTTCAAGGACAAAAAGTAAATAAATAAATAAATAAATACAATCAAGTACCTTTATTGGCTTGGACTCTATCATTTATGTTTGAGTATAGAAGTACTGTATGGATGGCCAGGGTTTCAGAGTGTGGGATAGTGTAGGGTGTGTATGTGTGTGTATCATAGTCCTTATATTTGTCAAAACTCATATTGAACAATGAGTTATGTGTTGTAAAAGAGAATTAATTTTTGCATCTGTGTTTCCTGCCATTGTCTATCAGTTGGACAGAAAACACATGTGCCACCCTGCCTTGTCTTTGTTGATGGGAGTTCTTATAGTTTTAGCTGCACTGAAGATTTCCTGGAGAAAGCCTCAGCCCATCTCCAAATAGAAGCATTGGCGATATAATTATGGAAGTTCAGGATCTGCAGCAATGTTCGCTTAACTTCATTGCTACAGTGATGAATGCTTGTGATACATCAGCTTAAGAAGGGACTCAGCAGGATTTGTTTTTACTCCCAGCATTAGAGATTTCTACCCTTGACTGACTGGCCCCACAATTTAGGGTAGATGGCAGCACAGAACAGCGTGCTGGGAGCATATGGAGAGGATCCCTCTATGGTCATGTGGGAGAGAGAAAGAGAAGGAGACCAGTGTCAGCATTCTCCTTTGACATTACCCTTAGTAAAAGTCCTACCATCTCCCAATAGCACCAAGCTGGACCAAGTCTTGACACATCCGGAAGACATTCCAGTCTAACCTACAGTAGATGCTAACGATCTCATAACTATCAACTTTCCAAAAAGCCCCTGGAAAATGGAGCAACAGTGTGATGCCAGGTGTTCAGTCATGTGACCAGGCTCCCCACCCACTACCGTTTTATCTTAGGCGGCACTATGTGTTCTGAGGCCAACTCCCCACCCCAAGAGCTTTACATATTAATACACATGTCATAAACATCCCTTGTGGTAATTAAATAATTACAAGAATCCAAGCATTATAATGATAGCCTTTGTACACATATTTGTGTACACTGTTATGACATTTTAAGGGGAGAAAATGAATCTGTTAGGCATAAGCATTTAACAAATTACACGATGGATAGGTTTTAAGGCATGGCAGCTTGAGCTGGCGGAAGAACAGAGAGTATAGTAATGATAGGACGATCTGAGTGCTCTCACTTGCTGTGAACCAACTTGGGGATGGGGACGCTGTACTTCTACCTTGTCTGTCATGGCTGTCCTGTTGATTCCTGGCCATAGGAGACTGGTCATAACTGTGTTCACACAGCTACTTTCTTCCAGGCTTTGGGACTCTGTGGCCCACCCTGAAGGGGTTCCCTTGCTCACTGGAGCCATTTCAGAATTTGAGATCTGGCTCCTGTTTCTGTTGTGCTTGGTCTGAGGGCAGAATGTGAACTCTGTGAACAGGGCCCTGTGCTTTGTTCAGTGACAATGCCTAGGTACTGTGAGAGTCATTGTTGCAGACTAGCAAGGGGAGCAAGAGCCAATATCTACACCCCTGGCAGACCCTGGTCTGCATGAGAAGTTGGGGTCCTATACAATGGCTGATAATTTAACCTAGACACACCCCCTAATATGTGGGAGCAAGAAATTACTAGATGTCAATGGCTAGTGATAAACACCATAGGCACTTATTCCAGATGCCAGATCACCGGTCAGTTTGAAATTCCAGTTTATTATTGATTTCAAATGATTTCAACAACACATTAGTGCTTCAAGATTTTTTTAAGAGGGAAGAGTATATGCCCCCTCTGTTCCCAGCCTCTGAAATTTCCTTACATTAAAAAAACCTTATTATTTTATATGTATGGGTGTTTGGCCTACATGTATGTCTGTATACCACATGTGTTCCCAGTGCCTGTACATGTATGTCTGTATACCACACATGTTCCCAGTGTCTGCACATGTATGTCTGTATACCACACATGTTTCCAGTGCCTGTACATGTATGTCTGTATACCACACATGTTTCCAGTGTCTGCACATGTATGTCTGTATACCACACATGTTTCCAGTGCCTGCACATGTATGTCTGTATACCACACATGTTCCCAGTGTCTGCACATGTATGTCTGTATACCACATGTGTTCCCAGTGCCTGCACATGTATGTCTGTATACCACACATGTTCCCAGTGCCTGCACATGTATATCTGTATACCACATATGTTCCCAGTGCCTGCACATGTATGTCTGTATACCACGCATGTTCCCAGTGCCTATACATGTATGTCTGTATACCACACATGTTACCAGTGCCTGTACATGTATGTCTGAATACCACTCATGTTCCCAGTGCCTGCACATGTATGTCTGTATACCACACATGTTCCCAGTACCTGCACATGTATGTCTGTATACCACACATGTTCCCAGTGCCTGCACATGTATGTCTGTATACCACGCATGTTCCCAGTGCCTATACATGTATGTCTGTATACCACACATGTTACCAGTGCCTGTACATGTATGTCTGAATACCACTCATGTTCCCAGTGTCTGTACATGTATGTCTGAATACCACACATGCTCCCATCATGTTTCCTGGGACTTGAATTAGAGAAGGTTGTGCGACCTGGGCATGGAACATGGATCCTCTGCAGACCAGCCATTCCTCTTAAGCACTCAGTTCTCCCCCACCTGTCTCCCTCTCCACAGAATCAGCTCCTGCTTCTGCTCCTCTGCTCTTTGGAGCGCCCTAGAGTTTGAGTTTTTTCTTGACTTTGACACCATCCCAATTCCATGATTTTAGTACAATTTTAAGAACTCATTTGATACAATGTAACATGTATCAATTCACAGTTAGTTCTACGTGTCCATGTATATTAGAAATACTCTCCTATTTGTTTTGTCACAAATTTAGTTTCACCAAATTGTGCCCTTATCATAGGAAAAACTTTCAGCCCTTCCGTAACAGAGCAGGGAAAACAAATCCAGATGCAGGAATGACACTCACCGCCCCCTTCTTAAATGCTCACTGTGTTTAGCTCTCACTCCGAGGCTCAGCATTTCACGGCAGCAGGCAAGCATCAGGGAGCACACCTGTGACATCGGTGTTTGGGAGACAAAGACAGGAAAATCATGAGTTAACTTGTCTTGGTTAGTGCTCATTCATTAATACTGAGCAGAACCTGTGATAACAGGAGCCCTTCCGAGAACTAAACTAGCCATAGTGCCTGGGGAATCATAAGGTCGTCCTTAGTGACTTTACAAGAATTACTGTTCAAATTCCCT
Source organism: Micromys minutus (assembly GCF_963924665.1). Taxonomy (NCBI): domain Eukaryota; kingdom Metazoa; phylum Chordata; class Mammalia; order Rodentia; family Muridae; genus Micromys; species Micromys minutus. The sequence continues at coordinate 81,044,088 of NC_137975.1, read as the reverse complement.
TCTGCATCAGTTTTGGTAATGATGTGTGATGAGTATCTGTTCTATGACTGATGTTTTCCTGAAGTCTGTGGCTGAGTGTCACTCTCTGCCTAGGGCCCCCAATTCTGACAGAATGCTCACACATATGCACATGCACACACACACACACAGGCACAAACACACAGACACACACACACAGGCACAAACACACAGACACACACAGACAGAAACATAGACACACAGACACACACACTTCTAGCCTCCATTATAACTAGGACAGACATGGGACACAGTGACAATCTTTCTATTGTTCTAACTGATCAGAGAAAAGCATAAGTGCATCTGTAGATCTCTGGTGATACTTCTTTCCCTGAAGAAAGAGCAGACATGGCTGGCGGAGTCTTCCCTTCTTTAGTCTGCTAAGTTTTTGGCAGAGTAGTTGGAGGTGCGTGACTGTCTTATAGCCAGAAGAGGGAAGTTCAAGGAAATTCAGCACAGCCTATGAATTCCAGAGTCAATGCAACACTAGCAACAATTATATCAAACTTACCTCACCACAAATAAACCACCCTTTTTGTTTGGAGACAGGGTCCTGCTATGTAGCCCAGGCTGGCCTGGAAACTCCTGACCTTCCTGTGTTTACCCCAGTCATTGAGATTGCAGGTGTATTCTACTGGGTCCAGCTAAGCTTTTGAGGCCACATAACTAGCTTTTTCCTGTTCTCTGAAGCTAACTGCCTTGATAACAGATGCTCGTAAACAGTTTATTAGAAGCGAGCCGATCTCTACCATCAGCTCATGTGGGGTTTGTTGCAGACTTGGACACATGCCCCTCTTTTTGTGTTAGGAATATGTGTTCTGCAAATATGTGTCTGCCCAGAGCCTGCCCAGAAATACATACAAGTTATTTTCTCCAGGGAAAGCAGTGCTCAGCCAAGAGCAGGCTGGAGAACAGGTTTATTCTCTGTGCAGGAAAGGGCTCTGCTCTCATTTTGAGCTTTGCTTTCCTCCTCACTGCCTGACACTTAGAAATATTTAGACTGGCCCACTTACCAACCAGCCTTCGCCTGGCAAGGTAGGACATGAAAATCATGACTTGTTCCCTGTTCCAGACATGCACCAACCACCCAGGCCCTTTATCTGCCGCTCCCTCTGATAAACCCGAAGCTTTCATAACCTGCCTGGTGATTTATGCTGGGGTCATTAAGCACTCAGGCACTTCTGTGTCTTGGCATTTGAACACATATTTCCATGTGGAATTTTCCTTCTATTTGTTAGTATATGACAGCAGAAAAAAATGTGAAGTACTTTCCAGTATGGCATTAAAAATGGAAGATATTAGTAAAAGTTGTTTTCACGAATGCGTAGTAGTAGCTGGCACTGAAGGTGCTTTCTCTGCAAGCACTGTTTGGAGTGCCTGGAAGCTGGATCATGAGTTGTATCAGTGTTCCTCAACACAGACACCATTGCTCCCTACTTGACATAGGGAAAAGGTCCTAATATCCTGGGTGGATCCTATATGGATCTAGAGGTCTTTGCTATGCCTAGATCTGTGGGGCAAATTGTCCAGGGAGATGTGTCGTGGGTCTTCTGCTAAACTTTCTTCATTTTCATTGGGTTCCAAGGTTTAAAACAACCAAACAGGGCAGCAATAACACAGCCAAGTAAGTAGTTCTTCCATCATTAAATGGTAAGAAGTCCTCAATCTGTGAGATCACTTTGTTTCAAGGTCCTCATTCCCTAAAATTAAGTGAATCTCACATCCACATGTAATGGTAGGTGTGTGTCTAGGTTAAATTAGCAGCCATTGTGTAGGACCCCAACTTCCTATGCAGTTTGGGGTCTGTCAGAGGAGTATGTATTGGCTCTCATCCCCGTTGCTAGCCTGATACAGTGACTTCCAAGTGTATTCTGTGAGATATGGGAACCTAGATAACCTTTTCTATCCAGTGTTAACTGAGGTGCCAAAGTGGCAGCTGGTCAGCAGCAGGTAGGCCATCCCAAATGCCCATCTCAATGCTCTTGAAATGAGAAACATAGCAGAAGTCAAACACCAGTTTTCTGTAAAGTTGCTATACAGTTCAGCCACCTTATTGCTCAGTTGAGAAGACACCAACTGCCTTGGTTTACTTTCTGTTGGTGTGTTGAAGACCATGACCACAAGCAACCTAGGAAGAAAGAGTTTTTTGCACCTTATGATGTGCAGTTCTTCATGAAGGGATGTTGGGTCAAGAACTCGGGTCAGGAACCTGGAGGCCACGGAGAAATGCTATTTACTGGCTTGCTCCCCATGACTTACTCAGCTTGTTTTCTTACACCATCTAAGACCACCTGCCCAAGGGTAGTACTACCCCTGTGATCTGGGTCTCTCACATCACCACAAATCAAACACAAAAATACCCCCCTAGACTTGCCCACAGCCAATCTGATAGAAGCATTCTCTCACCTGAGGTTCTGTTTTCCCAGATATGTATAGCTTGCATCAAGTTGACAAAATGTAATTGGTCCCAGCCCTCTTGTGCTCACCTGGCATCATTCACCGTTGTCAGTATGTTGAGTCTTCACTGGGTGAGCGGAGAAAATGACATTCCTACAGACTGGAGCATTACTCAGCAATAGAAACGTATGTGTTGTCACTGTTTATCACAACATTGATCGAGTTCAGGACAGTATGTTAGTCAAGTCTGTTGGACACAGAAGCACAGGAACTTAGTGTCTCCCATCGTGGATGCTGAGAGCAGAATAGTGTTTAGGCCACAAGTGAGTGTGGGCCCCATATTGTTGGACAGGAAGAAGTTCTGTGGTTCTGTGATACAGACAGTGAATACAACAAGCAATGCCTCTTTAGATATCACATCTCAGAGCATAAGTCTGAATATTCAGTGTAAAGAGAAAATCAACTGTTAAGGTGTCAGGTGTGCCCACCTCATCTCCTGAGGGCCATGGTGATACCTAGGGAAAATATTTCTGGGACTTTCCTCAAGATGCTGGTTTTTCTTTTCTTGTGTGTGTGTGTGTGTGTGTGTGTGTGTGTGTGTGTATGTGTGTGTGTGCGTGTGCGTGCGTGCGTGCGTGCGTGCGTGCGTGTGTGTGTGTGTGTGTGTGTGTGTGTATGTGTGTGTGGCACAGCGTGGTCATTTATGTATGAGAATACATGATGTCTCAATAACAAAGTAAACTACATTTGTTTATTTAAGAAATATTATTTGTATGTGTTGACAGTGGTCAACTCTGAGTTTGGCAGTGAAAATGAAATCTAGCCTTAGCCTAGCTGCCAGGCAAGTGGAGCCTCTGAGATGCTTGGATGGGATGGAACTGTGGTTCTCAGCCTCCCTGAACCATCTTCAAGGTAGAGGGCAGTGCAGTTCTGAAACAGAGATAGTGAAGTGTCTTCTGTCTGATCCTGCTTTTAAAAGTTATTTCCAATTTTATTCTTTTACATCAGAACACAAAGCAATGGCTTTCATGATGGCATCTTCGCATGCTCTCTGCTTTGGTCAGTCCTCCTCCTCTCTCCCGATCAGTGCTCCTTTCTCCCCATCCGTGCTCCTCTCTCCCCATCCGTGCTCCTCTCTCCCCATCCGTGCTCCTCTCTCCCGATCCGTGCTCCTGCCGGTCCCTTTCTCTCCCCATCTACATCCATGTACTTTCATGTCTTATGTATCCTATTACTCAAGTTTTACAAAGGTTTTCAGCCATGACTAAGCTTTGCAGCTTCCCAACATGGAAGAGTTTTCTGATGAAATCCTTGAATGCAATGAGAAACTCGAGTGTTTATGCCTTTAATGGAACTGTTTCATCACTGGAAGATCTACCTAGATTAGTGGAGCTCTCTCTCTTTCTCTTTCTCCCTCCCTCCCTCCCTCCCTCCCTCTCTCCCTCCCTCCCTCCCTCCCTCTCTCCCTCCTACTTTCCTCCCTCTTCTCTCTCTCCTTTCTCTCTCCTCTCTCCCTTCCTCCCTCCCTCTCTCCCTCCCCCATCTTTTTCTCTCTCCCCCTCCCTCCCTCTTTTCTCTTTCTCTCACTCCTCCCTCTCCCTCCCCAATCCCTTCAACTCCCTCCCTTCCCTAGGAATTGAAACTGGAACCTGGACCCTTATACATCCCACCTAGAGGAATACATGTTTGGCAGATGACTAGTGTTACAAAAACAGAAACAGATTGTGGGGAGCTCAGAGACATTCTCAGAAAGCACCCAGGAGCTAATCTTGAAAGAGCTACTGATACAGGTGTAATGTATCATGAAGCCTCACAGTCACCTACCTGGTCATGTGAACAATTTTAAAATCATTTTCTTTTGCCAATTACACATTTCTCTGTATGTACACTCAAAGCTTTTGATTAAGCTTGAAGGAAAATAGTGTTGCAAAAGATTGGATGCAAAGCTTAAGTTGGCATTCCATTATCTCCTGCTAATCCAGAAACAGTCTTGCATGAATGTGAAGTAAGGCAACGTTTGTCGTTAATTTTCTCCTTTGTAAATGTATATGTCATTTTGTGTATGTAGACACACAACGAAAAACTCTTGGGGGTGCTTAATAATTTTTAATAGTATAAGGAGATCTGAAGTCCAATAGGCTTGAGGATGTCTAGGGAACTGAGGACCTCAAGAAGGCACCCAGTTTTTTTTTTCTACATCCGGTGGCTGGCAGAAGCCTAGGGGTATTCCAAAGGGCAGTTTCATTGTATCACTGCATGAAGTGCTGGTATTTTTTGGACCCTCCTATCCCATTGTGCATTTCTTCCTGATCTCATTGCCTATCTCCAGGATGGACCCTCTCTCAGCAGAGAACACTGACTTAGTGTTAACACTTAGTGTTAAGTTTGGTTACTTAACCAAACACCATTAGTTTGGTTCTCCATGTCCTATGATTGACCACTGAGAGATCTTTAGGTTAAGAAATCTTAGACTCTAACCTCTAATTGAGTTATCTAATGCCCAGCTTTTCCTGCTAGTGAACTCTGACTAACAAGTTCTAGGATTTTTTTTCAGCTCCTGTTTATTGTTAAAGGGCTAAGAGGCAGCAGTGGGCATGTCCTCCCTCTGCCACATCAGGGCTATCACACTGGTCTTTCAAGATCTGCCATGGTGAGCCATTTATACCATGGACATGTGCAGAAACTCAGAGTTGAAGGTAGGCTGTTTGTTGAGAGTCGATCATTGAACATTTCTCAGCCCACGACTGCTTAACTCTCCTTATATTACAGACGAATGAAACCTATGTGCTTCAAATCTTGTCCGCGTAGACTGACTGCATGTTCAGTAAAACTTACCATTTGTTGCTTTCGTTACAATTTTGCCTACACATAAGTAGTTTTGCTGTACAACAAAATCTGGGAAGCATTGATTTTGTAGAAAATGACCATTTTATTAGGTTTTTTCCAAAACACTTAGTCCAAAGAAGGCACCATCATCTGCCTTCTTCTTGGCCTGGATCCTAGAAGGCAGGGATCACGCATCCATAGTATTGGTACATCTAAACCTAATGCACTTTTCTATGGACAGAGAGTTGCACATCCCATCCAGACAAGGTCACAGCCTGTGTCTCTGTCACTCTGGTGTCACAGATCTCGTCAGAGTGCAAGGTCCAGAGTAGGTCTGCTTCTCTGTTACATTCAAATAGTCAAATGGAATTTTTATCTCAGCTAGGGGTCAGGCATGATCAACCAGAGCCATTTTGGAGCACAGCTGAGTAGGCAAGGATTGTTGGAAGAGGAGAAAGGCTTTGCAGTGAGAGAGGAAAGTATTCCAAGGAAAAACATGTGAACCTGAATGTGAATCACGCAGGAAGTGACCCCACTGGCTGAGGTCTCCATTCATCCTCCATTGAAATAAAATAAATTTTAAAATCCCCAACAAGCATTGTCAAACAGTCTTATATCAGAGAGCATACTGTGTTCTGCCTCTGTGTTGCTGCAATTATAAGCTCATAGGAAAGACTGAGGCTTCTTCATGTTGGTCCTCAGCTATGAGCCAAGTTCCATTTTCCTGACAGTGACTCAGTTGTGTCTCCAATGTTTCACCTTTGAACCCTGACATCCTCAGAACTTTAGCTTTAGGGGTTATAGATTGACATCAGCTTGGACTGTTTTCTTCTTTTGGCACTTGAGTTAAAAGAATCGTTCTGTTTTTCAAATCCCTAAATAGCTGACTTTTTTGTCTTCTGTGATAGCTAACAGGACTCCATGCTGGGTTTGTTGGCACTGAACTTCCTTGTGGATAACCCAGGAACCTGATGATATTTTTGGTGTAGAGTCTGAGAGCTGTGGTGCCCCAGGAAGGTATCACCTTCATCTGGGTCAGCCATTGCCAAGCACAGACAGCTTCTGAGACCAATGACTGTCCCCTGTAGCAGTCCTTCCAGGATCAGGGCCAACATCCTCTGTGGCATTTTTTTTTTTTTGACAAGCCTTGAAGGGTTGAGACGTACTAATGGTTGGTTTTAAGTCGATTTGATTGAAATCTATGCATTCAGTCAATTCAGGAAGGAGGAAAAAGAGTGGAAGGGAGGAGGAAAAGGGAAAGGGACCATGAAGAGGAAGATGAAAGAAGGGCAGAAGACTAGAGGGATGAGGGGGAGAAGGATAAGACGCACCTGCTCACCTTCAGATCAGTTTCGCAGCTAAATGAGTGAACAGGACCTCAGTTTGGTCTGTGTGGGCACTCACCTGTGCATACGTGGTGAGTCGGTGTGAGGTGAAATTCTCTAATTAAAAGTATTGGTCATGGATGTGGAGAGGATGCTTCTGCCTGCTGTGCTGTGTGTTCGAGAAGATACCGCTGTTGGAAGTTAAACCGCCCATATTTAAATTACTTCAGCAGAAAATGGCAGGCTTGCTCAGTCTGGATCTGTCTGTATCACCTGGATTTATCGTTTCTGTAAAGTGGGGATATGGACTTTTAATCTGTCTCCTGTTTCCAAAAGTTAAGGCTCATCTTTTAAAATGAAACCCAAGTGGGATTTCTTTCAGGCTGTCATAAAAAAACTTAATGGTGAACTATGAATCAAATTTAATCTTTTCCTTTTCCTTCTTTCTTGGCACTGGGCCAGACAAGAAATACAATTGCACCCATTTTCAAATAGTTAATTTTTTTTTCCTGGACAATTTTGCCTAGATTAATTGAAAAGAAGAGAATCCCTCTACTTCCATAGGAGTTTCTGACATCAAAATTCTCTTCAGTGACGCATGAATTCAGTGAAAAGAGGAGACCACACATTTGTAGCAGTTAACTTGTTTTTGTTTTTCATTTGTTTTGTTTTGTAAGCTCAAAGGCACACTCCATTTGAATAATTTTCCCTTGCTTCTGTCTCTTTTCAAACCAGAACACCAACTGTGTGAGCTAATTCAGCAGTGAAGGACATTGACAAATGTAAAACTAAGTATCTGAATGATGCTTAAAGTCCACACAGTCTATAAAAAAGATGCGCAGGGCCACTGTTCTGTGTAAAACGTGCTTTAAACATGCCCCCCATTATGTCACGTTTTATTAAAAAGGAAAGTCCCTGAGTCATGAAGACAAATGTCAGCTTTTAGTGTGTCCCAAGCGTGTCCCAAGCAAAGCATGGTTTTTAACACATTTGATCAAACAAGCCTTTTAAGTCCTGTTTTACAAATTATTTTGAAGAATGGGATGCAGATCCTTATTAACAACTGTTCAGTGTGTGTGATATCCTAAGTCTCATCACCAGCCCCACGAAACAGACTCATTTTGCATGTCCCTTTTGACTCTGTAAGATTCGGTTCATTTATGCTTGCAAGGCTACAACAGGAAGTTTCTACCAGGCTGTATTCAGGGCAACAGGAAGTACTGCCCAGGCTTTGCCTGACAGAAAGTCTTCCCATAAAGCTTCTTTGGGCTTTCTTTCCTCGGTGAAATATCATCATGCATTTCTTCTGTTCACAAGCGTTTAGTGGGCGATCCCCCTCGCACAGTGCATGCGACACTTTGGGCTTCCAGTCTTGGGGGTCCTCTGCTGGCTCTGCCACATCTGGACAATCACTCTCACCAAGGACCAGCCACTCCTCTTGTTTTCTCTCACATTTGTGATTTTCCTTTTTTGCCATTGGCTGCAGCTCCAAGCTTGCTTCTCTGACCCATAGGCCCACCCTCCCTCTTCATCTATGTTCAGACTGTAGACAGATTCTTGGGGTATTCTTGTGTGTGTGTGTGTGTGTGTGTGTGTGTGTGTGTTCACGTCAATAGAGGGATAAACACGTGTTCGGGGGACTAATGGACATCAGGCAATGTGGGCTCAAGTGCCAAGGCAAACATATTCAAATTCTGAGCACCCATAGACTCCAAGCTTCCCCACCTTCATCCTCCATCCACCCCTCCATCCCCAGGGCAAGAATTTGCACTTGAGAAAGGCTTTAAGCTGCTACTGAAAGAGAGTTTCATTTTCATTCACTTTCTTCTTGCCATTAGTGATTTCCAAGCCTGTGCTGTCTGTCTTCCAGCCTGGTTTTCCTTAGTCCTGTCTGGGAATAAGGAACTTTAGATAACATCGATGGTAGCCTTAAATAAACATGGTGCAGGACATACAATCGAATAGTTATCTATTAGGACCCTTTAGAATGCTAACGCAGGTCATTCTGGGCTGCTAAAGACATGACTTATGGGTTCCAAGAGCACCAGATAAAGACTGATAACCACATCTGTGCCCAGCCCTGTAGCTTCAGTGGAAGAAGCAGGGATTTGAATCCTCTGCAAACCATTCACCACACCATGCTGCTTGGCCTGACTTCCTGTTCCACCAAGACCAAGGGAGCAATGACAGCAAGGCCAGCTCCTGGTATAAGAGAGGACACAGAATGCAAAAGGGGCTGTAGAGGAATAAAGGAAGAGAATAAAGGAGAGGATGAAGCAGGTAGGGAGGACAGAGTGATGGATGAGCAGGACAAGGGATAGAGGAGGAAGAGAGGGCACATAGTGCCAACATAACCCGGTTCCATTCGGCCTTATAGTCTAGCATTACATCCAGGCCCAAACGATACATACTTGGATCTCATTTTCCTACCCAGCCACGGGCTGAAACTACCCTCATTACTTGTTTCTAATAATTATCCCCTTTTGGGAACCACAATGATCTCACCTTTGCTCGCATGTTCAAAAGAGACTCTTCCTTCAAAAAGTTATCTGATAAATTTTCAAAGGTCAGAGGATGAAAAAATGCCTTGACATTTGATGAATATTTGCATGTGCATTTAATTTACTTGGGGGAGATAAATATGGCTATTACCAAGGCAGATGCAGTAATCACCCTAATTAGGCCATAGATGGGGAAGAGGTGCTTCAAGAGCTAGCATCAGCTGAATGATGAATGCTTGCTGTAGGGTCTCTATCAGTGTGGCTTTAGTTATTATGGCATTGTCTGCGTTCCTTCTGAATATGCTATATTGGAAAGTACAAATGGACAGTGATCTCTTTATTAAACCCGTGGAGGGAGAGAAGCCCAATAGCTATCTTCTAGAACACTGGTCCTAGAGGTCTGGTACAAAGGATAGTATCTAGGGCAGGAGTTGGCAAATCTATTCACTGAAAGGCAAACAGCAAATTATCTTCAGCTTTGCTCTGGTCATTCAATTCTATCTTTGCCAAGAGATCTCAGATGATACATCAACACAAGGCTATGACTGTGTCCCAAGGGAAGTTTATTTACAAAATCAGGGAGACTAACTAACAAGAAACTTACCTGTAACATTAAAAAATATACAGGTTGAGACTATATACCTGCTGTTACATATACTCTGTCTATACAGAGAATTTAAATGTTGGGATGCAAAAATCTTGATGGCTTAGGGCTTCTTACCTTCCTTCCTCTTGTGTCCATATTTCAGGTTGCGCAGTGAGGGTGGTTGACAGTGTGATGTTTCCTCAGATCAGCAGTCTGAAAATCCCATTGACTGGGTCCATTTGTGAAATGTTTTTCAAGCCTGCCCATTGGCTTTATGGGCAGCATCTAGTGATCATTAGTAAGATACTATGGCCTAAAAGTGTAAAATATTTACTCTTTGTTCTTTTGTGAGAATGTCTCATGACTTGAGCATACAGTGACTGACCTCAGTCTTAATATGCAGGTAAAATAAACTAAGGGTGAAGTTTACATGTTCTACACACACACACACACACACACACACACACACACACACACACACACATACACACACACATCAGAGCATCGGAGTGCTGCATGTGATAAGCATGTTGATCTGATCACTCTTCAGTATCCACCTGTGTGGGAACCCCACCCTCTAGATAGCTATAATTATGTCAATTTGAAAAGAAAATGTAAAAATTCAACAAGGGAGTCAGCTGAATGGACAGATACTCAAATGCTCATCTCCCAAGTTTCTTGTTTGCAGTCAAGCCCGGTAGGCATGTGCACACTAGTAATTATGTGTTACACACCAGTTGGTGCCACCGTTTTCAGCTGTGGTGTCTCAGTTCTGCTTCCTGTCAGCAGGGTAAGATGTGTCCGTCCAGCCCATCAGAGTTGGTCAGGAGAAAGTGAGGATCTCAGGCCAGAGGGGGACAAAAAGCCCAAGCCCAAGCAGTTGCAGATTCTCTGCCTGCTTTATAATGAAAACAAGTTTTACAAGTCAAATATACTTTTTGTTCAGCTTGTGTTTTCAAAGGGAACTCCAGCTGCTTTTTTGCTGGAGCGGCGGGGGTTGGGGGGGTTGGGGGGTGGGGGGGTGGGGGGTTGGGGGGGTGGGGGGTTGGGGGGTTGGGGGGGTGGGGGGTGGCCTTCTCCCTCTCCATAGCAGCCACACCAAGGCCCAGATTCCCACTGCTGATGTCTTCTGTCCTTTCCCTTGGCCTTTCAGGTTTGCTGTGAGTTTCTTCTAATAGCTCCTATGTTGGAAGCTCAGTCTCCAATGTACCAGTCAGGATGGGATTAGGGAAGGAGAACATGGCCCTTTAAGAGATGGAGTTTAGAATGAGTTCTGTAGGTCAATGAGGAAAAGGTTTCTTCAAAAAATTAAGGTTTCTCTCATGTGATCTCTAAAATTTCACGAGGATAAGTCTCCAAAGGTCTGAGGCTGGCCTCTGATCCTGTTTTTGCTTCCTATCTCACCCTGTAAATGCCTCCTCTCACACAAACACCTGCCACCATGATACCTTAATCGCTATGAAATCCTCACAAGAGTGGGGTCATGCACTTGAACTTTCCAAACTGTGAACTGAAGAAACCACTTTCAAAAGCCAGTCTGCCTCTCGTGTTTCGTTATAGTAACAGAAAACTGACTCATGTAGCTGATTCATTATTAATATTAATTCTTCTGCCTCACTGTAAGCTTCATGGACTTAGCAGAGATAAGAAACACAGGGTACAAGTTTTAAAGGGGCTGCTGATAGTTTTTCCTTCAAACAAAGGAACAAATTTGTTCTCAAAAGAGCAAGTGGTAATAAAATAGCAAGACTGCTCTCTAAGCTCTCTGGCTTCCTGACTTGCCATATGAATGAGACCCTCTGCATAGCGGAGCAGAAGCTAACACCATGATTTTGGACCTCCAGAACTGGTAGCTAAATAAACCTATTCTAAGCTAGTTATTTAGCCTCTGGTATTTTGTTAGAGCAACAGAAGTAAATCTATCACAAGGCCACCTACCAAACTGGCCTGTCTTGAACCTGAGGCTTTAAAGCAAATATGCAGTGAGAGATAGGTAAGAACAGAGGCTAAGATCTACTTGTTCTTTATCTCGTGTTTGAAGAAAACATTTTTGTGACTTTTATTGTAATTTATTGATATGCTAGAACAAATGCACATATTTCATTTATGGATAAACCAACAACCTCTTCAATATACATTGTTGCAACTTTTCCTAGAATGATATACAGTTAAACATTTTGGAGGCCCAGATGCTAATGCTTATAGCTTGAACAACACTATTCTAATGTATTTCTGGTCTCATGTAGCTATCTTCTTTCTTCTGAAAGCAAGGTGGGCATGAAAGGGATCTACAAGTATAGGTGGTAACTACCGTAGAGGACCAGGCAGAAGCCCAGGTGACTGACTCACACACTAGGGCCCTTCATATCTTCATGGCCTTGGGTTCTGCAAACAGGAAGATAAAATGACAAGGTCTCCTTGGTAGGGAAGGTGTCCACTGGATTAACCCTCACTTCCCAAGCCCCTCCAGTGTAGGATTCTACTTTCTTTCCTTAGAGAATTGAAATACCTTCAAACAAGCAGTTTTTTTTTTTCCTTTCTCCACTTTACAGAGTCACCGAAAATAAAATTTTGGGAAGGAGTGATCAGTGACATGTCCATGAAGGAAAACTGAGTGTAGGAGCAGGTGCCCACATCTGTGGGTAGCACTCTTGAGCTTGCTGTTAACAGAGGCCTACAGGCTAGCTAGTGTGTGTTGACAGCTGAGTTCTCTCCACTGATTTCATCTTGTAGTTTTACAACACATTTTAGACACAGGAAAGTTAACCCAATTTTGTTCTCTTTCAGAGTTGTTTGAACTGTTGCAGGCTTTTCACAGTTGGATATGATGTTCAAGATTCAAGGAGCTTATTTCTACATAAAAATGCCTGCTGTGTTGTGAGCTGAAATTGCTGTGTGGGGAACAGACATCTTAAATACAGACATTTAACTCATGAGCAGCCATTTCTGCAACAGCATTGGGTTCCTCACTTTCAGTTAAGAGTTACAGGCCTTTCACACCTCCTGTCAGACCGAGCCATGTTGATGCCTTATAAAGGATATGGACTTCATTCCGATTGTCATTTCCCCCTTCTGTTATATATTTGGTTATTTTTATATTGCCCCAGTGCTCTTGATAACTTTACTTATTTGTGGTAGTACATGTTTTAAATTTTATACTTCATTAGATTTTCTGCAATAGGTGTGTATTGGTTACTTTTATATTGCTTTGATTAAACACTATGGTCAGGCAGATTATATAAGAAAGGGTTTATTTGGCTAACATTTGGATAATAGCCCATGGTGGCAGAGTCGAGGTAGCAGGCGGCAGGCAGCTGGAACAGCAGCTGCAAGCTCACATGTCAGACTGAAAACAGGAAGCAGAGACAGCACAAACTCAAAATGGCTTAAATATTTTGTCTCTTTGTTTGTTGGTTGGTTAGTTAGTTTTTGAGACAGGGTTTCACTCTGTAACCTTGGCTGGCCTGGAACTTATTATGTAGATCTAACCAATTCCAAAATCATAGACATCCACTTGCCTTTAAGGTATGAGTCTTTTGAAACCACAAAGCCCGGTGGCATACTTCCTCCAGCAAGGTTACCTCCTAAATGTACTAAATACAGGGACCACGTATTTAAATGCAGGAGAATGCTGGGGCAGCTCATTCACATTGCCATGAGGTGATTGTGTTCTCCACAGTAATTGGTGAACTTTGCTTTTTCAATGCCAATGTGGCTATATTTTTCCCATTGGCTGATAGGCCTTTCAAGTTGACCTAATGGAACTGAAGTAAGTGTTAAGAAGTGTGGACAGCTGCTGTTATCTTCTTTTCCAGTTAAGGGCAGAACATTCAGCATTTCCCTAGTACTTGTGATCAGCGATGAATCCATCTGTGTCCTTCTTGAGCAAGGCAGGCTTCTGGTTTTGTAAAGCACCTTTTCTCTATCCCTTGATATTTTAACACAGCTCTGCTTTTTTTAGTTTTTTATTATGATAAACTACATTAGTTGAGGTTTAAAAGTTAAGCTAAAAGAAGATAGCCTTGTGGCAATTTTTGGTATTTAAAAATCATTATGCTTAATCTATACACACCAAGAAAACTTTGGCTATTTCCATGATACATTTTGTTTTACATTTACTTTATGCTTATGGTAACTAGTAAGATTTCAATGCATATTATCAAACCTTTAAAAAAAATCAAGTACTGACAAAAATATACTCATATAGTTTTATGCCAAAATACTTTTAAAAATTTGTACATGTATCTCTTTTTATTTAAATAAAGTTGTAAGGAAAAAAAAGTTAAGCTAACCATGCTTTCCTGAAATGAATCTCAGTCCTGATGAGATGTATGTACTCATTATGATCTATAGCAATGTGGATTTAATTTAACTGATTTTAAGTTATAGTAAACTAATGACTATAAAAATTGGGCCACTTTTAGATTAACATTTTATTTTATTTGAGTATCTTTAATGCAAGCCTGGTAGACTGAGTTTGGATATATTCTCTCCTTTTCTGTCTCTTGGGAATTATTTGAATGGATCTGGTGATTTTGTCCTTAAATGTTTTGTAGAACATCTCATCAAATCCACCTAGGCCTGGAGGTTCCTCTGTGGAAAGGTTTAAACTGAAGATTCAGCTTTTTAAAATAGGACTGTTCATGTTATCTATTTCTTAAGTAAACTCTGGTAGATTTTATTTTTTGAGAAATGAGTCACTTCACCAGAGCTGTCAACTTTATGGATGATGTAATGGTACCTAATTATTTTAATGTCTGTGAAATATGTGAAGTATTCTCACATTAGTTTGAAATGGGGACAGTTCTTTTTGCTGATCAGTCTGGACAGAGTTCATTAATTTCATTCTCAAACGAGTTCTTGATTTCATCTCTTTTCTCACTCTTCTGATTTCAATGGCATCAACTACTACGTTGATTGTTGTTTCCTTCCTTCTTCTTGTTTTATACTTCATATCTCTTCATTTTCTAGCCTATTTTTAATTATAAAATGTACCCTTGGAATGGTGGCACATACCTTTAATCCCAACACTCAGGAGGCAGGGGCAAGTAGATCTCTTTATTATGGGTTCTGGACCAGCCTGGTCTACATCATGAGTTCTAGGCCAGCCATGGTTACATAGCAAGTCCTTGTGTCAAATAAACAAGAAAAATTGGGGCCCAGATTCATAGTAATAGATACCTTGGAGGGAAAAGTAGAGGATCTAAGTTCAAGGTCTCCCTGGAATATAGAGTAGGATCAAGGCAATGTAAGCAACTCAGGGAGACCTGTCCTAAAATAGGAAGTACAAGGAAGTCTAGGGATAGAATTCAATGATGGAATGCTTGCATAGAGTGTGAGGTACTAGGCTCAATCCCTAGTATAACAGAAAGATGTTCTTAGGGTAAGAAACATGATGTCATGATTAGCACATCCAAGATCACTGATGTCTATAACCTTATATGGACCTCGAGTGTGTGTTGGAATCACTCAAGGCTCAGCGTTGTATTTTTAGTCACAGTTACAGCATTCATATTAACTCTCTGAAACATGCCCCTTCTACATAACTCAGTCTTGGTGCTTTTGACTGGCTCACCACCCTGGAGACTACCGTTCTTTCTCTACTTCTGTAAGTTTGAATTTCGAAATTTCATATATAAATAAAACAATTTGGTCTTGTCCTTTTGTGCCTGTTTCACCTAGCACGGTATACAGATTCACCCATGTTCTTACAGCTGTCACACTTTTCCTTTTTATCTATTATCTATCTATCTATCTATCTATCTATCTATCTATCTATCTATCTATCTATCTATCTATCTCTATTGATTTGAACAGGTATGGCCCCCATAGACTCATGCATTTGAACACCCATAGGGAGTGGCCTTGTTTGAGTAGTTATGGCTTTGTTGGAGGAAATGTGTCACTGTGGGGGCAGGCTTTGGGGTCTCCTATGATCAATCTGTTCCCAGTGTGGCACATGGTCTTCTTCTGTAGATCAAGATATAGAGCTCTCAGCTCCTCCGGTACCTCATCTACCTGCATGCTGCCATGATTCCCACTACAGTGATAATGGACTAGACCTCTGAAACTGTAAGCCAGCCCCAATTAAAAGTTTTCCTTTATAAGAGTTTCCATACTCATGCTGTCTCTTCATATCAATAGAACTCTAACTAAGATTCTATCTATCTATCTATCTATCTATCTATCTATCTATCTATCTATCTATCTATCATCTATCGTATATGTCTATCCATCTAGTGTCATAATTTCTTTATCCATTCACTCACCAATGGTTAGTTTAATGGTTTATATGTCTTTGCCATTGTGAACAATGCTCAGTGGCCATAAAAACTTGTGTCCCTTCACAAAAGACAAGTATCTGCAAAGAAATGGAGAACAGGAATCTTTTCAGACTATTGATAGAAATGTAAAATGAAGCAGCTACTCTGGAAAGTGGTACAGAGGTTCCCCTGACAAATTAGACACAGACATACTATAAGACCTGGAACCTTACCTCTCTGTAACAGGTATGCTGAAGAGCCCTTTGCTCTGAGAGCTCCACTCAGGCACTGTGGTATGTTTTGTTATCTTACCTCTTGGGTTTGCTTTTCCTCAGAGCCCATATATGTTGGTCTGGGTCACATATATATTGAAGCCACATCCTACATGTCACACTCAACTGTCAGATGGAGTAATAATTTGAGCTTTAGTCAGAATGCCTCCAGTGATGGTTTCTCGGTAGGATTGGTCTTCCTCTGTGCCTGGCCCAACCCAAAAGGTGATAGGATGAACTCAAAGAAAGGAAATAAAATCAACTGCCTATCTGAAGAGTGAAAACAGTGAATGTTGACTTTCAGGGATTTTAATTTCATGAACTCCCTAATGAAAGCTAGAGACTCTCCCTTATATAATAGTTTCTTTGGAGGGCCACACTGGTTAGTTTTGTTATACACAAGCTAGAGTCAATTGGAACTCCTATCACTTTGGCCTGTAGGTTAGCCTATGGGACATTTTCTTGGTTAATGACTAGTGTAAGGGGCCCTTAGTCCTAAAAACAAGTAAACTGAGCAAGCCATAGGGAAAAACAGAGTTCCCCTTCAGTCCCTACCTCCAGGTTCTTGCCCTGCCTGAATACCTACCTTGGCTTCCCTCGGTGATGACTGTGTTAGCCAAATAAACCCTTTCTTCCCAAGTTGTTTTTAGACAGTGTTTTCACAGTAGCAGAAAGAAAACCAAGACAAATAGTCCTAGATATGCTGAAGTTTGTCTGCTGGTCTTTTGAGTCATGAGTCCTGGCTGTAAAATTGTAGTCAACATGCTCTCTAAACTTTTAATTTTTACAATTCTAATACTGAAATTATTTTTTGGATTTGAATTCCCTCTCATTTCACAGAGTCAGGTGCTTTCTTTGCAGTGAGTAGGATCCCAGGAGAAAGCCAAGGAGACAGTTAGGACCCTAAAGGCTACAGTGCTTGCTTAGCTTTGCTTAGGGCTGCCAGGAGGGATCCCTTCCCAGCATGTCATTCGGAAGGGGTAAGGGCAACCTGAGAAGGAGCTAGATGGTTGTAGTTGTTGGCTATGCATCACTGTAACAAATACCAGTTGCAGGCTACTCATGGAAAAGCTTTAAATGCTCAAGTTCCACATGATGTAGTACAGGCTCTGGCTCAAAGTAGGAGTCCATAACGCATAGTAAATGAGGACACATGTGCTGGAATCAGTGGTTACATTCTGGGCCAGGGAACAAGAAGAAAGATTAGGCCCTTTTTTATTTTGAGGGTGTAGCTTCTGTGATCAAACTACCTCCCAATAAGCCTTACCACCCAATGGTGCTATACTAATGAGTAAATCATAAAGCTTTTGAGAAAAACTTGAACTCCACTCAAAACATAGTTCATGGTAGGGAGTCCCTGGGTAAGGAGGCTCCCCAAGGCAGCACATCTGGGGGACTTGTGACTGCAAAGATATATTTACTTAATGGCTTAAACATTGTCAAAATGAGGTTGTGCACAACATGCAAGCAGGCAGACTCTGACTGCTGAAAAATATGCTTGCTTTGGGATAATTTAAAAATAATTGGATATGTAAAAAATTGGATTTGGCACTATCAAACTTGGAGCTAATGGGTGAAGAGATACAGCCTCCAGGCCACTACAGAGTCTGTCCTTGGGGTGTTGATAGACAGCTATGTGAACCTGTCAAGGAAGTGAAACTATTTGCTGTACAGAAACCTTAAGCTTGGAAAAATTCATAAGGATTCAATGTTGATTATCTTAAATGTCGAAAAAGAATTTAGCTTTATCTCTGTCATAAAGAGTTTATTTCCACTAGAGACAATATTTTTACAGTAAGCTGGAGTTTGGGTAGGAAAACAAGAAAGTCAGGAACTACAAGTAGGATCTCTTCACAATCTTCATGATCTATCCGTCTGAACTGAACCATCTGATAAGGACTTTTTCAACATAAGTGAAGTACGTAATGGCCAGCTGGGTTTGGGAAGTTGCCACGCACTGATGTTCTGTCTCTCTAAGACAAATTCTTTCACCAATATTTTAGGGTACAGGACAAGATGTGGGACAAATAAAATCACTAAGGCTCCAGAGATGCTGGGTTTGGATTATCACATTGAAACAGTGGATGCTGAGAAGAAAGATGATGGGAACAGAAGCCAAGAGGACACTGCCCAGGAGTGCATTCTGTTTAGGGACAAAGGCAGGTAGATACTTTCCCAGTAGAAGAGATCCAGTCCTTTCTTCATTTTGGGACCACCATGATACTAGGTACAGGACAACAGATTTTAGCATTGTAGAATGTCACAGAAATACACCATCTGTGTTGTGTTCTCAAAGATGTCTCTGCTGGTACCAGATATGCTCTTTGGATTGAGTCATTCTTAGCTTCTTCAGGCAATTATATGTGTCATATTTCTGCAACTCCGGCATCTATAAAGCCCATGATGATACACCAAGAAATAATCGTATTCCATCATCTTCTTATGTTAGGAATGTTCAGTGTGGAGCAGAGCTGTGCTACAGTAATTTGACTAACAGAGCTGAAGTTTCTTAGTTCTGTACTCCAGAATGCAGGTTTCTAGGGCTGTGTGTCTTTCTATAAATAACTTTGCTGTCCTACAGATTTCAAACTCTCAAATATCTGAATATCCTGAGAGTGAATGCTGCTGGAACTGAAGATACGAAATTTGGGATAGGGTATTAAAATGGAAGATGCTTTCACTGGTAAATGCCACTCTGAAGGAAGTTTGCATTTTGCCTGATTGGACATTACAAAGTTTGATTTGCTCCCTGTAAAGAAGATCATGTTGGTTAAGATGGTCATGCCCCTTCATGTTTATTCCATAGAATGCTTCTGAATTGTCCAAGTGTCCTTATGGAAGCATCTCTCTGTTCCTGTCCACACCCCATCTCGGGGTTTATTTGTGTGCTGTTTAAGTGTTTCCCCCGTGGCTTCTCTAAGTATATGCATATGGCTTGAAATATATCAATCACCTTTCAAAGTCTTCAAATGCTCGTGATAACTTCCATAAACCAAATTTAATGCAAGTGGGCCTACTGCCAACAGACGAACCAACCCCAGGGTGGGACTCTGGCATTTCTTCTTGAATGCTTCACGCTATTAAGGAAAAGTGTTTCAAACAAAAAGGGAGAGTTCAATTATGCCAAGTTGTGAAAGTTTTTTTTTAATGTCCTATTTTTACAGTAATGTAAGGCTTCGTGCCAAGCCATAAGTATGTCTAATTTTAGCTTAGATCCTCAGTCTGAAGCAGGCATGTCTGTCTGTCTATTCTTTTTCTGACCTCTACCTTTGAGCTTGTTTATCAGCAGTGCCTCCAGCCACTCATGGGTTAATTTGAGGTAGCGCAGCCAGGCGCCTGTCAGCTCTAATGGATTCATCACTATTAATAAGTTTGGCGCCTAATTTACTACGAGTTGGCACTGGCAATGACGCTGAGCGATCACATGTCCCAGGTGATGTGCAGATTCTTCCCCACTGAAATGGACATTTCTGCCAAAGTCAATGAGTAAAACTGACAGTGTGGATGACTAATCTCCATCTCAGAGCCTTTGGCAGCTCACACCTTTGTGCAAAGCACGGTACGTTGTTTAAATTCTTCCAGATTATGATGATAGTAATAATAGAGATACTTAGTAAGAGCGGGAAGTGTGGCCTTCACACTATCTGCAATGAAGTCTGCAAAGGGGAAATCAATGTTGATAGGGGGACCTGGTATTATTCGTGAGAGGAGATGGATTCTCAGAACTTTTACCACACCCTGATGCTTGTATTATAGGCCAAACAAATGCACATAATTGTCCTCAGTTGAAAAGCTAATTTTTAGCCTACTGAGAAGATGAGCCAAGAAGTGAGCACTTCTGCAGCCTCTGAGCCTCTTTGATAAGAAGAAATGTCTGGAAAGCGATATAATAATATAATGCACTGTACCCACATTTGCTCCGTAGCTAGACATGCCAAAGTGATAATAGTCAAAGAACTTCAGTGATTTTGCAATTTTACAGTCTCCAAATTCCCTGAACATTAATGTTAATTCACAGCTCTCTACAAAGAACTGTCATGCTAAGATCAGAGAGGCCATTCCTGGTATCCAAGACTAGGCAGTTGGCAAAGACAAAGGAGACAAAGGTCACATGGCACAGCCTCACCTGCCACAAACTTCTGATCCCCATCTGAGTTTCAGAATATCTCTACTTACTTTATTAAATTTGGCTTCTCTTTAGGCCATCTTAAATTCATAGCTTACAACCTCAGTGTGGGATCTGGGGTATAAGGATATTTCAATGCCAGTGTTTGTTTTAGAGTTCAAAATTACCTTAAAATCCTTATACATGGAATTTAAAACATCTTAGGAGCCATGATGTCCAGGAATGAAGTGTTCTGATCATGCCCTGTGAGAACAAAAAGGACAAGCCTGAGTTTTCTAATGTCAACCATATCAGAAGCAATGCAGTTGGAAACAGTCACAGAGTGAAAGAAACAATAGCAACAAACATTTGAAGGAAGAAATCCTATGCACTTGCGGTCTGAAACCTTTGACTTTAGTTAAATGTCTTTACCATACTGCAGGAAGTTACGGCCATTAATTCTCAGATGTTGTCCCTCTGTGTCTTTTCCTATACAATGGGCATCTTTGAGAACAGTTTTGGTTTTGTCATAGCTTCTTAGCTTGCTTGCTCTCCATGTTCCTTCCTCTGGTTTTCTGCTTGGTGAAATCCCATTGGACATTCAAGTTTACCAACATCTCTTGTTACTGCCACTATAAGATTAATTTTGATTTTCTACTTTTCAGATACAGAATTCCCCTTTGGTTTTTCATGAACATCTGTTTCTCTGATGAGCTTGGTGAACTGTATTAGTTACAGGTATACTCCTTTATGTCCTAACACAAAACTAAAATATCCTTTTAAGTTGACTCTTTTCAAACTGTGGACATCCTGTATAAAATATGACTGTCTGACAAAGAAGATACGTGTTTCTTGTAAAATTCATATCTGTTTTTGAGACATAAATTTAAAAGATAAGGTTTAATTGGGAAATCTTAAAATCCTGACAGAATATAACCTGTTGTTGTATATCAGTGATCCACCAAGGAGAGGCCTTTAGTTATATGATCTAATTTAAATATCATCTATTCTTTGTCTGATTGTAGGAAGCTACTTTTTAATTAAGTGAAAATATGCATCTTAAATGGGGCTTGGGTTTTGCAAAGATTTCTTTTTCTCTTTTTGTTAAAACAAACCGTTGTCTGCTAATTTCGAATCTTAGTCATTGTGTGTCAGACTACATTGAGGCGCCTCTTGAGTTTCCTGTGGACATTAAGCATGGTTTGATGTAGAAACTCTGAATTACAGCATGCTCTCTGGAAAGGATTGTGATTTTGTTTAAGCCCAGTTAAACACACTGGCCTGAGGCTCTGAACTCCACCTTGGCAGGATGTCTCTCTCTTCTGCCCACTCTGGGATTCTCTCCTGTGCCTCCATCGATTTCCACGTTGTATTCAGTTGTGCCCAGTTAAGCAACAGGAGTTCTCCTCCCCCTCCTCGAACTTGAAAAGCCTTTGTATTTCTGTGTGCTGTCTAATTGTAGGGATGTCTTTAGCCTCAGGAAATTATTTCTAAGCATCACTGTTTACAAATTACATTTTCTATGGTATGCTTTGATCAAATTAAGAACTTTTGTGATAGGTTTAACTCTTGCACTAGGATCTTTGATACTAAGTATCACTTATGATTTATGTTTTATTCTCATCCAAAAACAATTTTTTTTTCTGAAGGCTCAGCACGTGGTGAGGTGAAATAGAGAGTAAGACACCCTGACAGTTCCTTATAGCACTCCCAGTTGGTAATTTGTTTTAGCTTAAATGTACAAAAGGGAAGGAAAAGGTGGGGAACAAAGGTTTTCTATATAAGTTCTGTTGGGATAAAATTTTGTGGCTTTAAAGCAACATCTTCTCACAGGCTCTGAAACACCAGAAGCAGAGTGGATGTGTCCCATTCTGTTTTCCTTACAAGATGGTTATAATTCTATTTAGTGTAGCACTTGATATGTTCCTTTCCAACATGCAAAGGTATTGGTGTGTGAAGACTTTTGTCTGTGTTCTAAACTTCATTGTATGTGGACAATGTCTCTTTGAATACATCCTGTGTATCTTTTCTGAAGTATTTTCAGAAATTTCTAGAACCTAAAAATGAGGCTATCAGGGATGATAGAGTGTGACACTGTATTCAGAAAGCTGGGCAGGTTTCTAAAGCACTAGTTATGATGCACAAGAATATAGAAGACCTGCTGGCCATGGTCATCTCTCCTTGACAGAACTCAGGGCCCAACCTGTGAAGTATATATGCTGGACAGTTGATATTCTTGGGTAAAAAAATAATTTTAGTGAAAGATTCATAAACAGTTTAATTCAATGAGAGAACTCTGTGATTTATTTTAGGCCCCCTTTTCTCCCTACACTTGGGTTTTTATTTCTTTAACCCTGCGTAACTATAGGTACAGATAGATGTTTGGGGCAAAAGTGAGCATATGTTAGGAGCCAGGTTGGTTTGCAAGGCTCCTGAGTATCAAATGCAAAGTGGTGTGCACACACAGAGAGTCCCCTTGGAAGTATGAGTTAAATATCACAGTTGAAAACTGGCCTTCTTAAATCAAGAAGTCAGTCTGCTCTAAATTCTGAATGTAAACTAGACTAAAAGTCAGTGTGTAATTATCCTGACCTGGAGGCTGCAGTGCCACATACTCGGCTTTGCTGAACACTTCCCGAGTTTATTTAGTGCTGAGTGCTGTGTTTTGCATGTCAGAGCTGGGAGTAATCTTGTCTGTGGTCTCCATTCCTCTGGGGCATTCTTGGTGTTTGGTGACTAACATACAGGACCTGTCATGTGAGCCCAGAAAGGACTGTTGAATCATGTTGATCTGAGAGGCTGGCAAAACTGACTAGCTGGAATCATTAAGGAGCAACCAGTTGTGGGAGGGAGGGAGCATGATGGGGGGGGAGACAGAGACAGGATAGAGAGTGCACATGCAAAGAAGGAAAGGAGGTCAGAGGAGAGAAAGAATTATGCAGAAGGACACAGAGGCAGGTCAACTACAGGGACAAAAGGAACTGACATGGGGAGGGAACATAGTGGTATAGGAGAGACTCTCCAAGTCAGGGAAAAAAAAGAACTGTTGAAGGTGGGGCTAAGTCAAGGTTAGACTGAGAGGCAGGTTGTCACCCAGAATGTTAATACAGTTTTCCTTCTAGCATGCTAAAAGCTCATGTATGGGGAGCTGGGGTGTACCTATTTGTCTCCCCAGATCCAAATTGAAATTTCTAAAGCTGGGATGCACTTGTTTGTCTCCAAATTCCACTTAGATTTCACTTTGTCCTTACAGAGTCTGTGCCAGTGACATCAGCCAGGTCACCTGATATAAGGATCCAAGGCAAGAAGCTCCTGAGAGAAGGAGGTGACTTCCCAGGAAATTATAGCAAGTGCTTTATTACTTCTCAGCCACAGTATCTGATGCTCTCTAGAACTTTTTCTGTGGTCAGCTCCCTCCAGTTGTATTGACTTCTATTTGGTGATAAGTTATCCAGATTTTCTGAATTTCAAATGTTAAATGTAAATATACTAGCCTAGCCTACAAGTGTGTCTTCAGTCCCAGCAATGAAGTTGGACCGTGCTTGCTAAAGAGAATTTTATTTAGCCTCTGGGCTTGTGGGAAGCTCCACCTAGACTACTCAAAACAGAATGCAAGAATTTTTGTAGTTGGTCCTATGGAATTTAAATGTAGCTGCTAATGATGAGAGTGTGTGTCACCTTTTCAGATCTTAGTACAGCCTTGTTTAATAGGAGGTCCTTCCAGAATAACAATAATAACAATCCGTCAGCCTGATTAATCTAGGATGACATGAGAAGGCTCAAAGAGAATTTCAAATACCAGGCTAGGCAGCAGCTTCTTTTGGGAGAGGATTGAATTTCCAGACACCTGACTAAGTGTCATCAAACATGGCTGCCTCCTGGCTGCAGTACTAGAGTGTACCTGTGTGAAGTTTCTCTAGATCTATAGAAGAGAAGGCTCCAAGATGCTTGTTTCTGTAAAAGCAGATGCAGTGATTCCCATCCTGCAATAGAAAACCTCTCCCCACAGTCCATTTTACACAAGTCAAGGGTGTGTCTTTACAGTTTGGGTATCAGCTAAGCAAATGGCTTGCTGAAGATAAAAAGCAAAACAAAATGAAACAAAATGGAACCAGTGTAATAAATGATAGTGCCACAAAGAGGAAGTGACCAGTTTACTGCAGACTCACAGAGCCAAGCTGGCCTCTCTGGTTTGTGTTGCTGGCCCCATTGGAGGCCATTCATTCTTCTGTACTAACGTTGTGGTGACTTCCTGTAGCCTAGTTGCTAGTCCGGGAGGCAGGCTACACGTGCTGTTCTCTTAGTGTCTTGAAACATCAGAGAAACAGAGGCCCTGGTACACATTGCCATGAAAAGTAAAGGAGAATAGATTGTCCTTGGCATTTGGGAGTGGGGGAATCATGTGCTTTAGCGGTGAATCATATTTGGTAATTAAGAACTGAGAAAACAAGGATTCCCTGGCATCTTGATCTATCTAGAAGCTAAGTAGCAAAGCCCATGTCAGCCCCTCCAAGTTTGCTCCCCAAGGTCTGAGCTCCAGGCCTCCAAAGTGTCATTCTAGGGTTTTTACAACACTTCAGTTATCTTCTGTCTCCATCTGGAATTCAAGTGCCAGTGCTTGGTGCTTTGTCAGTGATACATTCAGTTCTACTGGTAAGCACTGCCCGCATACTGCCCTAGTAGTCTGTGGACATTGAGGACAGTTTGTGAGTTGAAGATGTAGCTCTTTCACCACCCAGGGACATGGTTGTGTGATGCTGTTCATTAGACTTTCCAGCCAGCCCTTTTAATGGAAGAACATGGTGTCCAGCAAGCTGTGACACCAGTCCTGTTTCACCATGGACACATACATTGTCTGAATCTCCCAGAAGGTAGTTGAGTAACTCCAAAGGATTGCCTTCCTCACGTGTTCCCTCAGTGCCCACGGTCTGTAGCACCAGAGTGGCAAGGCTGCATTATTAGCTGTGAGAATACCACGTGATGGTGTTGTGTACCTTAACGCCATTCTTCAGCTAATTCTTAACACTATATCATTTCATTTGAATGTAATGCTACAGATCCACTTGGAAAATACACTTTCCAGACACATGTAGGAATCTAAGAAGGGTGCAGTTGAGGCAGGTACCTATGGAATAAAGGGTAACTCTGGTCTACTTAAACCAGGTCCCTAGGGACTGAGGCTATGGGGAAGGTCTTAGTAGCTTGAATTTGCCACCCTGTCCCCAGATGTCAGGCATTTGGAATACCTGGATGAATATTTATAAAATGACTTTACATTTGGGTCTTCTCATCTGGATTCTAAAACCTAAAGATTCAACCAACTATGGGTTGAAAATATTTGAAAAGAGTTATGTCACTGCAGAAAGCACACACACTTTTCTGTATCATTTTTCCCATAGAATAGCACAACCGTAGTTACGTGACACCGACCAAAGCTAGGTGCCATGTGCCATCCACGGTGAGGTGCAGCACACAGGAGCACATTTGAGATCACGGGAAAACAACTCAGTGTTTCACAAGATGGATGTGAGTGTCCTGGAGTTTGTGGTTAGACCCTGTTCCTGGAACCAGTTTCTCCTAGTGACTCGGGGACAATTGTACTTTTTTTCCCTTAAAGAAAAGCCATGTGATGGCGTGGCGTACAACAGTGACTGTGGTCATGGGAGCTGCCATGGTGTCACCGGAAGACAGTTCCCAGTTCGTTCTGCTACAGAACGATCCAAACTTTAGTTTCCCTGAAATTGTTATTAACGATCGTGCAACATGTTCTTAATTTCTGATTCACACCCTTGGAACAGAACCTAGGATTAATTATGCATCTTGATTCTTGTTTAGTTCTGTTTGACACAAACTGGGCAAAATTTGTTCAGAAAATGGATCGTTACTGGATGGCTTTCAAAAATACACGTAAGAAAAAATAAACGCACAAAAGCCAAACAGGATTAAAGAGCTTTGAGGCTGTGACAAATAAGATATGTCAGGACATACTTAGGGTGACTCCTGACTGCATCAGAGGAACTTTTGGTTGCAATGGCCTTTAAAGTGGAGAGGATGCGACAAACTTGAATGGCTCCAGGTGACCCGGTGTACATGCTGACTTCAGTTATATCCACAGTCGTACCCTGACTCTTGTGTAAGGTCCATCACAGATGAGCTGACAGGGTCCAAATCTGTAAGGACCCTGGTCCTTCGTATTTTAAAATTTAACAGCATCATGGGGTAATAGACATCTATGGGGAGGCACTGCCACTGTTCTGGCCGGGAGCAGGACCAACACTTCAGTTACTACTATAGTTGCTATAGCTACAGCTGTCATCAGCATCCCTGCACTTCCCCAGCTTTGTAGACGGGCTTCTCTTGCCAGGCTTCCCCTGCTGACCCCAGAACACCGAGCTCCTCAGGACAGTCTTCGTCTTTCAAACACCAGCAACATAAAACATTCCCTTTGTTTGTGTAGTCCAGGGAGAGATCCGTGGGCTCATCCGGGACGTGGCTAAGGTTTTCTCCTTTCTTTTCTGTATGACAGTCATTCCCATTTTAGACACAGAGGGCAGATGGCAAGCCCTAGAATCCAGTAAAGTCCCTCCTTCTGGGTGGTGCAGAGTGCTTAGCAGTAAGCACTGGAATGGCAGCTGGCACAGGTTTGCACTTGCCTCACTGGACCTGCACACTCCACAAGGACCTGACACCCACCATAGGTGCTGCTGGCTAGTCCACAGAACCAGAGTAAGAAAATCTGTTTGCTTTTCTGTCTGGAAATTTGCCACTAATATCGATCTGAGAGGAGTATGGGGGTTGTATGTGAAACAACAAACAGTCTGCTTAAGTCTGTGCAAAGCAGGAACAATAAACAGGGTAAATCCCTTTCAAGAAATTTTTGAAGTATTTTCTTCTAAAAACTTGATAACATGGAATATTTTTAAAGGGGAGAAGGATTGCAAAATTCCCCCAGTGTCAAATTAACCCCCAAATCAATCCGTTTTCAAGTAAGGGAGCTCCCATGGCAACCGTTCTTCCAACAGGTCTCTCGGAATCAACCACAACCCTCTCTTAGCCTGGCCTGTGACTTTCTGCAGAAAAGAAATCCCAGGATGCCACTTCCTGGACAAACAGAAGCCCTTCAGCCTGTCCCATTCAGTAGGCTGGGAAAGAAGAAAGGAAATGTAAGGCTTTAGTTCTCATTACAAGTAACAAGCCCCTGGCTCTAGAAAGGATAATGGGCCAGGAGGTAAGTCTAGGAGTCATATACTCCCGAGTCATGCATTCCTAAGAACATGAAACAGGGTGGTTTTAAAAATCATCCTTGAAAAACACCATCCGCATCCCACCCAGATGTAGAGCACAAGGCACAGTGTGCTCAGCCTTCCAGCTCAGTTCTGATAGATGTTGGACAAGGTAGAAAACTCTTGAAAGGAGTTGTTCTACGGACAAAGGAGGTTATTTTAAGAGTCAAGGTCCAACCTGAGGAGTGTACCCGAGCCTTTCATTATGGTTTTCCTAGAAATCCATGCCTGGTGTCCCAGGTAATTATTAATAGAACCTGAGTATGCCCATCCAGATGGCAAATATCTGGTGACTTCTTTTACCATACCAATAGACTACAGAAGTTTTTGCTTAACTTTTTAAAAAATATTATTCAATACTGGTAAAAGTCCAGAGGCCTCTGACATTGGGTTTTCCTTGAGCGCCACTGTTCTAGGTCACCAACTACATTGGCTTGAATTTGCTCCCTGGGATGACAGCTTGTGCCAGAGCTGGGAGGAAGAGTGGATATAGTGGCTTTTCTCTCTATAGGTGACCTCCACAATGATTGCAGGGAGGAGCATCCTAACCTACAAAAGGGGACAATAGAGAATCCAAAAGAGGCTTCATTCTCTTTGAGATAGCGTGGTCCTTCGCATTTCACTCTTGGCCATGACCTAGTCATAGTCAATATCTACTTGCAAAGGAGATTGACACACACATGTATATATATGCGTGCGTGTGTGTGTGTGTGTGTGTGTGTGTGTGTGTGTGTGTGTGTGTGTGTGTGTGTTGTTCAGAGGTTGTCTTCTGGGAAGATCTTTCACTGAACCTGACAGTTCATTTTCTGCTAGGCTGGCAGTCTAGGGAGCCTCTGAGATCTGCTGTTCTCTATCCTCAGACCCAACACCAAGGTTCACAGGCATTTGGTCTTATGCCTGATTTTTACATTGGTTTTGAAAGACCTGAACTCAAGTTTTCTTGACTTTACCTTCTGGGTCACCTCCTAAGCCCCATGATTCTTGTTTAAAACAGCAGCTAGTAACCTAAAGTACCTCTGCTCTGTCTTCCCTGGAAGCTGATTAAATCCATCCCTTATTTTCATTTCCCTTGTGAAGATCACGAGTCTAAGTTTTCTAGTTACTAGTTACTGTTAGGTCCCCACACAGTTACTCACTGTTAGGTTCCCACATAGGACCAAGAGCAGGTCTAAGGGAGAAGAAAAACATTCCCTCAGGAGAATCTGACTACAAGCAAAGAATTGCCTTTGGGGGCCTAAGAGTTCCCATCTATAGGGCAGAGTAGCCTAGGAGTCCATGACCAGCTGCTGCCTCACATTCTGCCAGGACCTAGGACTCCTGTCCTTTCTCTTAGTTCCCAGAGTCATGTCCGGCTGTCTGGCTCAACCCTGGTGGCCTGTGTTTCCATCCAAACATCAACTTAGATTCCCTTTGCTCATACTTGCTAGCTTGCTTTTATTTATTTATTTATTTATTTATTTATTTATTTATTTATTTACTTACTTACTTATTTACTTATTTATTTATTTGCCACTCATCCATAGTGTTTTTTTTCATAATGTATTTTAAAGAGACTTAAGGATGTGTAATTTTTTTTTTTTACTTTGCAGATACAACTTTTATTACTAGTTCATATATACAAATCTGATTGCAGGAACCAATCCATAGTGTTTGTATTTTTGTAAATAATCACCTGCATCTGCATCCATAGAATAGTGACTTGACCTGTCATACATAAGAGCAGGTAGGGTGTCCATTTGTTCCCCAGAAGACACCGTGAGATTTTCGTGGGACAGTGCCTTTCATGCGTGAGGACGGGGTGAGTCAGCATCTGTTTCTGATTCTTACAGGTCTTGAGGCCAGGCAGGGC
Source organism: Micromys minutus (assembly GCF_963924665.1). Classification (NCBI taxonomy): domain Eukaryota; kingdom Metazoa; phylum Chordata; class Mammalia; order Rodentia; family Muridae; genus Micromys; species Micromys minutus. The sequence goes on along the minus strand of NC_137975.1, from coordinate 81,014,663 downwards.
CCATCTGTAAAAATGGATCGCTGTGAAAATGCCTCAGGCGCTGGCTTTTAAGGTATCTCTGGGAGGTCTCAGCTGTTGGTGATCCAATCAAAGTCACCGCATCAGCCTGGACATCTGTTTGTCCTCAGAAGGACTTATTCAGGCTCTCCTGACTCCGGTCACTGGGAAGCCAAATGACCCCACCAAAGTCAGGAAAGCTGGAGGGTCTCAGTTAAAAGACAGAGGGTCCTTTGGTTGAGTTTGAGTTGTCCTCCCTCACAATGGTCTGACTGGTGGTTTTCTCTGCCTCTCAGGAGAGAGGATGTCTAGGTCACTAGCCTCATCGAAGAGAGATGCTTAAACAAAGACTTACAAATGAAACTTTTCTGCCCACAGTTTAAAAATATGTAATACTTGTACCGTAAAACACAAGAAAAAAAAACATAAGGAAGAAAATGGCAAATAAATGTTAATCTTATCAGCCTAGATAGAATCAGTCTGTGGTGGTCTGCTTTTGGCTAGAGATACCATTGTTAACAATGAAGCCCAGCAGACAGAGGAGCCACCAATTGAAAGCAGAGGTTCCGAGAAGAGTCAGAGGGCAGAAGCTGACTGTGCAGGTAGAAAGACTGCAGCCGGGAGAGCGAGGTTCTAATCGCTTTCCTTGTCAGGGTGTTAGGTGATTCCAGTGTCTGCTGCCCATCTTGGGTGCTGGAGGAGCTGTGCCATTGTTTACAGGAAGGATTATATTTTAAGCCTGGGCTCTTAGAATCAGGCTTCTAAGGTTAAAGGTCAGTTCAGGCTTCACCATGGTGAAATCTTACAAACATAATCTTGCCTCATAGTGGTTTATGTGATCGTTTATCAACAAAGGACTCAAAACATCTTTGTCTGGAAAGGAAACCTCTCAGGGATGCAGGAGCATAATCATAGCAACTTGAAGCAAACAGGCAGAGCCAGACACCAGAAGCTGACAGTCTTGGAGGAGTTCACATCAGTGACATGCTGTGCCCTCAGTCTTGGCCCTCACTCAGCAGGTGACAAAAGGGCAGAGCTTACCCAGGGATTCCAAACAGCTGATCCTCTAAGCAGAGGAAAGTGTGTGGGGCCAGCCTGTAAATTGAGTACTTGAAGTATTAATTGATTTGTGAACATACAAGTGTATCCTTGAATGACACTACAGGGGGCAGGAGGGACTGACTAGAAAGAAATAGGAGACAACAGGGGTACCTGTCATTAAAGCATAGAGAAAAATAGGATCTCAGGACATGAAGATCTCCAACAGATTCAGGTTCCACGGGATGGGCCAGGCTGGCTGTTCTCAAATGTCTATGTTTCAAAAGCTGTGTTATGGCTGTTGGCTTCCCCATGTACAAACCATACACTTCACTGTTGATTATTTCGTGGCTTGGGGCTTAGTTGAGCCAATGAAATGGGAATAGAAATAAATTCATGCTCACTGCCTCCTGCTTCTTTACTGTTAGTTGGAGTACAGTGATGACTGAAACTAATCATGTGCTGTGGGGCTTCTCCCGGGGCAGACTGTTTCTGTGTGTCTTAACTGAGTGTTTTGTGATGCTATGTCAGAATACCACAGATGGACTGGAGAGGTGGCCCAGTGGTTAAGAGCACTGACTGTGCTTCCAGAGGTCCTGAATTCAAGTCTCAGCAACCACATGGTGGCTCACAATCATCTGTATTGCGATATGATGCCCTCTTCTGGTGTGCATGAAGACAGCTACAGTGTACTTATATGTAATAAATAAATCTTTTAACAACAACAACAACAAAGAATACCACAGACTAAGTCTTCCATGAAGAACAAAAATTATTTGGATCACAATTCTGGTGGCTAGGAAGGGTAAGACAGAGGAGTTCACATCTAGCAAAGGCCTGTCATCACACAGCAAAAGTCAAAAAGGCAAGAGAGGGTAAGGGAAAAGAGTAAAAGCCTTCAGGTACCTCATGTGATCAACGCGATCCATTAGCCATGTCCCACTCCCGTCATCAGGGTATTAATGAGAGTGTTGACTCCATCAGCCAATTTCTCTTATTAGACCCTACTTCCCAACAGTGTCACATTGTAGATCAAAGGCCAGCAGATGACCATGGCCATCCACAAAGTTGGGAACTTGTATGCACATTTAAAGAATAGGCTAAAGCTCCCAAGAGTCTCAACCTTTAGAATGCCTACCCCTAGAACCACGTAGTGTCGATTTCATCTGAATACTTAACATGTCTTATCCTCTATTCATACATATCTGAGTTCCTTGATCACAGTCTTTCTTCTAACCATGATTAGGAATCTGTCATGTACTGGGGTTCATTCTGATGATATGAAATGAATGCTGGCAATTTCAACCTCTAAACAGAAAGCCACAAACAGCAACACACTGGGCACCTTCTTTTGTCTCTGACTCTTTTTTGAACTGCCTCCTCTGCCTCCTCCTCCTTGTCTCCTACTCTTGCAGATGCTGAGCTAGTGTTGAAAACCTTCCTCTTTTGACCTTGCTCCAGACTCAGCTTTCCAAGTATGCTCAGCACCAGCCCAGGGTGAACTGTGGTCCAGACTGAGGAGTTCAGGATGAGATTGTCAGAACAATAAACTCCAAGTCTGGAAAGGAGTCAGAGCTAATGTTGTCTGGTTTATGCTGTTCCATTGTGATCTCTGTCAGTACCTAGTGAGACAGCTACAATGTCATTTGCGTCTCTGTGAAATGCTGTGGATAACAGGAGTCTGTGAACAGATAGTGGCCATCATGGTTGAGTCTATTTTCCCCCAAGGGTTGGGCCAACAAGACTCACTATTCTGGGACCCTGAGAGAAGCTTTCTTTCTATGGCTGAGTTCCCTTTAGAGCTATACACACAGCATCTTTTAATGTCAGTTTGTAAATCCAATTTATCATTTCAGATGAGTCACTGGGGGATAAAACAGCAAATTTCCTGCCACAAATGTCTTCATTTAGCACATTTTTAATTGTTTTTTTTTTTTTATTTTTTTAGAGAAATGGCAGACCTGTGCAGACAAAGGAATGTCTCTGAAACTATGGGTTTTTTTTTTTCATAGAATAAAAAAAACCCACATCTATTTACATTAGTAAAGTAAATAGAGTGCAGACAGAGATATTTTCCTCTGATGCCCCTCCCCTCTCTGTCTTCCCACAGGAATCAGTGATGAAGACTGTGACAGCTGCTTAGACACAGGTGGCCATTTCCCATGACACTCAGTTGCATAAGCAGATAGCCTGTGCCCATAGTGAAAGTATTCCTCACTTTCACACAAACTTGAGTCCATCCTGCCCAGGGAACCTGAATCATCCCTCCATCCATCTACCCATCAATCCCTCCATCCATCTACCCATTAATCCCTCCATCCATCTACCCATCCATCCATCCATCCATCCATTTTTATTTGTTTGAGACAAGGTCTTTCTATATCACCAGGGCTGGTAGCAACTCTCTTTGTGACACAAGCTGTCCTAGAACTTGCAATTGTCTTGCTTCTGTCCTCATTTCCAGAGTTATAGTTGCATACCACCATGCTCAATTATGTTTCCTTATTCTTTCTATAGTTTAAAAATAATACTTACATTCCAATCATATGGCCCTACTATTGAGTCTTAACTCTATGTCAATGCACAAAATATATTTGATTATTTTCCTGCCATTGACATCTATTTTCCACTCATTTCATAGACCAAAATTTTCATAAAGAAAAGAGAACATTTAAAACTTTTCTATAACTTAACATACAAAGTGGGAGGTATTGGAAGTTCTCTGACTTAAAGGGTGACCAAACTATGTCTCTCACTGGTTTATAAGGTTAGGATTAATAAAGAATTTTAACATACTATTGCATCCCAGATTCTGACAGGAATGTTGATGCTTCGACTCCAAGCAAGTTCAAGAACAAGAACAGGAGAAGAGGCTTTGCTAGGGAGCAGGAAGAGGAGTGAGGAAGACAGTGCTGACTCCATCCTGACCTGAAACAGCGCCTTCTGAAGCTACTGCGGAGTCAGTAGGTACAGATCTTGATTGACTTAGATTTTTTGTATGAGGTCAGAAAAGCCTTTCTAACAGGGGACTTCAGCTAAAGAGTGGGGCAATCAGGAATCTGGAAAGGTCAGCTACTGGTGGTAACTGCTAGGCAAATACCAAGAGTCTTTCTCAGTACAGAGTAGAAGTTGCCATTTAAACCAAAAGTAGAGAAAGCAATTGGTCAGAGACTGTCTTCAGGATGGCATGAAGAAATCCAAAGCATGAGGGGAGGGTGGTGGGAGAATAGAGCTGTTTGTCTACTGCAGGCACAGTATACCTACATCAGTGTTTTGGGGATTTACCAAGGATAGAATTTTCTGGACCCACAAGTCTAAGGCTGAGGAGGGCACAGTGCTGGCTCTACCTACATCATAACATAGCAGAACACAGCACATGGCCAGGAGGCAGAGACGTGTTACCTAGGTCTCTTTCTTTTATGATAAAGCCACTGACATCATGATGCCCTGCCTTCATGATTTTATCAAATCCTGTTTATTCCAGAAACCCCACCTCCAAATACTGTCACCAAATGACCATGGGGATGGAATCTGCAATGTGTGCACTTGGGAGGGCACATTCTAACTGTGGGATAAATAAATAGGATAGGATAGTCTTGTAAAGGCACATGAGACTTACAATGTAAAGTCAAGCTAAAAATGCAGCTATGGTGTAAAACCCCTTTTTCTTCAGCCTCTTAGCCTTAATCTGTTTCTTCTTTCTTTTGTTCTTCCTTTGTTTTGTTTATCTTTTGATCTTTCTTTTGCATACTAGTCAAAGGAAGCTGGTAAGGCTGATAAGATTAGGTTGGTATTCTCCTGTACTTGAGTCAGACTCTCTTCCAAGGACTATTCCCAGAAACACTGTGATGCAGACTCATCAGAGGTGGTGATGTGTGTGGAGAGAGAGAGGTCTCATGTCTCACTTTTCTGTTTAAGACATACACGCTTTCTCTAATACTTGTCTCTTCTTTTCTTGGCCCATACTTGATCTCCTTCAGGCTCTTAGGAGTTGACATTTCTCAGGGAATTGTTTTAAGATTCTTCTCTTGACTTTGTGGTATTCAGGATTTTCATCGCTTTATTGATTATCAGTCCTCAAAGAACTGTAAGTTTTGCACAATAAATCTATGCACTGAGTAACAAATTCACCTGATTTCTCCATGTTGACTTTTCAATTTGGATATAACAAAACTGGAATTCATGATCTGCCCCCCAACCTATATTTGCTATGATGTTCTCCTCCGGGGATGCATTTCCTGTCTTGGAGTTAACAAATCAGATTTTGATACCCCTCCCACACCGAAGCTTTCAACACCAACCTACAAATGAATGCTATGATTTCTTTCTTCAAACAGATGTTTTAAGTCCTCTACTTGCTTCTCCATCACACACTGGGGCCACAAGACATTCTACAATGTCACCTCCCATTTAACACCCCCCACATAGTCACTATTTTCTGTTTTTCAGATTCTAACCAGGTTACATTTTTTTAAAGCAGAGACTCACATCTAGCCACTTCCCTTAGAAAGCCAATCAACCTTCCTGTGGCCTTAGAGTGTTTGCTCTGGCCCATGACACATTGTCAGCATGCTCTGTCTCACCTGTGATCCTGGGTTCTAAGCATTGGTCAGTTCTCAGACCATGAATATCTGCAATGGCAAACTGAGTTAAACCTTAGGATGAAAGGCAGAGATGGGATGCACGGAAGGACTTGCTTAAGCAAAGATCTAGGAGTCTGCTGCTGAAAGGACAACAGGATCTCTTCCCATAAAAGTTACATACTTAAGACAGCCTTCCATCTATCTGAGGCTAATCAAAAGCATGATTGATGCTGTTTGGATAGATGTTTCCAGAGTCCCAGTATGCCTTGAGGTACTATTTGAAGGTAGAGGTAGAAGATTTAGGAGGTGGGGCCTGATGGAAGGTAGTTAGGTTATTTGTTGGGATGCACCCTTGAAAGGAATATTGAAATCCAGGCCCTTATGTTTGCCCCTCAGATGAAATGTACAGGATTTCTCTAGCATGTTTCCTTGTATGATGGGCTTCTTGGTCAAGCACAATGTAACATTCCAACCAATCCTTGGTTGAAACTCCCAAGACAATGAGCCAAAATAAGCTTTTCGTTTTTTATAAGTTGTTTGCTTCTGGTAGTTTGTCACAGTGGCATCAAGTTGACTGACATAGTTGACTTCCAGCATAAAGTATATGGGTAAATCCACTGTATATAAGCCACAGCTTATCTCTTTGACTTATCAGGATTGTGACTGCAAATTTGGAATTGTGCCTTAGTCAGGGTTTATATTCCTGCACAAAACATCATGACCAAGAAGCAAGTTGGGGAGGAAAGGGTTTATTCAGCTTACACTTCCACATTGCTGTTTTTCACCAAAGGAAGTCAGGACTGGAACTCAAGCAGGTCAGGAAGCAGGAGCTGATGCAGAGGCCATGGAGGGATGTTACTTACTGACTTGCTTCCCCTGGCTTGCTCAGGTGCTTTCTTATAGAACCCAGATCTACCAGCCCAGGGATGGCAACACCCATAGTGGGCTGGGCCAGGGATGGCTCCACCCACAATGGGTGGGGCCCTCTCCCCTTGATCACTAGTTGAGAAAATGCCTTACAGCTGTATCTCTTGGAGGAATTTCCTCAACTGAGGTTCCTTTCTCTGTTGATAACTCCAGCTTGTGTCAAGTTGACACAAAACCAGCCAGTACAGTTTGGATCTTGTTCTTGACCAATTGGCCACACCACTTCCCAAGTAAGTCTTCAACCTATCCATCAGCACCACACTCACTACTCCTGGAAACAAGGGTTCCTGGGCAGGCTGGGCAGGGCATGATAGAAAGCCCCATTGGAAGCATAGAAGATTCCAGGAGCATGTTTGGACGGCATAGTGTTGAGGGTTAGCAGTACTGTATTGGGCACTTGAAATCTGCAAAGAGGATAGACCTCATATGAAGTATATTTGAAAAGAAAGCAATGGAGCAAAATGAAAGTTTTAGAGTTGACTGATAAAGTAACAGCCTTTAACATGGGGGAATGATTTTACAGGTATATTTCAGACTCACCAAACCTTACATGTTAAATGTGAGTACCTTGGCATATATTCACCATATCTTCTAAATTTTTTGAAATGTAATTACTTCATTCTTCTTTTCCTGTTTCTTTCTCCAACCCCTTTTATGTATCACTCCATCACTCTTGCTAATTTATGGCCTCTGGCCTCTTTTCTCTGTGTGTGTTTCTAAATATCTAGATTCAGTCTGCTCAATTTGTATACTGTTACTTGTATACATATGATTTTAGAGCTGACCACTTGGTATTGAACAACCAATTGAGCGACTTTTCCCTGGGGGATACTATTTTTTTCATTCTCAGTATTTCTTAGTTGCTTAGAGTTTTTTCTCTAGAGTTGAGGACTACAGTAGAATTCCCCCTTCTGAGTTAATGCCATCCTAAGTCAGGGCTTTCTTACATAGACATGTTATTGAGATCTCATGAGTGTAACCTCCCTGATATTTTTAAGAGATGCATCTCACAGCAAATAACCAGATCCCCTGGTTCTAATAATCTTTCCACTCCCTATTCTGTGATGGTTCCTGAATGTTATGTAAAGGTGTTATGTTGTAGATGGACCAATTGAAGAATTCTCAAGAGGAGAAATAAAAACACTACAGAAATGTCTCCAAAATTATTCTTCACTCCTAGCACTTAGGGAAGTACGGTCAAAGCAATCTTGAGATTTCTTTGTACCCTATCTAGAATGACAAAGATTAGCAAAGTACCTGACAGCACATGCTAGAGAAGAAATTGGGAAAGGATTCATCATTCACTGTTGATGGCAAAGTCGTCTGGCCATTCTAGACATCAGTGTGGAGAACCCTCAAAAAGCTAAAAGTAAATTTACCACATAACCTAACTATATTTCTCCTTGGCATTTTCTCAAAGAGCTTGACATCTTCCTCTACAGATAATGGCCTGGCAGTGTTCATCAATCATCTTATTGATTTTTTAAAAGCAAAACTTGGGGCTAGAGTGATGGCTTGGTGGTTAAAAACTTGTGCTTGTAGAGGACCGAGATGTGGTTCCTACCACCTTCATGTCAGCTCACAACAGTCTATAAACTGCAGGGGATCAGATGCCCTCTTCTAGCTTCCAATGGTACTGCATGCACATGATGCATACACACACACACACACACACACACACACACACACACACACACACACACATGCAAGTCAAACACTAAAATATTTAAAATTTTTAAAGCAAACTGCAAAGGTACATACTTTAAATGGTAAGCAATTTAGCTTGACAGTTACTTAATATATTGCATATAGAGTTAGCAGATGACCTATCAATTTCACTCTTCGGTGAAATTTACACAAGAAAAATGAGAATGTGTGGAACATATGCTCACACAAGGACTTTAGTACAAACATTTACAGCAGCATTAGGCAAAGGGCTAAGCTGAGTGCTGGGGCAGAAATCTATCATTCTAGTTATTTGTGAATCTGAGGCAGGAGGACCCCTTGAGTACAGACAACAATAACAACTAAAGGGTTTGTGTTTATAAGACTAAAAAAGTAGAAAGAACCCAAGTATCTATCAACTGGGACATGAGTAGACAAACTGCTGTATCAATACAATCAATACAATGGACAAATACAACTGGCTCTCATGCCTGCAAGATTCATGCTTATGGATTCAACCATTATGAATCAAGTCAATCTTTCCTGAACCCCAACTCCCTTTTTCATTGTTCCCTGATTAGCACATGACAGCCATCTCCCCAGCATTCTTGCTGCATAGGTGTTCTAAGCCACACAAAGTATAAAGCACTCAGGAGGAGGTGTGGGTTAGATGCAGACACTATGCTGTTTTATGTAAGGGTGTCGAGCAGCTGCATCTCTCTCACACTCTGGGATCCCACAACCAATCTCCATGGACATTAGGAATAGCTGTATTTCATTATAAAAAGGAACCAGTCAGTTATCAGTGCATATACAACTCGAATAAGCCACTACTGTAGTACAATAAGCAAAAGAAGTTGTTTCCCAAAACTTCCTGTTGTATGGTTCTATTTTACGTAATTTCCAGGAAAAGCAACTCTTTGGAGACAAAGTAGATCCGTGGTTGCTGGATTCAGGGTTGAAATATGAACTCAGATTGTGGTGATGAGTCACATCCCCATAAACCCCCTGTGATCATCCCCTGGCATGTTTGAAAGGAATGCGTATTCTGGGACACAAATTACACATCAACAAAGTAGGGGTTCCTAAAGCCACATGCTTTGCTCCCACTTATACGGAAGTATGCTTCCACCTTTTCTTCTAAGTTGGAGTTTGTCCTACACTTCTGGTTGGTAAGGAAAATCCTTTGGTTGTGTTCACTGGATGCGTTAAAACATTGCTGACCCCGAAAGCAAGTTTCCCTGTATAACATCTAGACAGCACACCGACTATCTGGCTCATTTCATGATGCATTTAAGAGACATTAAAACCAAAAGAATGCTCTGCAGAGCAACCTTCAGCACCAGATCCCTTCCACTTTGCTATTAGGGATTTGCCTTGTTGGGAAATGTCAGCATCCATGTTGGAAGCAGGGCCAGACCATAAATAATACACTACATAAGTCATAAAGAATCAGTTAACCTGTGAGAGATGGCTCAGTAAGTAACTGGCCATCAAACCAATTACCTGAGTTCAATCCTGGGAAGTCCCCTAATGGAAGAAGAGAAATCACTCTAGAAAGTTGGCCTTTGGCTTCCATAGGCTATGGCATGCATCAACCCTTCCCCCTGAAAAATAAGTAAGTAAATATTTTGTATGCTTTTTTATGTATAACTATTCTGTCTGCATGTATGCCTACATGCCAAAAGAGAGCATCAAATACCATTATGGGTGGTTGTAAGCCTCCATGTGGTTGTTGAGAGTTGAACTCGGGATCTCTGGAAGAACTGTTAGTGCTCTTAACCACTGAGGTATCTCTCCAGCTGTAAGTATATTTTTTAATTAAACAAAATAAGTTGTCTAGTTACTGTTTCTGCTGGAAAACCAATAAAAATCATCTTATTCAACTTGTCAAATGTCAGGAAAACATGCCCCACAGATGACTGTGGAGCTTTGAGTAAGAATGAAGGATTCTTCATATCAGACACAGTTGAGACCCTCGCCCAGTGAAATAATAAAGGGTTAGAAACAATCAAAGCACACTAACCCGACATGCATTTGTATAGGATCCTGAATTGGCAAATACTGTCAACTTGATGTGAACTAGAATTATCTAAGAGACAAACTTCTGGGTATGCCTATAGGGATTACCCAAATTAAATTAACTGAGGTGGGAAGGCCTGCTTTAACTGTGGCAGCAGCAATCCATGGAATCGGGTCTTAGAATTTTAAAAAGAAGAAAGTGAGCTGACATGCATTTATCTCTCTTTGCTTCCTGGCTGTAGATACGGTGTAACAGCTGCCTCAGATCCTGCCTTCCTGATTTCTTCTCCATGAGGAACTGCACCCTTGAAGTATGGGCCAAAATAAGCCTTCCATTGCTTAACTTGTTTTTGACAAGAATGTTGTCCCAGCAAAACTCACTAGTTACAAGTTGTCGGTGATTTGGGAAGGCAGACTTACTTGTCATAAACACTTCTGGATTGGATTTTACATAAATATATATTAATTTTGTATATATAAAAAGCAAAGACAGCTTGAGCATGTTGTGTTGTGGTGGTCTCACAATTCTTTGCAGGCTGTGTGTCTCTGGTGAGGACAAAGCCTAATCTGATGTGCCCTGGGGATCAGTATCCATGAAACTCTGGTCACATAGCAATGCCTGTCTGCAGCTGCCATTGGGCACTGAAGATCAATCAGGACCCAGACCTGCTAATGAAACACTTCATTGAGCATACTGCTTAGTGGATTATAACATTTTCCATCATGGCTCAAGCTGGACTAATGCATTTTGGAGTAAGGTGGTAGTTTATCCTGGACATGCAATAGAAAAATCTACACAATGGGCTGAGCCTGCTGATGGCTTTTAAAGGTGGGTTTATTTGCTTAATCCTGTGTGGAGCTGTGCCCACAAGAAGTGGAACATTCTTGCCAGACCCTGCATTTAAAAGTCCCTCCCCCATTTTCTCAGAATGTTACAGTTGCCTCAGGCAGAAACACTTTAAAACAATACTTTAAAACACTTTAAAAACAATACTTTCTGTTCTCCACAGGAGCCTTCTGCAGTGCATAACACAGGGCTGCAGAAAGCCATCTTCAAGGCCTGCTCCAGGCCTGAGGTGGGGAGTTGCCACTGCTGGTGGAGACTGACTAGTTCCATCCTGAGAGACAGTGGATTTGAAGCTGAGGTCAGGAGGCTCCGAACTCATATCCAGCTCCCAGGCTGTGTGGTCTCAGAGCTAAGAACAGAGCTTGCATTCTTAAAATTGTAAAATAAAAGCAAACACAACAACAACAACAAACCCAGAAGCTTAATTATAGCTTATGTCACACAAACCTATAATGAACAAAGTTCGTATCACAGCACCCTGTGGGACTGGAGCCATGTCTGTTGTTCACATGTTAGTGTTACTCTGAAGAACTTCCCATTTGTTGTCAGGTCCTTGTGGCATACGAAGCCTGCATAAGTACTGGCTGTTCCATAGGCATGATGTCTGGCCTGGCTTGGTGCTTGGAACAGTGCTGGCATAGGTGGCTTCAATAGTTACAGCTCCAGAACTGAAGATGTCCTTTTAAAGTCTGGTATAGGGTGTGGTGTTATGGCAAAGTGCTTCCTTAGAATGCTGGAGCCCTGAGTTACATCCTCAGCACCAACAGCAAAACAGAAACAGCATGCATTTTTTTCTTGTACAGGAAGTTACTCTTAACTTCCCCTGGGGGTTACATGTTATGGGTCCATCGGTTAGCTGAGGTGTCCCTTGTGGAGCCATCAGAGAGAGGACTGCAACTAGGTAGGGCCCATTATGTGTCAACCGGGATCCCTGAAGCACACCACACACCTCATCTTCTCAATTTACCACAATGCCACGGTAAAATAATCACTGGTTTAATTCTAGCTTCTCTAAGGGAAAGAAAGACATACCAGTTTTGTAATGTATATTTAGGTTGGAAAAACTAATGGGAAAGCATGCTAGAATTTTTAATATGACTGTTTCACTATCTCTGACCCCAGCCTTCGAGGCGGCTCCTTGAGAGCTGGCACTGCCCTGTGTTCATTTGGGAAGCTCTGTGTTCTCAAGTGTCTCATCAGACATGCTCAGGGCAAGGTCTTTCAGTCCCTGCTGATTAAAACAAAGTTAGTGGACACTTCTGGAATTTAAAAAGAAAACAGGACAGTTTAGGACTAGATACATTAGAATGGAAGGATCAGGGTAGCAGAGAGATTTAGATTCCCCTAAAGAGATCAGAGAGGGATACAATGTAATACACATGGGGAGGTTTGTGTCATGAGACTCATTTCTGTGTTTCTGTTCCAGTTATCCAAGCTTGTGATGGAAATAGTTCTCAGTGAGAGTTTTAGTAAGGCAAGCTCCACTGTGTTCTACCTTTGCACAAATCAGATGTGTCACAGACGTTTAGGTCAGGGAGACCTGGAGTGTGGCTGTTGATTCTTATCCCAGATGTTGAAGATGTCCAGCCCACTGGCTAGCACCTGCTTCCCTAGCATCTCCTGAGGCTCTTCAGTGAGATGAGTATGGTGAATATTGCAAAGCTTCAGAAAGCTGGCCCTCCACCTGAGAATGGCATTTCCTCCCCAAAAGGATAAGAAGCCATGGGGAGCTTTCACTGGGGACACAGAAGGCCTTGGGCCTAGGAGAGGCATCTGTGAAACTAAGGTGCTGGCTGTAAACTCGGCTGGATCCAGATATACTGCCTTCTCAGTTTTCTCCAGATGCCAATACTGTTCTAGTTCAATTAGCTTGCACAAATGAGACTCTGGTCTTTAGATAGCTATAGCTATAGTTTATTACCCTTGACATTTTAGAAGACTGAACATGAGCAGGGAGAGGGCCAGGACTCTTAAGTGAAGGGAATAAGATGGGATGTTCTGGTGCAAGGGTATAGACCCTCCAGAGGGTGAGCAGCCCAGACAGGGTTCACCAAGGTGCAGTATGCTAGAGATGAGAGCAGCATATTGCTCAGGGCCAAGAGGTCTATACAGTGAAGATGCAGAATGGAACTTCCTCTGGGCTCATCTCAGGTGGAAGCTCTCCCATTGGGAGTGCCGTTTCCTCCTTCTTCTCCCAGGGCACAGCATCTGTAGCTGAGATTATTCATGCCTCCCTACTTACTAGGAACCTTCGTTCAGGCTGGATCAGGTCTCTCCCATTGACCACCTGCTCAGAGCTTCCACCCAAACTGCTGGTATATAGTATAACAGTCCTGCAAGCAACTTTGGTGACTAAATGAAAGAAGCAAGCAGTGTAACATTTCAGTAGGTAACATTTCAGAAGGTAACATTCAGAAGGTAACATTTCAGTCCTGACTATAGCCAGAGTGCTCTTGTCTCTACAAAATCTCTTGTCTCGGCTATGGTACTAGAAGATGGGGATCTAGAGAAGTAATTATGGCAAGAGGGTAGAATAGTCAGGAATAAAATCAATGCCCTAACTAAAAGGATCCCAGATACTGCCCCCCTCCACCTGTTCTATGCTTTGCACTGGCTGACATAGGTAGAAGCTGCTATAATTGTCCAGAAACTGAACCATTACCACACCCTCGATCTACCTGCAACTAAATCTTGGACTTCCCGCTTCCAAAATGGCAAGTAATAAATTCTGTTGCTGATAAGACATGTAATGTGTGTTCTTTTGTTACAATTCTTTCCAGCCAGGCATATTCTACCCACTGTATGAGCAGTGAACTTTAAGAGTAGATCTGTCTCTTTCTCTTCCGGCCACAGGCTCTGCAAGGAGTTGACCCTAGGTTCTTAAGGAACATGTGCTTTGCCAAGAAGCACAACAAGAAAGGCCTGAAGAAGTTGTGGACCAGCAATGCAAAGGCAGTGAGTGTATGTGCAGAGACCAAAGCCCAGCTAAGGCCCAGGCTTCGGCTCTAGCTCAGGCTCCCAAAGGTGCCCAGGCACCTGTGAAGGCTCTGTAGAAAAGGTTCCTGCCAATGTGAAGACAGAGGGACTGCTGTGCCACACCCACCTACACACTATTTGGAGATGACCAGTGTTCTATTCTGTTTCTACAAATAAACTTGAGACAAACAAAAGGGGTAGACCTGAGGAAGAGAATTAGCATTATCTGAATCTTGAGACCTGGTACAGCTTTCCACAGGGAGCTTGCTGTTAGGGGTTCTTTAGAAAATGAAGGGTTTCCTTCCAGGATTTCCACATCTCAGTTCCTTACCTGGTCCCACTCCTGTGGCATGTGAGAGCTCAGGACTCTTTTAGAGGCTGTCTGAGCCCACAGCTCTAGCTCTGTGAAGTAACAAACCAGATCATAAGAATAACAGCAGCAGGCAGTGAGTCGGAAGGGAAACCAAGACTCTTCCCAGGGAGCCGCTGATTATGTGGGGGTCTGAGAGCTAAGCTTCTGCCTCGTGTTTACAAACACACAGTGTACTCCATGTACACTGTGCCTTCTACTCCATTTTCATGTCATTTATATGCACATTCTCTGTTTGTTAGGATGTTTGAGGCTGCTAGTAAAACAAAACCCAGACTGAATGACTCTTAAACACTCAGGAAGATGTATTATTCTGCATCACGAAAATGAGAAGCTATGTTCATGTCCAAGAGGTGAATTCTTTGTTCTGTGATATTGTTTGGGATGCTGATCTCTTCTACATTCCTGCGGCAGTCTTATTCCTGCAGAGGAGAGTTTCCGGTTTGGCTTTCCTGTCACAGGCCAACCTCATACAGAGCCAGCCAGAGTCATAGAGTTGACACATTGTGGAGGTAAAGAGTCTAGACTCAGTTAGTCTGTCCTCTTTTCAATGCCACAGATGGGGTAGTTACAGAGGGAGGGATATTTGCGTCATAGTTCTGACCCCAGATCAAGGGTTCCCACCCAGTGATGGCTTCTTTTCTTGCTGCCAGGGTCCCAAGTTGGTGCTAGGTACCATGTGGTAAGGGACAAAGAACTAGTGTGGGACAGTTAAATGCTATATATAATAAATATATATAATTTTTATTATAACAATACTAGTTCACCTTTGAATTAGCCCAGACCCTTCTGAAGCTGAACTGAACCATTCCTGAAGTCAGAGCTCCAATCACCACTTAGGGACTCTGTTCAGTTTTACCTTTGGATATCACAATCACAATGAAGATTGAATTCTAATACGTTCTTCAGATGGAATATCTTATACTCAAATAATAAATCATAACAGATTCTTTCTAGCTCTCTGAGTCAGGTAGAAAATCAAAAGGATTTCTTAGGAACCTCCTAGCAGACTTCTTGTATTTCAGTGGAGTAGATTTGATCCCCATTGGGATTTCATTCAACAGGTATTGGTAACAATCAACTGGCCAGAGTCCTTTTGTTTTCCCCCAGGGAGCAGCTTGGCAAGTGGTTGTCTGTGCAGCAATGATGTCCCCGGAGTTTCATCACAGAGACAGCCCCAGATGGTAGGAGCAATAGGAGGTGGCACCCTCTGGTGCCACCGCTTTCATGCAGGTCTCCAGAGTGGGGCCCTTAGCCCCGCATGCGTTGCAGCATTGGTGTAGGATGTAGGGAGTTGGGACTCCTTAGACCTTGGCAGCAACTTGCCAGCCTTCAGCTTCTAGGCAGGGCCATCAAGATTCCCTAACCTTTGAGAACAACTAGCATTAGATCCTCCAGGAACTGGATGTAAGAGATTCTTGACCCTGAAGGTAGAATTAAAGAGCCTACAGTCTCTCTTCTCTGGTTCTTAGTGTCTTCTATCCTGTGGCCTCTGCTCTCTGTCCTATCTCTGCTTCCACTGTTCTTTCTCTTCCTGCTCTGAACATTCTATTGAGCTGGTCATCATCTTCCTCTTCTTCGGCAGTCAAGGAGCCAGATACTTTTGTCACTTTTGAGTTCAGGCTGATGATTGTTCAGTGGTCAAGGCCACAGAGCTGCCTCTGCTGCCTCTCCATGTTGCCAGCTCAGAGGACCACTCGAGAGAAGCCTTTCCTTGGGTTGAACATTAAAGTACCAGAGCAGCCTGCTCCTACAGCTTAAGAAAGGATAACTGTGCTGGTTGCTGAAAACTTGCTTGCATCAGCTGAAGCACTGTTGCTTTCGCAACAGTCACTGAAACCCCTCTGCTAGGGCACTAGAGGAGACTACCTCCAGCCTAGAGGGTGATGGTTTGCAGAGATCCTTAAGAGCAGAGGGTCTGGTACAAGGCAAAACAATTCTAGTTGAGGCTGTACCTTTGGGAGTCAGAACAAGCATGTGTGATCATTGGATAGTTGCCTCAACGCATTGTAGCTAGTCTGACTGGTTGTTTGGTTGACAGTCCATCTGCTCAAAATCAAGGGGGAGTCCAGTAGCTGTCAGTTAAGGGATCAAATTGCACTCTGTGTCCTCCTCTTACAGAAATAGACCTTTAGGAAATGTACTTCACTAAGGATGCTTTAGACACTCTGGAACATGCTTCCCAGCTGACTGTGGTCCAGTGAGGGTGAGTCCCATTTGTCTCTGTACTAGTGTGGTTGTCATGATTATCTGGGCCTATCCTTGAGCCCATGAGAGTCACAGCACTAAAGAGGGGCTAGGAGGAGAAACAGCTGCTTTCAGTAGAGTCATATTTTTAAACAAGATGGAAAAAAGAAACAACAAAAAGATTGTAGACATCACACACATCATTTGCTGCTTCTTGTTTTTAAGAGGAAACCAGGATTTATTTCCTTCATGTCAACCAGGATTTGTTTCTTTCATGCCACCACAAATAACCTGTGTTTCCTAGACTATGTAGGTTGGTTCATTTAAGATTTTCTCTGGGGGTGGATAGCAACACTGCTTTAATTTTTCTGTCAGATGCCTTGAATTTGTGGATCTAAACTTTCTGTTATGAGAAGTTGCTACATTGAACAAATCTCCATGCCTAGATTTGCAGTCTCTTGACCCTTGGATTTCTAATTGCTGAAACCAAGGGGCTCCTAGCCTGTCTTGGGTGTGGTATGCATTGCCCTCCTGTGTGTGGTGGTGCAATGGATATTTCTACCAAAGTATGTGTGAGCAACTGTCGGCTCCAACTGCAAGGCTCAGCCAGCGTATGTTTCTAACCACTCAGCCTTAGTTTCCAAAGAACTATAACTTGTAATCACTTCCCTTTGGTTCTACAGAGATGCAGATGATGCCTAGTTTGGAGAGGGATGTCGAGAAGTTCTCCTACCAAAACATCTCCCAACAAAACTACAAGACAGTGGAAACCAGAGGAACCTGGGGAATGTAGTCCAGT
Source organism: Micromys minutus (assembly GCF_963924665.1). Taxonomy (NCBI): domain Eukaryota; kingdom Metazoa; phylum Chordata; class Mammalia; order Rodentia; family Muridae; genus Micromys; species Micromys minutus. The sequence continues at coordinate 80,997,252 of NC_137975.1, read as the reverse complement.
GATGTTCTACAAGTCAACAGAATGTGGCCCTGGGCAAGCTGCAGAAAAGCAAATAAGAAACACAGCTGCTTCACCAGCACCACACGGACCTTCTGTGGCAGAGACTCTCTGCTGGTAAACTGTTCTGAGTTTGTCCATTTTCCCAATCTGCCCACAGCCCCATACTTCCCAGCATTCACTTCACTTTCTCTGAACCTGGAAGGCCACCTAGTACTGGGATGGCTCTAAAACACTCTTCAGCAGGGCTTTGGCAGATCACCACCGCTGCCATGGTTTAACCAGGCCAACCCACCATTCATAGTGGGATTCTATATCTTTTCTTCTACAACAGCTTACTGTTACATCTTTGCTCATCATAATTTACTCAGTGTGATTGTTTGAATGTGTTCCTTCAAAGTTCATATGTTTGAAACCTAATTCCTCAGTGTGACAGAAACTGGGGAGAGATTTGAGTTGGGGAAGGAGACTCACAATACTCAGTTATGAAAATTAGGCTTTCTTCAGAACATATTTGTCCTTATGTTTCCAGTCATGAAGCAGCCAAGGCCCTTGGCAGAAGCTCTTTGGATACGAGCTCCATCCTTTTTGACTTTATAGCCTCTGGTACCTTGGCCAACATAATGTCTTTCCTTTATAAACTATTGAATTCTGTCATAGTACTGTGACAAGTGGAACAGGACACTCAATGTGATCATAATATACACTTCCTCTACATTCTGGAATGTTCTCCGACTGACCTGTGTATGGTATGTCTGTATGATTTTTGCTTCAATCTCATTGTTGACTACTTACCATTTCTCAGCTCAGGGTTTGGATATGCCCCTTTCTACTACCCAGCCAGTCATTCAGTGGCCTTTTCTTCTTTAGTCCAGTGAGCCTGGCTTAGAGGATGCTGTTGCTCCATTAAACAGAACCCTGATGCCCGGAGCTGTATCCTGCACAGGCATGTATGGTGGGCAGGCTTCCTGAGAAAGACTTGGTATATAGGTCAAGGAAGACACCTTCATTTCTGTGTCCTCTGAGCCTGGTGTTACCTTGTTCTTCATGCTGGTTACATCCACTTCGCTGAGCAGAACTTCGTATTCCTCAGGATTCCCATCTACTTTGCTCACTTGCATTTGTCCACTTACACGTGAGTCATTCAGCAGATAAAGAAGTTGTTTCATGTTTCAGTCATGGAACAAAGCACTGTGGTACAAGAAAGGCCTCATTTCCCCATCAGGATCTCCCATACCTGGGATAGCCATTTACTTAAGACTCCCTTCCCTCACAGGAGGAGGAATATGGGCTGCACTGCCCAGGGCAGAAACTTGAAAGCCGCAGTATCTCCTTCCCTGTTCTAGTCTCTGCCACCCTCCTGGCAAGTGTGGCTTGCATGTGTTTTTAAGGATGACAGCATGCTGCTTCTCATCTCTGCCTCAGAGAATGCTCTCTCTCTCTCTCTCTCTCTCTCTCTCTCTCTCTCTCTCTCTCTCTCTCTCTCTCTCTGTCTCTCCCCTTTCTCTCTCTCTCTCTCTCTCTCTCTCTCTCTCTCTCTCTCTCTCTCTCTCTCTCTCTCTCTCTCTCTCTCTCTCTCAACTACCCTCCCCATGCCCTGAATAAACTCTATTGTACACAATACCTTCATATTCCTGGTACCTCCTGGGGCAGGGAGGATGCCTCAGCATGGGCCCGCAGAGGCACCCCCTTCCCCCAAACCACATGGCAGAAACTCTGAAGGTTACTGAGACTCCCCGGAAGTAGGAAGCACATTCAGTGAATGAATTATGGTTTTGCATTTGAGATGTGCCCCGCCCCCACCACCCTACCCTGCTCATGTTTTGAACCCTGTTCCTTAGATTCTGTTTTCCAGATGTATGGAACCTTTAGGAGTTGGGGATCTGGCTAGTGCAAGTAGATTTCTCAGGATGGGCCTGGGAGGATGACAGCAGCCTGTTCCTGCTGTGCTCTCTGCTTTCTGTCTGCTGGGATGTAAACAACCTCTACTACCTCCCTGCATATAAACTGTGCAACCACAGTCCCTTCCCTGCAGTGATGGGCTCAGAAACTATGAGGCAAACTAAGCCTTTTCTTCTGGAACTTGTTTTTGTCTGGTGTTTGGTCACGGTCTGCACAAATTACTGATAGACCAGCTGAGTGAAAGCCAAAGCACATTTTAAGTAATATAATCTCAGTGTGGCATTTACTTCACAATCTGCATTTGTCATTAAGTTCTTCTCACTCTTTCATTTTAAAGCTGATTTTTAAAAAATTTCTCCTTATTATAATACCCTTGAGGCAGGAGAAAAGAGATTTTTCCCGGTACTGGGACTGTGACTGGAGCTTCTCACCTCACTGTCCTCGGTAAATATCCAGTACCCTTGGTGCCCTGTGAGGTGAGGTTTTGTTCACTGTTTATTTTTCCTCTCTGGTATTTACCTCTACCTCAGGTAGTTGAACAGAATCATGGTTTGTAGTTGAGTTCCTACAAGTTCCCACAGGCAGCCCTGGTGGTCATAAATCTTGATGCCATGTGAAGTCTTTGCATCCAGGGACAGGATAATTCCACTGACCTGGTAGAAAGACATTCCTGGAAGCAGCCAGGACAGGGGCACTGCAGCTTTCCTGCTCCTTCAAGAAAGAAACAGGCTTTAAATTAACCCCAAATTTGTTACATTTAGTAAAGATCTATTGGGCTTAGAAATGATCTCTTCTATAACAGATGACTTTATTTATTCATTTTTAAAAAATATTTAGTGTCTAATGAGCACCAAATTGGTTAAGTTAAAAGCAACTGAGTCCTGAGAAATGAACTCTGCCGGGTGTGTTCTGGAGTAAGAAGCCACTGTTTATTGGGAGCTGTGGTTTTGTTGTTGTTGTTTAGTGTGTGCTTATTTCTGTCAATCACAGGCTGATAATCCTTTCTCCCTTTCCTGCTCCCCCCCCCCTTCAAATTTGGCCTCATCTACTTGCTATTATGAAAAGCATTTCTTAAAAAATTTCTTTTCCTAGCATCTACATTCCAGTATGTCACCTCATAAAACTCCTCTGGGTGTGCCCGTTTAAAATGAATGCTCAAATAAGCAAACCTCTGAAGGTCACACGTACGCAGACACTTGGACACAGCATGCACACAGCCAGGCATATACACAGAAACACAGACAGACAGAGTCACAACACTCCAAGAACCCTCAAGCTAGGAAATTCAGAGACCTGAGTTCTGCTTCAGTTTTGAATCCTGGTTTCCAGGGCCGTTAAAATGCCACTCTGTCCCTACATAAAGTTAATGCTAATATTGCTTCAAAGAAAAGACTGTTTCTCCTTGAGTGGCTTGTGCACATTGTAACTCCCCAAGCCTATTCTTAGAAGATCTAGGTGGTGTTGGGCATATTCTTTTATAGAATAATGGGGTGTTTATGTTACACAGTCCCATTGTGAGATCAATCAGTCCCTGCCAGGGTTTATAAACATTGTCTGCAGGTGGTCCTGGCAGGGCATCCTAGAAGACACCACTTTATTGTCTGGAAACAGGCCTGCATAGCCCAGAACAACAGGCCCAGTGCTGTGGATGAAGCTTTGTGCTGGCTAGAAGGTGACTAACTGATGGAGCCACAACAAGCAATTCTTAGGTCCTTCCCCAGGGCCTTCTGAGCAGTGGATTTCTGAGGACCAAGACCTGGGTGCGTTAGAGAGAGAGAACTGACCCAGATGCTCACACTCTGACAGCCTTTCTCTTTGCTTTGCTCCCTTCCTCCTCATTCTTCTTTCAGGAAGAAGGTGAATTTCTGCACGTTCCTCCCCAGTTGCTTTTGTTTTGTTTGTTTTAAATAGCAAAGGTGGATAGTGAGGTATAGTTTGATGGCTTCATACCCATTTAGATTTCTTAGAAAATACACAATGGGTTATTCCTTCACACTTAACCTCTACTACCACCTAGTGAGAATTTAAACCAGGCTACTTATTTAAGAATAAAGGCAAAGCAAATGGGGGTCACAGAAAACAGGCATATTTAGGAGGACAGCCATCACTGTACTTCCTGCTCCCCTTCCCGTTTGTTCAGCCACACTTTCTGGCCTCTTGACCATGTGACCTGAGAAGCCAAAGTCCTCTGAGTTTGGGAGTCAAGAGATTATCAGCATCAAGGGCTACCTTTTCTTAACCGTCCCAGCACACCTTCAGCTTCTCTGGGTCAAGGGAGTCCTATGTCCACCAAAGGGGTCTGTCTGCCTAGACAGGCTCTCATTGTCTTTCCATTTCCCATGGTCTATTATCCCGTACTTCATGCTTTAGTCTACTGTATGCCTCTGGTACAGGGTTGGCTTCTACCCAAGACTATGCTATTGGCCCAGGGAAAATAAATATGTCTGAGGCTTATGCAGTGAAGACCTTGTTTTACATAGTTTTAGGGCTATGCATCCTATCTTAGTATCTCACAGTGAGACCCTGGCAGCAGAAACCCATTTCAAAGAGGGGTGTTAAAAGATGTGCTATTTTTCAGATAAAGAATGCTCTGCTGAGGGTGACTGCTGTCTTGATTTCCCTGTAATTTATCTTTCAACAGAGGGCAGCCTGGAGAAGAAGCAATAAACCATGGCTTGCGAATGTCAGGGCAATGATTCCTAATGGAATCCAGACCCTCCTTGATGAGGAAGTGTTGTCAAGCATGAATACTTTAGAGTCTCACTGATTGCTTCTTACCTCTGAACACCCAATCTACAGAAACTAGACACATGCTGTTAGTTTGGGCCTCAACTCTTCCCCAATGTCCCATGTCCCCAACCTGAGGTACTATTGTAAAGGGATAGAACCTTTAGGGTATAGAGATGAGCTGTAGGAAGTCAGGTCATTGGAGGGACCCTGTCACCTCCTCATTCCTTCCTCATTCATTGCCCACTAGGACATGAGTGGCTTCCTTCACCACCTACTCCCTTCATAACATTCTGGCCCTTTGCAGGCCTAAAGCAAAAGTCTAAGCAGGTCATGGACTGACACCCTGAGAACACCTCGAGAACAGACATGCTGGTTGGCTGTGTCAACTTGACACAAACTTAGATGGTTTTGGTCAGGGGTGGGGAGGGGGGGCAATAGAATCTTAATTGAGAAAATGCCTTTATAAGAGTGTCCTGTGGGCAAGTTTGTAGGACATTTTCTTGATTCCTGTGCCCAGTGTGGGTTCCACTGTTCCTGAGAAGGTAGTCCTGATGGTATAAGAGATCAGGCTGAGCAAGCTACGAGAAGCAAGTCAGTATGCAGCGTTCCTCCATGGCCTCTGCTTCAGTGCCTGCCTTGAGTTCCTGTCCTAACTTCCTTGGATGATGGACTGTTATAAAAGTATACATGGCATAAAGCTTTTCTTCCACGAGTTGATTTTGGTCATGGTGTTTTATCCCAGCAATAGAATGCTTAGCTAAACAATGGTAAGTGGATCATCTTAGGCATTTTTGTTACCACTTGGAAAAGGACTAGCAGAAGAAGCACTTGGACCCTTCTCTCTCGAATGTCTGAATTCAACTGGAGAGGAGAAATCTACTTTATCTAACCTAACCATAGCAGACCTGAAGGTCAGTAATTAGCATGAAGGGTGTTTGAGGCTGGCTAGTGGTATTGCAAGGTCTCCTCCTTAGGTGGCCTGCTATGTACAGTCAAGATGTGCCTTTGAATAATTCCTTTCTGTATCACCTTTGTGATGGAACAGTAGGTAGGGGGCCTCCTGGGCTTTGACTGGTTAAACTCTGGTGTTTGAGTGCTTGTGCTGAAGGCCTGGGACCTAAACATTCATCTTGTGTGTTATTACCACCAAGTTTTCTTGAACCTTCCCCATAGTTTTCCCCATATAGCTTTGGACCATTTATGTCAGGGATTGAATGGGAGTCCTTAACACTGCTTGTGTCTGTTTTGTATGAACTTTTGGCCATGGCTTACCTCTGGCTTGTCTTCCAAGGTTCATGCCTGGATGGCTTAGTCTCCACTGGAACACTGCTGAGAGTTAAAAGAACTTTAACAGATGTGGTCATGTCGTGGTTAGTAGAGGGTAAGGGTCACCACACTCAGAGAACATTCATGCCAATGTCGTGGTAGTAAGTTAGGAACCTTAGAAGCAAAAGGATTTTTGTACACACACCCATGTGCTGCTGAGTGGGTCTTTGCCAGGTACCAGCAATGTGTCTCTTTGGACTCTCCAGTCACTACCATCATGAGCCACACAACCCAACTTCATTACTTAATCAATCTGGGGTGTTGTGCTGTTAGACATTTTGCTGTTTTCTTTCTTTACGGGGGTATTTAAGTCCATTTTTGTTGCGTTCATCTGACAGAAGAAGAGATGGTGAGTCAGCTGTACAGACCCATCCCTCCACCCCCAGGAAATAATCCTCCAGACACTTAAATAGGAAACTCTTGCGTTCATGTCTTCCTGTCCCTGCCCTGGACTTACTGACCTGGCCATATTCTGGCATTTAGACCATTATTTTTATTATAGTTTGTCTTTTATGGTAGCAATCCCTTTCTGGTGAAAAGCAGTGGGCTCAAGAGAATATAGTCTGTAATACAGAATACTAGAAATATAGTCTAAGGAGACTTTCCTCACGTCTTTTCCAGGGAGAAGACTAAGGGCAACAAGAGTGAAATGTGAGGTCTGCCACAGTGGCACAAATACAGTCAGATGTTGGAGGATGGGAGGAGCTTCACCGTTTGCCCCATCTGTGTGGGGTCACCTCTGTGGGTCTTTGAGTTTCTCCCTTGTGAAACAAGTAGGAGCCACTGAATGATCCCTAAGGTCACTTTCAGCACAGATATGTTAATATGAGATAGACTGAGAAAAGATTGGTTTGATGAGTGGATAGACATTTGAGTCATATACCTTTGGACCATGGCCATATATGGAGGTCTGTTAGAAACAAAGACAGCCAGAGCAGCAGAGATAGGGGAGTGGCCTGGTGACAGAGGAATTGCCTAGTGTGCGCATAGCTCTGAGTTTAAACCCTCAAACCACAAAAAAAAAAAAAAAAAAAAAAAAAAAAAAAAAAAAGTAGAGATAGGTTAGGGTAGGGGGAAGGGGCAGAAGCTAAGGATGAAGACACCAACCTGGACTGCTCCAATAATAAAAAATTCATTTTCCCTCATACTTAAGTGTGAGGTAGGAAGTGGATCTGGCTTGTTCACACCTGGAGGGACGCTGGTGTACAGAATGCTCTCAGTGTATACTGGATAAATAAATAAATAAATAAATAAATAAATAAATAAATAAATACCGGATAAGGGAAGTCACAGTGGTTTCCAAGGTTCCCACCAATCTACTGGGTGACTTGTCTGCTTGTTTTAGGCCTCCTTGTACAGCTGGTAAGTTTTTCTGCCAGGATACATGTATATATGGCAGAGTCACCTGGGATCTGTTCAAAGCTTGGCCTCTGTCTTAGGGTTTCTATGGCTGTGATAAAGCACCACGACCACAAGAAACCTGGGGAGCTGAGGGCTAATTTCACTTCTTCCACATCCTAGTCTGTCATCCAAAGATGTTAGGTCATGAACTCAGGGCAGGAGCCTACTGCAGCAGCTGATGCAGAGGCCTTGGCAGGATACTGCTTACCATTTGCTCTCCATGGCTTCTCCATCCTGCCTTCTTATGCCACTCAGAACTACCTGCCTAGAGGTGGCACCAACCACAGCAGGCTGGACCCTGCCATCTTTGTCATCGAACAAGAAAATGCCCGACAGTCCAACCATGTGGAGGCATCTTCTCCTCCTTGCATGGCCCTAAAATGTTAAGTGATAGAAAACAGCCATTGCCTCACCGAAATCAGACAGATGTGGACTGTTTCCTGTTGAGGAAACTGACTCTGGGCTTTAGCTTCAGTACTTGTAAATAAGGCCAACGGAGTGGTCACCTGGTGTTTTTGTGAATGGCTTTCACAAGCAATCCATGAAAACTGAATATCATGGCCAGAGCTCATGGTGGAATATGTAGTGTGAGTATACCCCAATTCCTAGTTGTGTACCACCAGTGCCGTAGTTTTGTGACTAGGTACCTCATCTGACAAAGGATGCTGTCTCAAGCAGTGTGCTGTTGCTGTGAAGAGACACCATGACCAAAGCAACTCTTAGGAAGGAATGCATTTAATTGAGGTTGTCAGACCTGGCTCTGGAGAGGTAGCTGAGAGATCTACATCTGGATCTGCAGGCAGCAGGAAAACAGGGTCTTGCTTGGGCTTTGGAAACATCAAAGTCTACCCTTAGCGACACACCTACTCCAGCAATACTGCTACTCTTTAAGCATTCAAATGCATGAGTTTATATGCATCATTTTTATCCAAACCACCACAGGCACCGTCTCAGCAAATAGATTATAGTGTCAGATGAGTAGCCAGCAGGTGCTGGTCTATACGTTTATCAGTGAGGCAGGAGAATGAGAGTTCAGACATACACTGTATGTATATTCCAAAACATGACATGGTACTCCATAAATATGAGCAATTCCATGTGTCAGTTAAATGTTGGCTACTTTAATTTTTAAAGAAGTTTTCATCAGAGAGGGCAGGGAGAGAAGATAAAATGATGACTGTTGTGAATATTTATTTGATTCCTGGTTTGATCACAAGCGAGGGGTAAATTCTTCTGCCTCTGAAACACTCAGTGGTTTAGTGGTTTCTATATAAAGTAGCCAATGACGGCCCAGACTGCAAGTCTCAGCTCGCCTTCTGCTGCACAATGGCGGCTGGCATTGCTGTTAAGTTGCATCCATTACAGGGTTTCTGAACATCCGGAAACTGCTTTGAGAGTCTCAAGTACTCAATGTTGGGATCCTGTAAACCCCGCCCCTCGGTTACCTAGCAACAGCCAGGTATACCCAATCCCTCAGTTACTTGGCAATAGCCAGGTATGCTCTGCCCCAGTTATCTAACACTGTAAAAGGGGCTGCTTGCCTCCTCCTCCTCCTCTCTCTCTCTCTTGCTCCTTTGCTATTTGCTCTCCCCCCCTTGCCCTTGCCTCTCCTCTCCCCATTCCCTTTCCCGCTCTCTCTCCAAGCTCATGGCTGGCATCTACTCCTCTTCTTTCTTCTCTCTCTGCCACTACTGCCCTCTTGACTCCTCTCCCCATGCCCGGAATAAACTCTATTCTGTACTATACCGTGGCTGGTCCCTCAGGGAGAAGGGATTCCCAGCATGGGTCCCCGAGAGGTACCCCTTCCTCCCATGCCTCGCTGCACCTCCCTTCATCTTTTTCACAACACTCAGTTCTTCATTGAGACTGGGTTTTTACTTGACTGTAACTGACCCCAGGAAGTTGAGGAATCCTTTTCAAATGAGAAAAGAAGAAAAGAAAAACCAAAACTCAAAAACTAAAACTGAAGTCCAAGAATTGAAACACCAAACCAAGCCACACCAAAAGCCCCAAACCCCCAAAACAAAAACAAACAACAAACCTCCCCTCTGCTGGGGACCCTGCTCTGACTCCTTCCCCAAAGTTCTCCTCTGCACTCCTAAGACTCAGGCCCAGGACTGCAAGCTCTTACTTCTTGGGTTTGTTCTTAATCACTCCTCCCTTCTGCTCCTTTACTGCGCCAAGCCTTGGGGCAGAGCTTTGATGAGTTTTTTACTACCATCAGGTTTTAGTGTAATTGAGATACACTTTAATATCGGTTGTTGTTGTTTTCCAGTTTTCTGCTTGGCCTGCTGTTCAAATGCTGGCATATGGAGGTGGGGGAGCATTGCTCATCTGTCCTGGCTAGTTTTATTTTAGGTCAGCTTGGCACAAGCTATAGTCATTTCAGAGGAGGGAACCTTAATTGAGAGAATGCCTCTATCAGATCAGGCTGCAAGCAAGCCTGTGGGGTATTTTTCTAATTAGTGATTGCTGTGGGAGGGCTTATCCCATTGTGGGTGGGGCCACCCTAAGGCAGAAGATTGGCTTCTGTAAGAAAGGGAGCTTAGTAAGCCATGGGCAAACCTCTGAGTGGCACTCCTCTATGACCTCTTCATCAGCTCATGGCCGCAGGTTCCCGCCATATTTGAGTTCCTGTTCTGACTCCCTTCAATGATGAATAGTGACATAGAAGAGTAAAACTATAAACCCTTCCTTCTCAAGTTGCTTTGGTCATGCTGTTTTATCAGAGTAATAGTAACCTTAACTAAGAGTCTATTTATTAATTTGAACTTATTTATGTTCTTTTATATTACCTAGGTATGCACAAAATGGTATTCATTTACTAACAATGTATCATTTTGGAAGGGAGAATTTATTAATTTTATGTCAAATCAACATAAATGAAAAATATATTAATATACTATAATTTATGGAGGTTAGCATCAGAATTAAAAGGAAAATGTCACAACCCAACTTAAATGAGGAGATGCTATTTTTACTTCTGAAGATGACTTTAAGACGCTGGTGTCAATTAGAAATTTCACAGACACTGTTGACAATAACTGACATCTAAAGTAAGAATTCACAGCAGCATTATACATACATGGGACAAGTATCTAAAATAAATATTTAGTAATGTTTGTTTTATGATCCTTCAAGGCACCAGTTCAGTGATGTAAAGAGAAAAAGATTGGCAAAAGTCATAAGCAACACATCTCTGCTGGAGAAAAGTGTAGACTCTGAGAGTTATTTTCAAGATAACATCAATGAAATATTAAGTAATTGTGTGGCTTGGACAATTGTAGGTAAAAATTGGAATATCTTTAGTTAACTAAGAGTATTGAAAATTACAGATACATTTTTCATGACCCACTGGAGTGTAAACCATTCCATTTGTAGTACAGCTTGCCTTAAAGACTGAATTTATAAAGGTAAGGTAGTTCTCTGACTATATTGGAAATACTATGTCCGTTTTTCCTCTTAGGGAAAACAGAACATAGGAGATACCTTGTGCTGTGATTAGAGGTGCTAATGACCCCACTGCACTGTGGGTGGAACATCTTCTAAAATCCACATTGTCTTCACATTGAAACTTTTTGATCCAGACATGACATCACACATGGAAAGTTCTACTCCTGACCTCATGTGATAGATCATGTAGGTATATTAAAAATATTTTATGGGATTCAAATTAAGCTACGTGTGTAAGGCATAGATGAACTAAATGAATGTTATGCTATAGTATGTAAACTTAGTGATATTCAACAAAATGGTAAGAGTATAAAGGAAGAGTCAACCAAGAACCATAGCTAGAAAAAGACAAACAAGTGACTTGTCTTTCACCTATGATGATTAATGTATAACCCCTGGTATTTCAGGTATTCTCAGTTCTCTAGGCCATCAGAGGTAACCAGTGGAAGTCTAGTGTTCTCTTATTTCATTGAAGATAGTTCAGAAGCCTGTGACTGGTAGCACTGTATGTGTTCCTCTCAGGATCTGTTTCTACCTCCCTTTAGAGTGACTGGACAAATAACTGGGAATGAGGTGCACAATAGCTCGGGCTGCTGAGGGTGTAGGAACTGTTCTTGCCTGGATCTGAGGAGTTTGACCAGTCAGTTAAGACAGCTGACTCATCATGGAAGTGCCAGACTAGATAGACTTCAAGATGGCAGAGGGCAGCTGGCCTTCATCTAGATAGCTGGAAACTGCAATGGCAATGTGCCACATATGGTGCATCTGAGACTTTATGCACCATAGAAGAAAGGAACATCCTAGAGGGAAAGCATCAGCATCACTAAGAGACTTCATCTACCCCCTACCCCCAACACTCATGGCTGTTTGCTTAAGAATTACTGCAGCAGAATCCTACTCACTTTTGGGGAGTGTTGGCTTTGTGGTGATGAAGGTAAAGCCACACTAGAAAAGCTATTAAAAGGTTTATGTTAGAGTGGAGCCTCATGGGAAAGGGAGGGAATAAAGTCTTGGCCCAGGTTTGGTCTGACTCCCAGTGGGGTGACAGGGTCCAGAGAACATAACAATTATTTCTTTTGTTTCAAGTACATAAAAGTGGTATCAATGCTCATTCAAATAACTTTGCATTTCCCCCTCTGCTTCTGGTCTAAGAAACAATGGGAAACCACCTGGAAGTTTCTAGAATGGCCATTAGGAAAGGAACCATTAGATAACATTGCCCCTTCCTGAAGATGTAGATTAGTACCGCATGAATTGTGCTAAGTGGTGATTGCCACCATAGGTCCCACTGAACTCATAGTTTGGCACTCATAAATAAGGTATATCTTGGTCGACGTTGGGAGACTACTTCAGACTCAATTTTTAAGTAATAACTGCAACTGAATCCCTACACCTTGGCCAAAACCTCAGGCTTATTGCATGTAGTCAATGTTCTGGACAATGCTACATTTATATGCATCAGACAGCATTCTCATTCATAGTTGTGTTCATTTCTGCAGCTGGCCATGACAGCTCAAAATTACCTGAAAGTTCTAGATGTCCACTGTATGCCACACTGGTCCACTCCATTGACAATAACATGTTCCTATTACCAAGTAGTCAGGAAGTGGCATACGTGTCAAGGGTCATTGCCTCATCATGTGCTCCAGAAAGTGGGAGCTAAACCCTGCAGATATTTGGGGCACACCAGCTTGGCTTCAATCAGAGAAGCAGAAACACTATGGATGACATACAGTAAGTGTTGTGTTAGAAAAGCAGCCCGTGTCCTGATAGACCACACCAGGCCAGTACAGTTCCACATTATTTAGGGGGGGGGGCAATGGAGATGAAGTGGGAAAAGAGAGAGAAGAAGGGGTGAAGGTCAGGAAGGGCCTGCTTTTTATTTGTTCGATGACAACCGCTCACAGGTAAGGGTGGGAGGTGAGCCAGGTCAGCATCATTGCTGGGTCGGAGGCAATCTGCAGCTGTAATGCTGCTTCCTGATTCCAGCAGTAAGAGTGAGGACTCCTGTGGCAGAGGAAATAGTCTGGGTAAGCTATTCTATCCCTGAGATAGGTCTGAATCCAGTAAAGAAGACTGATAATGAAGTAAAGGAGGACAGACTACAGCCTTTTAGAGATCCCCAGGATTCCCAGTGACTCTATAACACTCTTGGATCTGATACTACTCCCAACCACTGTGGTGTGAGTGACTTGGAGCTGCGTGTGCCTGGGGCTCCAGAAGTCAGCAAAGCTAAGTGAGGATGTGGAACAGGGAGGTGGGAAGTAAGTCTGGTTGAGGCCCCACTCTGCAAGCTGAGCCCTCTGGCTGGTGCAGAGTAAGAAGAACCATGGCTGCTTTGTGTGGCCATGTCCAGGGTGCAATGTAAATGGTGAAGTGATGGTGGCAAAGCATGCTATGTGGGGTACAGGGTGAGCCTCAACTTCAGAGTGAGATTCTGGGCCCCAGGGCCCTAAGACACTGGAGAGGTCTAGATTGTCTATAACTGGGAGCTCATGTCCTCTGAAAAATAGCTCCTAGAACAAACATCATTACCGGGTATGCCTATCCTCACAATGCCAAAGATTACATGGCCCAATCTGCCCACAAAATAGAAAGGAATCCCTGTAGAGAAACCCTCAAAAGACAGTGGTTGTGACCAATGGGCAATTCTGAGTGACTATTCATTGCCCAAAAGTCAATATGCAGAATATATAATCATTAGCACTTGAGGCAGCCATGCCTGATGCTGCAACCCTCCCTGTAAGGGTTGAAAGGATGGTCTATACTGGGTAAGCCAAAGTTCCTTCCTCGCTCCCACCTCCTCCTGGCTGTACACATCTGGACAGTAGTTGGGCAGTATGGCTTCTAGAACTAGAAGGAACTGGTTAAGACAACATGGTATCTGTTGGCAGCTACTACAGCCAGATCCACTGAGCCATCATGTGAGCTTGGACATGTCCTTATTAGATACACAGGAACAGCAGTGACATCCCAGAGAGACAGGGACTGAACCATCACTGATGGCACTCAGGTGCCCAACGCTTTCTGAGTACCAACCCTGTTCCAAGAAAGTAGAAACTGGCAATGAGCAAACAAATCCTTTGCTCTAATTAGAGGATAGAAAAAGAGTGAAAGAAGTCATCAAGGTAGACTCAGCTCTAGGTATTTTCAGTGATCTGGCACTAGGACCCTGTGTCTGCCCAAATCCAAGTGCTCAGGTCCTGCATGTCAGAGTGTGATGTTTCCAAGAACCCGATCCATCTTCCATACACACCAGATCATCTCCAGATGACCTACAGTTTCTGACGCAACATCATGAACATGAACATGGCATGAACAGGCTGGTATAAATTGTGCATGCAATGGACACCACTGTGCAAGGGGAGGAAGCTCAGAGGCACAGTGCAGGCCACAGGCATGCAGGGGGGAGTGTCAGGGGCAGCAGACAAAAAAAAAAAAAAAAAAAAAAAACCTGAGAAGGGAGAAAGAGGGTGGGTCAGGGAGACTGGGGTTGAAGGAAACTGTCTTAAGAAGTGTCTAGTGCACCCCAGTATGAAGCAGACTCCGGTCTGTGACTGTTAGTTACCCCTTTCATTCTTGGGGGATAGGGCCCTAGACTCTAGGAGATACTGAACCCTTGGCATCCTATATACACTCCCTGTGCCTACAGGGCTGTGATATGGTTTAACTTCTAACTCTGAAGAGATGAACAAAAAGCAGTAAAGTAAGATCATACTGTGCTAAGTCCTAAGACTTTTTTATTTCTGTAATTTAGTATCTTACAGTGCTGGCAATAGAGGTGGTGGGCACTGTGGGTGTGAAGGGACTGCTATATTTGAAGGACTAAGATATATGACGCTGAGGAGTCTCTGCCCTTCTATAAGAGATAAAAAGACCTGTAGAATCTCTTAAGAATATTCATATCTACCTATCGCCAATTATGGAGACCAGGATCTAGGTCTGCTTTCTCCAGCTCCATCATGATTTCTCCCCCAAAATCTCCACTCCTCCTCCATTTTCCTACCTTTTCTTCGCCTACCTCTCCACCGTCCAATCATATATCACCCTAACATCAATTCACAGTTCTTGTCATTGTTCATTTGTTTTGTTTTGTGAATTTGGGGGTTTGGTTTTGTGTGTGTGTGTGTGTGTGTGATCTTACTGAGTGTTTTGTTTATTTGTTTGTGTTGGTTGGTTTGTTTTGATTTCTGTTTTGAGACAGAAAGAGATAGAACATGAATTTGGGTGGATACAAAGTGGGAAGAATGTGGGAGAAGTTGGGCATGGAAGAATATAATCAAAATATATTGTATGGAAAAATAAATTTAAAAACATTCTTCAAAGGAAAAATTGTAACACCCTGGGGAAGTTCTGAGAGGGCTTGTGATAGTTGATAATGATTACTGACTAGATACAATCAGCTGAGACAAGGCTTTGGGCATATCTGAGAGGAGTTACTTAGATTAGGTTAGCTGGTTGGTTTTCCTGTGTGGAATTATCTAGATCAAGTTCATTAAAATGTGAACACTCATCTTAGGTATGAGTGACTCCATTCTATGGGCTAAAATCCTGGGTTAAATAAAAAGGAGAGAGTAAGGAAAACCTGAACATCCATTCATTTTTTTAAAAGTTGTTGTTTGTTCTTTGTGAATTTCACATCATACAACCCAATCCCACTAATCCCCACCTCCCTCACACCCTTGCAACCTCCCCATGAACAGAGAAAAAAATCTCACCGTGGAAACTGTAATGGGTCACAGTGTGTCCCACAGTATTACCTTTTGTTCACACTTTTTTACTTGCAAAGGTTCATTGCAATGACTCCTGGTCTCCATCTTCTGCTACTGTACCAATACTGAATCCTCACCGGGACTCCTCTCAGCTATCCTCTTGTTGCCCTGTGCCTTGGAGATCCTGCAGTTTTGCATCTGTAGGATAGGCCTCTTCCTGCATTCCAGCAGTTCATCAGTGGGGTAGATGTTGGGATAGGCCAACTCAAAGCCCTTGATCTGGGCCTGAGAGGTATCTGAGATGGCCAGTCTGCCAGCTCTTTCACTCTCATGCGTTTGGGGCCAGGTCACTACCATAACCAGGGCCATTTCTACCCAGGTGAGGTGCAGGACCCACTTTCCTGAGTATTGAGGCCAATGAGGGACATGGCCATTTCTCCCACTCTCATGACCCTGGGGCCAGCTCTCTTGCCTGTCATAGGCGATAAGGGAGAGCATCTCTCCCTCCCTCATATTGCCAAATGGCAGATAAGAGACAGAGCTAGGTCTCCCATGCTCAAACCCTCCAGGCTGCCTCACCTACATCCCTGCCACTAGGGTCAGCTCAACTATGGTGCTTGGGTAAATAAAGTACCAGGCCTGCTCTTGTGAGTGCTGTAGTATATTAGGGGCAGGGACAGCTATCCTGCTCTCAGGATCCCACTGGGACCAGCTTTTTTGCCTACCACCAGAGGTGAGGGTAAAAGGGAGGTGAGGAGATCACACAAAAGAAAAGAGGCAGGACTTCCATACTCATGCTGAGGGCCAGCTCATTTGTAACTCCCTCGGTCAGACCTACTGTGTTGCCCAGGTGAGGTACAGTACTCTCTCTCTAGTGTTGTAGCTGGGGAGGGGCAGGGACAGTTCCCCTGCTCTCATAACCCTGTTGAGGCGAACTCTTCCACCTGCCGTATGTGTGTATGTGTGTGTGTGTGTGTGTGTGTGTGTGTGTGTGTATGTGTGTATGCTCTCCTAAGTACTACACTTGTTAACAGAAGATCAGGGTCAGCTATTGCTCTTATGCCTCCAGGGCTACCTCTTCAAGAGGCTTAGGTGAGGGGTGGGGCCAGTTTTGCACCAGCCTCAGTTATCAACATGTCCCAGGTGTCAGCCCAGACCAAGGAAGTCCACCAGGCTGTTGATGGTAACAGACCTCTGCTATTGCAGGGCCACGGATGCAGAAGAACACCCCCACCCTCATGGTCTGAGATGATATTACCAGCTACTCACAACAGATGTTCCTCACTTCTCTCAAGTCTCCAGATTGGCCTCTATTCATTGTTCACACATCTTCTGTTTTCTATTTCTCCACCACTTACTTGCTGCTCTTAGTGGAGCCAGCATCTGAGTGTCTGGGGTCACCTCAGGAGTAGGCTCAGGAGTGCTGTGCCCCATTTGAGTACTATGGTGCCGGACTCACCTTATTCAGGGAATGTCAGACTACTAATCATTCAGGTACACTGAGCCTAGACAGATTCTCTCTGCTCTGCCACCTACTGATATACACATGACACAGCATCCATGTTGGCAAAGCCTCTAGGGGCAGGGAGCATCCATTTCTTGATTCTCTCTGCTTCCTGACTGCAGACACAATGAAACAAGTCTTTTCAAGCTCCTGCTCCTGTGACCTTTCTGCAATGATAAGGCCGTACCCTTGAACTCTGAGCCAAAACAAATCCTTCAAGTTGCTTTTGCCAGGTGTTTTCTCATAGCAGTAAGACACATAACTGATACAGACACACTAATCTGTCAGTTTGGTAAGTCGGTCTCTGTAACAGGCAAACTTCATAGGGTAACTCTTCCATTTGATGAGTAAGACAGGATGGGGGTGGGGCTAGTAGTGTCTGTTAGAACAGAGCTGCTCAAAGGCCTGGAGTGGCTTCCACCTGTAACCCCAGAGAGAAGCCAAGAGGCAGTGACCCAGGGCAGAGCTGACACTGGAACTAGTTCTAGGAACTGACATGACTTTTGAATCCTCCTTGTTTAAAAATAAAATAACTTTAGCACAGGGCAAATAGCTTCATGTTGGGTTGGACTAGTTGGTGGAGCATGGGTAGAGAAGGGGTTGGGTGAGGCTCAAAGTAAGAACCTCTGAAGGGTGAGTGTGGCTCATACATAGAATGTGGATGTGTATGTATGTTGGTGTGTCCAAGCCTGTGTGGAGGTGGAAATTGGTTGGTTTTTGTGTGCATGTAGAATCTGGACTTAATCCCTATCTGGTTGCTATGAGGCATATGAGAACTTAAGTATGCAATTATATTAAATGGGGTAGATTCTTTGGGGTTCTGTGCTGTGTGTGTGTGTGCGTGTGTGCATGTATGTGTGTGTTTGTAGTGGTATCCTGAATGTAACTTCAGTGGTGATAAAATTACAACTATGCTTATTTTGTGAACATTTCCCCAATAACTCCTTCATTGATTCATCCTCAATTTTCCCAGCAAACAGTTATTTGACAATTATGTTATTTAGGCAACAGAGATACATGTAAATAAGACACGACCCAGGCCGAAGTGGTCCTCACAGCTTCATCCTAGGGGATGGCAGGAAGAAGACAGCTGACTCTGCCCTCATAGACCTCACAATCTGGCAGGGGATTTTAAACACCAAAGACTGAATGAGGTGCTTGCTGTGAGGAGAAATCCTTAAGGGAGGAGTCTTAGTAAGGTGGCGGGTACCAGTGGAAGAGCTTAATCCACACACCATTAGGCCCTGTGAAGGTGCTGAGAGTTCCTCTCCTCATGGCACATGCAGAAAAGGCTACTCTAAATGGCTGGAGTACAGAAAGGAAAAAGGGCAGGGTGGGCACTAGAGTATCAGAGACCAGATTTTGACATCTGTGACAGGCCTGGTGTCATGGGCCTGTAATCCCAACTACTCGAAGAAGCTAAGGCCAGAACAGAAGGATCACAGGTTCAAGGCCTTGAATTTGAGCTACCAAGTAAGTTGAATACCAGCTGGGGTAATGCTGTAAGACCCTGTCTCCAAAGGAAACTGTAGAACAATGAAAAGGCTTAGCACGTAGCTCACTGTCTCTGTGCTTATTAGATCCCTGGCTTCTATCCCCAGCATGGTGGTGGGGGTGGGTGGGTATTGAGTGGCTGGGTTTGGTGAAGCTTATGTCTTAAGGCCTTTGGGATAACACCCAAGAAAGGCCATCCCTGAGTCTGTTATCCCCAGAGAATATTTTGGTTGAGTTTAAAGCTACAACTTGGTGTGGAATCAAGTCTCATGAAAGGAACCTCCTTTTCTGAGATTGGTGGGTTCTTCAAGTCTAAAAGCCGTGGGTACGGGGATGTAGAAGGAAGCAATACTGTCCTGTATTTGCTGTGGTTGGACTGGCTGCAGTGGTGTCTGTTGGTGCATGGTATCTGTTTCTAAGTTGTCTACTAAATTCTGAAAGTCCCCTTTGCTGCTGTTTACCCTTAGCCAACATGCTGTCCCCATCTTATACAGAGGGAAGCTGGCTACAAGCCTGTGAGTCATGCAGGAGCTGCATCTTCAGACACTAAATGGACCCAGTTTTTCATTCTGTGGAAACAGAGGTGGTCTACGTGGGCTTGTGTGTGTGTCTCCAAGAACAGCCGCAGGATAACTTGCATCAAATACTGTTGTAATAGAATTACATGGGTGCACTGAGCCTCTCTTTAATCTGGCAACTGTACCATATTATCCAATAAGCTCGAAGGACAATAAATTCCAGACGCAAATAAGGATGTGTCATACCTCTTAGAGTACTCACAGCAATAGAAAGGGAAGCTGGTAAAATCTAGCTCTGACTACATTTGCCAGAGGTCCTAGGCACACTGGAGATTTTGATTGCAACCCACAGGTGGGCTCTGTGAGCCCCAGGGATGTGTGTATGTGTGGGGGGTTCCCCAAAGCCTTATGCTCACATTCTTGCTCTCCCCATAAGCAGTAGGTAGGAACTTCACAGGTGAGGCTGGCTGGAGTCTTTTCAGAACATCTCTTGATTCTGTCAGTTGCTTGTCACCAACTAACCACAGCAGCTGAAGAGACCCATACTTTGTGAAGGTATCACGTGATTGCCCATGGAGCTGAATCCAGGAGGCCTTAGCCCAACTCCATCCCTGCCAAGACTCCCCAATAGCCTCTTCCATAGACCAGGTCACTTAGACCAAATGCTTTGCAGATTCCAGTCAGTCCTTGCAAATAGAGAACAGACTAGAATTTGTGGGCCAGGGCACGGAAGAGGGCCTAGATATTGAATCTAGTATTAACTATAGAGCAGAAAAGTGAAGCCAAACAACTTCTGAACTCTAAGGATGGGCAGAGTTTCAGAACGGGGACATGTGAGGCCTAACATGTGTTTCTAAGATGATCTGTGGGATGCTGGATAGGTTAGCACTTTAAAAAAATGCAGTCTTTGAGCTCTCTAGACACAAAGGAAACAAAATAAATGCATACCAGGAAATAGGCAGGAGAAAAATGCTGTGGTTTGAATGTGAATGTCTCTCAGAAGCCTGTGTGTTAAAGGCATTGTCCCCAAGGCAGTGCAGATGGGTAGTGGTTCAGCAGTTAGGACATGGATCTTTACACCAAATTACTGGAGAGCGTTCTGGAGGGGATTTGGAGACAATAGTCCCTTTCTCTCTCTCCTCTTGCTAATGAGGGGGGTGGCATGGCTCTGGCATCTGTTCCCACTATAGGTGCTGCCCCACAGGCCCAAACCAGTGAGGCCAAATGATCCTGGACAGGAACCACTGTCAGCCAAGACAAACCTTTTATCTTTATAAATGAATAATCTCGGGCATCTTGATATATTGTCAGAAAGCTAACACTAATAAGCTTTTGATTTTCTCTTTTTCTCTCTCGTGACTGAAAAGACCACTCATTAGTTCAGTGCATATGAGAGGTTTGAAGAACAGATTCTGCACTTGCATCTTTCTTTCTTTCTTTCTTTCTTTCTTTCTTTCTTTCTTTCTTTCTTTCTTTCTTTCTGTGAAACTCACTCATGATAGTCAAAGCTTAATGAAGAAAAACACACTCAACCTCATCCATGACAAATGATAATGTGAATTTAATGAGAAATTTCATTGGTCAGAGTTCTTTAGAGGAATAGAATAACAATAAATATACACAGACGCATGCACATTTATAATATATAATAAGTAGTATGCAGCATGTAGCATATAGTATATAGTATATACATATAAATGGATATACACACATGCATATGCATATATACATATGTATATACATACACACATAGTAAGTTAACAAATAAGCTTTTGTTGAAATTGTAACAACTGGTATCTCCTACCAAAAAACCTAGAACCTAGCGGTTACTTAGTCTGTGGGACTGGGTGCCTCAGCAGCTGCAGTAGCTCCTCAGTGGCTACCTCATGCTAGAGAGGCCCCTAGTTGCTCAGTCCACTGTGCTAGGTGCCTTGGGAGCCCCAAAACTAGAAGGGTTTCTGGAGAACCACCAGTCCTTAGTCTATTCGGGAAGCCTGAAGTACTGGTTCTGATATCAGTGAAGGACTCATCATCATCATCATCATCATCATCATCATCATCATCATCATCATCAGCAGCAGCAGCAGCAGCAGCAGCAGCAGCAGCAGCAACAGATTACAAACAGAAACAACCTGATGTCCAGTAAACATGGAATTTGTTAAATTATGTCAGACACAAAAGACAAGAAGTATAGAAGATTCAACTTGGAAGGAGCACAAGACTCTGTTCTTCAGATAGTTTCATGTAGCCCAGGCTTGCCTTGATCTCACTATGTAGGGAAACAGAATGACCTTGAACTTCTGATTTTCTGGCCTCTACCTCCTAAGTATGGGAATTCCAGGGTTGTGCCACCTTGCCTGGTTTATGTGTTACTAGATGTCAAACCCACGGCTGTCTGAGTGGTAAGCCACGTCCTCAGCTTGCTAAAAATGTATAATTTCCCCCCTTCTTTTTATTTTATTTTATTTTTTTTAGGATCCCATACTTGAGTACAATGAATTTTATCATAACTATCCCTCCCTATCCTGTGTCTCCCCATCTCCCTCTCAAATTCATGTCCCCTCCTATAATTATGAGATATATTATAGGATTATATATGCAATATATATTGTATCCTCTTTACATGATCTGAAACAAGTTAGTGTTGCCCTTATTTACATGGGAGTAGGGCTGACCAACCACTTGAGCATGAGCGACCTAGGAGGGAGCTCATCCACGGAGAACGCGACTCTCCTTTTGGCCAGAGGGTTGTGCTGAAGATTTCCCTCTTCGGGGATATTCCAGTCTCTTATTCTCTGTATGTTGGCTGCTGCACTTCTCTGTAATAACCCCTGTCTCCTTAAAAAGAGGGGCTTTGCTGCCTTTGCTGTAGGATTTACAGGTGGATACTACTGTTGATGGGTCTTCTGGACAAGAGGCTCACACACAACCTTTGACAGGAACACTATTAGAGCTAGCCACTGTGAAGAGACTTCCAGGTTGGCACCAGCTTGAGTTGTCCAAGTCCTGTGACTGAAGTGTGTGGTATTCCGTGATGGGGTCTCACCCCTTGAGTTCTTGAAGTCAACCAAATGCAATGACCAGTAGCTTGGGTTGTCAGTGGCAAAAAGCAAAGTGTGTTGAGGAAAGGACAGTGGGGAGTGCATTTCTGTCTACGTTAAAACTCAGAGTGGGGTTGATGGGAACTGTCACCTGTGTGGTAGAGCCGCCATTAGGAGTGAGTGGGAAACAGGCAGAGGAGGAGCATGAATCTTACAGTGAGAATTTTTAGAGAGTTTGGATTTTGTAACAGGGGAACTTGTTGCCTGCACAAAAAGGAAACTTAAAAGATACAGATACGGGCTCAGGTTGAGCTTGTACCATGTACCAGATGTGAGAGCTTGGGTGACCTATGTTTCCTTTGGTATATTTTCTCATTTGTAGAGGGAATGTTTGGGGTCTTTCATTAATCATTTTATTTATTCACTTTATATCATGGTCACAAGTTCCCCTCTTTTTTTCTCCTCCAAGTTCCAGCCTTCTAAGTCCTTTCATCCATAATCTCCTCCCCTTCTCTCAGAGAAAGAGAACACCCCCTTGGGTACCACCCCACCCTGGGGCATCAGGTTGAAACAGGACTAAGTGCATCCTCTCCCACTGAGACCTGACCAGGTAGTACAGCAAGGGGAAGGGGATCCAATGGCAGATGACAGTGTCAGAGAGCCCCCGGTCCAATTGTTAGGGGACCCACTTGAAGAACAAGCTACACATCTGCTCTAAATGTGTGACAGGCCTAGGTTCAGGTTAACAAGAATCTGCAAGCCATGATTCTGGGATGAAGGAGGATGACACTGGCACAGTACAAGGATGCCTGGCGCACACTAGCACATAGTCCACACTTCCTGTTACTCTTTCACCAGGTGCGGCACAGGGAGAGCAGACAGGGCGAGAGAACACTGCAAAGATTGGAGCTGTCAGGGCTGAAGCGACTTTAGACATATTTACAAATCAGAATTAACCTTGTTATTGAAAACCAAACTGTACAATGACTGGTCAGCAAAGGTACATAAGTGAATTTTGCAATGCCAATAAAACTATGATGCTTAAGACAAGGCCAACAATTAGGTACCTGATAGACCCCACTCGCCGAAACACCAAGAACTGGCTTGGAAAGCCATACCAACATCAGGATTTTTTTCCGTGCTTCACTGCATAATCTTGATTTTGCAATACTTTACACATCCACACTGCCCTTTGGTCAGGCTTTTCCATCCAGTCTCATGAGTTAGCATTGTATAGGCTTGTCAGCAAATACAGTGTTAAAATGAGACCAAGTCAGGGAACAAACATTGAGCCATCTCAGCCTCAGAGTGGCCTCCTCTGTACAGAGGGTCAGAAGTAGCAAAGACACAAAACCGAGCAAGGGTGCTGTAAGGAATATCAGTTCAGAAGTTCACTTCTGATTCTTACACATTGGCCTGGTGATATGCTGAGGACTCAAGAGACTCCTAGGCCATGGGAGATGTCTTGAGAAATTGTGGAGAGAAACAACTGGTGACTATAGCTGAAATCTTGGCAATAAGCAATGCATTGCATGTGGAAGGCTGGGGAGAAAAAGCTGGTGAGGTTTTACCCTGGAAAATCTACCTGGAATGAGATCGAGATGGACGAGGATAGCAGGGACAAGCCACCATGTTCCCATATTCTTGCTGAGGCCCAACTTTGTCTGTCAAGTGGGCCACTATTTCAGTTGCAGGGGAGCTTGGGAATCGGAAAGGACCTCAGCTAGAGCAGAGCACAGCTCACAGCAACTGGGCTGTCTTCAAAAGATGTGACCGTCTTCATGACTAGCCACTTGAGCAGAAGCTCCTTGGGGAATGGAAAATTTAAAAAACCCATCTTCATTTTACATCTAGTGAGTTTTCAAATGTATGGATGAGAATACAGAACATGTTAGAGAATTGCAGTCAGTTTGTCTCCCAGTTACTTGGGGAAGTAAATGAATATACAGGAACATGGAGCTGCATGTGTGGTGTTGGGCACAGATAATTGGGAGCGAGGGAAGGGAGGGCTCTCCCAGGGAACTTCGCTGAAAGAAGCCTGAAGAGCTGACCCTGCTTCCAAGTGCATCTGAGATTCAGGAAGAACCCATCTGTAGAATTACTTCTGATAATACTGATGTGTTAGTTTTGGGGGAAAAGACATGGAGGCAAAAGGTGGCAAGATTTGGCTCCTTGGGATAAGGAGTCAGCTTAGGCAGTTTGGAATGGGTGCTGTATGCGGTTTAGGACTTGTGTGTCCATCCTCCCTCTTCCTGTAGGAGACAGAACTGTAGAGAATTGATCCTCCATAGACAATCTGCATAGTCTGCCTTTTGAAATCTTACAGTTGCCCAATAAACTGAAATGCCCCTGCCTCAGCTCCCCATTGCTGCTAAACTGCCTGTCCATAGCACGGCAAGTTGCTGGGAGTGGCTGCTGACCTGAATCTTGTCTCTGTAATTCTACAGCACTGGTGAAGCACGTCATGAGTTCAGATGAGGAGATGGCCCTGAGTTCACTCTTGAATAAACTTCAGAGAAACAAGAGGCCAAAGGTCAAAGAAGTTGCCACTCTGGCTTTCAAAAACAATGCTTTCCAGGAAAGTTCTCTGATTCCAGGAATGTGCAGATAACAACAAACACCTTCCCCTGCCAACTCTGCTAAGCACCGAGAAAAAGGTTCTTCTGGGTGTAGATTTGGGGTTGCAGGAAAAAGAGGCTGCAAGAGGTAGGGATGGGTAAATGAGTTAGGGTCTACTGAGAGTTGATCTGTGGATGTGGGCCAGGTAGGGTTAGAAGCTTACTGTATGAGGAAGGCACTGAGATGTGTGCATCCCACTTTGTTGAGAAGGACAGGCATCTCAGTGAGCAAGCCAGAGAATTACTGTTGTCTTCCAGCAGAGAAGCCTCCTGCCAACACATGGCTCACACACTCTGGACTTGCAGGTCCCTGACAGCAGTGTGGCCATCATTGTGGAGACTGTGCAAACATGGAAGAGCTAGAATCACTCACTGTGAGTTACAAGGTTCTGGTGGCCTGATTGAGAATGACTCCCATAAGCTCACAGGAGTGGTACTATTCAAAAAGATTAGGGCAAGAGGTCTTGTTGACGTAGAGGTGGCCTTGTTGGAGGGAGTGTGTCACAGAGAGTGAATTTTGAGGCTTTATTTTATTATTATTGGATATTCTTTGTATTTATATTTCAGAGATGTATCTTCTTCCCCCAACCCCTTCCCATTGCCTCCATGAAGGTGCTCCCTCTCCCAACCTCCCTCTCCTACCTCAGCACCTTGGCACTCCCCTACTTTGGGAAGATGAGCCTTCCCTGGACCAAAGACCTCTCCTCCCATTGATGCCACTAATGCCAGAGAATGCTGTCCTCTGCTGCATATGCACATGGAGCCATGGGTCTCTCCATTCAAACTTATTGGTTGGTGTTTTAGTCCCTGAGAGCTCTGGGGTGGGGGTGGTTGGTTGATATTGTTGTTCTTACCATGGGGTTGCAGATCCTTTCAGCTCCTTCAGTCCTTTCTCTAGCTCCTTCATTGGGGTCCCTGTGGTCAGTCCGATGGTTAGCTGCAAACATCCTCCTCTGTATCAATTGGCTCTGGCAGAGCCTCCAAGGAGGCCTTCATATCAGGTTTCTGTCAGTAAGTACTTCTTGGCATCAGCAATAGTGACTGGGTTTAGTGGCTGCAGGTGAGGCAGTCTCTGGATAATCTTTTCTCCAATTCCTGCTCCTCTATTCATCCCTTTATTTCCTCCCATGAGTGTTTTGTTCTCCCTTCTAAGGACTGAGTCATCAACCTTCTGGCATTCTTTTTTTTTTCTTTGAGCTTCATAAGTTCTGTGATTTGTTTCAATTGTGAGCTTTTAAAAGCCCAAGCCAGGACCAGAGGCTTCTCTCTCTTCCTGCTGCCTGCAAATTCAGATGTAGAACTCTCAGCTCCTTCAGCACCAAGGCTGCCTGGATGGCATTATGCTTCCCACCATAATAACAACAAAACAAACCTCTAAAACAGTAAGCCAGCCCCTATTAAACTCTTTCCTTTTTTAGAGTTGTCATGGTCATGGTGTCTCTTCATGGCAATAAAACACTGACTAAGACAAAGGTAAACTGTAGACCAAAGAGGTATTTTAGGAATAAAATAAAATCCCCATGTTCACAGACTCCAGGACTGAACTACCATTATTTTGCTAAATAAACATGAACTCAAACTTCCTTCTAGATTTGCATTTCCATAACCACAGATTGGTGCAGCTCTGGACAGATAAATGTATTTATGCAGTGGCCTGCTCAGCCACAAATGAGACATATAGAGCCCTCTCGTCAAGGCTCAGATCCCATTTGTGCTTAACCCGGAGACTCACAACCAGCGAGAATGCATAGACTAAGCGTCTGTGGAATGTTCTACCACAAATGGGACATCTGTGTTATACCTCTCCCCAAGCCTCAGAGACCACTGTGCAAGGGGAGTAAGGGTAGTTGTGAGAGCCAAAGGTCAGGGAGAATTGCAGCAAAACCATGTTCTGGACATGACAGGACAACTGCACCCACTAACTCACAGTGGCTGTGGTTGCTTGCACAAGACCTGTGCAAGATCAAGCTGGTCAACATTCCAGCATGGAGTGGGAAGAGAGCCTGAGGAGTGGTGAACAATCCATGGCTTCTTGGGGCTGGGGACAGGGTTGTGTTGGAGGCCAGAAGAGGGTATTGGATCCCTAAGATGAAGTCATAGGCAGTTGTAAACCACTGGGAGGGAAACTGGGATCCTTGGCAAGAGCAGCACATGCTCTTTATCACTGAGCCATTTCTCCAACTCCTCAACTTTCCCACTTGATATCAGCAATAGGTTAGTGCCTCCAGGTTCCTGCCCTGCTTGAGTTCCTGCCCTGAGTTTCTTTGATGATGATCTGTGATGTGGACACGTAATCCAAGTAAACCCTTTCCTCCTGGAGTTGTTTTGTTCATGATGCTTCATTACAGCAATAGTAACTCCAAGACAGTTATCAACCTCACAATACATTTCTGTTGATTTAAAAAAATAAATCATGAAAAATAATGTGCTCAATATTTCTTGGCTTATAACTTCTGATTCCAGGGGCTCTATGCTGAGTAAAATGCCTGTAAATTGCATTTGCCTCTTGGAGACTAGTTTAAGCCCGTTTCGTGACAACTGACTTTTAAAAATGGGTTTCACTTGCTTTATCGTGAAGTAGAGCCTTGCATGATGTACACACGCTGGGCTCGCTATGACATGGACATTGCTCAGGTATTTAAACGAAATAAATGGAACCACTGATATTACTTCCTGGCACGGTGGTTTGCAGGGTTGGAGTTAAAAGACACCTAGCAGACAGAGTGCCTGGGTACAAATGCCAACCTGGTTGGTGGCTCACTGACTATGCAGCCTTCAGTGAGGGTACCACTGTATGTCTGTTTTTCTCCATCTCTTACTTAATTAAAAAGATTGTATGCGTGTATGGAGTGTGTGTATTTGCATGAGTACAGGTACCTGTGCAGACCAGAAGTGGGCACTGGACCACTGGAGCCAGAATGACAGGTAGTTGTCAGCAATCCACAGCTGGTTTGGGGAACCAAACTTGGGTCCTCTTTGCCACTGAGCCATCTCTCCAGCTCCTCTGATGACTCATCTTATAACAATAGTTGCCCCCACCTTCAGACACTCCTCCTGAGCCGAGAGATGTGAGGAATGCTTCTCTGTAGCTCGTACCCATAGCTATGAGCACTTACTAAATGCCAGGCCTGCTCTGCTCTACTCTGCTCAGTCCTCCCACATGACCCGAGAGGTCTCCGCCATCATACCTCCTCTACAGATGAGGTCATGGGGGTTTGTGGTTGTTTAATCCTGACCTTCATGACTGTTCTTGTTTGATTATGCGACTAGCTTGGTACTCTGCTTAAACCCCCTGATTTTTATCATTTTTCCCCCATAAGGAACTTCCATCTACTTTCCATCAGTTTTCCTAGAGGAGAGTTTAGGGACTTCATTGGAGCAAAGCCCAAAATAAAACAATGAAAATTTCACAAAAGAACCTAGAAGCAAAAGAACTGTGAACTCTGCCTGTACGGCAGGAGGAGGGTCTCCCTGATCACCAGGATGCCTGTCACTGATCTCCAGCTTCCTTTCTCTCATGGCTCTGTGCAGAGTTCAAGCCTTGAGGCTTATAGCATGCTACCCTCCACCCGTCTAGCAGACCAAGTGCCTACTGCTAGTTCCTGCTGCTCCCTCTGGCTTCAGATCTCCTACCTGCCACTCAATTAGCTCAAAGGGGTCCCCGAAAGTTCACTCTCTGAAAGACCATTTCTGTGAGGGTTTTGGAGAAATGCACCAGTCAGCATGGAAGGCATAGAGAGGCTGTGAAAGGTTACAGATTTACAACAGTCTGTGTTCTCTCTCCAGATCTGCTGGGCAGTTAATAATTTGGCAGAGTGCGTTGCTCATGGTAGTTGCGGCGTTCTGATCTTGCCCTGTGATGTCAACACCAGCTGCTCACTCTGTAGAGTAGGACAGTGGGAAGTTTTCCCATCCCGGGGAAGGGTAGAGCGAGGCGCTTTGCTAAAGAGAATGAGGTGGGCGTGCAGTGAGACCATCCTGTGCACAGCACAGTTTTGAAAGCATTCTGAACAGAGGCGGAGAATTCCCCCATGAAAGCAGCATACTCAGTTACACTCCTTAGTTGACAGCTCTACCTCTCTAGCTGCCCAGTCAGTTATAGCTCACGTGGAGGGATACGATTCTAGATCCTTGAAATTCTAACTAAAAACCTGTCCACCAATCTCTGGAAGAAAATAGTACTCAAGAAGGGGTGAGTGTGCAGCAAGCATGAAGTAGAAAAGTCTGCCTTCATCCTTGCTAAACTCCGATTTCATCTGGGGCCAGGAAGATGCCTCATCTACCCAACTGTAAGGGGGAAGATAATAGCTGTTTATGTACCTGAAGGGGGAATGGTGGGGATTAATTAGTTAATGGCTCCATGTGCTTTGAAGTGCTAAGTGCTATTAGGCTTCATTTAATCTACCCTAATAATTCCACAAACTCTGGCTCTTCTCACCAGCCAGGACTTGGCATCCCTTGATCAGAGTTTTCAAATGGCAGAGAAGTTTTAATGCAAGTGTGTTCAAAACTGGTTTGTGCTAGCATTTGCAATTTAAAAAAGAAAAAGTTAAACACTTGAGCAATCACCAATCACCATCACCTCCTTCAAGTGTACCAGAAGGCAGACTAATCTCCTCATGATAATGGAGGCAAATATTAGTCCCTCCCCCTCCCTTTTTACCTGCTTCCCTTTGCCCTAGTATCTTAGATCTTAGTATCTTTTGGTTTCACAGGCTGAACGTTTGAAATAGAAACTCAAGGTAATGGATGACCTTTGGGA
Source organism: Micromys minutus (assembly GCF_963924665.1). Taxonomy (NCBI): domain Eukaryota; kingdom Metazoa; phylum Chordata; class Mammalia; order Rodentia; family Muridae; genus Micromys; species Micromys minutus. Next base: position 80,967,794 of record NC_137975.1, on the reverse strand, counting down.
CTAGAGTATCAGTCCACATGTGCAGCCTAGGTGGAGCCAGCTACCTGTTTCTGAGGGTGTGGGGCTAATCTTTGGGGTTAACTACCACTCCTGGTTACCATGGCTATGAAGCAGGGTCCTGAGTTCCCTGCCTTAGCCTCCGTGAACAAACAGGGAGGGCCTTTTTACAGCCAGAAATAGCCGAAGAACACCATGGTTGTTTTAAAATGACATATTTAATATGAGAATTCAGAGTTATATCTATCAGGGAACCTGCCTTCTTTGAAGCACTTCCTGGAAGCTGGGTGGAACATGTGGAGAGTCTTTGTTTGGGTTCTAGGGGAGAGCCAACCACATTTCATGTGGACTCAGCTTAGGACGTGCACAGCACAAGCTGCACTTGGCCCTTGCCTCCAGGGTAAACCTCCTTGGTGGTCAGGCAAGGTCAGGGAAAAGACAGCCAGGAAGGTGGCCATTATCCTAGTAGATTGGGGTCAGTCTTCTTTACCCTCAGTGGCTGACCCTCCTCTTACATAAGCAGTAGTTTGGGGGTGGCATTTCCAAGGCTATGAATACTGTGTCGAATGTCAGTCAATAGATTTCACCCCGAGCAAACTCTAATTTTACAGAGGACCTTTAGCAATTAGTTCACCACTGGGGGAAAGTTACAGTCACAAAGGTTAGTTCCATTTTTACCTTCCTTCTCTTCTTTGCATGTCTTCCATCTGGGGCTCCTATCTGGCAGCTTCGTGACATGAATTGCTTATCTTCTTCTTTGATTACACTTTATCAGCATCATCTAAATCAGGACACAAGAAAAATATTTTCTGTGTTTTTCTTCAGCAGGCTAGCATGATATAAGATAAGACATTCTTGACTGGTAGTTGGTTTTGCATTCCCTGCTGGGCAAACATTTCTGGTATATGTAATGTATGTACCATGGAAACAGTACAGTGCATATAACTGTGATAAAGTTCTGGGCCTTTTCCAGTCCGCTGGTCCTTTCCAGGCCTGTCCAGTGTTCATGAACTGCAGTTTGGTGTGATCTGATTGGCCGGCCTGGCTTCTGACAGTAGTTAGCCTCAGTGTTTCCAGAAGTGCTGGGTGTTTGTAAGAGAGTGCTAGGACGGAATAAGTTATCTAGGTAGGGTGCAATAGACCAGCAAGAGGCAGCTGAAGAGCAGATGCATCTTAGAACACTTTACAAGTATGTCATTGTGGAGGAACAAAGTCCTACAATTGGTGTGTGTGTGTGAGTGTGTTTGTATCTCTGTGTGTGAGAATATGTGAGAGTTTGCGTATGTGAGTGTGTGTTTAAATATGTGTATGTGTGAATGTGTGTATCTGTGTGAGTGAGTGTATGTGTGAGTGTGTGTTTCTGTGTGAGTGTGTATCTGTGTGTATATCTTTGTGTGTGTGAGAGTGTGTGTATGTGAGTGTGTGTATAAATGTGTGTGAGTGTATGTGTATATATCTGTGTGTGAGTCTGTGTGCATCTGTGTGTGATTGTGTATGTATTTGTGTGTGAGTGTGTGTGAGTACATAACTGTTAGTAGTTACATGTATACCTGTACATAATCTGAAAGACTAACCTTTACATTTTATGAAAAGGTTGGAATGGAATCATTGATTTGGGAAAATGAGGTGGTGAGCCTCAATTTTTGTAGTTGCTCTTACAGGGGACTTAGTAAAATATTCATATTTTCTTTCACATTTGAATACTTTTAGTCCTCAAATCACTAGATATAGACTTTGGTTTGCTGTATCCCACAATATGTATCCAAGTTCAATTGTCTTGGTAAATACTGGACTCAAACTTCTCAGAAATTCTCTTTCTATGAGGCCTGGGACTGACTGGCTCTCCCTCTGTCCACTTGGGGAGTGCTTTCAAGAGAGTAAAACAGGATCTACAGAGGTCCACACCTGGGCACCAGGCTGGGACAGAGCCTTAAGTGTGACAAGGAAGCCTTAGAGACTGAAGTGAGAAAACTTTCCATAGGTTACCTGCCCAATAACCTCTAGATCTGTATTTCATGAGCAATAGAGCCTTTTCTTTATATAAAATATTGTGTCTTTATAACCCAAGATTAGTGTATTTCATTTATTAGAATTAATAATTATAGGCAATACCAAATCATTACAGTCCTTCCCTTCTCAAGGACGGGAAGCAGCACATGGCTGCTAAGGGACTCTCTGTTGTGTGTGGAAGGCTTTTGTAATAAACAGGGTATGGAATCAACCTCGTTGTACACAGATGAAGTAATAACAATTAAAAACTGTAACATAAAGATAGAGGTGATGTCTCAGTTACTGGGGTACTTGGCCCATAAGCATGAAAAGCTGGATTGGTTCCTCGGAACAGAAATCAAAATGTCTGGTATGGTGTGTGTGATCCCAGAACTGGGGGCAGGCTGACAGGAGGCTCTCTAGAGTCACTGTCTAGTGAAGCAGGCTTAATTGATAAACTCCAGACCAATAGGAGACCCTGACACACGAAAGGAGCAGGACAACATTCCTGAGGATGACAACAAAGGTTGTCCTCTAGCCTACACACATACAGATTGTCCTGCAGGTATACATGCATATAAAAGAAATGTGTACACACACACACACACACACACACACACAATGGAATGATACTCAGTAACAAAAAGGGAATCCTGTTGTTTGCAAAAGTGGATATACCCAGAAGATACAACAGAAACAGTTCATGGACTCACTCATATGTGGAAACCAAAAGGTCAAATCTAGTAGAACCAGGAATGCCAGCTCTGCAGCTGGAACCAAGGGGAGATGCTGGTCACAAGGCACAGACACGTGGTTCTCAGGTAAGGAAGTACAAGAGAGCAGATGTGCCCGTGGCAACCAGTTAATAATGCTGAATTATGTGCCTTGACATCTGCTTAAGGGTTCTCACTGTAAACAAACAGACAGAAGAATAACCAGAAGGTGAAAGAGATTGCCTAAAACGATACCATTAGAAGATGTGTTGCAGAGAACATCTATCTCCAGGTTGCCCATGACTTCGGATTTTGTCTGTACATTGTATTCTGTTCTTCTCCATCCAGCGTGGCACTCCTCCTGTCAGCGAGTGCTCAGTACTTAGTTCTTGCCATCTCTGGTTGCCAAGGGATGGACTCATCTTTTTCTTTTTTAACCATCCCAGCAGCAAACTTGTAGATACGTCCTGCCCAGATTCTAAAGGGCCAGCTTTCTGTCTTCAAATATCACTCCAAGAACCACCTAGCCTGACCCTGAACAGTACTCCCGTTCTCACGATGGGATGGCTTTCCAGCACCTGGCCATGTGTCACTGCAGAGAGGTCTGCGTTTGCCATGCATGAAGGACAGAGCTCTAGATCTGGTCCCACATTCAGCATTGCTTTTAACTTACATAAATGCTATGGAGTGTGGGAGCAGAGAATAAATCTGTGCACATCTGGGGGACCCCAGTGGATCTGTGCACATCTGGGAGACCCCAGTGAATCTGCTGCTTGGTCCTCATCATCCTGTAGTGCATCTAATGAAATGCTTTTCTCTCTTGATGGGTGCCATTTTTTTTCATCATCACTCAAGTAAAGTAAATACCAACTACTTAGAGACATAGACTATGGCTCACCAAACATGTATGGAAAGCCAGAGTTTTTCCTGCCTCTGTTTTCCAGTTGCTTCATTGTGTGTCCTTTCTATAGACAAGATAATCTACTTTTTGATTGAACTTCTTCCCCTTTGAAGGCAAGGGGGACACAGTTTTTCCATTCTTGAGTGCTCGGTGATATTGGAATGAGGTATGCACCTAGGGCTAGGAGGCTTTTGTGACTTGGTGTCATTGTTTACTTTCTACAGAGGTTCCTCTGCAGTGTTGGCTGAACTGCAGCTGTGCCTGTCTGGAAACACAGAATCTCTGAGGAATGGGGGAGCCGGCAGAAGAGTCCACTGCTTGTCTGAGAAGGTAGAAATGTTGGTCAAGGGTATAGTTCCTGTTGAAACATTCATTAGACACCATACAAGCTGACCTATCTTGCCAATCTGTGAACTCAACTCAAATACAGGTGCAGTCTTGGAGAAGAAAGCACTAGAAAGCTTGTAAGAAAGATGTTGCTGCTATTTTCTACTCAGTGTAAACCTGGAAAGGCAGCTATATAAGTCTGGAAAGGGCAGGCTGATAAGTTTTCAGATCCCAACAGCTACACTGTCTGTCTCACAGACTCAGCCCTCCAGTGGATTTCAGAATAGCCAGAGTCAAGCAGGTGCAGCTCCTTTCTGACAGAACTTTATCATTCAGCCAGTGTGGTGGAAAGCGTTTATCTGTGGCCCTTAATTTAGATGCTTGATCTAAATGAACAAGAGTTCAATGCACTCTAATGTGCTTTGATGTGAGCTTTTCTGGCTCAATCCTGAGCAGTGCAAAGGGCACAAAGCTCCTAGGAAGCCTATGTCCCCTCCCTCTGTTCTAATTCTGTTCTTGCTTTGTACCCGGTAGTTCTGGGAGCATAGGTAGCAGTGACAGCTGGAACCCTGTCCTATACCAGGTGACTGAACTTCCTCCCCACTTCCCCTTAGCCATTGCCTTGGGACTTTCTGGACCACAATGTACATTCTTCATGAATCCAAACCCCAGCCTTTTTAGCTATAGAAAAACAAGAGAAAACAGAATCTTCAAGTCCATGGAGAATCCACCCAAGCTCATGAGTCTATATTTAAAGTGTTTAACAAATTGGCAAATAGACTAACAGTATCTGAATCGAAGATGATGGATAAAGGAGAGAGCCGATGAATGCTTTTAAATCCCAGCTCTCAGCGGTCATCGGACCAGATGCTGTCTTGGGCAGAGAAGGTATTTGATAGCCACACTGTATTCACATTGTTTTTGCCATTTTTTATAACCAGGAGTCTGGGAGCTGAATGGTCCTGAAGGCTCACATCATATTTCCTCATGCTATGTGCACACACCTCTTCTTATTACTGTTGACAGGAGTGCACCAGGAAGCAACTCAGTTGCACATCAGTCTTGGGAAAGTGCTAAAGAGGGAACTCACATGCTTTGGGAACAGAAGGGTGGATTTAAATAAATTAACCAACATTCACACGCCTCATCTACAGGGTACTGCCAAGACAAATTCAATGCTTGTCTTGGACAAAGTTTGTTTGGTTTTCAGGGTTAAACTCCACCAACTTACAGTAAAAAGAAGGGTTCCTAGAGATACTCAGGGCACAAGAGCAGGAGGAAGGAGAACATGGAAGTGGCTGAGTCCCTTCCCCCACCCTTACTCCCAAGTCCCTCATCACCGGCTTCATGTTGGCCTCTGTCTGGGTTCTGACGTCCTTTGTAGACTATGCTCTTATAACTGTTATGGTTGTTATAATGAAGTACCTGAGAGACTGGGTGATTCTTAAGAAAAATAAGTTGATTTTGGCTTTAGGTTCTGGAGGTTGGAAGGTCCAAGAACAGCTAAACGTGTTAGCATCTGCTTTGTCTCTGGTAAGGGTATCATTCTACATCTTTTGAGGCAGAAGAGCAGAGAAAACAAAAGGGTACAGAAATCACAAAATAGAGAGATGAACTTGTTTCAACAACCACACACACACACACACACACACACACACACACAGTAGGAGGAGGGAAAATGGGAGAGGGAGGGAGGAAAGGAGGAAGAGAAAACCAAATTTAGTCCATGGATGTTCAGCTCTTATGGCCCACTCTGACAGTGGTCAGAGGTCAGAATGCAAGTCATATTTACTCAGCGCTACCCTTCTTTGCTTACATAGTGACGTGGCCCAATCCATCCATTCTCACCAAAGCATCTTACTTTCATCTCATTTCTACACCCTCTGTATGTTGGTTATCCATTCTGTTGAGTCATCCTGACTTGCAGAGCTGAGGACACTATATGACCTCATATTTCTTTCCAGAGTTCTCCTTGGGCAACTTACCTCATGCCTGTTGATGAGCGTGTACCAGGAAGCCGGTTGGTCAGACACAGTCTTAGAAAATGGCTAAAAAAGTTCTCCTTATTTCTTAGTGAATCAAAGGGTACATTTAAACAAATTAACCAATATTCATGCTCTTTATCTTGATGTCAGACAAACTGAAGAACTTTCATCTATGTTTGCTAGCTGGCTCCTTGAGAGGACTAAATAAATGAGTATTTGTAGTTAACTAAAAATTCCAAATTCCAGTTTCCTAGAATGGACCACATTGAGCCATGGTCTATTATTGACTATGGTCATGTAGTCAGGTAGGAGGCGTGGTTAGCTAAACGGTGAAGACCACACCTGACATCAAAATCCTGGAAGAAGGGTGCACCTTTCAAAGAGTCTGGGTTCCTGGAGTCCATGAGATCAATTTAGATGACTTCAGTCACTTCAGGGCTCAGTTTGTGCCTAGCTCTATTTGCAGAAATAGATCTCTGTGCAAACAAGTATGTTACAAGGATAAGCTTTATGTTATGTTCATGTTACCACATATACAGGCACATCTCTCTCTCTCTCTCTCTCTCTCTCTCTCTCTCTCTCTCTCTCTCTCTGTGTGTGTGTGTGTGTGTGTCTGTCTGTCTGTCTGTCTGTCTGTTTGTGTGTCTGTGTGAGTGTGTGTGTGTGTATGTAACACAAGATAAGGAATTCTAAGAAACAGGTAACCAGCCATTTTGAACAGCAGCAGGGGAGCTCAAAGAATGAGAACTGAGCACCAAGTCACCTACACGGTGAGTCACTGCCATTGTACCGGCAACTTAAGACTGGTTCAATGTAGTGGACCACAAGGATGTCAGGCAGCATCAATGCCAAAGACAAGGGAGAATAAAGAGTGGGCTGTTGGGGTGGGTATTTATTTTCACAAAAATAATTTTTATAGTTTTCACCATTACATGATAGACTATATCTCAACAGGGAAAAAATGTTGTCAAAGTGAGACAAATGAACAGATTGTCCAGGAACATCTAAACTCATATAGAATATGATCTTTTTAGAGAAAAATGGTGGATTCTGGAGGCAATGGCTTTATGGGACAAGGTTCTTGACTTAAGACCACAACAGTCACTTGGAATACTCATACCTGTGCCCAGAGGGGTGTGCTGAGACAGGCATTATATGAGCACAAGCTAATAGGTGTTGTTGGTTAGTGGATAAGAGCTAAGTTGGGAGTGTCAGAGCATGAGTCTGGTGAGTGCAAGCTTGGCATAAAGAATACATAACAGAGAGACACAGGAGAGGCTTCAGATTAAGCTTTGAGAAGATATAGAGGAACCTGAGTGGGCATGGAAATGGATTCAGGAGCAGAGAAGGAACCAGGGTCTCACCCTACACAGAGGAGAGACAGCAGAGCCATCATCTGCCAAATGTCCCTGTGTCTCAGGAAGATGAATGTCAACTGAGAAGCTCACAGTATGAAAATGCTAAGTGAAAAACTCCAGAAATAAGCTGTCGGGCAGTGGGGTTAGGGGGGAAGGAAAGGTTCTCACCAGACAGACATGCAACCATAGCACAGACCACATGGGGAGGACAAAAAGCAGTTTGCTGGCGTGAGTTCTCTCCTTCCTCCATGGGAGCTCAAGGGATTAAATTTAACTTCTCAGACTTGGACACAAGCGTCTTTACCCACTGAGCTATCTTGCCAGCCCTCCTTTCAAGCTCTTTTCCATTCATAGACCTCTGACAGTGGACTAGCTTTGGTTTTGCATGGGGATGTTGTACCATGGGGTGGTTGCTTCTTCAGGCCAAGGAGGCTCCCAAAACAGAAATTGCCTCTTATAATCAACCTCCTAATTGATGGTAATACCCTAGCTTCAAGGATGGTTATGTAACAACCTATTGCATACATGAGTGTTCAACATACACACACACACACACACACACACACAGAGAGAGAGAGAGAGAGAGAGAGAGAGAGAGAGAGAGAGAGAGAGAGAGCGCTTCCTTGAGGGGTCTGCTCACAATAGACAGGAGGAAATACTGTCTTAAGGTTCCCCTCAGGGAAGGTTAGAATGTGGCTTGCTTGGATAGAGCCCCATTCCATACCATCTTTCTGCCTTTTCTTTCCCTGGGTTTAGTGACAACTTGAAAGCCCAGATCAGCATTTGCTAATCTCCCAATATCCACATCTTAGCTCACCTACAGGCCAGCTAGTAAGCACTTATTATGTACTGGGTTAGACCCAGCTGTGTTGGATGGGCTCTTTCTCTCCCCAGATGTTGTCCTCTGTCAGTGGGGGGGTGGAGCATATCAGAATCCTCTGCTTTAGTGGACTGAAGAGTGTGGCTGCTTTGGCTGTCTATTACATATGGTGGCTCCTCTGATGGCCTGTGGGCTATCTGTTTATCTCCCTGGCTCCTAGCTGATCAATGGGCTGTAGATCCCTAAAGTGACACAGAGCCTAGATCCTTAGTCTTCTCAGAGGCTGGCATTAGTGGCTCTGAATGGGCACATGAACAAAGTTTGAACTTGGCCCCTTTGCTTGGGTGGGAGTGGAAATTGAGCTGTTTGGGTGAGATGGATTTCTTGAGCCTCTAGGCCATTGACTTAGTGTCCAAGAGGTCCTAACACATTTGATCTCCAGTCTTGGTGGAGTGTAAAGCTATAGTCAGCACAAGAGGAGAGGGGACAGACAGTTCCTGATGATTTCTGCGTCCAGTCAGGTTCTCTCTTCTGCCTCACATGATTCCTCCGGAGTCCCGTGGTCAGGGACCACTGCCCTCACTCCATCCTCCTGATCCAGTTCTGTTTAAGTGCTTTACTATGCACAGGCATGGTTAACCACTCAGGAATTCAGCAGCAGAAGGGCTACCCACGTTGTGTTGGTGCATCTGGTACCACAGATGTTCCTAGAATCTGATACCTGGGCACATCCTCATAAGAACATCTGGGATAGTCGTGGAATGGCGATGGAGTGCTGGATTTTTACTAGCTGTAGGTGGGTGCTGAGGCTCTGCTCAGAACAGGGAAGAAGGGGATCAGCAAGAACAAAGAGTGGCTCATGGGTAAGCTACCCTAGAAACCAGAGTAATGGCAGAAACGGCTGACTATGAAGACAAGTCTTACACCTGCCAGTTCTGAGCTTATCACACACTGGATTTTAAAATGGAGCCCAGGATGACACAATAACCCCACATCAGGGTCATGTCAACAGAATGTATGATGAGGACCTTCCTTGGCCCCTCCTTGGCAGGAAGCTAAAGAGACACCATATCCTTTTTTTAGAGAGACTCTGGAACAGCATACATTCTGGGGAAGTTCAAAGCTGTCAATGTGTGTGTGTGTGGGGGGGGGGAGAATGGCAGCTGCAATGATGTGCTCAGGTTCAGTTCTGTGGTGTGGAGCAGCGTGCATCAAGGTGGGAAATGACTGAAGACCCTCCCGGATCCCCACTCTAGGGATTAGCATCATAGCTTGACAGAGATGAGGCACAGAACCACCAGCCAGAACTGGACTGACTATAGTAGCAGACCCTGTGGGTTAGTTGAGCTAATCCTTTTGGGTAGTTGGAGCTCTTTTTAGTGGGTCAGACCAAGGAAAAGTCCCTCTGCCCTCATAATATCAAAAATTAAATTCCTGAAACTGGTTAAATTTGTCTTTAGAACTTAACACAATTTACCAAGCAGCTGGTTATGAGGGAATGTAATAATGCATCTTGGTGCATCTCTGAGGAATCCGCCCAGGCCAAGGAAGAAAGAGCATGAGAGACTAGTTTGCTGAGCACAGAGATGGAGGAGACTGGTTCTGATTGGAACACTTCCCAGGGAGCTTTCTAAGGACCTGCCTGCTGCAATTCCTGCAGTCTGCTTGGTCCTATCTCCATTAGTGGTCAGCCTTAGGGTAAAGCCCCTTCACTGTAAGATGTGTCTACACTTCCACACTAGGCCTTCTCTTTCATGGCCCTCCTTGATCTCTAACCTCTCTGCAGAAACACTGACACCACCTCCATGATATGCTCACTGGAGACCTGCCCTGACCTGTTCCAAAGGGATGGAAGAGAATCAGTCATGGGTGGACCTTGAACCCAACGCCGGGTGGGCTGGATACCTGGTGGGGCCTCCATCCCAGCTGACAGGACAGAGTGCATAGCAGTCATTACTAAAATTAAAGGAAAGAAAAAGAATTCAGAAAACAAGGCCTCACTCTGAGCTGCCATTACCTGTTGGAGAATGTTGTCTCTGGAGACATTTTCACCAGTGAGTCAGCCTGTGCTTACCCTCAGTGGCTTCACCTTCTATTGCCTTCTCCTTCCAGATCTCCCAGCTGCTGGCATTTACTGAACCCTGACCCAAAAGCAATCATCTGATAGCTGATGAACTGAAAACTTGATACGTCATTCCCACACAGGGCATTACAGACAAACCACATGCATGCTATAACACGCCACATATGCCACGGACTGTGCATCCATGGTTCACACGCCACACATAGGACACACAGTGCCCAGATACCACAAACATGCTGTTGTATGCTACACATACCCACATGTGTCACACACACGGAAATGGCCCCACATATGGGGAGCACTCACCAGAAGCATATCTTACATATACACACAGCATTAACCACATATGTACCACACACGCCCAAGAGTTATGTGGATCCTAAATTACATTCATACCTTACACACCCCCAGCCAGTACATGATATACGACCACATAAACCCTGTACAGCACACACATGCAACACAGACTACATATCTAAAACACCTGCACAATGAGATACACATTCATATTTTACTTGATACACATGAGCACTCCATACACCCCTAAGATTTACTCTCAAAAAGTGCTGTTTATTTTTCTTCAGGTTGATGGCCAAATGAGTATCCTTGATCTGTTCCTCTCATTACAATGAACAGGCTGAACACTGTGCCCTGCAGAAGGTTCTTCTCTTCATTACTATGCAGACTAGCTTTTTCCTTCAGGAGGATGAGATACTTTTCATTTTGGTTCTTGGCTGCAAACTGGCATGCTGTCTGGGTAGGAACTCTGGAATCAGTACCTGAGATGATTCCAGCTAAGGACAGAGAACTACTTGTGAGCTGTGTGTGCTCTACTGTCCTTCAGCCTACTGTCATACACCCTGTCTCCTGAGCTGCCATATCAACATCAGTGTGCAGTGGATTTGACCATTCTCGCCAGATGGGTGTCATGAAAACAAACATTTTGGAAGTCAGGCTGATATGTGAGCAGCCCCTGTCTTCGGAATGCAGCAGGCTGATCCTCCTAAGCCTCTGAGTTCTTGAGCCTATGGAATTCCCAACTCCAGGGCTCTGACATTTCAGTGTGTTCCAGGCTCCCCAGTGGTTCTGAGCCACCAGGCCTCCTACTTTGCCTGTACAGAAACCCTCCCAAGAACCAACTGCTTCCACTGTCCTGTTCCTAGCCAGCGCATCAGAAGATGGCGGAGCTGCTGAGCAATTAGATGTCTAAGAGCAGCCATGTAAATTAAATGTATAAATCATTATAAATTGTTATTTAATAATGCCAGAGTGAATAGAGTGTCTGCTGCTGATGGCGCGCCCAGGCCTGTTCCTTTTGAACTGACTGCTGGCCAGGAAACATCAGGCAAGCTTTACCCATGTGTTCCTAGTTCGTGATAATGGAACTAAAGTATGTGCCTTTGTGGAATATTATGGGTTTTTATTTTAACCCCCTGCTGCCCACTTTTAAATGTATTCCACCTGAAGTGTGCACCACAAAGCTGGCAGGGAGCTCTGGGTATGTGAGCTTTGATTCTGCAAACCTGCTACATCCTAGACTGTGACAGGGAGGCGAGAGACGTTTATAAGAACAGAGACCCCAGAGATGTGAGCAGAGGTCAGGAGCACTCATACCCTAACCCCACTGCATCTCTAGTGTGATCTGTCACTCAACCCATGAAAGCAGTAAAGAGAGTGTCCTTTGGAAATCAGAGGTGCTTGTGGCTTTTTTGAGGAGGGAACAGGGCCAGTTATTTCCCGAGTCTCACTGTCTGGCATGAACACCCATGTAGCTCATCTCTGTCCATTCTGGATAGACCTGGAGTAATGGTATTTTTCTTTCTTTTCTTTTCCTTCTTGTGTATCTGGGTTTATTGAGACAGAATCTCACTATGTTGCCCAGACTTGCTTGGAACTTAGCTTCTTTCTGCCTCTTCTTCTGGGTACTGATCTGACCCGAGTGAGACGCTGCCCCTGGTCTTTTTCCTTTCATCTGAATGTTATTCCCTCCATTTGTTGGTGGGTAAGAACTGTGGCTTATACTTGTTACACTTGATTGAGCAAGGTCTAAGAGAACACTCTTGGGGGTGTGACACTGGTACAGTGTGGGCCCCTACTTTTCTGGTCAAGACTGGTTTACCCAGTTTAGGTGACAGGATCTAGCTAGCAGACTCTCTCCTAATTAAAACCCCCTGGGAAGGAGGCATTGATGATCTAAGCTGAGCCCATCTTGTGTACTCTTACCTCTGGTTTTGAGAATCGGCCTGCAGAAAGCAACATCTGAAAAGATAGAGCAGAGCGGGAATCTACTGTGTGCCATGATCTTAGGCAGTGAGTGATCCTAGGCAGCTGTGGACAGTTTCTTCATCGCTAATGTGAGAGGAACCAGGATGAGCACCTCCCGGGATGAGCACCTCCAGGGATGAGCACCTCCCGGGATGAGCACCTCCCGGGATGAGCACCTCCCGGGATGAGCACCTCCCGGGATGAGCACCTCCAGGGATGAGCACCTCCAGGGATGAGCACCTCCTGGGATGAGCACCTCCAGGGATGAGCACCTCCAGGGATGAGCACCTCCCGGGATGAGCACCTCCAGGGATGAGCACCTCCCGGGATGAGCACCTCCCGGGATGAGCACCTCCCGGGATGAGCACCTCCAGGGATGAGCACCTCCCGGGATGAGCACCTCCCGGGATGAGCACTTCCCGGGATGAGCACCTCCCGGGATGAGCACCTCCAGGGATGAGCACCTCCCGGGATGAGCACCTCCCGGGATGAGCACCTCCCGGGATGAGCACCTCCCGGGATGAGCACCTCCCGGGATGAGTACCTCCCGGGATGAGCACCTCTTAGGATTGTGAGGGTTAAATGGCTTCACCCGCCTCTCAGGTTTGGTATAGCGCTCTCTATATGGCATGTGGTAACAGATGCCCGAGGTTTTATGCCTTTATACTGACTCTCCATGTTGTCTTTGTTTCTCTATTTTCTTTTGTTTGGTTGGTTTGAATTTTACTTTCACTGAATGTTCAGAAACCTTAGGTCATACATTCACTCACACCCAGTAATTTCTTCTCAGTTTATGCCCCCTTTTAATTTTGCTTTCTTATTTGTTTATTTTTTGTTTTGTTTCGAGACACTGTCTCATTATGTATCCCTGGCTGACCTGGAACTTGCTACATAGATCAGTCTGGCCTTGAACTCACAGTGATCTGCCTGCCTCTGCCTCCTGAGTGCTAGAACTAAAGGCATGCACCACACACATGGCCATATTCCCCTTCGCTCTAGTACATGCCTTCCTTCAGACCCCTCTAGAGGGATAGTCTCTTGCACTTTATTCAGATCTTACCTTTCCCAAAGTTTGCCCCTGCCTTAGCACTGTTTGAGCCCCCCCACTTTGGCCTTCTACCCCCCACCTTGGATTCTGTCCCTGAAATTGTTCCAGCAATGCCACATGGCAAAGGTCATGACCTGTAAACCAAATGCTGTTCACAGGTACATAGCTGAAATGCAAGCTAAGTCTGCTGCCAACACAAACACGTTAGTTCAGAAAACTTCCAGTATCCAGAGCTTCTTGCTTCTCCAAAAGGCAATAGAACCAGACACTCCTGGGCCGGTGGCTGTACAAGATGCCAACATGTGGGAGCTCAAAGTTTATGCTGCCTCTTCACACCTGGGGAGCCTCCTCCCTACTTCCTGATGGCCTTTCGGTTGCCTCTGACCTGGATCCAAGAGGCACTGAATCTTGCGGTGTCTACGTTAGAGCAAGTAAACCCAGGGCTTACACAGGAAACAGATCAACATCATGTAATGTGAAGCCCTAGCTTCGAGTCTGTATTTAAACAACTGTCTTGTTTTTTATCTGGCTGGTGACGAGGCAAGGATGCTTGGCGCTCTCTTTCTATTGGCCGTAGCTGTAGTCTGAAGTACAGTGTAGACACTTGCTGAGCTTCAGATTCCCCTTGTTCAGTCACCCGGTGGGGCTTTCCAGGGACGACTGTGTTTCAGAATGGCGTAAGATTGGGTGCCAGGTCTTTCCCAGGCCTCTGACCTGAGAGGTGGTGGTGTAGGAAGTTATAACACTAGCCAGGACTCTGAACAAGTCTTGCTGCTTTCACAGGAGGAAATGCAAAGCAGCCCAAAGCACTGACTTTCTTTCACCCTTGCTGCCTTTCCTGGCTACAGGAAGAAGGATTCTTCCTACATACTTACTGCCATGCTGGCTTCCACAACAAAGGGCCTCACACACCTATCTGCAGCCCACGAGCTGGCCCATGGCCAGGATAAATAAAGCCCATGATTTTTCTTATTAATCACAAACACACGGCCTCTCTTTCTATTGTTCTGTGCCCGGTTCACACCCTATAGAATTTTATTCTGTTCCTATAGCCCTGACATGCCCTAAGCTACAATTGACATTGATTCAGTGGCTTTTAAAAGGTGATATCTGTTCTCTTGTGTCTACAAGGAGCTCTCTGACTCCTTTTGCCACAGGGGTGACTCAGATCTTCATTGAGCAGGGCACAGCAAGGTCACACGCCACCAGGGAGGGTATTCAGAACTCAGCAAATACATGGTGGCTCTAGGGGGTGGGGTGGGGAATGACAACATTTGGGCCTGAGTGCTTTCTATTTGGTGACTGAACTCAGGACACATTTTAGTGGAGAGTTACACCAGTGTATGAACACTGCTAGCCCCATCTTGTGTCTACCCCAAGAGGCCCTTTGAAGGGCCCCTAATGATACTTCAGGCTGGATAAAAAACACACAGATTTGAGGCATTCCTGGCCTAGCCTATGGTCAGCAAAGAGAAGAGTTTTGCTGATGAGGTTACAGAGATCTCACCACCATAACGTACCAGAAACACACTACAGGCATGTCCAATCCAGGGCTGCATGTGTGTCACAGGATAGCTGTGAATGCAGCCCAACACGGATGGAGATGACAGCGCTGTGCACATTGTCAAAAGGGTGAACAGCCACCATTTAAGAAAGAAGTCCAGATGAATGTAGGTTTGCTCAACTAGCTCCAAATGTGAGTGGGGAAAATTGAAATAATACAGATGTGTCCAAAGTGAATAAGGAAGGCTGTAAAGTTTAAATGCACAGGGAGTTGTGCTCACATCCTAATCTAAAAGTGAATCCTGGTACATCTCTTCAGAGGACTTAAAGCGTTTGAATTTCGGGTGAGACAGATTATTTCAAGCTGAGCTTCTCATTTCAACATTCCTGGAACTGGGTCGTGAGGAAGCCAGAAGAAGCTGCTGTTGATCACCAGACACTTCTGAAACACTCGTGGGCCTCGGAGATAAGAACAAGAATGTCTCCTGTCACTTTCAGCTGGAGCCCTGCGATGTCACCTGTGCCCCCCCCCCCAGTGGAGGCCAAGTGCCAAGCTCTAAGTATGATGGCCGCTCACCCTACAGTCAGTTGTGGCAATAAAAGGAATGAGAGTTATTTATGTCAAAATTTGCAGGGTTTATTTGTTACAAGAGCGGGGCCTCCTCCATTCTTCTTAACCCTGCCATACACCGAACACAGAAGAGACTTTCCCGCTGGTACATTAATAATAAATCTTTGGCCAATTTTATGGTTACTGCCAAACAATTCAAAACCCAGAAAATTTTGTTTATTTTAGTTTCAGTAGTCGATGTGGAAAATTACTAGAAGCAATACTTAATCTAACAAAGTGTTGTCTGTGAGAGGGGGCGTGGCCTATAGACGATTCCCCAAGAATCTTCCCACCCTCTGACTCCTCAGATTTAGGTCTACGCTTTTCCTCCTTTCCATGTCCACAAAGTGAGAGAAAAAAAAAGAAAAAGGAAACACAGTCATTGTGCTCAAATTAAAATTCCTCTCCTCCCATTCTTTCTTTCACTTTGTTTAAAAAATGCTTATCAGTGGCCAGAGAGATGAGTCAGCAGGTAAAAACTGCTTGCTGCTCAAACTCTGAGCTTCATCCTAGGCGCCTGTGCACACTTCCTGACTCCAAATCTCTCTCTCTCTCTCTCTCTCTCTCTCTCTCTCTCTCTCTCTCTCTCTCTCTCTCTCACACACACACACACACACACACACACACACACACACACACACCATACATATATAGACATATAAATTTAAATTAAAAATAGTAATGGGAAGAGTTCAATGAAACAATCCAAGAAAGGGACGCCACAGACCCTGAGACTCACTCACTGGTTGGCAGCTCAGAAGGGTAAGGAGAAACTGATAGTGCTGGTTACATGGCCCAAGAAAATAAGTAAAATAAGTAAAGGTCCTGAATACAATGGGTCTGGAGGTTTTCTGGATATTGATATGTACTGTGGAGGCTCTTTAAGTTGATGGTGACAGTGGAAACTCATCACCTAGTCCTGGAACCACACCTTCTATTGCTAACATATACAAATACCTATTTATCTCAGCCCTCAACATGCTGCCCAAGTCTATGGTCTTGGAGAGTGGTCCATGCTATACAGAGATGCTCATGCATCTGTGAAGGTGCCTGATGATGTGCCTTGGAGAAATGGCTGCTTCCAGGTGTGGATAAGGTTATTCCAAGTAGGACTGGACACATTTTTACCAGATTTTAATGTATTCCAGGTGGGAACACATGGAAAGGATATAGACTCCAAACAAATGGCTCCTGATGGCCAAAGCAGGTTGTAGCATACCGACTAAATAACAACCCATATATCTTGCTGAGTGCATCTAAATAAATGAATATCTATATTATATCTATACATACATACATATGTACATATGTGTGTGTGCATGTGTGTGTGTGTGTGTGTGTGTGTGTGTGTGTGTGTGTGTGAAGGCCAAAGTTCTCTGTAGAAGAATGGCACCTGTCAACAGTTGAAGGAAGTAGAAATCTCTACTCAGCAGCCTGATTATTAATATATAATTCATTTAGGACCCATTAGAAGGTGCTAAAACTGATGTTTGAACAATAGACAAAGGTCATGGAATTTGCCGTTCTTGAAGCATTTCACAAGAGGCTTATCAGAAGAGCACAAGGGTGTTTTCAGTGAAGGAAGAAGGAAGACTCCTTAACTCTGGAGTCATGACATAGCATCACAGGGTGGCACAGAAAGGGCTCCTCCATTGCATTCCTGTGGGATTCCTGCTAAGCACGAATAACCTCAATCTCGTCCTGAGAAAGTACCAGGCAAACCCAAATAGTAGAATATGTCATCAGCCACTCTCTTAAAGTTGGTGAGGTTGAGAAAGCTAGTGAGAGACTGAGGAGGATAGAGACATGGTGGCTGAGGGCAGCTTGGGTGTGTGCGAATACATGTGTATGTGTGTGTGTTCAGATGCATGCATGTGTGTGTGAGTATGTATGTGTGCACACGTGTACATGTGCATGTGTTTGGCTCATATGTATGTGTACATGTGTCTGTGTCTCTGTGTGTGAGTGTATGTGCAGGTGTGTGTACATCTGTTTGTGTTCGGGTCACATGTATGTGTCTGAGTATATGTGTGTGTGTTTAAGTGCACACATGTGTGTCTGTGAGTATGTAAGTGAGTACGTAAGTACAAGTTTCTGTGTTCACATATATGTGCAAGTGTGTATACATGAGTGTGGTCAGGTGTGTGTGTTAGTGTGCATGTGTGTTTAGGTACATGTGTAAGCATGTGTGTTTGAATATATAGTCAATGCTCTATACTTTTAGTTTCCATATGCTTAGATTCTACAAACTGTATATAAAAAACACACCTTTAGTTTGTTTTAAACAAAGTTTAGTTTTGTTGGCATTCTTCTCTAAACAATAGGCCTAACAACTGTATGGCATTTACATTTTGTTAGGTAGTATATGAGATTTTCAGTGTGGGGAAAGATGAGTGATATATAAAACAGCATTTTATATAAGGGACTCCTGAAACCCATTTTCTACAGACACCAAGGGCTGTCTATAGCTACAGATACAAGAATAGGTAATGGTATAGCACCCACTGAGGCTCTACAAAGGAAGTGTGGAGGTCTGTGTGCAATGCTTATTAGACTCTCAATGTGTGCTCCACCAGAGAGCAGCCATGCAGGTCACTGAAGTCAATGGTTCTTTATACTCTGCCCCTTTCACTCAGGGTGCCTCACTAGATGCTTATAAGCCTGGTTTCAGGGAAGGTGGGGGAGAAATGAATATGTCTCCATGGTGAAAAAATCTGAGAGAAGCCAGAGTATTAGAAACTGGTTACTCAGGAAATCCTGGAGCAAGTCAGATTCTTGTTGTCACACTGTGTGCTGTTTTTTTTTTTTTTTTTTTTTTTTTTTAGTTCAGAAACACACTTGACAGCACTTGACCGAGCTCTCATCCCCTCAGAGCCCTACACTGGTAACTTCTACCCTATCATGGTGGATTTTACACTGAGCAGAGTGGTGTGAGGTCTGTGAAAACACAGCCCTGAAGTTTTAATTTTTAAATTATGTTTCAGTACACATTCACGTCATGGGTGTGGCACTGAGCACAAGGTTGGTGGTGAGCACCCATCACTATCATCTCCAGAAAAATTTCATCCTTCCAAACAGAAACTCTGAACTTATTAAATGCTGGCCCCCCATCCCTCCTTCCCAGCTCACTGAATCCCTATCTCCTGAATTAGACCTTTGTAGGTGCCTAACATAAACATCAGAGTTCATCCATGGTACAGCGTTTGTCAGAACTGTCTTCCTTTCTGGAGCTGAGTAATGTTTGCCTGCAAGGATGCACCACATTTGCCTTTGCCTCTTTCCTGTTGGTATTAATGCCCCTGTGAACAGGGGTGACAACTTTCACCCGGAGACTTGTAGGGTTTACTTTCCCATAGGCTTTAGGCTTTAACTTGTATCTCCTACTAGACCTCTTGTCAGTGGGCTCACTCATACCAGAAGAGAGACTTCATGGTGTGAGAAGCAAGATACCTTAAGGATATCTCTTGTACCTTCCTTCTGGAGAATCCCCAGCAACCCAGGAGGGACTGACTGCAGTGTCTTTTTCTCAGAGAGCTGTTGGATGGAAACACAGTAAAGGCTTTGACAGGAAGCCAGGACCCTTCAGACCAATTCTACTTAACACACACATCTGCAGAGAAAGGATTTATAGATGAGCGGTAAAACAAATCACATTTTTAAATTGCACATATTCTGGAGCACATGTGGACTCCTCAAAGGGATCCATACATCTCAGGAAAGCAGGGAGGGTAAGAATGGGCACTGAGAGATCTCCAGCTTGTTTGATGATGTGTACACACACACACACACACACACACCACCACCAGCAGCAGCAGCAGCAGCAGCACCAACAGCAGAAGACCTTTAATACTTTAGCCCTGTACGCCACACATTATGTGGAAGGCTGACCACCTGGCATACTTCATTCTACATCCTGGCTTGACTCCTGCTTGATCAAGCGCCATGATAGCATGAACTATCCCTAACCCTTAGCCCTTCCACCGGGGAGGCCTACTCTGCTGTCCCCTTGGCTTCTGTCCCACCCAAGAAGCCCCTGAAGCCACATCTTTCCTCTTCACCCCTTGCCAGTTGCCACTACTGGGTTCTGAGAGAGAGACTGGGAGATCTAGGGGAGGGGAGGAGCTTCCATGCTCCCTTGCCCACTTCAAAGGCCTTGCTAATGAACCTGACTATTGTCTCAGCTCTGTCTACTCCTGTGTTTTGCAATCCATACACTAGGGAGATCACAGAGAACCAAGGAGCCTTTCAGACAGGACAGGACAGCCCACCCTCCCCCTCAGAGGAATCAAAGGGGCAATTGTCAAGGGCAGATGACTGTGATCTGGCACATAGCTACTGGAACAGGTTCAGCAGAAGAAGGGAAGATTCTCTGTTGGGAGGAGGCTGGTAGGAGAAGGGTCAGTGGCATGGCATGCTACAAGAAACTGTTGAGACAGCTTCTAACTGATGACACGGCAAGAAGTGGTTCCTATACATTCCTTTCCCAGGTCCATCCCTATCCTCACCTCAGCCTGTAGGTCGGCAGTCCCATTGGTGGTGTGGAGGGGCAGGCGTGACTGACATTTGGAAATGTTTAGGGACATTTTGAGTGGTCATAATCAGAGTGGGGTGTTATGTTGGCTTGTAGTATCTAGGGACCAGAGACCTTTCTAAATATTCTATTATGCACAGGACAGACAGACTTCTATGGGAGAAAGCTCCCTGGTTCAAAGAGTCACTTGTTTCTACTATGAATGGAATCAAGGAAAAAAACTTCAGCTCCTCATGTGGCATCTGTGGAATCTGATATTGCCGTTATAATCTTTGGGGCGTTTTACCTCATACCCATTCTTTCCCTCCTCACCCCAGGTGTCTCAGATCCTACTAAAAGATCATGTGTCCCCTTTGCAAGGAAGGCTTCCTCTTCCATCCAATACCATGTTTCCTTTTATCTGATTCCCCTGGCAGAAAGCAAAATCATACTTGTAGGTTTTGTGCATGTGTTGAAGAGCACATTGAGATCAAAGCAGAGGACTAAAACACTGTTTGACGAATCCCCAACCACAGCACACAGTGAGAGCTTCTGTGTGGCTCTCTCTATAACCAGGCATTCTTTGCATTTACAATGATGATGTGAGAGAATGATAAGGTCTCTCTCCATAGGCAGAGAGATGATTTACTCTAATTAGAATGGACTCTGAAGCAGAATGGGGAGGAGCGGGTGATCACCATCATGGCTGGTGAACAATTATCTTAATTGATGTCAAGTGCATCGAATATGAGGGGAATGTATTGTGAAACTGTGTAAGGCTGGAGAATTGTGTTAGTTCAAATGAGAACGTACCCCACGGGTTCATCTGCTTGAATACCTGATCCTCAGTTGTTGGAACTGTTTGAGAAGGACTAGGAGGTGTGGATTTGATGGAAGAGGTGTGTCACTAGGGGTGGGCTTTAATGTTTAAAACGACACCATTCCCAGTGTGTTCCTTCTCTGCCTCTTGCTTGTGGATCAAGGTGTGACCTCTCAGGTTCTGTTCCAACCTATCTCTAAGCTTTTACTCCATCATCATAGACAAAGCCTCTGGAACCATAAGTCCAATTAAATTCTTTTCTTTATAAGTTTCCTGATCATAGCAACATATCATGGTGTCTTATCTTAGCAGTAAAAACTCTAATTACTAGAGAAATTGGTAGCAGGGACTGGTGTATTGCTTCAAGGGGCCTGATCATGTAATTTTTGGATAAATGTAAATGACTTTGGAACTTTGAACTGGAAACGTGGTAGAAAGCTGTAAGAAGAGTTTAATGGGCCATTCTAGCAGAAGCCTGGAAGACAGTAGTGTGTGTATTATGGATTGTGGAGGCTCAATAGGCTTCAGAAGGAAGGAATGTCTTTAAAACGGCTGGACTAAAGGTCATTCCTGTAACATTTGGCCAAGAATCTTGTTGGCTTCTGTCTTTTCTTAAGAATTGTCCCGAGCCTAAATTTAAAAGTAATAGACTGTCTTAGTCAGGGTTTCTATTCCTGCACAAAACATCATGACCAAGAAGCAAGTTGGGGAGGAAAGGGTTTATTCAGCTTACATTTCCACATTGATGTTTATCACCAAAGAAAGTCAGGACTGGAACCCAGTAGGTCAGGAAGCAGGAGCTGATGCAGAATCCATGGAGGGATGTTACTTATTGGCTTACTTCCCCTGGTTTGCTCAGCCTGCTTTATTATAGGACCCAGGTCTACCAGCCCAGGGGTGGTACCACCCACAATGGACTAATTTTTTTGGTGGAGTAGATTTTAAGATAGCCCAATATTGACTCTCAAAAAGAGCAAGTAGGGCAAAACAAATACAAAACATACTTTGAAAAGAAAAGGGATATTAGAACATTTAATGTTAGAGCCAAGGCTTGTCCTGAAATACAGAAGGAGGTTGGGATGGGTTTCTGATCTGAAATAAAATAAGGGCAAGGATCTCTCAGGACAAGCGCCAATGCAGCTAAGTTTGCAACTCCTAAAAGAACTTTCTGTTTCTAAAAATGCAACAATAAAGTAAAACTGCTATGAATGTAATTCAAGGAAGCAGGCTCCATCCCAAGAAGGCAGCTGGACTTGTCAGCATTAATCACATGGTTCTAACTTTAGAGTCACAATGGATATAGGAGTAAAGGGGTTGTAGGAACTTGTTCTGGGGTTAAAGGGCACCTCTGAGGCCATGAGTTTGGCAGAGTCCCTGCAATGATTACTGGGAGAGGCTGTTGTATGAAGTTGTAAAAGTAAAGCCTGGATTATACTGGGGACTCCAAGAAGTTGGACATGTCAAAGCCATGGGATCTGCTGAGGAGAGCCAAGCACAGGTGATGGGAGCAGACCAAGAGAGAGAAGTAGGTTGCAGCTAGCGAAGCTGGAAGGATAGAACCATCTAAGTCCTTTGACATCACGCATGGAGTAGCAGAATTTGGAGTTTGCCTTGCTGGGTTTCAATCTGGCTTTGGTCCAGTATTTCCTCAGTATGGCCTAGTTTCTACTTTTTGGAATACTAAGGTATATATATATATATATATATATATATATATATATATATATATATATATATATATATATAATTATACTGTTGTACCTCAGAAGCATGTAATGTGGTTTTGTATTTTACAAAGCATGACAGTTAAGAGATTGCCTCAGAGACTGCGAAAGACTTAGGGACTTTTAAAGTTGGATTAAATACATTTTGCTTTAAGATATGGCCATAAGACTATAGCGTTCAGGGAGTGGAATGTGGTGGTTTAAGTGATAATGGCCTCCATGGGCTCAAATGCTTGAGTTTCTGGTCCTCAATTGTTAGAACTTTTTGGGAAGGACTAGGAGGTGTGGCCTTGTTAGAGGAGGCAGGTCACTGGGTGTGGGCTTGAGGTTTCAGGAGACTCATGGCATTCCCAGTGTGCTTCCTGCCTCCTGCTTGCAGATCAAGATGTGAGCCTCCTCTGCTGCTCCTGAAACCTCACTTCTACTTTCTCCTCACGGATGCTAACCCTCAGCACCATATCCTTTAAACTTTGTTCTCTAAACTGCCTGGTCTGTGACAAGATATCTTATCACAGTCTTATGAGTGTCCTTTTAAAAGCCCTCACTGGTTTCCCTTTAATGCTTATGTTCAAAAATCAAAATGAGTTTCTGAAGGTTGAATAAATCAGGACAAAGTCCAGGCAGGACTGGCAAGCTTAGAAAGCCCAGCAGAATCAAGTGGGATTTATGATAAACGGCTGCAAAAAAAACAAAACAAAACAAACAAACAAACAAACAAACAAAAAAAAGCCAGTAGGTATGTACGCCACTACTTCGCTAAAAACGGAAATAGTGACATGTCTGTGGAAAACAGTACCAAGTTTGTTGGAATGCCTGGGCCTGTCAACTGCAGGACTCCAAGCTTTAACCATCCCATATCATGAGCCAATGAAGACAGCCAGAAACAGCTGACAAAACCAGGGTGGTGTGAGCCAGACCATCTGTGTGCACATGAGGGTGCCCACCACTCTCCAGCCAGCACCAGGGTGCTACGGTATGATGTGCACATGTCCGGGGACAGTGGTGAGAGATTCTGGGAACATGAGAAATTACCCCTAGTGAGTAGATGGCCTTGTTTCTGCATGTCTTTTACTTGGGTGGTACATTAGGGTTCTCTAGAGTCACAGAACGAATGGGATGTCTCTCTATATTGAGGGAATTTATTGTAATGACTTACAATGACAGCAGTTCGACTAAGGCAATAATGGGCAGCTGTGAATGGGAAGGCCTATATTCTAATAGTACATCAGTTCCACGAGGCTAGGTGTTTCAGCTGGTCTTCTGTGAAGCTGGAATCCTGAAGATATAGTTTCCAACAGATGTGCTGGCCAGTAAGTGCACACAGGCAAAGAAGGAAGCCTTCTTCCTTCCATTGTCCTTATGTAGGTCTCTAGCAGAAGGTATGGCCAAGACTAAAAGTATGTACCACAATGTCTGGACCTAAACTTTTAGTTACTTGGAACTTGCTCTGTCCCAGGCTGGACTTGAACTCAGAGATCTGCTTGCCTCTGTGTCCTGGGATTAAAGGCATGTATCACCTTGCCTGGACCTAATCTTTCCATGGCTACTATACCTCAAGATCTGAATCACATGTGTGCCCTCCATTTATAGATTGGAGCATTGGGTATAAACACCCCTGGTTCATCTGTCAGCATTACCCCCAGAGTGGACTCTGCTGAAGTGTTACTTTCTAAAACTCTCATTACCAAGGCCTTATTATGACCTAAATTGTGTCCCTTCAAAGATTCATGTTGAATGCCTTGCCTTTGGTACCTAAGAATGTGACTGTGTTAGATATTATTGTCCTCAAGGGGTTATTAGAGCAAAGTGGGTTCACTTAGGTGTGTGTTTACCTAATGTCCTTGTTAGATGTCAGAATATAGCACAGGGCTGGTGTAAGGCCAGGTGGGAACCAGGAAGATGCCACTTGCAAGGCAAGGAGAGAGACTTCATGTCTTACCCTGACTTCCATCCTCCAGCACTGGGAAATACATGCTTATTATTTAAGCCACTCCTGTTTAAACCTGACACAGAAGTGGGCAGAAAGAAGCTGGGTTGGGAGGATGCCAGGGAGGATGCCAGGGATCCCTACCACAACAGCCAGGTACGGTCAAGGGACACTAAGGGTAGACATTCTGCAGGGAGAGTAAAGCCAGTAGAGCTCAGTTATCAGTTAAGGTGTCACTTATCAACAGACACGTTCTAGGAAATTCATCATTAGCTGTGAGCATCACAAGGAACATTAGCACAAACTCAGATGCCACATACCTAAGCTGCGTAGTACAGGTGCGGTCAGTGTGGATCTGTTTGTAGCTATGGTCAGTGTGAGCCCTTGAGAGCCTAGGGGCTGCAGAAGCCCTGAAAATGCAAACAATGGAAGCATCTTTCCTTTGGGCCAGCCTTTGTGCAGGCCAAGCCTTGCACACCTTTGCCTTTCATTTTCTTCTTCTCCCGTGCTCTGAATTTATGCAGTTAAAGAGTTTCAGTGTGTCTTTACAGTTCCCTGCATATTTGTTCCTTCCTCTTCCTGTCCATGTCTACCTTGCCTGTTTAGCCTTTATCACCCCACAGAGATGCTTCACACTGCCTTTCTGGATTCCTCTCTGTCTTTCCCTCCAAGAATCCCTCCTCCAGGGCCTCAACTAGGAGCCAACACACCTCACCTGTCTTGTTCCCATGAAGAATCTTCCATAGCCTTTCCGTATTTTGGCTATGGCATCTTAGTTCTCTCTGTCACTCAGGACTATCATGAAGAACCAGTGGATATCAGGGTCACCTGTAAGAGCACAGATAAAGCACAAGAGAACCTCAAGCAGCTTTATCACCAAAAGGCCTCCCCAGCATGAGTGGTGACTTGTGAAACTCAGAAGCTTCTTGTACAACTTATAGGCAGTTACACTAAAGAGACCTCTTTCTCCTAGAAAGTTTGCACTAATCATAAAACCTGGGGCTGGGATGTGATGAGTCCTGTAATTTTCATGAGCTTCCTGAGTCTCACGAGTACTCTTGGTCCCTCCAGAAGGGAATGAGAAACTAGAGAGATAACTGCTTTTATATGTGTTTTTTACTCAATCTTGGCTATATCTGGTGGTTACATGAAGAACATTAAAATAGATAAAGCCTTGGCCTGAGCTATGACCCCCAAATACGAGCACCAAGATTTTCTTTTATAGTCTCCCAGCGTTAATATTAAGACAGAGAAGTACATTTTCCAGTGGTTTTGAAACAAGAAGATCAGTCCTTCTCTGTTGCCCTGTAGTTCACTTATTGCAAACCATTATTGCCTGAAAAGATCCAAAAAGCATCAAAACCATCCACTATTGCTACAGTTTCCATTGCTGTAACAAAACACACAAGGCTGGGAGCCATACAAGGAAAGCAGTCTGTTTAGCTTATACTTGTAGAGGCTGAGTTCATCCCAACTCAGGAGTAGATTCATTCTCTGACAGGAGCTTATGGGAATCACAGTAGGCAGGTTTGTGAGGGAGGAGACACTTGGGGAGGGTGTCAGGGCCCAGTTCTGAACCAGGCTCATTCTTTCAAACCAAATTGCTCTAGTGGGTGTTAACTGGGGTCTCATGAGAACAACTTGAGCATTCCTGGTGTCCTAAGCACTCCCACTGGGTCTCACTTCTTACAGACTCCCCCAGACCCAACACCACCAGAATAGGGACCAAGCCACCAGTACAGGAACATCTTAGGGGCATGTTCAAAGCACATCAAACCACAATACCCACTTTAAGAACACTAACAGTAGCAATGCACCAAGGTTTATTTTTATAGCAAACATGAGCCAAAAGATGCTGCATGAATCATTTTAGACATTAAAATGCCTGATGTGGAAATTGCTGTCCCTGTTTCAGAGTGGAGTACTAACTTCTGTAGCACAGTGATAGTATAGTTAAATGGCAGACTAGACTTACCCTCAGGTAAGAGCCCCACAGATCATCATGGTACTTGCTAACAAGTAACTGGTCAATATGGAGGAGAGCCTGGGATGTGACTCCGGGAGGAGAAGGCCGACATTTTCCATCCGATTCCAAACTGCCCTTGACAAGTCCTAACAAAGATGCTTATTGTGGAAATGCGTGGAGCGCTTCCTTCTGGTGGCGTCCTGAACATGAGTCTGAATTCATATTTGTCCTTAGCAGAGGTCTCTCCAACCACACCTCCTGGCTGCCCAAGCTGCCGGGACAACAGGAAGCAGATGACAAAACACTTGTCCCTTGGTCCATGTGGTTGCCTGCTGTGACATCTCTAGATCTCCAGGAAAGGTCAAACAAAGCTTAAGAAGCCCCTGGAGTTGAACATCTGAGCTCCGAAGTCACAGGGAACTAGTCTCTTTGAAAATGAGGGAAGTTTAGTTATTTTGGAAACCTGACCAAGTACAGGAAGTAAATGTGTTTTCTTTCTTTTGAGCTAATGAAGCAAGCAAGGGGGAAAGCATAGGCTTGAAGGAAGGACGGAGGAAGAGACAGAGCCGGTGCTATTCTGGTGCATGACAGCAAACAACGTGGAGATGCCAAAGAGTTGTCCCTCAGACAGCTCAGGAAAGGGTAGAGTCATGGCAGAGGCCATGGGATGTGGCTGGTGCAGACAGTGGAGTGATAACTGCTTTTCCTCTTACCTCTTTTATGGAATGGGGATGGGGGAGTCCATAGAGAGAGCAGGAGGAGCTAGAAGAAACCATCAGTGTAATCAGGAAGTGGCTCCGGAGTACTGGGAAGAATGTTCATAATCAAGCTGTGCTGGCTCACAAAGGCAGAAGGGAAAACTTATTGAACTAACTTATGAGACTATCAAAATTGTAACCAGAGTTAACAAGTTGAGTTTCCCCCTTCTGATAGGAAATGGTAACAAACTGAAAGGAAATTTGAATGTACTCAGTGAGATATAGAAGGTATTCATGACCCTTACAGAGTGTTCCACACTCCCTACCCCAACCAGAAACCTGATATCTGCAGATCTTCCTGAAAGTGCACCTGATTCCTACTGACCAATGAAAACTGGAGAACAGAAGACCCTAGCACGCTGTTTTCAAGTTTAACCCCTTCAATATCCCTTCAGTTCTCTGCAGATGGACTAACTATAAGGAAGAGAAAGTAAAAGATTACAGACAGAGTTCCAGTTCCCCAAGAGTGGAGACATCTGTGGCTGTCATGAGTGCCACACCACTCAGTGTGCAGCCTAAACAGGAAAGAAAGGCACACTTTGAATTCATTCATGGAGATCAAAGACATCGTTGGGTCCCATTGATTCAGAGGAGAGCGTGCTAGCTACAAGATTCTGATGGGAATCTGTAATCAGCAAGACTTCCCAGGGAGGGGCAACTGGCAGAAGACAGTGTGGCCTGACCAGAAATGGGGCAGAGTTCCAGGGGGACAGTATGGGACCTCATGACTCAAGTGAAGGCAGCTCTCTAGAGGACATATCATGTGTTCACAGATGGTGACATGATTAATGAGGATGGTGGTAAGACACCTAGACGGACATGCCAGCAAAACACCACACAGCTACCCACAAATCCTATGTCTTCACTGTGTACCTTGTATATTCAGAATTAAAGCAGAGGATATTCACAGAGTAGAGGCCCTTGACCTTCCTAATTCTGCATCCTTTAATGCAGTTCCTCACGCTGCCGTGACCCCCAATCATAAAATTATTTTGTTGCTACTTTATATCGTCATTTTGCTACTGTCATGAATCATAATGTAAGTATGTGACCCCTGTAAAAGTGTCATTGGCTCACCAAAAGCAACCTGATGATAAGATAACCCCTGTCCCAGAGTTACTGGGGCTAGTATTATGGATTATAGAAAAGGCAGAAATATACTTCTAGCAGTTGTCTCTAGAAAATGCCCTCCTACCCAGAAACAGCAGCTAGGAAGGCCCTGCCATGATATTAGTAGAGAACAGCTTATAGGCTATGCCTACATCCTGAGGGCTTTGGTCAAGGAAGCTCTTCAGACAAGTGCACCTACCAGCAGCTTGTCCAGGCACTAGATGGGAGGGTAGTAGACACCACTCTGTCTGAGGAAACCACCGTCCTGTTTTCTAACCCAGATGAAGGTTGGATACAGCATGTCCTGGAACACTCTACAGGCTTTGCAGAAGCTTTTCACCCAGGGTCCTTGAGTATTGCTGATCTGGAGACATACCAGACAGCTAGCAAACTCCAGGAGTCTGATCTCTGCCAGACAGCTGAGAACAGTGAATCCTTTAAATCAGTGTCAGTTACTTCCTTGGGTTTTAGTGTGAGAAATTTAGCAAAGTCTGATAACCAAAAAGTTAATGGATCATCCCTAAAATGACAGATTAAAATTCCTAGAATTGCTCATTGATGATCTTATCTGACGTTTTGATCACAGCGGTTCTTTCCAACCCCACTTTAAGATGTGTTTACATATGTGTGTGTGTCACATGGATGCTTGTACTTTCATGTACATGCACCTGGAAGCCAGGAGATGACATCAGGCCTTAGTCATGGGTGCTTGTGGGTTGCCTGCCATGGATACTGGGAACTGAACACCAGTCTTCTGTAAGAACATCAAGTCCCCTTAACTGCTGAGCCATCTCTCCAGCCCCACTGTTGTAGGGGATTTATTAGAAACAGTTACTCAGAACCTTTAACACACTGTCCTTAAAAACAAAACAAGAAAAGAAAGCTGCAGACTGACTAAGCTTCAGACACTGTCTCAATCAGGGGAGACACAGGACCATGGCAACTCTTATAAAGGACAGCATTTAATTGGGTCCGGCTTACACTTCCAGAGGTTTAGTCCTTTATCAATCCTGCCAGGAAGCACTGTGACACACAGGCAGACATGGTGCTAGAGGAGTAGCTGAGGGTTCTACATCCTGGCCCCTGGCAGGCAGGAAAGGGAGTCAGAAGGAATGAGGGCATTACCCAGTTATTTAGGTTTAGTGACCTGGAGACCTTACCTGCCCATGGAGGAGGAACTTGAGGTTGATTTTCTCCATTAGGCCCAGCCTCAGAGGCCAGAGGAGCCAGCACCCACAGAGAGTGAAACAAAACCAGCTATGAGGTGAGGAAGAGTTGGGCTGGCACATACCACAGAGGTGGGGCAGAGCATGAGCTTTGCTTTTCCTCAGGGTAGCACTGTGGATGCTTGTTACTTATTGACTGGTTTTCTTGCTGTGAAACAAATCCAAATTATTGACTATTGGAATTATTCTGAGAAAAAAAAAGTACTACTCTTTATTTTAGGAATTACAAGCAAAACTTCATGGCCTTCAAACTGTTATTTTTGCTCCAATTAAATGCATAAAAAATGCCCACAGGAGAATCAACTCTAAACATCCACCAGGTCTGTGGTCCCTGGAATTGCTTTTATGACAGCACTAGGCAGGTATCAACCACTCTTTCCTTACAGCTCTTCCTTCCTGCTGTCCTTTGACCAAACCAGACGTAGAGCTTGACAAGCAGAACAAAAAAAGAAAAGAAAAGACACAGGTCTTGCCGTCATGGGGCACGAGGGAAACAGTGTTCTGGTGCCATCTGCAATGAGCATCATTGTCCTGTTTGGCAATGACCTCGTATCTTAAGGTGTTTGTGGGATTTTCTGTTACCATTGACCAACTAACCAGGGAGACAGCCCTAGTTTTCATCGGGGAGCAGGAAAGGGCTACTTTAAATTTTCATTAAACAGGCTTCACGTGGAAGAAAAAGAAAGCCATGCTTTAGCGGTTTTATTCCTAAGCTCAGTTTTCCATGGTCAACTACACAGCTAGCCAAATGCTTCTGTTGTCTTTCAAGTTCACAGAAAATCACTTCACACAGGAGATGGAACCCATTCGAAGCAGTCCATTCAAGCTCACAGTGTGCTCCTGGGCAGTGGGCCAACCCTTTCTCTGAGTACCTTTCTCCCTGGCTTGAGTTCTCCCTAGGTGAGGCAGATGAGACCTGCTCCTTCCTGGCTACAAAGGGGCATCTTGTCAGAAAGCTAAGCCTGACTTTTGCTTCGTATTTTTAAAACCCAACCCTTTGCTCCACTGGACTTCAAATGCCCTGAACCATTTGGGTGGAGGGAAAGCACAGATTCTACTGTCCCATGTGTCAAGGGAGATTTGTTTATCTTACTTGTAAAGTCAACAGACCTGTGACTTCCTGCCAAGGACTGCATTCTGGGACAAGAAAGCCCAGCTGATAAAAATAATTGTTCTGGAAAATATGCTAACAATGCACCTGTACCTCCTCTTCCCTGTCAAGGGGCCCCCTGGCATTCAGTGTAGGGAGGTTTGGGGTGCAGGTGACTGTGTTGCTCAGAAGCCAGGCATGGAACCTGCAGATTGAACAACAGACATATTGTGTATTCTAGAGAAGCATTACAGGCTGGCCCAGGACCCAAGACCCAGCAATGGCAGGGTCATTCAGGAAAATCACTTGTCTTCTGAGAACACACAGCATTTTGCTCAGTGCAGCAGACAACTCCACTGTCACAGAATTCCAAGCCAGCCAGGGAAATGCTTGGAGCTGCTAAGGCAGGAGTCTCCTCATTCCTGCCGAGCATGGCTTGTCCTTTGGGATCACCCCTGGAAACAGTTGCTGTTTCTTACCAGGATGGGATCAGTAGAGGGAGAGAAACTCACTGCTGATTTATCCACGGCATTCTCTATGTCTGCTGCTTGGTGGTTCTCAATAGGAGTTAATAAGTTCACTAAGGTTCTAGTCGTAGTCAAGGCAAGCGACATCAGAAATGGGAGCCATGGTGTTCAGAGAACAAACAGCAAACTCAGCGGCTCTCTGTTGTTTATCAAGCAGGTTAGTGGAAACTGTTATGATTTAAGTTCAGGGCTTCCTGTCTACCACATTCCGTGTTCCCTTCCAGTTTTCTTCCCCATACAAGGTGCATGTCATGACTCATCACTGGAACACACATGACATGTCTCCAGGTAATTATAAGGAGAAAGGAAGAGACAGGAACTGGCCAATGTCTGAGTTGAAAGAAACTAAAAGAAACTCTTTTCCTCCTTGTACACCACAGAGAGCTGCAGAGAAGAGAGCAGGCTTGTCACAGTTGGGACCACTTGCCACATAAGTAAATGCTTCCAGGTAAGAGACCAAATGCCCAGGACCCAGAGGGAAGAACTGATCAGAGTGTGGTGTCACCACCTAGCCTGTGGACTGGCCCAAGAACAAATCTATGAGACCAAATCAAAGGCCCACCTGGCGAGGCCCATGTGCTCCCACCTGGGAACAAGTTAAACTCTGCTAACTCAAAATCATCATGACTGTGTTACATAATTCATAATTTTCAGACAACAGAGTATTCAGAAAAAAATAACATGAATATATTTTTGACTGCACGTCTTGTGGTCAGGCATTCTTGTTTATTGGAATATCTTGGGTCTTTGCAGGCCATATACTAGCCTATTCCCAGCTGATGTTGCTCCAAAACTGGAATTATAGAGGCTTTGAGAACTAAATGGACCTGTCAGTTTAAGAATACTTCCGTATGATGCCTAAGTTCCACCTCCTATTGCTTTCAATCAAGGTACTGATCCTTGGTAGAGTCACAGCGTGGAGTCCACCCCTTAGTAGACTCTAATAGTGCATCTTGTAGGTCTGGTCCCCAACTTCTAAGGAGTTGGATGAAATATTCATCACCATTTTGCTGTGGTGACCAATTCTGAGGCCAAAGTCATTGTAAGAAAAGACATACTCAAAATCATGATGTCAGGGCCCTGTTAACACAGATGAAAGAGTCACTAAAGGGTATGTCTCATCCATCTGTCCATGACTACAACAGTCGAGTAGTAGGAGGCTCTGTGGGCATCCACGTACATGTTCAAAGACATCATTTACGGTGGCTAATGATGGACCCTGGACACGAGTGTCCACCTACCGATAAATGGATGTTAAATGTGTATGCATGCAATCATGCAATGGAGTATTATTCAGCCTTTAAAAAGAAAGATTCTGACACATGTCATAACACAATGTACCTCGAAGACATTCTAATCAGAGAAATAAGCCAATCACCAAAGGGCAAATACCGTGTAGTTCCACTCATGAGAGTTATCCACAGTGATGAAACTCATAGAGGAGGTATATGGTGGTGGCTGAGGCAGAGAAAGGAGAGCAGAGAGATCATGTTTAAGGGGAACAGTTTCCATCTGGGAAGCTGCACGGTTCTGGAGGTGGCAGATAATGATGATCCACGGTGTGCGCATGCTTCATACCGGTGGACTCCACACTTGTTAAGACGGAGACTCTCAATACAAGCAGAGACAACATTTTTAAAGTGCAAGAAGTTCTTCGATGGTCCCATCATTTATGCCCAACTGTGTTGTCTAAGAAGTAGCTGCTACTGGTAGGTAAAAGACAAGCCTGCATTTAGTCTTTGTTATAATTTAGAATTTGAATGCTTCTAAATAGCCCTTTGTTGGTGTCTCAGTCTCCAAGTGCTGAGAGGAGATGGTAGAACTTTTAGAGATGAACCCTAGTTCATTTAACACTGAATGTTTCTTATTTCCTCTTATCTCTCCTTATCTCTCTGGGTCTCTGTCTCTCTGCCTCTGCCTCTGTCCCCCGACCCCTATGTTTTCCTGGTTCCCAGAGTGTGGCAGAAAGACCACCTTCACCACATAATCCTGCCAGAAATTTCTGCCTCACCAGAAATCCAGAGGTAACCAGGCCAGCTGACAATGCGCTGAAACCTTAAACCAAGACCCAAATAAGGTTTCTTCCTTTTAAATGTTTTGGACATTTGTCATAGTATTGGAAAGCAGATCCGAAACTGTGCCAATGTCTTTGTAATCTTGTATTATTTTAATTGGATAATTTTATTTCTAGGAGCTGCATTCATTGGATGACATACTCCACTGTGCTGAATGTTTGGTTTGTAAAGGAAATGGTAATGGAGTACAAGAAGTTTTAGCAAAATGGTTTCACAGCATTTTTTTACCCCGTTTTAAAGGATCATCTGCAAATGATCAATAACAATACTGCTCTTTTAAGTGCACCCCTGGTCTTTGGTGGGAGTGGCACTGAAATTGTGTGGTCTAGACAGTAAGTAGGCTGAAAGGCAGCCTGTGGAATCCTGTTTCTGCCTCAACTCCCTGACTCCCTTCTGTGTGCTGACAATTCCCAGTCCCTACTGCCCATCTCAGCCCAGCCTGAAGAAAGGAGATTATTTTAAAGCTTCACCCACCTTCTACCCCAGGGACAAATATAGAGTCTCCTGGGAATGCTCCTGATTTGAGAAGGGGCTGCAGTTCTGTTGTTCGCAGGTGAGTGCGCACCTCCGAAGCATCCACTGAAAACTGGTTGTGATGGTAACGTTTTTCTGCATGTTTTCACAGTGGCAGAAGGATGGACTTTAAAAGAAGCCATAAGAAGTGCTCCAACACTGCCTTGAAAGGCAGGGATGGCCGTTTAGGCATGAAAGCGTGAGCTCGTGGGAGTGATTTGATGGTGGGTGAAAGGAATGCCTTGAGCAGGTCTCCCACACCCGGGAGTGCACCTGACTGCAGGGAGAGGATGGATTCCGACAACCTGGCTCTGGCAGCAACTGCTACCCCAAGGGAAACACTGCCGACTCTCCCATAGCTGTCTGAAAGTGAAGACTGTACTGAAGCCCACATGTAAAACACTTTCCCCTGTACACCCATTCCTGTACGCATGCCTACGATAAGGTGTAGTTAATATTCAATAAGAGGATAGACAATGAAAACAGTAAAGTGTCTCCTTCGTGCTTTCCTAGAGAGAAGACCTTACCTCGGGTCTTCGCCACCTCAGCATACAGGGTTTTCCTTGCCTTGGTACGTGAAGAATTCCCCTCTTCTTAGGAGTCTCTCACAAGTTCCACCTTCCATCAGTTACTCTTGCCCTTGGGGGCATCTTGGGGATAATTTGATGACTGAGGGATTAAGGGTGAATAGCACGTACAGTGACATCCTAGGTGAGGCAGCACAGTGACAACTTGGCAGGGGCTTCATCATCACCCTGCTTCGCTGGCACACCATTTACAGCACGACTTGTTGCCTCTGGGGTTTTTCCATCTGATGTTTCAGACTGTAAAGGACTAAGCGTAGTGAGGCTACAGAAAGCAAGAGTGCAAAGCAGAAGGTCTATTCTTCTCAATGGGAGAGGATGAAGACCCTATTGGGTTGGGCAAATGACTTGCTAGCCCATGTCACAGTCACTCAGTCAAGCCTACAGGGGACATAAAGGCATCCCAAGTGGATGTCTCAGTGCCAGGAGCCTACCCAGGCACTCCAGCCTCACAGGGGAGGCCTGGGAGCTCGGGTCAATCCTTCTGTTCATATGGAGAAAGAGGAAGGAACCACAGCAGAGAGATGGGAGAGCAAAAGCTCTTCAGCCTTTCTGAGCACTTGTGTGGGAGGCTGGGCCAGCCTAGGTGAAAGAGGGTTTCTAGAAACCCCTAATCCATCATTTCCAAGCAAATTCTAAATGACCTCCTTTCTTGTTTTATGGGTCTTTTTCCGCAGTCACCCTCTCCATCAGTTCTAGCATCACTGTCAGTCCTGGAAAATCAAAAGAAGATCATGACAGGACAGCATATGGAGAAGGTGACCCTTGCCCTGGACCTGCATCTTGGGCCTGGCTGGTAGCCATGCAGAAGACAAAGTCAGCGACTTTTAGCTTAACCTCATGATGAAGCAATCTTCAGGAATCCAGAACCCCTCACTACAGAGCTCTAAAGAAAACAGTCGCTGCACTTTATGTGTGGGTGGCAATGAATCAACCCAGGCAGGCAATTTCCTTACAGAATCTTTGCTCATCCTTTGTTCCTTGTTCCCACCCTTTGGCATAGCTCCCCTGGGGATTTTTCTTCTTCTTCCTGGAGGTAGGGTTCTATGCACACATTTTTAGACGGTGATATACCAACAGCTTGATTTTAGGATACATCATCCCTCCTTCCAAGGATGATGGAAGACCACAGATGTGAGGACCCAAGAACATGAACAGCTCAGGCATTTTCTGGGAGTTAGACCTGTGCTACCTGACTCTTGACTGAGAAGATGCAATAATGCCCACTTTGTCTAATTAGAACATCTACAGAACACTTGCACAAATCTTCTGTCTTCTGGGAAGGGGTGAGGGCTATTCATGGTTGTGGCAAATATTTGAACAGCAACTTCAAATCACACACACACACACACACACACACACACACACACACACACAGAGAGAGAGAGAGAGAGAGAGAGAGAGAGAGACAGACAGACAGACAGACAGACAGAGACAGAAAGAGAGAGACAGACAGACATACAGACAGACAGACAGATAGACAGAGACAGAAAGAGAGAGAGACAGAGAGATACAGAGACAGACAGAGATACACAGAGAGAGACACATAGACACAGACACAGAAACACAGAGACAGAAATTTGTGTTATTTATGTTTTCTAGGACAATTTGATTACATATGATTAGGGAGATCTTGGGTTTCAAAATCAAGGGTGAGAAGTACTTAAGTAAATCACATTGGACTAGAAACTCTTTAAATGAGAGAGTCGGGGTCCCTCTATGTCTGCTGCTGTCTGGTCCTGCTGATTGTACTGGGTGTGCATTACTTAGCTGGGTTTCCTGTTATGGCCACAAACCCACATCACTTATTTTAGAACAGCAACAAATGTTGGCTCCTGTCCCCACAGCCTTATGTCTGTATATACACAGAGTGATATCAAATACTTCCTCCAAATTTAGGTGGTGTTCTGCAGTTCCAACAATGTTCTGACTCTGACTTCTCATTAACTACTGGGAACCACACTCCATTACAGCTCCAAGAAAGAGCACAGGAAGGAAAACATAAACCAAAGAACGGGACCTACCTACTTAACCACGAAGCTCTGGCTCTTGGCTCTTTATATAAGAGCTATTGTCTGGACCCAGCACAGGCTCCTGCATAAGGGACTCTCCCTGTCCCTCTTCCCTCCCTCTGTGACCCTGCATGTCCACTTCACAAGCTGCAACAAGTGTAATTTGTGTGCGGTAGATTTCATACAGGGCTTGCTGGTGAGCTCTTATTAATGTACTTACTGTATGTCAATGCTCGCAGTAAATCAGGTAGTATGCTGAGTCTGCTCAACACACGCACACGTGCTTTATTCACAACTTCTGTCTGTGATGAGGAAACTGAGCTTATGTCAGGTCATCTGCCCAGGAAACAGAGTTAAGAGTAAGTACTCCTGCCCACCCCATACAGGGGTTTGTTATTTCTGATATGCTCTTGACCATGAAGATTGCAAGACTCCTTGGAGTCTACTCTAAAACTCTGGGGAGGGTGGGTGGTGAGGAAGAACACCGGGAAGAACCTGAACAGTCCCATCTACCTTCTCTACGTTCCCGAGATTTCGAGGCATCAGCTGTTTCAATAGCCTTTGAACTGTGATGGATTCAGTGGTACTACTAAAGCCCCTGCTTGAGCAGCCTCTTCAGCACATAGCCATTCCAAACCCAACTCACAGCATTATGGTGTAAGCTGTTTAAATTTAAATACTGTTGTTGTTATCTTATATTTTTTTTTTAGGCTGTGTGACCTAGGAAAGAATTTTGATGAACTTGGAGTTGGAGTATCATTTCCTTTCTGACATTGATGAATAGTCATTTTCATACTTTCTTACTTTGTAGTTCCTGTCCTAAAATTAGAGATAGATCACTAGTGAAAAGCTGAACATATTCATAAGGAAAACTGGAAATGAGTATGGGTGACAAATGGGACTGAAGACAGATGGTGTGACTCACACTCGACAGAAAGTGGTGTTTCCTTGGCTCAACTCTATTAACATTAAGACCCCCACACGGATGAGATGGGAATAAGACAGGACACTCTGCTCTTTGATGAGGGCTCACCCTGAGCCTCCACTAGTGACCAGTGTTTCAAAATAGTCTTATGAGTTCTGATTAGATAAAAACCTCTCAGATTATCAGGTGAAAACCAGAGCAGATACAATACTGTATACAACTTTTGTTTTGACATATATGAAACATTTAATTTTTGTTAGTGATTTGGGAAGTACTTTTATTTACCAACATGACATTTAATAGATAATATTGCTTTTGTACTCAATATTTAACAACTGCAATAAAATTATGGTACATTTATGTGTCATCTGAAATCATGTACTTAAATGTATTTAATGATGAGAATTAAAATTATACATAAGAAGAAATATACTTTATTAACAGTGTTCTATACTTATGGCTTTTGTGCATAATATTGCTATAAATTCTCTGATAATACATATACTGTATTTTGATCATATTCACAGTCCACACTCCCCCAAACTCCTCCAGATTCACCCCCTCCTTCCTATGCC
The DNA here is from genome assembly GCF_963924665.1 of Micromys minutus. Lineage (NCBI taxonomy): Eukaryota > Metazoa > Chordata > Mammalia > Rodentia > Muridae > Micromys > Micromys minutus. The sequence goes on along the minus strand of NC_137975.1, from coordinate 80,929,853 downwards.
CAACCCCCAACTTCATGTCTGTTATTTTTTTTGGGGGGTCGTGCTAATTTTTGCCCTTTTTAATAATATATATTTTAATTGAAAATGTTTCCGTAGCGTGTGTTCTTATCACAGTTTCCTCCCACATCTTCCATTCTTCTTTCTTCCCCCAACTCCGAGCCTCCTTCTCTTTTTCTTAGCAAACCAACAAGCCAATATAAAAACAAACAAACTAGAATTTAAGCAAACAAACAGGCAAAAAGTTAAACAACCAAACCAACAAACAAACCAAACAAAAAAGAGAAGAGAGGAAAAAGCATGAGGAACACACATACAGAGGAGATACACAAATCTGACATGAAAATGAAATAGACTCATCCATACTAGATGAACAAAAGTGAGGTAAAAATACCCAGGGAGTTATCAACACAACATCACCAAAAGCCCGCTGAGTCTGCTCCATCTTGGCTATCTACTGCTGAGAACAGAGACTCTCTTATGTGGTTTGTACATCCAGTGAGACTCCGCTGGAGAGAACCAATTTTACCTGTACATACCATTGTCAATGGAGATAGCTTCTGGGTTAGGGATGGGTATCCATGTTTCTCAGTGCTGGGACCACATCTGTCTTGGACTTCTGCAGGTCACATGGATGTTGCCATGATCTCTGTGAGTTTGGATGTGTTGTCAGCACTGTGTCTGAGAGAAACTTTTTTCTTGGTGTCTTCCTTTACCAGTGGTTCTTACAACCCTTCTGCCTCCTCTTCGCTTCCACCTCCCTTTCATGTCTCGAGCTTCATGTTCTTTTATTCTTTATCACTGAGTCAAATTTGTGCTGTTCATGTATCTATATATGTATGTACATGATATGTATGTACCACATAACACACACACACACACACACACACACACACTATGCACATATAAACATACTTTAGTTTTTTTATTTTGACCTCTCAGGGGCCAAATCATTAGGAAAAAAAAAAAAAAAAAAAAAAAAACCTGACCCCTAGAAGCTATCAACTGTTCATGGCTCCTTGGTTAGGGGTGGGGACACAAGCCTTTCCCCCCTGTGTTTTTTTAAAAAGCACACATCAAATAGGTCAAAGCCATAAATGATATATATGTACATGAAATTCAGAGCCAATTGGAGAATGGAGAACTTCATTTAGACCTCCACTCAAAGTTAAGCAACCACATAACACCTGAGGAGCAACATGTGTGCCATGAGTCCACACCCAGTTGCTTGTTCTGTTGTGTCTGGCATTGTACGTTTGACTGACAAGTTTCTGAAGGAACCCATTGGCAGTACTGTCACCTTGCCTGCTTTAAAGCCAAGTGGCTGGCCATCCCCTGGTACCTTTCTTCCTCTCATCCCATGCAGGTGATGGTTCAGCTTCCAGATTTCCAGGCCATCCATTTTCTCCTCCACTCTTGCAAAAACCCAGAGCAGCCTTCTGTGACCTCTGACCCAAGAACAGCAAAATCTCCTGACCTCTCTCACCTGGCTTATTTCTAATCCATTCTCCTTAGAGAAGGCAAGACTCTTTGAATCTCCTGATGAAATGCCTTTAAGGGGCCTTGTCTCCTGCTGTGCTTGGAGTAAAGCCCACATTTGTAAACCCTGGCCTGCACATTGCCAGCTCCACCCTGGCTCTGCTCCACACTGGAGCTTCTACCTCCTGACTGAAACCTCCTGGCTTTGGCCTTCCTCCCCTAGAGCTTGTTAATCTGCTCTTCATCAGCAGTGAGCTGCTTGCTTGTCTGTCTCCTGGCTCTCCTCAGTCTACTACGAACTGGTGAAGGGCAAAGAAGACATCACCCTGTTTGTGACTACATCCCCAGCACCTACAGGGTGAAAATGAGATTCTGCTACAAGTCCAGGTAGAAACGTTGCCTTTTTATTTCAGGTGGCTCCCTCCCTCCGATGTTTCCCGCTGTGCTGTGCTCTAGTTCTTGGTTGACAGACCAGCTCTCCAAGCTGCAGTCTGTTGTTTCAGACATTAAGATAATGAAAATATGACTCGTTTGGCCCAGAATAGACCTAACCTGCACAGTTTTCTGGACAAGAGCACAGATTTGAGAAAATCTTTCAACTAAACCTGGAAATAGTAAGAAGTGGGGCAATTAAAATTTGACATACATAGTCATGAAATGGATAGCAGAAATTTCTCTTTAATTGATAAAGAGGAGGATGAGAGATGATTTAGATAGGGGGTCATTTCTAATATGGTTGCTACCGTATTAATCTGGTTCAGTGAAAGGCGCATGAACACAAGTGTGTGACACACTCCTGAGAGTAGAGAAGCAGCACCAGGCACATTTTCAGCTGTGGTGGCCCCTATGGACCGGCACAAACCAGGCCCAGGTAGGATCACATACTGCAAGGGCTGAAATAAGTTCCCTTAGTTTCCATATACCATATGACATCTTTATAAAGAAGCAGTAGTACTTTCTTCACTTTATATGTTTTATTTACTAACTTCGGAATAGAAAATTACTACAGCTGCTTTGAGTGCTCCTCAACCTGTGAGCTGTTTGGAGGTGGGCCTATAGGGTCAGGACATCAGAGATATGCTTTCCCAGAAGTCTGTGGGGCCCTGGTCATTTTTGTACTCTTCTTCTTTTCTGTCACAAAGTGAACAATTTTGCTCTGTCACTTGCTCCTCTGTGATGCGTCACCACAGCCTCAAAGCAATGGAGCCCAATGACCATGGAGTGGAACCTCCTAGCCTTCCAGCCACAGTAAACCTTTCATTTATTTTGGATGATTATCTCCAATATTTGCTATAACAATAGAAATCTGACTGCCATGAGTATACATATTTTTAATATAAAAATTATGAAATAAAATCAGCTGAAATTGCATTCAAGTGAGTTTCCCTTGTCTGAGTTTCCCACATTTCCCTCTTAGAAAGACATCAGTACTGTCAGTACTTAAGAGGTATCTCCATACGATATCTCATCTCCTATCACATTCACTCTTTGTTGAGTGGACTTTCCATAGGTGGTTATTAACAGATGTCTGCTCATCCCAGCTAGGGACCAACAGACCAAACTATGGTTTCATCATAGCCTAAGTGAGAGACCCAGTGAATTCCTAAAAATTACTTACAAAGTGTGAGTGGGGGCTGCTTTCACCTGCTTCATTCTATCTCCAAATCCATCATCTGATGCCCACTATTCTCCAGTGCTCCTGGAGGACTTCAGAAACTAAGGCACTATGGCTTCCGTCGTCCTTCCAGGATCAACTGTTCTGTACATTAGACTAGGACCAATTAATCCACAACTGAATGTGGGGTTACCAGTTACCCTGGATGGTCATCCCAAGCAGAGACTGTGACCACTACTTTGTTGCCCCAAACTGATAACCATTTCTTCCTTCAGAAGGCACAATGGGGCTCATCTCTGTTTCCCTATCATCCACCCCTTGGTGAACTGCCATTCAGGCTAAAGAGCTTTTTGCAAGCTCTTGAGCACAGCATTTGACTTTCAGTCATTTTGGATTTGCTGCTAGGAATTTTACTAGCTAAATTTGCTTTCAAGTAACCAAAACAGATCCCCTTTCCTCTTTTCTCATTCCCCTATTTGATGAATTTAGCACTCCCATAAACCTAATTTTCTAGCAGATCCACATCTCCGAGATCTTCCAAGGTCTCTTCCACCTCTTAAAATCACATTTTTCCAGGAGAGTCATCAAAATAACAAGCTGGTGCCAGTCCCCAAGGCATGTGCTGAATTATTGTCCTTCTTGACCTTCAGGTGAACACAGTACCATCTTGTCTGATGAATGGGGCTTTGCTCACTGCCTCTCTCATGACAATTCCTCACTGTCATTTCTTCATTTCTTCCTCATGGACTTCTATGCTTGGAAGAAAGCATAACACTGTATGCTTTTAGAAGAATGTATCTGGGGGCAATGATTAATATCTGTGTGCGATATGGTTTCTTAGTTCCTCTTTCAGCGTGTATCACTGCACACCATCATTTTTTAGCCAGTGTTTTAGGCAGTGTTTCTATTGCTGTGAAGAGACACCATGACTGTGGTAACTCTTGTAAAAGGAACATGTGGAAGGAAGCATGGTGGCACACAGGTAGACAGACATTCATAGTGTAGAAGAAGAAGCTGAGATTTCTACTCCAGATTCACAGGCAAGGGAAAGAGCAAAGCTCATCCCCAGTGACACACTATCTCCAACAAGGCCACATCTCTTAGTCCCATAGGCAAAATGTTTTTCTATCTTCCCTGTAAAGATGAACTAGTAATACAAATTACCTCCAACAATTTATAACAACTATTAAACCAAGATATAATTTCTCCTGTTTCATTCAAAATAAATGTGTCTCCTATCAGATTAAAGGCAATGTATGAGTCTGTAGACATAATGCTTTTGTGCACCATGTAAAGGTTTTCCTTGTGTTATTCAAATGCTGACTTCTCTGCCCTCATATCTTGTTCCCATCCTGATACAACATTGTGATGCTAAAGTTAAGAATCTCCTGTCCCAAGTCTGTGTAAATAATTCTTAGCATTCATTCTCTGCCTTGTCAATAAATACTGATCACTCAAGAGCTAAGCAGAAGAGAGAATAGGGCAGGACATCCATGGCATTCAGCAGTCAGAGGTGGAGAGAGAGAGCAAGAGAGGGAGAGAGAGAAGGAGAGGGGAGGGAGAGGGAGAGGGAGAGGGGGAGGGGGAGGGAGAGAGCAAGAGAGGGAGAGGGAGAGGGTGAGGGAGAGGGAGAGGGAGAGGGAGAGGGAGAGGGGGAGGGAGAGGGAGGGGGGAGGGAGAGGGAGAGAGAGAGGGAGAGAGAGAGCAAGAGAGGGAGAGGGGGGAGAGAGAGAGAGAGAGAGAGAGAGAGAGAGAGAGAGAGAGAGAGAGAGAGAGAGAGAGAGATGGAGGAATTGGAGCCACAAGGAAGGGATCCAGAGAGAGATCTTGGAAATACACCTGAAGCCCAAAGAGACAAATCAATAATAAGCAAGTATGTTTGAGACATGGCTTTGAGGTAGCCAGATTAGCATAAGAGGTTAATATAAATCAATATTGCTCAGCTAGTGAGGTGCAGCTTTAAAAACATCATGGTTTATCTGTGTGGTTATTGGGGCTAGCATAAGGTAAAGAAATACAGCTGCAGGGTTAATTTATTACTTGATTATATATTAAAAATAATTCACTTTACACACTTCCTTTTCAAGTAGTTCCACTCCCCAATGACCAAGAATTCAAATACAGGAGCCTTACCTGTGAAATTCATTATATGTTATGGTGATGTATAAATACTTAACTATACAACAAATCGTTATTTTAGCTGATGAGGACCCCCCCCCCCCAGCACACATACTAGCTAAAATATTACCACAGTATATTTATTCTTATGGTCTGTGTGCTATTTTCATGAATAAACTGAAGGATTAGACATTTATTTAACAGTCACCCAAAAGTGAGAAATTCTATGTTGATTTAATATACAAAATAAAATAAATCTACATTCTGAATAATTTGACAGAAATAACTCTGAGGTATTTGAGCTTTCTAAAAATGACACTGTAAAATATATCCAATCAGGTACTACACAATGAGATATACTTACACTAAATTTTTATGTTGAAGCCTTAAGTGTTTTTTTTTTTTTTATTATTATAGTCTGTAAGAAGCTAAGGTTAAATGAAGTCTAATCTCACAGGGCTGGTGTCCCTACCGAACGAGAAATGTTACCTGGGCTCCCTTTTCTCTCTTTCCCACACACATAGAGACCATATGAAGACAGAGAGTGAAGTGAGACTCCCAAGGAGGAGTTGACCTTATGCATTGACCTTAAGTCTTCAGAATTGTAAGAAGGTGAGTATCTGTTGCTGGTTCAGTGGTGTTTTGTTGCGCAGCCAGAGCTGACTGGTTGGTTTCTACCCAATAATACTCCTGTTAATTGGCTGAAGAGCTTGTGCTTCGATTCTTAGCTGAACATTTGTCTACTTATAGCTACAAGCAACTGACACACACCTTAGTTATTCAGTTCATTGTAGATGGGCACAGCACATGGTTGTGCTGAATGGAAGTAGCCTTACACTGGATATATGTAGGTTGCAAAGACCATGCTGGATCTCTGAAAACCACATTGATCTCAGCTTCTGTTTGTTTGTAGAATTAAAAAGTTGAAGGAGTTCAAAGGAAGGAACATAAAACTAAAAGTGAAGGTTAATTCAGCAAGAACTTATTAGTTCCTTAAAAGTCTACGATGTCCTGTCACAGGGCAAGGGATCTGAGGGGAGAAAGTGTGGAGCTGCACTCGAGTGAAAGCCTGATTTGGCCATGCTGAAATTTGAACCAAATTTTTGAAAGCATAAGCAATAAATCTTGTACTTCAGCATGATATATTTCACCGTGATAAGAACACTAACAAAAACTAGCTTCTAATTTACATATATTGCAACTAATTATCTGTATGTATCAGGGGTCTCAATTCTATATAATCAAAAATAAACAGGCTGTAACCTGGAGGGGAAAGTTGACATTAAAATACACTCCTATACTGGACTTCAAATTTTATGATCACTAACAAATTCTTGTTTTTTCATTAGCTTAAGTTATTTGTAGTGTGGACTTTCAAGTAAAGTTGCAACACTTGATTACAGCTTCTGCTGGTCTTCCAGAATGACCTACAAGGATATAAGACCAGTTACATTTATTCCGGGCATCTTTCCACTCTTTATTATGGACATCTGATTGTAATTACTTTTATCCTGTGAGGAGTTAACTAATGTTTATGTTCTCTTACATAACTGCAATTCTCTTTGTTTTTAAACTTCTTCATTTCTTGATTATTTATCACCAGAATCTGTTACATTTTTTAAATGGACAGATTTTTATTTGATCTTGTTAAATAAATATATTTCACTTGCCCTATAATTACATGTAACGTCCACAAAGAGCCCTTTCATTTGGCAATTCAGCAAACGGTTGAAAATATGAAGAGTCTATTGTCTTCCATAGAATAGCCCAGCAGCAGATCTGGCTTCAAATGAAATTCACCCAGGCCCTGAGCAAAGTGTTGGTGAAGTGGTTTTTCTGTTTCTTAGCTCTGGGTCTGCTAACTCTGGGTTGCCCTAACTATCACGGGGTCCTCTCTTGGTGGTCCTTGTAGCTTGACTGAATCACATTTAACTCCAGGAGACAAAAGCTGACTTTCCAAAAGTCTAACCCCAAGATTGGAGCTGACTGCTTCTTCCACAGGTCTCTGTGGGTCACACACCTGCTCCTAAACATGACATTCCAAAGCTTTAAGACCACTTGCTGCCTCAAGTGATTCAGGACTCGCTTCCAGTGAAACCACCTGGTGTTGAGAGGGTGCAGAAGGGAGGGTTGAGTGGTGGTAGTAACCAGAAATTGCTCTGAGCTGATCAAACCAACTCTGAAAGACATCTTTCATAATCCTTGATATGGACATTCTTTGTGTGCACTGGTGCATGTTTGTGTGTGTGTGTGTGTGTGTGTTTATGTGCATGTGCACCATTTTGGATGCGTGTACACATGCAGAGGACCTAGAAGGAGGATGTGGGTCTTCTGCTCTGTCACTGACTGCCTCATTCTCCTCAGATGCATCTCTCACTATGGATCTGGCTATTTTTGGACAAGCTGACACTCCTCAAACAAGCTTCTTGCAAACCTTTAACTCCCTCCCACAGGCTGATACAGGCACAGATGGCCACACCCTACTCTTTTCATCAGTGCTGGGGATCAAATTCATGTTCTCCTGCTTATCCAGCAAGTGTTTTTAACCCATGGACCTACCTCCTCAGGCACTCTTTCCCATGGGGCTTATTCATGTGCTCTCCTGGTCGCTTACCTGTGTGACTTTGAGATGAAAAAAAAAAAATGAGAAAAATCTCTTTATGCCTGTGCTGGTTTTGTGTCAACTTGCCATAAGCTGGAGTTATCACAGAGAAAGGAGTCTCAGTTGAGGAAGTACCTCCATGAGATCCAGCTGTAGGGCATTTTCACAACTAGTGATCAATGGGGGATAGGCCTAGCCCATTGTGGGTAGGGCGATCCCTGAGTTGGGTTTTATAAGAAAGTATGCTGAGCACGCCATGAGGAGCAAGCCAGTGAGCAGCATCCTCCATGGTCTCTGCATCAGTTCCTGCCTCCGGGTTCCAATCCTGTTTGAGTTCCTGTTTTGACTTCTCTTGATGGTGAGCTGTGATGTAGAAGAGTAAGTTGAATGAACCTCTTCTGTTAGGAAGAGGATGAAGAAAGTGGGGGACTATGGCCCATGAAGATGCAGCAAGGCCTGGAGGTAAGGAGGATGCCTCTGGGGAACCCATGCTGGGAATTGCTTCCCCCTGAGGGACCAGCCACCTGACGGTATAGTACAGAATAGAGTTTGTTCAGGTTATGGAACAGTTAAAAGGTAGTAGAGGCAGAGAGAGAGAGAGAGAGAGAGAGAGAGAGAGAGAGAGAGAGAGCGAGGCTTCAAGAGCAAGAGAACAAGAGAGAGAGAAAAGGGTGCAAGCAGCCTCTTTTACAGTGTCAGGTCACTGGGGCAGAGCATACCTGGCTACTGCCAGGTAACTGAGGGATGGGGTATACCTGGCTGTTGCTAGGTAACTGAGGGGTAGGGTTTACAGAATCCCAACATCTTCCTCTCCAACTTGCTTTTGGGAACAGAAACTTTAAGTAAGATAATGTCTAGTCTTTAATGAAGCCCTACCATAGAAAATATCACCATTTTTATGGTTCTAATTCTTCTCCACCCATCAGCCAACATTCTTTGAGCATCTGCCATGCAGTTGGTATGCCTACAGGCCTGGGGTTTCCATGGGAGTCAGTGCAGACACTGTCCTTGCCCTCTGTGGGAGTACACTCTAGCCTATCAGACAAAGTAGAACACATCAGTTTTTCCAATTACTAATATGTTCTAGGTGATGTTATTTATTTTGGTTTTGGTTTAAGGTTTTGAGGCAGGGTTTCACTACAAACTCTAGACTGGCCTTGAACTTGTAGTCCTCCTGCCTCAGCCTTGTGGGTGCTGGTATCACAGTGTGAACCCCCTCCCTGAGTTCCACTACTACTTTATTTTTTGAGTTAAAGTGGGAGGGCAGAAGAGGTGAAGGAGATTATGGAAGGGAAAACTGAAGTACTGAGAGAAGACAGGGGCAATGCAGGGCTCCCCTTCACCTGGGATGTTTGGCTTTGGATTTTTAGGGTTCAAAGAATCCAAAACCCACATGCATGATTCCTCATTTTTCAGCCTTCCCATGATACCCTGCACCTGCCTGACTCCTGCCTAACATCTGCAACTCCATCTGCTGTCGGAGAGCCAGGTCCTCCTCCTTGTTCTTCATCTAGATCTTCTTGGCTTTTCTGCCCCATATTTCTGTATGAGTGTCAGGGAAGCAAAAGCCTAGGACCCTGTGAATGCACACACAGTAGGACCCTGTGAATGCACACACAGTAGGACCCTGTGAATGCACACACAGGTTTGGCTGGAGGCCTGAGTGGCAAGAGCAAAGCTCTGGTCGATGGTGTCAAGACATTTCCAGAGGATATCCAAAGTTCATTCACCTGCCACTGGGCTCTACATCTGCTTCTTGGGCTCCCCCTGCCCTTTCCAGAAACATCAGTAGTTCACGCCATGCTCAACTTTCCAAGGGCCAGGCTATTCAATACTTCTTGCCATGTCATTTCATAATGTTCTTCAGGTCCCCCTGAGTAGGAACATAGTCATCGGTTTCCATCTTGCTGAAGATGCTAGGACTTTATCTAGTCCTGTTGTATGGCCATGTGGCAGTTACAGACTCAGGGCTGTGCCCCGAATCTCTGCTCCCTTTGTCCAGGGCTCTAGATCTCTTACCCCAGGGAAAGGGAGTACAATCCTGACCCAGTGTCTTCCCGTTCATCACAGGGTAGCCTCCACAGTGACACCAGACCTTCACTTTTTCTGTGGCAAGAGCCTCTCCCTTGGAAAAGGAGAGACAAAGACAGGAGTGTCAAGGAAAAGGTCAAAGCAGAGAGACTTGGAAGACCAGGAAGCCAAAACAAGTCTGCATACTTGGGGGAAGGGTGAACTGTTGTGGGCTTGGACCTCAGAACTTTGAAGGCTGTTTTCCTTTTATCTTTTGGTCTTTTCTTTGTTCAGGTATTATTTTTTCAACAGTGATGTTTTAGGAAGGAGTTCTTTCGAAAACCCGAAGCTTTGTCAGCTGTGCAAAGAGAAACAAAGGAACAGGCTATGGTGTTTAGTTCAGGCTTGGACAGGTGTTCCCCCCCTCCCCCAGCCCAACCTCCATCTGCCCCTTGCCCTAGTCAGGCAGTACTTGCAGGGCTGGGAGGAGACTGGAACAGGCTCCACCCAGCTGGGGACCTTTACTTAGATTTTTACCCCGACTTCCTGCCTGTTTCAGGAATCACTCCAGAAAGACTTGGCCCACGGCTTGTTTTATCAGCCAACAAAATAGAGGTTCACAAGGAAATGTACTAGAAAAATGTCACCGATTCATCTCATAAAAGGTTCCTAGTCTAAAGGGAAACTGTCAACCCTACCTACTCCACTGTCACCAGTCCTGAAGCAAGACAGTGAGGGGAAGTCTCAATGACAGAAAGGATCTGCCCTGAGCTTGTCCCTGAAGCCTGCTGAGTATCAACGTCTAGACTCCAAAAGGAAGGAGGGACACAGATTTTCCAGGACAGTTGTGATAATGGAGAGGGGCACTTGCTACACTTTGAATCTCAAAGTGCCCCACAGGCCCACTTGTCGAGGGCATGATCCCCAGGCGGTATCACCTTGACATGGGCCTATGAGAATAAAGCCCAGTGGCTCTGCTCTTGAGAGGAATGTTGGAACCACAGCCTTTCCAATTTTTCTTTCCAGATTCTATGAAGTAGGCAACTTCCTCTGTCACAGACTCCTGCCATGGTGACTAATCCAACCATTGAATTTAGGGGTATCAACCATGATATTAGTCAGCATCAGGAAAAAGTAATTAGCATCTCATTTTTCTTCCCTAAAGCACATACCAAGGGCTGAAAAGCACTCAAGTCTGGAAGCCCTGGCCTGATAGCTCCAAAATGTGAACCAACATATGCCACAATCCCATTGTCTAAAAGCTGCTCTTTTAGTTGGAGGGCCCTGAAGATGTGACTCATTGAGTTTGTGCTATTTTTAAGATTTTTTTTGTATGTGAGTACACTGTCACTATCTTCAGAAACACCAGAAGAGCTCATCAGATCCCATTACATATGTGAGCCACCATAAAGTTGCTGAGATTTGAACTCAGGATCTCTGAAAGAGTAGCCAGTGACCTTAACTTCTCTCCAGCCCTGAGTCTGTCTGTGCCTTTAATACCAGAATTCTCATAACATAAAAAGATAAAAAGAGTATCAGTGTACCTGATTTTATGTGGAGGTCTTTGATTCACTTGCACTTGAGCTTTGTACAAGGAGATAAGAAAAGATCAATTTGCATTCTTCTGCATGCTGACTGCTAGTTGAACCAGCACCATTTGTTGAAGAGGTTGTCCTTTTTCCAATGTTTTTAGCTCCTTTGTCAAAGATCAAGTGTGTGGTTTTATTTCTGGGTCTTCAATTTTGTTCCATTGATTTACCTGCCTATCTCTGTATCAATACCATGACGTTTTTATCACAATTGCTTTGTAATATAATTTGAGGTCAGGAATGGTGATTCCCCCAGAAGTTCTTTTATTGTTGAGAATAGATTTCACTATCCTAGGTTTTTTGTTATTCCAGATGAATGTGCAAGTTGCTCTTTCCAACTCTATAAAGAATTGAGTTGGAATTGTGATGGGGATTGCATTGAATCTGTAGATTACTTTTGGCAAGATGGCCATTTTTACAATGTTGATCCTTCCAATCCATGTGCATGGGAGATCTTTCCATCTTCTAAGATCTTCTTCAATTTCCTTCTTCATAGATTTGAAGTTCTTGTCATACAGATCTTTCACTTGCTTAGTTAGGGTCACACTAAGGTATTTTATATTATTTGTGACTATTGTGAAAGGTGCTTTTCTTCTAATTTCTTTCTTAGCATGTTTATAATTTGAGTAGAAGAAAGCTACTGATTTGAGTTAATTTTATATCCAGCCACTTTGCCAAAGTTTTTTGTCAGCTGTAAAAGTTCTCTAGTGGAATTTTTGGGGTCACTTAAGTATAATATCATATCATCTACAAATAGTTATATAGAAGAGAAAGTGGGGTAGAGCTTAGAACACATAGGCATGGGGGAAATTTTCCTGAACAGAACACCAATGGCTAATGTTCTAAGATCAAGGATTGACAAATGGGACCTCATGAAATTGCAAAGTTTCTGTAAGGCTAGGGACACTGTCAAGAAGACAAAATGGCAGCCAACAGACTGGAAAAGAATCTTTACCAGTCCTACATCTGATAGAGAGCTAATAACCAATATATACAAAGAACTCAAGAAATTAGACTCCAGAGAATCAAACAATCCTATTTTTAAAAAATGGGGTACAGAGCTAAACAAAGAATTCTCAGTTGGGGAATACCTGATGGCACCTAAAGAAATGCTCAATATCCCTAGTCATCAGGGAAATACAAATCAAAACAACCCTGAGGTTCTACCTCACACCAGTCAGAATGGCTAAGATCAAAAACTCAGATGACAGCCGATGCTGGCAAGGATGCAGAGAAAGAGGAACACTCCTCCACTGTTGGTGGGGTTGTAAACTGGTACAACCACTCTGCAAATCAGTCTGGCGGTTCCTCAGAAAATTGAACATAGTACTACCTGAGGACCCAACTATACCACTACTGGGCATATACCCTCAAAGATTCTTCAACATATAACAAGAACACATGCTCTACCATATTCATAGCAGCTGTATCTATAATAGCCAGAAGCTGGAAAGAATCCAGATGTCCATCAACAGATGAATGGATACAGAAAGTGTGGTAATTTACACAATGGAGTACTACTCAGCTATTAGAAACAATGAACTCATGAAATTCGTAGGCAAATGGATGGAACTAGAGCCTATCATCCTGAGTGAGATCACCCAGTCACAAAAGAACACACATGGTGTGTGCACTCATTGATTAGTGGATACTTGCCCCAGAAAGCTCTGAATACCCAAGAAACAATTCCCAGATCTTATGAAGCTCAAAAAGAAGAAAGGCCAAAATGAGGATGCCTCAGTTCTTCTTAGAAGGGAGAACAAAACAATCATGGGAGGAAAAACAAGGACAAATAGAGGAACAGGGATTGGAGAAAAGATCATTTAAGGGCTGCTTCACCTTGGAATACACTCCATATGCAGCCACCAAACCCAAGCTGATGCCAAGTACTTATTGGCAGTATCCTGAAAGGGATGCCTCCTCAGAGGCTCTGCCAGACTCATACAGATACAGTGGAGCATGCTTGCAGCTAACCATCGGACTGAACACAGGATCCCAATGAAGGTGCTAAAGAAAGGACTGAAGGAGCTGAAAGGGTTTGCAACCTCATGGGAAGAACAACATTATCAACAAACCGAACCCTCCAAAACTCTCATGGACTCAAACACCAACCTTTGTACACAAATTGAGAGACCTATGGCTTCAGTTGCATATGTAGCTGAAGATAGCAGTGTCTGGAATCAGTGTGAGAAGAAGCTTTTGGTATGGGGGAGGGGGGCATGTTTGTCCACTGTAGGGGAATGCCAAGGCAATGGGGTGGAGAGGGTGATTAGGAGCAAGTGCACCTTTATGAAGTCAAGTGGAGGGGGAGGGGGGATGGGACCGGGGTGGGGGAAGGGAATAGCATTTCAAATGTAAATATAGAGAGTATCTAATTTTTTTAAATGGGGGGAAAAAGGTAGAGAGAAAGGTTCCATCATGATAATGCTGCAGTTGATGGCAATAGCACAGATAAAACAATGGTCCTTAGTTTATAATGGAGTTGTTGTGACACTGGGTATAAGCAGATTCACTGTGCTGCCAACCATTCAAAAATACAGGCTGTTAACAGGGGTATGCAGCTTGATTAAGGATACAAAGCACCATGATACTCAAGTGGGACTTTACTGGACTGCATTTTTTATTGCTATATTATGGCATGCTCCTTGTACTTACAAACTATGTTTCTGGTGAAACAATTTGCTATGTGAGCTCAGCATCACACACATCTATCTCTTGTTTAATCTCTTGACTGCATTAATTTTCCTAGTGCTAAGCATGCGCTCTCTCTCTCTCTCTCTCTCTCTCTCTCTCTCTCTTTCTCTCTCTCTCTCTCTCTTTCTCTTTTTCCATCTCTCTCTCTTTCCCTTTCTCTCCCTCTTTCCCTCTCCCGACCTTCCCCCCCCCCTTTGTGTGTTCAAGCACATGAGTGTGTGTATATGCTAGAAGGTACATTTGTGTGGCTGCATTTACACTGAGTGTCATACACATGTAGGCAAGTATTGATTGGTAATTCGCATCCCAGGGTATCATACTGGCTGTTGTGAAACTTCAGTGGTGAGCCTTTGTGTTCAAGAATGAAAACAAGGACATCGCCCATTTTTGGGGATTCAAAAGCCAATGTCCCAGCACATCCTGTCTGGTAGGTCCTAAAGAAAAGGCTTCCGGGTGTTGCCTTAGTTGTTGCTGGAGTAATAAGTAAAGCCCGAGAAAGCAGTGGGGCATGTGAACGCACCTGTGCTAACTGGCATGACTGGCAGTGCCAGCTGTGGTGGGTGGTGGTTAGAACTCAATGTAGATGAGGATCAGAGCCTCAGTGTCCATCCTCACTGGATGCTTTTCTCTTACAAGTGAAAAGTCTGTGTTTATTTTCTCCTAATCCAAACCATGTTGTCTACTTAGCATCCTTTTCTACTTAACATGTTTTTTAAAGGTGATGTGAGACTATAAAAAATACATATACACACAATTAGACTTAATTTTTTAAAAACGGTAGGAAAAATCAAGTTAAACAAAACATGACCGTAATTAAACAATAATTTAATGATGAATTAATAACAGAGCCCAGAAGCAGCCTTGGCAGCATCATTTTTCAGGAAAGAGCTACAGTGCATAGGTATATTAAGATGACTTCCACCTGGAAAAAATTTTATAAAAAGACTGATAAAAATGAAAACTTAGAGTGGCTCTTGGGGAAGTACATTTTCAAATAGTCATAGGTAGTTGTTAATTCAGTTGACTGTATATTTGTTTTCCAGTGCAAGTCACTATGTGTCAGCCATCACACTTAATATATTAAACAAGCCATGTGCAGCACGTTACAGTGGGGCTTTAACTTTTCATTAGCACTTGCTACTAAGCAACACGACCACCAGGATGTATTATAAAAGCACTGTCTTTGTCCCCTACAGAAATCATAGTAAAGGCACATCCTTCCTCAGCAGGCTCCTGGCATCTCCAATTTTAACTTGGCTCTGTGTTTTATTCATGTTGTGTGATAATAAAGATTGCATGTTCTATAAAGCTCTAAAAAGCTATGGTTGCTGGATACAAGACAGGCAGCCATCAGGAGAGCTCACTGTGGGTGGGAGGGGTGTGCCTTGGGCATCCCCTTTTCTCTGTAACACCTGGTTTCACCTTTGGGCCATAGAAAGGAAGTTCAAAGTCTTCTCTAAACACAACATAAATTAGTATCTCATGTCTGACTGGTTTTCTCATTATAGCCAAGATGGTGAACTTGTGACTTATGGAGACTCCAGAGATCTTGAAAGAGCTCTGATAGAAGTGTGGCCTCTACCGCTAGCTCTCTGTAGTAGACAAGAATGCTCTTTACTCCAGCCTCACAACATGGTTGTTCCAGAACACCAGCTTATGGGCTGGATACCTGTCCCTTTATTTGAATCAAGGGCACACCTTAAATGTGTTTGTCAGCCAGTGGTTGAGTATATCACCATTGGTTCCTCAAGAGATAGAGAAACTCTAAGTAAGAGCCTTCTTAGACCTTAGGTCACATGGCCATAGTCATATTGCTGTGCTTTCAGGCCTTTTTACCTTCATAAAGAAATGTTTACTAATAAAACCTTTGAGGATGCTTGCAGCTAATCATTGGACCCCAATGAAGGAGCTAGAGAAAGTACTGAAGGAGCTGAAAAGGGTTTGCAACCCCATGGGAAGAACAACATTATTAACCAACCAAACCTCCAGAGCTCCCAGGGACTAAAACACCAACCAGTGAGTACGCATGGAGAGACCCATGGCCCAGGTGCATATGTAGTAGAGGACAGCATTGTCTGGCATCAGTGAGAGAAGAGACCTTTGGTCCAGTGAAAGCTTGTTTTCCCAGCATAGGGGAATGCCAAGGTGCTAAGGTAGAGAGGGTAGTTGGGAGAAGGAGCACCTTCTTGGAAGCAAGGGAGTCGGGGGAAAGAGGATAACACTGAAATGTAAATACAGAGAATATCCAATAAAAAAATCTTTGTGGTTTAAGTTAGATATAGCTGTTCTATGAATCAGTAGGGGATTGGCTCCAGGATCCCCCCCCCCCCCGTGTCAACATGTTCAGTTATCCTTTATATGAGATAATACAGCATCTGTATAGAAACCACAAAGACACCCTCTAATGTGCTCTGTACTGTATCTAGAGTTTTCAAAACACCCGATGCTGTGTAAATCACTGTTTGCTTAGGGAATAATTCAAGAGAATCGGCCTGTGTTCAGTCATTAATTAATTGGAGCTGCAGAATATGGGAAGTGGCAGTCCTAGCCACTTCTCAAAGACACAGCTAGACACAAATGGCAGTCAGTGTGGTTTGAGAATCAGCTAAGGGACTGGATCATGCCCTGACTGGTGGGTGTCGTGGGCACTATCCTGGGATAAGGAGCATGGAATATTGTCTTTGACATACTATGTAAGCTCAGTTGCTGAAAATGTCACTAGGGATAGCTGTGGAGGACAAGACAGATGAAATGATGCAAGCATTTGGCTAATATGGGGCAGGTTGCTTGGTTTTGCTGAGTTTGATATATATACAGCAGAGAGAAGGAGAAACAGCAGCTAATAAGAAAACACAGGAGCTCATGAGTCTCATCAGCTGACCAGAGCAGAAAGATGCAAATCAAGATACAGTAAATAATTTAAGCAGATCTATAACCAGCAATAAAATTGAATAATAAAACTTCTTCCAGTGTGTGTGTGTGTGTGTGTGTGTGTGTGCCTGAGGGTGGGTATGTGCACATTAGCATGTGTGTGCATAATAGAACCATACACATACACCAAAGATTTATACCAGACCTTCAAAGAACACACTGATACTCAGATTACTCTATAGAATAGAGATAGACAGAATGCTTCTAGACTCTTTTTACAAAGAAATATTACCCTCATACCAAAAGCAGATAAACAGCAACAACAACAACAAAGTTGTACACCAGTCTTCCCAGTGAACATAAATGCAAAAATTCTCAGTATCGAAATTTCACCATAAAGACCATCCATCGTGATCAGTTTGGCCTCATTATAAAGGTGCAGGGACTGGTCCAACACATGTAAATAACTGAGATCATGTGACAAATCAAACATCCTTTGCAATGAAGGCCATGGAGAGAATAGGAATTGAGGGACCATACCTCAGCATCACAAAGGTTATATCTGAAAAACCCATAACTGAGGGCTGGCAGAAAGGACGGAAACAGGTAACCTTGGGAGGTAGGAGGTGGGGGCGACCCTCCAGAATGTGCCAGAGACCTGGGAGGTGAAAGACTCTCAGGACTCAAAGGGAGGGATCTTAGATGAAATGCCCTATGGTAGGGAGAGGGAACTTGTAGATCCCACCTCCAGTAGAAAGACAGGGCATCAAGTGAAAGATGGGGTTGCCATCCCACAGTCAAAAACTCTGACCCAGAATTGTTCCTGTACGAAAAAAACTGCAGGGACAAAAATGGAGAAGAGCCTGAGGAAAAGGAGGCCCAGAGACAGGCCCCAATTGGATCCAGCTCAAGGGGAAGCCCTGAGGCCTGACACCATCACTGAGACTATAGAGCTCTCACAAAAAGGACCTACCATGACTACCCTCAGAAAGGCCCACCAAGCAGAGGAAAGAGTCCGATGCATATTTACACCCAACCAATGGACAGAAGCTGCTGTCCCCTGTGGTTGAGTTAGGAAAAAGCTGAAGAAGCTGAGGAAGAGGGTGATCCTATAGGAGGACCAGCAGTCTCAGTTAACCTGGACCCCCGAGATCTCTAAGTGACTGGACCACCAAACAAGAAGCATACACCAGCTGATATGACATCCCCAACACATATACATCAGAGAACTGCTGCATTTGGGCTCAGTCAGAGAAGATGCACCTAACCCTCAAGAGACTGGAGGCCACAGGGAATGGAGAGGTCTGGTGGGGGTGGGGTGTGGGAACATCCTCGTGGAGACTGGAGGTGGGGGAAGGAGGCATAGGATGTGAAACAGTCAGAGGATGGACCAGGGGTGGGGAATAAAATCTGGAGTGTAAAAACCAAAATTAAATAAAAACTTAAAAAAAAAATCAGGAACACTTTATGCAGTTCTTTTCTTCTTATGAAGTCTCAGAGCAATGGGACAAAAGGGAATAAAAGTATACCTACTAGCAGATAACATTATTCTATATAGAAAAGATCCTAAAAACCACCAAAAATATCTTAGAACTAATAAACACTTTCAGAGAAGTGGCAGAATATAGAATTAACTCACCAGATCAGTAGCCTTCTCTCTTAGTTTGGTTTATGTCACTGTGACAAAACACTGCAACCAATGGCAACTCGGGAAGGAAAGAGTTTATTTCATCCTGCGACTCTCAGGTCATAATCGATCACTAAAAGAAGAGCGAGAACTCAACACAGGAACTGAAGCAGAGGCCATGGGGAGGGGAGTGGGGGTTACAGGTTTGTTCCTCATGAAGTGCTCAACCTACTTTTTTTTTTCATCCAGGACCATGGGCCTAGGGGGTGACACCACTCACTGTGGGATAGGTACTTTTATATCAATTATTACTCAAGAACATGCCTCACAGACTTGCTTGCAGGCAATCATCTGATTAAGTCGCTTTTTTACATTAGAGTCTCTTTTTCAAAAATAACTGTAGCTTGTGTCAAGACGACAAAAACAACAACAACAAATCCCCAAACAATAACAACAAATAATACAACCAGAACACTGTACCCCATGCCAATCTGACACACTAACAGCACCATTAAGCCATAAATAACCTGTATTATTGTTTATTCCCAAGATCTCACATTAATATCACAATATAAAACATACGTAGCTTCAAAAGTCCCTTAGTCTTAATTTTTTTCAAATACTTTAAAAAAGAGTGAAATTGGGTCCTTATCTCTCATCTTGCCAAAAAAACAAAACAAAATACCCCTCAATTCTGAATGTGTCAAGGACTTCAACGTAAGACCCATTCTCTTGAAAGTGCTAGTGGACAAGCTTTTGAGCATACTTTAACACAGAGCCACAGGCAAGGACTTTCTAAATAGGTCTCCAGTGGTGTAGGAAATAAGACCAGTAAATGACAAAGACCTCGAGAGACTAAAATCCCATCAGCCTGGTGAAGAGACAGTCGGCGCGGAGAGGGAGAGCATCTTTCCTACTTACTCATCTGACAGTCTATGGAGCTGGGTAACCCAGGCACCACAGCCTAACTCACACTGTTGCTTTCCATAAGTAAGTCATAACTTTAAAGTTGTATGTGTATCTGTTAAATTTGGGATGTGTGTAGAGATCTGGAAGGGAAAAAGGGGTTGTGCCGGGCATGTGTGTGAGCATGAGCCAGACTCCTTAAGGTATGTGGAGATGGGAGAACACATGAGCTATGGAAAAAAAATATTGTAAATGGTGATGCTTAAATTGGGATGACCTGAGGTACAGGGTGAGGGTTAACCAAGACTTAAGAATGTATGAAGATATCACATGAAAACCCAAAATAATTTTTAAAACAAAAACAAAAACCTTTAAACAGTGGTCCCATGTATAGGGCTGGTGGAGGGAGGGGCATCAATATGGATTCCAGAAGAGATGAGTTACTAAATTGAGATCTCAGTGTCTGCGGAATTTGTTCCTAGAAACTGGTGACCAGTAAGGTCACTCTCTGCAAGCTGGGGTTGGCTTAAAGAGACCAAGCAGACACAATTACAGTAAGGCACAGCAAAGAGAGGCTCGAGGGCAATAGGCCCATGTGGGACTTTGGGCCAGAAGCCCCACACAGAGATCTCTGGTCAGAGATGAGAGTGGCTTCTGACATGAGTTAGGTGAAGAGGGGAAGCCCTGGACAGGGAAGGGGGAACCAATTCTATCACTTCTCCTACTGGGTCTCTTCTGTCCCCGTTTCCTCCGCTGCCACAAAGTGCCGGTTCGGGCTGAACCAAGCCATCAGGAGGCACCAGCACTGGGTTTAAGAAGCTTCAGGAGAGGAAATCTCTTCCCAGATGACAGTGTTAACAGCTCTTATGACAGAAGCTCTCAGACAGTGGAATGATTCTTGCATACCTTTACTTTTGGAAAATCCCCCTATATACAGTTTTTGGGATGGTTCAAAGTCTGACAACAGGTGCTTTTTATTGGCTTGGCCTTAGGGCTTGGGAAGACCTTGTTTACATATTTGGGGTGTGGCCTTGCTTCTGCCTGGAGCTTATGTGAACTGTGGCCTTGTCTTCACCTGTGGAGGAGGGACTTGGGGTATGGTTGATGCCACTTTACAGGGGGCAGTGTGGTGCTTATGGCAGAATGAAGGGACCTGATTTCTCAGGAGACTAGGAAGCTTCTATAGTCCCTTCGGGTCCTCTGGGGCTTCAGTTGTCTCCATTGAGAACCAGGGTACTCTTCACTGCCTGCCAATTGCCCCATAGGCCCACAGAGAACATCAGAAGTGGCCAATAACAGATTAGGATCAGGAAACAGAGACAAGCCACCAACAAAGGTTCTGATGAGCATTTAGAACAGGAGCTTCAAAAGGGAAGAACAAAGGAGCAGAGAACAGGCAATCTCTGCAGTAAGCCATCACCTCAGGTTCAGTTCAGCTCCCCATCTAGCCCATTCTGGATTTGATAGACCCTAGTAGGGTTTGCTTCTGAAGGAAGGCCTCCGTATCGTCATGGGCAGTATGTAATGATTTTCTTAGTCTTTCCTTAAAGGGTCCCTGACTACTTGGCCTCATGACTATCATCAGGGAGAAGACGTGAAGGATGTTTCAGACCATTGAACATGGGGAACTGAGCTGACTGAGCAACCACAGACCCACAGCCTCATTTTGGCTATTGTATAGTGAGGGTCAATGGGGTGAAGTCACACAGGAGGCTGGCTCCTGTCTGGCTTCCACTGAGTCTCTGGGTCTGTGGACCCACAGAGCTAGTCTTTCTCTAGATGCTCATTTGACTGTTGGATATAAGGCATCAAGTGTTAGCCAGCCACACCCTGGTGTTGTTTGTGGGAGCTATGGTTAGAACAGGCAAATGGAAACCATGAATACTCCTTTCATGCTGTCTCTAGACGCTCCACAAAGATATGGAATTAGAAGCGATTTTTAATCTCATTAGGTAGCAGGAAGGATCTGTCTAGGACAAGGATCACCTGCAGGGCCTGGAAGGTACAAGCTGCTCAGGAGAATCAGGACACAGATTCTGGTTAGATGGCTCATAGCCATGAGGTGCATGGTAGTTGTATACCCAGAGAAGCATACCAGTGTGCTGTTGGGCCCCTTAAGACTGACTTCATGGCTATGGGGTACCAAATTTCCATTTGTTTAATGTAGCATATCATGGGGCAGCAGAGCAGGTAGCTAGGGTCTGAATGAGAATCTGAGGTATTTTTCCTGTCTATGCAGGCGCTATGGTCAAGGCTGAAGAAGGAGCCATGGTCAAAGCTGAAGAAGGAGCCATGGTCAAAGCTGAAGAATCCAAGTTGCTGCCCTGGAGATTCTAAATCCCCCCATCCTAGTCAGTGCTCTCCCACTGAGACAGCAGCTCCCAAAGACCTGCAACTGGGAACTGGTTTGCATTCTTGAGTTTTTCAAGCTACACTAACTTGAACAACACTGAAAAGTGTTTAGTGTCAAAAGGAAATGAGAAAGGTCAGTCCTCCAAAAACAGTGGGTTTATGAAGAAGAGCACAGAGGTTCCTGCCACTCCCTGGCCTCCCAGTGGGTGGTGTGACTTTCCAGTGATGCAGAGGAGCCAAGATTTTAAAGGCACAGGTTCCAGGAGTTGTTAGGAAACACCCACCCTTGGCTACAAGGACCCACTTCACAGGGTGAAATGTGTCAGACTGACACTTGTTAAGCAGATGTCTTAACAGGTGTGTATCACTGCAGTGATCCTTTGGTGTGGATGTGATTCTAGCAAGTTCTGATGATGGTTCTTGAAATCTGGTACCCATACATGCTATGACCTTTATGCCTTAGAGATTGGCCTAAGGCAATGGGGATCTGTAAATGACCCACACAATACAGAAAAGGTTGGGAACCAGTGAGCTTTGCACTCTGATGGGAACACACAAGACAGACCTCAGCACATTCATTTTATATATCAGAAACAGGGCAGGTTTTCCTAACCTCCATATAGGAGCAGTGTCAGGCTGTTAACTTCCTGAATGAGGAAGCTGAGACACTCTAGCAACATCCCTCATGGACTAGGGGAAGGCCTTGCCATCTCATCAAGCCTGAGGCAGTGGGGTCTTCGACAGGGCCATGCTCACAACAACAACCCACATTCACTGAGGACTTCTTCCACTCCCTAAACATGCGTAAGATCTTCATGCCTTCCTGTTTATTTCATTTTATTAGCTTGATACCATTGTGTTTTTGTGGCTGTATTCATGGAGACATCTGCTCCTGTCCAAGACCACCCCTTTCCAGAAGGCTGCAGTGGCTGTAGTTTATCTGTAGTTCTCTGTAGGAACCTAGTGTCTATCTGTTTGGATCCTTCCCCCATGGCCTGCTGCCACAGTGGCTGGCTGGATTCAGGGTTTGAATGGAAAGATAGTTACGTGTATAAGGAGCTCATAGCCCAAGGCTCCTCTGCCAAGTCCTCACATCTCAGAATAAAGAGGAGCCTGAATCTTATTATATTTTCACACAGAAGCAAAACCTTATTGGATCATGTATCAAGTAACAATAACCACTTGATGAGAGTCTATAATTGTTTTATTTATTTTATAATCCTTTCAAATAACCAGAGGCTCATAATAATATCCCTATTAAAGATGTGGAGGAACTGTGAAAAGTTAAGCCAAATCCTTCAGATCATAGAAGCAAGCAGGCAGCAGAGCTTGAATTCATTAATCTGCAGCATTTTACACTGTCACCATTTTACTGAAGGTATGTTAAAAAATCAGAGGAATCGGGCTGGACTTACAAGGACTGGTCAGGCTAGGTCAACAAACAGTGTGCTGTTCTTAGGACCCACCCAAATGCCTGGTAAGTGTGACAGGCATCCTGTAATCCAGGGCAGATAAAAAGATCAGTAGAGTAATCTGGCTAGCTATCCAATGTTTGGCGAGGCCTGGGTTTAGTTGAGAGACCTCCCTGTCTCAGAGAGTAAGGTAAAAGCTATCCTAGTAGGTCCTGACATTAACCTCAGGCCTTCTTCACATTAACATACAAATACATGCATACCCCCACATACATGAGTGGGTTCACACATGTGAACATATACACACTACAAACATACACTTGCAAAATGTACCAGAGGAGTCTTTATTCCAAGACTCTCAGTACTGAATTGTCTCTTCCCCTGAGACCTCTGACAGGGCACAGGCAGGCCCTCCTCCCAATGCTTCTTCACTGTGTCCTGATTTTTTTAATAAACAAATGATGTTAAGAGTAGCACAGCTTCTACTCCAAGATGGTGTAGTCTCAGGTAAAGCACCGATGGAGGTTTTATTCCAGTTTTATTTTCTTATTTCTAAAGTGAATACAACTTTGTCCAGGTAGTCTTGAAGATTTTACTTTTTTATTGTAAAATCTTTAATGCTGCGTAACACACGTGTTACAAGCATGTGCTCCTATGTTCCTGATGTGCAGCTCTCAGGTTTTTATGTCAGTTAGGAACTACCCTAGTTGTGAGCTTGAGCAGAGAATTGTCTTCCTGGCAATGTGCATGGGTTAGAATCTCACTGGCACAAACAGATCTGCAGTGAAGCCTGGGCAGTGGTGCTCACCTGGAGGACCACAGCAGGCTAGCAGCATCGGTGTGGTCCTCCCTAGACAGTGCTACAAATGGTCTCATGACTTCGTATGGCAGTGTGATTCACACGATCCCTAGATTTGCAGGGAATATGGACTTCTTAAATCAATCTCATACTTTCCATGGTAAGCCAAGGAACATATTTGTTCTTCCCTTTTTAAATGGTTTAGAGCAGAATTCTTGGGGAAAGCCAGGAAATACATCACATGCATTAGCCTGATGTATAAAATGGTTGTGTACTGAAACATGATGGGGCCCAGCTCTGCATGCACAGGTGGGAGCACTTAGTGGGACCCATACCATCTGACACACACACACACACACACACACACACCACAACACACCACATGCACATCAGACACCACACACACCACACACAACAAAACACACCACACATATCACACACACAACACAATACACACAACACACACACAAAACACAACACACACACACTGCACACACAACACACACATCACACACACAACACAACACACACAACACACACACAAAACACAACTTCCTGGGAAGGATGATTAGAAATCCCAAGCACAGAATTCTTGGGGTTTCATCTACAAAATAAAGCCAGGCAATTTCTTACCAGGGCAGATTTCTTTCTTAAAGTTGCCTGTCACTAAGGGTCATGATCATGCTTGAGGTGTTGGTGCGTGCTGTTATATGACACCTAAAAGAAGTTCTGTGGCCATCTAAGTCTGCTCTTCTGCGTCAGCTTTTAAGGGCTGCTCACCTTTCCCTCCTAATCTGACAGCAGGGTTTTTAGACCTTTGTCTTCACAGAGCCACCACAGAAGGATGAAATGCATATTTTAAGTATCAGAGAATTAAAAAAAATGTAAAACTGTTTTGCACTTGATGTTCACAGTATTCAGTTAACGCACACACACACATACACACACACACACACACACACACACACACACATGTTTCTTTGAAAACAAATAGATATGCACTCTTCTATAGTTGGAATTCTTTCCAGGACTTTGTTGATTCTGTGATATGTTTTTTTGCTCTACTCTGTTTGACTAATGATTTTTTTTTTTTTAGAGAAAAGTATATAATTACGGTTCTATTTTTCTCAAAACTCTAATTAAGAATATTGTTATTAGCAGTATTTTCTATTTATTGAACATTATTTATATGGAAATAATTTTATAGGCACCTTCCACTACTATTTGATTTAATTCTTACCACAACATATATGCATTATATGTAATATATATATATATATATATATATATATATATATATATATATATATATATATTTATATTTATATGTACACATCCTTTGCTTATCTCTATTTTCCAAGTGAGAATTATGTCCCAGAGAGACTACATGAACTGCCCAAGGTCACACAGTTAGTGGTGAAGACTCCTGGCTCTGGATTATGAAAGCATATGGTTCTCCTCACTATTGGCACAGAATTTCCCAAAGAAATTTAAAGCAAATTTCTCGAAACAGTTACTCAAAGGCCACCTGTCCAGTGTCCTTGTTTCTGGGGAATCTACCACATCACTGGTTGACTTGTCCTGCTCTGAGTCTAACCTAACACTATCATGTCTGCTACCACTAGCCCTTAAATCCCTGAACTCCATATTCGTGGATTCAACAGCTTTGGGTCATGTGCTACATAGTTAGTTATATGTGCACAATGACTGTATCTGAACTTACCAAGGACATTTATCCTTAGCATTAATTCTTAAACAGAACAGTATAACTACATGCCTTACACTGTACCAGCAATTCAAAACATGAGGTGGTGTTTGCAAAAAGATGAACATGGTTTACATATAATGTGCCACTTTGTATGTTATCCTGGGTAATTTTGGAGGAAATCTATAGATACCAAGGAAAGAATGTTAGCTCGTCTCTGTAAGATGCACAGTGCTTGGCTTGGCATTCTGTGGAATTCTACAAATTCACAGACTCTACTCATGCCCAGAACTTAAAGAATGAATATATATATATATATATATATATATATATATATATATATATATATATATATATATAAAACCATACACACACATATGTACTACATACATGTACACACACAGACACACACACACACATGTACGTACACACGTACACACATGAGCAAGAAGAACAAGAGGAAGCAGGCAAGAGCAAGTTTCCATCTTTCATGTTCTTTATATAGGCTTCCAGCAGAAGGTGTGGCTCACTAAACCCAAGCACTCTTGTTGATTCTAAGAAGTGCTTACTGTCAGGAATCTGATATGGATGCCTCTTCAGAGGCTCTGCCAGAGCCATAGTGATACAGAGGAAGATGCTTGCAGCTAACTATCAGACTGAACACAGGGACCCCAATGGAGGAGTGAGAGAAAGGACTGAAGGAGCTGAAAGGGTCTACAGCCCTATTGGAAGAACAAAATTATCAATTAACCAAACCCACCACAGCTCCCAGGGACTAAAACACTAACCAATGAGCACACATGGAGAGATCATGGCTCCAGGTGCATATGCAGCAGAGGATGGCATTTTCTGGCATCATTGGGAAGAAAGGCCTTTGGTCCAGTGAAGGCTCATTTTCCCAGTGTAGGGGAATGTTAATGTGCTGAGGTGGGGGAGGGAGGTTGGCAGAGGGAGCACCTTCATGGAGGCAATGGGTGGGAGGAGGGATGGGATTGGGGGAAAGGGGATAACATCTAAAATGTACATACAGAGAATATCCAATAAAAAACATGAAAAAAGGTGTGGCTCAGATTAAAGTTGGATCTTCCCATCTCAAAAAATTCTGATTAGAAGTGGGTCTTCCCACTTCACATAATTTAATTAAAAAAAAAAAAAAAAAAAAAAAAAAAAACCTCAGCAGGGTACTCCCAGCTGCTTGGGTTTTAGTTAATTCCAGATGTAGTCAACTTGACAACCAACTATAGCCTAAGAGTTGGATTACCTCACAGTATTCACCACAGTCCCTGCCATCAGTACCATTCTTTCAGATGAAGAAGAGGTGCAGTGTAAGGAAGCAATGTGTTCCAGTCCTATCTGCTAAAGCTACAGAACCTGGGGTTCCAGTCCAGGCCATTGGTTCCAGTAGCTTCCTATTATCGCCTTCAGTTTTGATGCCCAAAGCAATGGTCTAACACTGAAGGAAAACAGGCACCTCTCCCATCCAGTGTTAATTAACCCCTAATAGCAACAGAGAGAACAGATCAGATCACTGAACACGTTCGAGAGCTGGGGTCTACTGGAGTCACTCATGTTTGCTTCAGACACTGATGCCCCAACCGTTGTTAGTCTCCTGTCTCTGCGCCCGTGGAAGGGTGCTCTCTTGCTACTCCATGGCTTGTGTATGTGCTTCCTCCAACTCTGAGGAACTCCTCACAGCCTATGTTCCTCCTTTTAGATGTCAACTCATCAGAGCTTAGCCATGACTCAAGACCATTTTCTCCAGAAAGTCTTGGTGATCCCTTGCACTGTTTAGTTTTCATACAGATGTGAATAATAAAATCACTGTGACCAAGATCAATGAATTACTCTTCTCTTCTGTCCCCTCAGAACATGATGCTTATATTCCTACTGCAATGGCCATCTTAATCCTTAGAATGGCCTGTGAACTGTCTTAGCAAACCTACAAGATTTAAGGTTTTCAGGATATCATGTCCAAGCTTCCCTTTAGCACTGGGCCCACACTCCATATGCACAAAATGACACTCTATCTGTATATGCACAATGACACTCTATAGAGCAGTGTATGAGGAAACAGCCTGAGAGATGTGCCACATCCCAAGAGAGTCTTACTTTGTAAATCATCTTGCAGAAGAGAGAATTCTGAAGGTTTACATTCCACATGGAGGCTTCCAGGGTCTTTATTCAGAGGAGTGTTTCAAATTTGGCTGGGGTAACACTGGCTGCCCCATTAGCCTTTGATATGAAGAGTGATTAAGGGTGGGTTTTATAGCAGAGCCATAAACAGAGTGTAAACAGGCCAGAGGAAAACAAATGTGACAACAACAGGTCTGTTTACTTCCTTTATTTATGTTCCATCTTCTGCCTTCAAATTAATTTCTGGATCAGAGGCTTTAGAGGCAGTTGCTGTGCCGGTCTGTAATTAAGCCTTTGGGTGGAGCCAGGGTCTGCTCTCCCTAATGTTGAGCTGAGCAGTGAAAAACTTTTAATCAAATAAGCAATCAAGAAGATTCCCCATGAGTCTAA
This sequence comes from Micromys minutus, assembly GCF_963924665.1. NCBI lineage: Eukaryota > Metazoa > Chordata > Mammalia > Rodentia > Muridae > Micromys > Micromys minutus. Next base: position 80,901,554 of record NC_137975.1, on the reverse strand, counting down.
GTGCAGCAAGAGTCACCGATGCTCTGGCTTTCAATGTGTCTCATCTCCTTGCTTTAGATGGCCCAGTTACAGATCTTCACTGGGGGGTGGGAGGGCTGGCTCACTGCCACTGCGTGGCTTCATCAAACCTTCAATGAGCCCTTGGTTGTTCCCGATGGGACCCAAAACATGGCCAGATTTCTGCTTACTTATCTCTCAAGATGGTTTTAGGAGCTAAAAGCTCTAAGCTGACTTCCACCTTGGTTTGGCCCCCTGTGACCTGTGGGGTGTGTGTGTGTGTGTGTGTGTGTGTGTGTGTGTGTGTGTGTGTGTGTGTATGTGTGCAGGGCTTCTGGACACTCTCCAGATGAGGCTGTTAAGGAGTTACGTCTGAGTGAAAAGTGCTTACCATATCTTTAAAATACACCCAGAACAATTTCTACCATGTGATAAAGCCAGGCAAATGAATAGATCCTTGATCCCTAGAGATGTTTATTATTACGAACCAGCTTCTGTAGTTTCTCCCTTTACTAAAAGGTAGACTGAGATTCTAAACAGGCAGGCCCTAATCTCAGAGGGCACAGCATTAGGAAGGAAGATTATGAGTCTCTTCGACCACAGTCCCCATGCCTGAGTCAGCACCACCCGTGGAAAATGCAAACAAGGAGTGAAGAACATTCCTTATAGAACACCCAGGCTCATGAAAAGGATGTCTTGTAGAGGCAGGAAAATAATCCCAAGTGAATGTAAACTTCTGAGTGAAATGTTTGTACAAGATGAGCTGTGAGTCTGTTATAGCTTCACTTGGCCTAATGGTTAACTACATCAAACGGGGAAAAATATCATAAATACAGTGTGATTTCATAAGCTTTAAACAGAGTACATTTCTCATGTCAACACCATAATGGGTTCTCAGAAGGGACTGGGTGGAGGTGAAGCTGAGTCTGGTGAGAGAGAGCGCGGGAGCAGGAGGAACAGCCAGAGCCCAGGAAAGGTTAAGCTGGCTGGGTAGAGGAAACTTGAAGGTTTCTTGAAACCATCAGTTCATAGAAAGGGCCTGGAGCTGGCAGGTCTACAAATGAAGGGGAGATTAGGTGTTAGATAAGATCAGCAGGGTCTGGAAAAGGAGAGCAGAGGTCAGGAAGGGATTGAGAGGGGCCACCCACTGCCAGGAAGAGCAATCACTGGGGTGTGGAGTACAGCTGCCTGCAGAGAGGGCTGGAGGACAAGCACCTGAGTTTCTGAGGTATGACTGTCACGGAGGTCCAGGCAAATGGCCTCCTTTTAAGATGAGCACCAGGAAAAGGCCACCTGATCCACTGTGGGTGGCCCCCTCAGCCTCTTCACAGGGTTAAGAGTGTAGATATGGCTTGCTCTGTCTCAGCTTGTCCTCAAGGAAGTTCCTGGCCTCCCTTCCTCACAGTGGCACTACATCTTGAAGATGCCAAAGCAATGACTAAGGCAGATATTGTTTCTGGTGACAATCTGCCTGTGGCTCCAGGCAGCACCTTTGGTGTAAGTGAACCTGTGTGAATGGCAGGTACACTCCACACATGCCAGGAATGTCCCTCACCCACACCATTACTTAAGTGCCATCACTACTAATACACTTTGAACTCTTACAATAATCACTGATCTCACAGAATCCTCTCACTGAGTATGTAAACAGTCCTTTTCTACTGTGATAGACACAACCAAATATTGATGACTCTGTGGAGCAAAAGTGACTCACAATCCACAGAACTTGACTCTGTAGAGTCACTTCAAGAACGCTCGGTGTTCAAATTGGTGACTTTGGCAGAAAGCTGGAGCCTGCCTAATAAGTGGGTCTCATGGGCCATGAGGATGAAGCAAGGAGGTCTCCAGCAAGGCCAGTCCCTTCACTCTGAGAAGTTACTGGCATAGAAGGGCTACCCTGAAGTAGAAGCTTGTTATGTGCACAAAAAAGCAATGGCTCTAGGGCAAATCTGAGAAATATATTGAGCTATATTGTCTTTGGGTCACCAAAGTGGATTCTGTTCCTATGTGTGCCACTCAACCAAAACCACTTAAAGCAGCCTTTTAAGTGCGTGTGCATATATTTGAAGGTGGAATGGAATATCCTTGGTTTTCCCTGGGAAGCACATGCTCTTTTTGGTCTGCATGTTTATGCAGTCATCATAAAGATACAGGTTAACAGCTCATTTGCACAGAGTGCCAGAAAGTAGGGTTATTTACAGGGCAGTGATCACATCAAAGAGGCACTTGCATGCTGGACATGCTCCCTACAGGGACAAGCTTTCCAAACTGCTCATGCTTCAGGGCCAATAGCGTGGAGCATAGAGGCCAGGACCCTCACAGGCAACATTAATTGATAGGGTTGATGTCACCCCGTGTGATAAAAGAGTAACAACTAATGACCAGCTGAGGAAAGAAAGCAACTCAAACTGTGGAGCTCCCATGTGCGGAGCTTCAGGAATCTTGTGACATGTCTCTGCCTCTGCTGGGGGACAGGGTCTTTCACCTCCCACATCTGGAGGCAAGAGGCACCCGCAGTGTGTACTGTACATGGATGAGGACTCCCTCAAGCCCGAGGTGATGTGTGGTACATAGTGTAGGCAAGGAGTTGTTTCAGGAATTCAGTGGCCCAGAGAGTTCCAGGGGACAGACCAGCCCTGAGGGGGGGGGACAGTTAGAACCAAGTGTTAATAAGGAGGGAGTACGTTTAGTACTTAAGAACAGAGCACAGCAGTCCACAGCAGAGTAGTGTGTAGCTTCCTTGATGGTAGAGCACTCACCAAGGAGGAAAGGTGAATGAGAAAAATGAGCAGGGAGGGAAGGACCTAAAGGAAAAAAAAAAATTTAATCCCACCCACAGACTCACAGGTTAACACTTGGCCCCCAGGTGGTGGCGGTGTTTTGGGCATGGTGGAAGCTGTAAGGGGCGGGGCCTCGGGTTGAGGAAGAGGGTCAGCATGGCTGTGCATTCTCAAACACAGCAGTCCAGAGGCAATGGCAAGGATGTTTGTTCATTGGGCGGGTAGAAAAATGACGGGGTAAAGAATGGATGAGAGGGAAGAGGGAAACCCAAGGAAGAGGGAAGCAGGGAGAGAAGGGGGAGAGAGGGGAAAGAAATGAAGGAGAAAAGCAAAGCGAGGCATGAGTTTTGTGACAGGCAAAAAATAAGTCAAAACAACAAAACCAACAAACAGAAGAACAACAAAACCTGGAAGAGGCTTGGAGTCAAATTGCAACAACAAGCTGCAAGTCTTGTGAGAGGGACTCCACTTTAGCCCGAGCCCGGGCAGAGCCTGTTACCTGTGTGGTCCTAGGCAGGCTGGCGACAGATGGACCTGAGGGGAAGATGCTTCTCACAGTTGACCTGCCTTGAGTTTGCAGCAAAAGATCCCATCGAGGGCAAAGGTGTGGCAGGTGGTTCCCTGGCAGCACTGGAGGATCCCTTGTCACAGATATCAAAGGTAATGGCAGGGTGGCTGCAGAGGTCACTGATGCCAGGAGGTGCTTCTGTTGGTAGTATGGTCAGCCGGCTCCTTACAGACCTCATTAGCTGACAGCGAGTCTGTGGAAGGTTTCCCTTAACAACATGATAAAACCATAAATAAAACAAGCATCTTTGGATCATTGAGAAGAGTTAATTCTAAAGAAGTGTGTTTAGAATGCTAAGGAAGAAAAGTCCATGGTCTGTATCGGCTCAAAATGAGCGCTAAAGGCTGAATGCAATGCTGTGTATCAAAAGAGCACTTTTTTTTCTGTTCCTTCTTTTTTTTTTTTTTTTTTTTTTTTTTTTTTTTTTGGTCCTATTTTCACACAAAGTACATTTCTGATAGTTGCAAATTTAGAAAGAAATTCCTCCCTTTTAACTTCTTTCAGGAAGTTATTTTTAAACAAAGGCTATATCTTCAAAATGTACAGAAAACATGCAAGAATGCTGCGGGTTAGCAATACACACTCTTCAACCTTAGCCTTGCACATCAGCACCTCACTGGGTTGTCTGTCCCTCGGTTTCAGCCTCTGTCCATCTCTGACTCGATTCTTCTTTCATTAAAATTACTTGTTATAGATTGTAGGGATTATGAGCCTTCATCCATAATTATTTACTGCATGTCCCTTAATAATCAGAAAGGCTGGTACATAATTACAATGGTATCGTGAAATTAGGAAAGTGACATCAACAAAAATACCATTAGCTAGTCTAAAGTTGACTCTCAGCATCTGTGATCTCAGCATCCACTAATTCAACTTGCCTCACTTTAAAAAAAAGTTTTTAAAAAGTGATGCCTATACTGAACACATACAGATCAATTAAAATTCAATGTGACTATTCACATAGCAACTATACGGTATTAGGTACCATCCTCTAGAGGGGATGTAAATCATTCAGAAGACTATTTTTGGGGTATATGCAAATATGTAACTGGCTTGGGGGTCCCCAGACCTAAGTAGAGAGTGGAGGGACAGGATGCTCTGGGAAGGTAGTGTAGCTAATATTTGGATTTTGCTCTCCCTGTTGTTCTAAAAGTTTCCTTGTCCAAAAATCTCAATTTAGGTTCCATATTCCATCTAAATTGTACGTCCCTTCAGATGCCCTTTATTTAGAGTAGCCTGAGTCCCCTGTTGTTTTTAGTGTGGTGGGGGGAGGGGTTTCTAAAGTGCCCCAGGCCGTTGTTCTAATGTTCTGCTACAAAGAAGCACTTCATGTGATACACTGCTTCCCTTTCCTCTGACCCATCCTTTGCTTGATGTCACCTGATGATGATATTGATGGTGATGATGATGGTGGTGGTGATGATGATGACAACTCGGGTGTATTCACTGAGTTATAACCCACTACTGTCATTGCCCTTTTGATGCCCTCTTGTCTCAGGTTCCATCAATGACAATCCCTTAGAATATTCCCGGACCCCTTTGTCATGGAGCATCCTACAGCGCCTCTTCTCTGACCCAGAGCTAGAGTCTCGTTGGCTCCCTTAGTGAGTCTGTCACATTCTTAATGAGAAGGGAATTTGTGCCAGATGATCAGTATTCCTCATCACTCACTTCCCTAAACCCTCGTGACTGTGAGTCCTCCTTCAGGAGACAACCTGTGAGATGAACTTCCGCATATAAGAGAGATACAGAACGTTTGCCTTTTGGTGTTTGGCTTATTTCACTTAGAGCAGTTTCCTTAGTTCCATTCATATTATTGGAATTGACAGGACTTGAACCTTTTTATGGCTGATTAGCATTTTGGGGTGTGTGTGTGTGCATGTCTGTGTGTGTGTGTGTGTGTGTGAGAGAGAGAGAGAGAGAGAGAGAGAGAGAGAGAGAGAGAGAGGGAGAGGGAGAGAGAGAGAGAGAGAGAGAGAGAGAGAGAGAGAGAGAGAGAGAGAGAGAGATCGAAAGAGAGAGATCTAGACTTGAGCATCCACAGATTTGGTGTGCGTGTGGCTGAGGGTAGCAGGGGAGGAGTGGATAGAGGATGATTCTGCATTACAGCGTCATTTCAGGCACTAATTTTTTTTTTTTTGGCCATGTTAATATTTTTTGATGTCTCATGTTAGAACTGTTTCTAAATAGGAAGAAACATTCTTCCTTGCCTTTCATCAGCCTCCTCCAGATGTTAACACCTACAGATACCGCATGAAGCTCAGCACCAGCTATATTGTTACAACAACACCATGAACCAATCAGCCAACTTTATTCAAATTGCTCCTTTTTTTTTTCCTGGCAGTGCCTGTGTGGTCTATAACCCATCCGGGAAACACCTGGCTCTCTCCTACGTCTGCTCAGCCTCCTCTAGCACTGCTCCGCTCTCTTGCAAAGTGATGTGTGGCATGTCCCTCGGCTTCAGTTTGCCTGATGCTTTGTGACTGATGTCAGGAGACACCATGGGCTTAAGAAATCTATTTCCAGACAGTGCCCACTGTCAGATTCTCCAAAAGGGAGCCTGGTTCTCCTAAGATACGGCTTAGGACTCAAACTGAGGTAAGGCTTAGACACAAGGCACACGAGTGAACTGCAAAATGTGCAACCACAATCCTTCCCTTCATTCCTCTCTCTCCACATGTATATATGATCTGAACTTTCCCCCTGTCATTTATAGTCTGTCTGTCTTCCTTCTAATCTCTGTTCTGCTAAGGTTAAGATGACTGTGTGAAGGAATAAATGCAGCGCCTTTTCACAAACCAGACAGGCTGCCCAGGTAGGACACTGAGAAACTCTCTGTGTACCTCTAATTCTGGCATAGACCACATGCATTACAGCCTCCCTGTGGGGAGTGCTCAGTGTGGGATAGCCTGGGATGTATACTCTCATACTCTTCTACTTTGCCAGAGTGAAACCTTTTACCACCCATCCCAAGCAGTCTCCCCATTAGACCTGATAGAGCACCAAATGCCAGTGGTGGGTCCAGACAATTCCAGAGGCTTTAATATGTACCTTCTAATGAACATAGGTATGAAAGGCCAATGAAGACATCATCTAGAATGTCTCATGGGGTTTGTCTAGATGCGTTTGTGAAAAATCCAGATTGTGTGCATAGAGTTCTTTTGAATAGGCAAATCCTTCAGATTAAAAGACTTCTACACAGCAAAACGACAATCAGAGTACAGTGACAACCCATGGCATGAGAGAAATGTTCACAAGCTATGCGAACATCCTAAGAAGGATTAATAGCTAGGACTTAGATGAAAACCAGGAGCTTAATACTAAATGACCTGATTAAGATAATCAACAGGTCTGGATGGACATTTTATAAAACAAGAGATACAAATGGTCAAATAGATACATGAAAAAATTCCCAGAGTCACAAACCATCAGAGAAATGCCAAAGGGAACCTCATAGCAAGAATGGTTGTTGTCAAGACTCAGAAAGGAACAAACAATGGCCGGTGGGACTTAGAGAAAGAGGTTTTTTATCATTGTTGGCAGGAATGCAAATCAGTGCTGTCATAAAACAAAGAGGTATGTCTGAAATCTATAAAGAGAACTTCCATGTAATCCTCTAATCCTGGTCCAGAATTTTTATTCAAACAAATTGCTATTCATGTGGAGCAGAAACGCTTCCTATGGAAGCCCATGGCAGCCTTGGTTAGAGCAGTCGTGATGTAGATGGAGATCAAGGAAGCCCTCGGTGCAGGAGTGCATTACTTTAAAGATTTGTTTTTATTTTGTAATTTTGTGTATGGATATAAATGGTGGCTGCAGAGGCTAGATCCCACAGAGCTGGAGCTACAGGGGTCTGTGAACCACCACGTGGGCACTGGGAACTGAACCCAGGTCCTCTGCAGAAACAGCCAAGTGATCTTAACTTCTCTCCAACACCACCAACTGTGTGTGTTTGTATGTGTGTGCGTTTGCATAACCTATGCACATTCTGCCTTCTCTAAATGACTTATAATACCTTGTAATTGCTATGTAAACAGTTGAATTTTTGAGAGTAGTGACAAGAAAAACCCCATACATGGATGTAATTCTCTCCCTAATACTTTTGGCTGAGTTTGGTTGAACTTGTTGCTGAGAAGCCTGCATTTTTCAAAGGTTAGTGCATGGTTAGTCTATTCTTTTAAGAAATGGTTTTACTCTTGAGAATCTAGTGTTTGGTGCAGGTTGGTTTTTGCTAGGAGTAGAGTTACCTGAGAGAGAGGCTGCTTGAAGACAGTAAATAAATATGCCACGAGGCTTCTAATTTCCTAACCAATGCCTTTGCTATGTTTTCGTTTTAGACAAACATTTCTTACAGAACAGCTGAAGGTTGGGAGCAGGGGTGTGGTAGTGGGCAGGGGTGTCTGTGGATTGGATGATGGGTTGACAGGGTCCCTGCCCAGAGACCGATGCTTTTCCAGATGCTTCACTTTTTCTGTTTTAATTCCCCTGCTCCATCATCTTTGTTCTTCATGCATGTTTCTAACCCGACATGCAGGATGTCAAGACTTTTCTTCAACAGTGTTATCTTACTGCTTTGACCATCTTATACCAAACGTAGGAAAGTCAGAGTTTGTCTCTAAAGCCCTACTTTTCCTGGTTTCCTTCTGTCTAGCTGTCTCATCGCTAACCCTAGGAATATGCAAGTGAGTCACAGCAGCACAAATATAGTCATAGAAATTTTCATAAAACCAAGGCCCGTGGGTAGAGGACATCAGACTGTCACGTTATCTGGCATGCTGGGAGTTCCTTCATCTTGACTTGGAGTATAGGAACAGCTATAACACATGAGGGGACAGGGCAGAGGGTAGAACAACCTGCATTTAGAGAACTTGTTTTCATGGGTCATAGGGGGCAAAATGCTATGAACTTGGAGGTGACAATCATGTGTGGCCTATGGAGCATAGTTTTATATAATGCCAAGACCTGAGCTTACATGAACCTCAACACCAGAAGCCATTCTGGTTTGAAAGTAAGTTGAGGCTAGCAGCCACTATGCAAAGACAGTCTGAGAGGCTTTGCGTGGGTTCAGAGAAGCCCTGGCTTCCTTGGCGGCTCATAGATTACTGAGTCACACAACTCACTCTTTACATTCCTGGCCAAGTCTCCAGTCGCCAGACCACTCACTGCTGTCTGGGATTCACAGTGAAGTTTACACTAATGCATTCTTTGGCATAGTTAGCGTGGTGAACATCAAAGCCATAGCTGGTCTCCTCAACTACCCTAACTCTGAGACACTATGCCAGCATTATTGGCCCACCAGATCAGACTGGAAATCTCTCATGAAGACAAGATCATTCCCTTTTGATGTTTTAAGAGGTTTTTCTGCTGTGCTTATGTGGGTTTCTGTGCATTTCATGAGTACAAGCACCCCCCAGAGACCAGAGGGCATTGGATCCCCTGGAGCTCGAGTTACAGGCTGTTGGGAGGTACCTTGTGTGGGTGCTGGTAACAACCCTGGATCCTCTGAAAGAGCAGTGAGTGCTCTTAACATCAAGACATCTCTCATCCGCCATCCTGGTCTTTTGAAAACAGCAGTGGAGACCTCAGTGGGTTTGGGTGTTGGAGACCTCAGTGGGTTTGGGTGTTGGAGACCTCAGTGGGTTTGGGTGTTGCTCTTCCCTCAGTACAAACTCACTCACTTTCAAAGCTTGAAGTGATCCCTAAACATCAAGAAGAACTTTCTCAAGGTTTCTTCTCTACCCTGAATGTAGGTCTACAGATAACACCAAGCTTGGAAATGAGACTGTGGCTGCCTTGGACAAAAAGCATCTTTGCCTCCAATCTGCTGTCAGTTTGAAAAACAAAAAATTTTTTTTGCATGCCCACATTTCAGACTTTGAAGGGTCATGCAAGAGACATGCTGAAGTGATGGAATTTTCTATTAGCCTTTCAGATCGTAGCTTATCTAGAGATAAGAAACTGTGCTTTCAGAGAACTCCGAGGCTGGGGGATTAGAGTATCTGGCCACTATAGTGCCATAGGACAAAGTGGCATAGGTTAAACTGACAGAGAGATCTCTTTGCATTTTGCTGTTTTCCAGCAGTGCAAGTGTGATAGACGCACCCGAGAAAAAGGAATCTCAGCTGAGGTTCCAACGGACTGACTTGTGGGCACGTTTGTGACGATGCTGCATGTTCGATTGCTAATTGATGTAGGAGACCCACAACGGGCAGCACCATCCCTAGGCAGGGGGCCCAGGCTGTGTATGGTAGCTGAATGTGAGCGTGGGCACAAACCAGTAAGCAAGGAAGAATTCCTCTGTGGCTTCTGCCATGCTTGAGTTTCTCCCCTGACTTCTTCCGAGGACAAGGACTTTCTCTAAGTTGCTTTTGGTCGTGGTATACATATCTCAGCAACAGAAGGCGAACCAGGATGCCAAGATCTAGTGGCAATTCGGGCATAGGTGTTAACCTCATTAGTGCCACAGACAGGAGGAAAAGCTTCACTGACCCAAATCATGACCAGATGAAAGCATGATTTATTTGTGTGCACGGGCAGGGTTTAAGAGATCAGCCCCTGGCCCTGGGCAGATAAAATTTTTATAGCTTAGGAGAAGGGAGTTTCCAAATGGGGGATTTGACAGGCAAATAGGTGGGGGTTGCAGAAGCAGAAAATAATTTGGTCATAACAAACTCTTGAAATGAAGGCATGATTGCCATTTCCTGAAACAGGCAGTAGAGAATCATAGGGAAATAATCCTTGAAAACAGAGATTTAATTAAAAGCAGAAATGAACCTATTTTGGCCTTGCTGTAAGATGGCTTTGCTGTATGATGGCTTTTAAGGTCAAGATGGAGGTAGACTGGTTCATCACATGATGATGACTTCAGAGTGTCCCCATTCCAGCCTATAAGAAAAGACAAACCTGACAACTTCCTATTCCCAGCTAATTGATGAGAACAACAGGGCGGGGCATCACAGCAGTTTAGGGGGTCAGTCACAGGACACAGCGCTGTACCTTTGTCTTTGTAAGTCTTGCATGTAGAAGTGTTGTCTTCCTTTTCCCGTGTTTACAAAGCTCAAGGTGAGGGAAACTGCAAGGGGAGGTGGTGGCAGACCCAAGTGCTACCCAGACTTGTGCCATCCTTTGGATTTCTGTTTTGCAGAGTCTGAACAAAATTCCTATTGCTCAGGGAAGATCACATTGTCGGGGATGTGTGACCATTGCTTCCCAGAAGGTAGTGCAAAACAGCCCAGAGCAAAGCCTAGAGAAGAGTCAGTGTGACTGCCGAGAGCAGGTTGGAGAACTCGTACTGACGATTCTCCAGCTCAGCAGAATAGGGAGTGGAGGCCGACTTTAAATTCTAGCATTTAATTTTTTTCATTAAAATTTTAGGTTAGCATGTAAACAGTGATAAAGATGCCATAGGGAACATACCTAATTTATAAACATTTCTTTTAAATTGTTTACATTTTTGTCTGGTATAATTTATTCTTCCTCTGAATTCAGATGTAACTTTTCTTGTATAATCTAAATATTTTGTGAGTTTGTCTTACTTTTTAAAGTCTATCTGGAACTAAGAGATTAAAGACAAAAATGGTATGGTACAGAAATTCAGTTGATCATTTAAATAGCCAGCAATATCCATTTTTACATTTTTTTAAATTATGAACTCACATGGATTGAAGAATCAAAGCAATATCAAATTGTATAAAATGTTTCACCCTGCTGACAACGTATCTCCTCCACTCACTGAGCAATAACCCCTGATTAGAGCAAGATGCTGTGGAAATATATTCATGGTTTTCTTTTTTGTTCCGTTCCAATGATATTTCTTCCTCTTCCTCTTCTTCCTTCTTCTTTTCATATGAACTTTTGTTTTACGATAAACTCTAGACTTGCACAAATATTGTTATTAGTATTAGTGAGATTGACTTCTTTTATCTTTCAGAAACTGAAAACCATCCAATCGAGAGTCAAACCATACCTCAGGTGTTTTTATTTTCAGCTATGATGGAATAAAAAGGCTGGATTTACTCTTCTGCCTTAAGCAATGAGAATTCATGAGGCTGAATGCTCAGATAGATTCAGGAAACTGGAGAGAGATTGTGAGTGGCTAATGGTGTGGCAAATATGTTCCTTGAGTCAGATGTGACAATCCTCTGCAACAGCAAACAGCAAAACAGGGAAACAACTGGAGAAAACCAGGACATCAGATCTCAGAACCGACCAGAGACAGTCATACTCACTGGCTGCAGAGATTCTCACTTGGTGGAACTTGGGAGGTGTTCCAGATCAACTCAGTGGATATCAGTTCTAAGTGAACTCAAAGCAGTGCCTAGGAATGCAAGAGTGTTCCACAGCAATAGCTTTTAAAACATCTAGCTTCCCATCAACAATGTGTTCAGGAATGTTGTCTCATAGAAGATACTTAATATACTTAAAAAGATTTGACAAGGTAACAAACTGCATACCAAGATTCCTAAATCAGTGCCAGAAGAAATTAGACTATCCAGCCTGGTAAAACAATGTGTCCATAGATGAGAGCACCGGATGCTGAAGTCCACACAGCCTATGCTGACCTACAGAGTGCGGTGTACCTATCAGAGCCACTGCTGGGTTCTGGATTGAAAGGGTCACACTGGAATAAAATTTATATTCAATTTCAGGAGACACAGACAAATATCCATTCTAAAACAAGCTGACAGAAACAGTTACAATTTAGAACAACATGAGATTAGACGCAGCTCCAGAGCTGTAGGACTTTCTGTAAAGTGATAGTGATTTAAACAGAGTGGCTCTGGCAGAGAACAGACTCTCCACGCAGGTCAGCACAGGGGAGCTGCAGGCCCACACATGGATCTGCCTAGAGGAACTCACAAATAGTATGATGAGAGTTAAAACAACAACAACAACAACAATGAAAACCATTCAGTGAGGGCTTGGCTTCTTGCTCAGTGGGACTGCTAAGTATGGTGTCTTCTGGGAGAGTTTTGGGTCATGAGGGGAAGAGGTCACCTCTGTCCCCTGCAGGACCTGCGGTCTCACAGCAGCCTGCCACACTGCACCTAAGGCATTTTAGAGGAGCAATGGGGAAAATTTGGGAAAATCCTTTAAAATGTAACTGGTGGGTAAGTTCCTGGAAAGCAATACACGTGGAAGACCTCCGGGGACTGCAGAGAGTGGCAGCTGGATGAATCCTGTTTTCTCAGAGATCAGACACGGACATTGCTCCAAGCCAGGTAGCAGAGGCTGTGCCTTTTCTATTTCACCAAGGAATTTAGAACTGTTCCACGCAGAACACTTGCATAGTGTCTAACAACATTGTCAGGCCAGTGGGCATGGCACTGAGGCCCAGGATGGCAGTGTTTAGCTCCACAGTGATCATTTGACTCCTCACAATGCTACAAAAAGCAAAGAGGTGGAAGAAAGCTCTGGACCACACCAGCAAGCTCTAGGCAATAGATACGCGTGCTCATATGACAGAGACATGGCCTCCATTCCTTATGCAGAGTACTGACTGTGGTTGAATGGGAATGGAAATACACCATAGAACCTCAGCTAAGAATTGTGTCTATATAGAAAATCATCGGCCAAACACCACAGGCTAATTAGTGTCATCTGAAACACTTTCTGCTTATGTTGAACAGAGTGTTGTCATTATCACCTGGCTGAACAGAAACCCCTGCCCATAAGCAACAGGGAGCTATTCGACAGGACAGCTAATTAACATTTTGTCTCAAAGCCCCAACTGATCCCGAGCAACAGCTCCCTAAGCTGTGTTGTAGTATAGAGTTAGCCAAAGGCTTTGGGGCAGTTACTGAATCATGAGGTTTACTGTTAGAACTTGTTCGGTGTGTTTAAAAACCACCAAAATATTGAACCAAGTAAAGTTACCAGGGAGACCATAGCTTGAAGAGAGGCAGAGGAGATTGAGATAGGGAGGAACACTTCAAAAGCCACACTCCGGGCTCGCAGACACCTGGCACGAAGGTAAGGGAGCACTTGGGAAACGGGAGGGAAAGTACCAAGCCCTGTGCTTTGCTCCAGGTCACCTGGTTCTGTACAACACCCTTGTGGGTGGCCTGTGGCGTCTGTGGCTTGAGGCAGCTGTGTGTGTTTCCATGGGTCTTCAAGTGGCAGGTTCTCTTTTCACCAACCACTTCTGGAAGCCGTTCCCTTCGACCTTTCTCTATTCTTTACATATATTCTTCAGAAGGTTTATTGTTGGCCCAGAGTGTGATTTTCTCTGCATGTGATCTCAGGGCAAGCTCTTTAAAAGAAGAATCAGAGACCCAGAGAATTCTTATCAACTTGTGTTATCCTTCTGTGCATGCAAGAGGCACATCCCAGGCCCCCGATGGGCACCCAAGTTCTCACATGTTCTGCTGTAGCATTGCCATACACCCATACACCCATCCCAGTGTGTGGTTTGAATCACCTTAGACAACATCTGATGATATTGCTGTGTCCAGGCCAAGGAGGTCTTTGCTATGTTGTGCTGTGTTAGGAACAAAGACAAGGAAAAAGCCACGCACGTTCTGCGTTGAGGCACGTTTAACAATCCCCCACAAGCCTCTACTATGGGAGTGGCGGTGTTGGTTAAACCCTAGTGTACAGGTTGGCTTTTTACTGCTGTGATAAACACCACAACCAAAAGAAAATTGGGGAAGGAAAGACTTCACTTTACAGTTTATTTTGTTTCATTCAGCAAGGCCAGGGTAGAAACTCGAGGCAGGGACCCAGAAGGAATACGAACTAAAGCAGAGACCATAGAGGAGTGAATATTACTCACTGTTGTGCCTCCATGGCTTGTTCATACAGCCCGGGACCACCTGGTCATGGGTGGCACTTCCCACAGTTGACTGCCCCTCCCCCAACCCATCTTTAATCAAGAGTCTGTCCCATAAGCCAATCTAATGGAGGCAATCTCTCAACCGAGCGCTCCTCTTCTAGTTTGTGTCAGGCTGACAGACACTAGCTCGCACACTGGAGATGTAGATGTCACAGACACAGGGGATTGCGGCGAAGGGACACTGTCTACCCTACTACCTTACTCCCTACCTATGGTGTCTCAAAGTTTGCTTCACTCTTCATGTCAAAGGAGAACATCCTTTTGGGTATTTTTCTTGATCTTTTCCCCCAAAACTGGATATGAGAAAGAAGGTCCAATGTTATGGTGCCACAATTGTTAATTTTCAACTTGACAGGATTTGAAGTCTTCTGGGAAGTGGTCTCTGGGGTGGAACCCAGAGACTTGTGTCTCCGGCTGAGGCATGTGCTCTTATACTGAGCTACACCCTCGGCCTCTTATCTTCACTTCTAAAAATAACGTCAGTGTCTGATCACGAGGATTAAAATAACACAGAGACAAACTTGAGTGTGCTCTTCATGTGCATCAAAGTGGAGTCATGCTTTGGAGCTGCCTGGAGTGGACATCGGTACCAGGAGTTGCCAGGGATGTTCATAACGAGTCACAAAGCCCTCAATGTCATCTTTGACAAACAGTTTCTGTCACTGGCATGATCCCGGCCGGCTGCTCTCCAATGTCCTCTAGATGGCTGCTCTCTGGACATACCAGAGGCTCCTCTGAGCACAGGCTTGTGCAGTGGTGTCAAGACCAGCACCGCTTTGCTTTCCAGATGATATCTATGTTTTCCAGCTACAGAGCTGTTGGTGACAAGCCCAGGCCTGTTCCAGTCTAACTTATGGAGACTGTTTCTCTGCCTTTTTAATGCTACATAGGTATTTGGGTGAGCGACCTGGCAAAGAATGATGACTGTAAGAAACCATTTCCAACAGTGGCTTGGGGTCTTGGTGGCGTTCATGATACTTTTCCATGGAGATTCTGGGACTGAAGGACCAGTGAGAAGTTTAACACACACAGGGGTATGGGATGTGAGAGAGGCATGCCCTTGATTCATTCTCTTATAGCTTTTCATATTATATGAATGTAATAAAAACTTCTATTATTAAAAATTTTTAACTAGGTATTTCACATATGGAGCTGTGAAGAATTTCTTCCGGTGCCAAAATGTCATAGGGAAAAAATTATGAGGTTTGTGATTTGTGAACCTGCTATGCAGGCAACTCTTTTTCAAATTTACATTTTTTTGAGAGGTGTTGGGACATTTTTTTCTCCATAAGGATCACAGGTGGGAAACTCTTCATATACCTCTTTTACAAGTTGGAATTTTCCCTTGTTTGAGAAAAATGCAGAAAATATCCAGCCTCTGTGTTTGTTTGCTTTATTTCTTTCTTCAACCACACTACAGAGAACTTTCTAGAAAAGAATTAAAATGTGCACCAAGAAACTCATCACCACAACTCAGCAAACAATGGTAAGCAAGGTTATCTCTAAAATTGTACTTTATACATTTTTAAAGACTCAGAAAGAAAAATTAATGTCTTACTTCCCAATGTGTCAGAGAACAGGTCTGGTAAATGATTAAGCAAGCTATGAAACACGGAGACAAAAAGCCTCTAAGAACTTGAAAGATATATTACTTGGATAATCAAGGAACTCATGAAAGCACTGATATGGAAAAGGATTCCCATACATTCTCCAAGACTTGGTCCAAATGATGAGCCATTTCTGGCCCTTCTCAGCAGCCTTCATTGCCAGTATCTCCTATCCTCTCCTTCAGTTGGAATTCATTAACCTGCATCAATTCAAACTAATTACCATTTAAGCCTTTGACTCTCAATCTCCTGGATGAAAAGTTTGGAATCTCTGAGTCAGATGAACTTATTACATAAGTGTGCCCTAAGGATTCGTGAGCAGAAAACATATCTCAGCATTCAGTCATGCCATGGGGCATTCTTTTAGGGCAATCATTCCTTTGGGCTTATTTTATCTTTGCTCTCCAGTGGTAAGTATTTCCTGATGTATTTGGTCAATGTTTTAATAAAAAAAAACATTATTTCCACCGTGCTAGTTACAAATCTCAGTTTTAATACTCCCCCCTTTTTTCCCAGTGGTGTACCCATTTGGAGGAATGTGAGCCTCCTGCTCTTGGTTATTTACCCTGAATCCTGCATGTCCAGCTCATGGGCCCTTCGGGTACCTTTTCCTAGTATCCCATTTGGCAGTTTACTTAACAGAGTGTCATGTAACATGGAGGGGCTCTGTGTGTGTGTGTGTGTGTGTGTGTGTGTGAACTTGAAGTGCTAGTTCAAGCCGAACAGCTTGAATGTGACTGTATTGAACTGAAAACTCTGCACCTCCATAATTTTAATGTTCCCAAATTGCCATACGAGATTCAGTCTTTAACCGTGAAGCCCTCTGAAGAGCCGATTCCTTTGGGGAACAGGATCAGGTAAGTATGTAGACTAACATGACACATGTCTGTTTTTCAGGGTGATGCAGTTGCTTTGTGATTACCTCATGAAGAATGAACACCAGACATTGGGTGTGTTGGTTCAAGCTGTAACCACTGCACTCAGGAGCTGTGGGAGGAGGAGCCGAAGTTGGAAGCCAATCTGGGTACATAGGGATAGTCTGTCTAAGAAAACCAAAAGACATATCCTGAATACAATCCAGTGACTTTATATCACTTACAAGGAAACTGCAGACTTGCAAAACACATAGATTATTTTTCTAAGGTTCCAAAGTAAATGATTAAGAGCATGCATCAGCTAGATATCAAAAGCCTAGGAAGGATCAAAATCCAGATGAAACATGGGTTCTGCTAAGGATGTCCCCCCCAGCACTATGTTTGTCAAAGACCCGCTAATGTATCTACCAATAATAAAGAGAACATCTGCAAGTGTGTGTGTGTGTGTGTGTGTGTGTGTGTGTGTGTGTGTGTGTGTGTGTGTGTGTGTGCTGGAATATTTCTGGACTCTTTTTTTTTTTTATTACTTTTTCCATGTCTATTTGTTTGCCAGTACCATTCCTTCTTAGTGTGTGTCACAGTGGAGTGACGTTTTGAGGTTGGTACTGTGACAGTTATTTGTAATGCTCAACTTGACACAGTGACAGGATCGTCAATGGGGAACCCGCTGGGTTAGGACAGCCTACAGGAATGTTTGTAATCAAGTGTCATGGTTACAGGAAGATGTGGGAAGATCTGTGCGTGGCACCTCTCTGTGCCTTTGGGTCCCGGACTGTGTGGAGCGATCAGACGGTAACCCATTGCTTTCTGCTCCCGTTACTGTGTCTTCTCAGCCATGTTGAACTGTGACCAGAAATTGTCACAAAAATTAAAATTGCTTTTGTAGGGTTCTTTAACACAGCAACAGGAAAGGAAACTAATCTAGAAACTAAACTTTAAAATTTTATTTAAACTGCACTTTGGCAACCTGATCTTAGCAGTCAGTAAATGAAAGGAAAAAAACATTCATTGATGGGGAGACAATTATACTTTCTCAAACCCTTGTCCTTTCAGGATACACATTCTCTCTCTCTCTCTCAATGGCATAGCCCTGGCTGTTTAATAATAATGCAACACTAGTTTGTAGCATTCTTAAGGAATGAGGGAAGGACAGGTCTTGCTCATTCTTTCTGTGTCCACCATACATATCAAAAGATCTACCCAAGTTGACCTACCCATCCTTCCATCTGTTACCATATCAGCTGAGAGATCGGGACCCATCTACTCCCAAGAGCACGAGGTTGAAGGCTGGGGGTGGAATCGGGAACGTTGGTTAGCGCGTTCACCCCGAGTAGATGCTGAGTCAGGCTATCATTCCATCACGTCTGCACACCTGCTGCGCAGGCTCTTCTCTGGGCCTTGCTGGACTCTTCCCTGTCATGTCTTCTGTGCTTGGCATCCCTCAGGCAGACTCCGTGTTGAGAGTTGCTTGCTCTGTCCAGTTTTGGGAGGTTTGTTTTTGTCTTAACCTTTCAGCTTAGCAAGATGCCATGTTGATCTTTGCCCCATTAGCTATGCTAACTGGAACCGAACAATACAGTGGTAACCAGCCTGGTCTTTGGCAATGGTATTAGGGCTACTGATACCTCTAGAAAGGATCCCTGAACCCTCACCTGGGATTCCAACTATTGTTCCCTTTCCAGGGAGATGCTAGATTGTGCAGAAAAGGAGGCCCTTCCTTCTCTGAAGGGCTTGTGCTGCTTGCTAATATGTCTTACTTTTGCTTTGGGACAATATTCTCCATTGTCTTTAATTTAACTGACCAAATAGACAAACTCAAACCCTATATGATAACATCCAATGCTCCTCCACGTTCTACTGCTACCGCCTGAATCCACTTCCTTGTTCATACACAGACTAATAAACTCAGTCTGGTTTATTAGAATTGAAGGCCAGTGTGTGTGTGTGTGTGTGTGTGTGTGTGTGTGTGTGTGTGTGTGTGTGTGTGTGTGTTCGTGTGTGAGGGGGTAGGAGGAGGGGAGGGGAGGGGAACGGCAGAGGAGAGAGAGGGGAAGAGAGAGAGAGAGTAGGAAGGGGGAGGGGAATGGGGAGGGGGAGACAGAGAGTTGCTTACTTGTCCCTCCTCAGTTTGTTAAGAACCACAGACTGATTTCCCTTCTTTCAAAATGAACCTTTGTTCCCTGTATCCTAGGAAATACTGGAGAAATTTCTTCCCCTTAACTTTTACTTGACAGTGAGAGCCCTATGTCTCAATCTGTCTCCATAATGCCTGTCTTCTGAACTTGGGAAGCAGACATAGGAAAATTGATAGTTTGAAGCCAGCTAGAGCCACATAGTGAACACTTCTCAAAAATATTTTTTTTCACCAAGTACCTGAGAATTTAAAAATGGCTTAGTTTTCGGCCATTGTGCCTCTGCTAAACTAAACCAAAACAGTGGCTTCCCAACTTCCCATGCCTATAAATCGATGTTTTGAAGATGTGGGGTTAAGTGGTAAGAAGACTTTTGACTGTGGAGTCAGGACTCAGCTCTATCACCCACCAGTGAGGGAGGCTAGCAACAAGTATTGCCATCTTAATCTTCCTGCATCTTACATGGGATGGATGTCATGATGAGGGACAGGCACCCAAAAGGAAGGGACACAGACTCTGTCCCTCTTCTGAAGAACTCACCACAGGATGAAGACAATAGTCTTAAGCCACTTAGGTAGGTCACAGCAGTGATTGTCTTAAACACATGGCGGAGGGTCCAAAGGCCAGCTTCTTAAACATACTAGACATTTTCTGGGGCTTTAAAGTATCCCACTGTCCAGCCCACGGCCATCCACTAACTGGGGCAGGACGCCCACAAGCAGGAATTCTGAACGCCCAGATGCTTCCTTGGCACAGTTGGGCTTAGGAACATTTCCTAGGTAGTTGATAATAGCATCCGAAGGAAGTGTCACATGTGACACAGGACCATGTGAGAGGAGAGGTTAGGGTGCTCGGGGGTCATCTGTATGAGTCTACTAGATTCTCTTGGCTTATATCCATGTCTCCAGCTTAAAGAAGAGGTGTGAACTGTTTCATGGTTTGTATAGCCAGGAAGACCTTGTAAGATGCCACTCAAGGTGAGGCAAGTCAGCCATGAGCTGAGCGTGTTTCCCCATCCCATTCTCTTCAAACTGCAAAGTCCATGGTCACCCTTATCAAACACACCTATGCTGTTACTAGGGCTGTAATTCTTGGCCCAAGTTTCCCATGCCTTTATCATTCATTGACTATCTGTGAGGGCAAACTATTTCTTCCTCAAATCTATGTATGAGAGTCCTAACTTCTAGTTCCTCAGAATGTGACTGTCATTAACACAGTAACTAAGTTAAAATTGGTCACCACTAAAAAAAATTAATAGACTTTAAATGAGCATTTACTTAGTGCTTCCAAAAACAGCAGGAATTTGATGGAGGGACATCTAATTCCTTTCGGCATTGATGAGTGTAATTCCTGGAATGTGATTTCCTCAAGACGAATCAGATGTCTCTTTGTGGTTTTCCTTCTCCAGAACCTATGCTGTACACAGGGCTGCATTTTCTAATTTCTAATACTCACTGCCATGTGATGTCAATTAGAAATGAAAATAGAGCCTTTCTGTGCATCACCATGCCTACATTGAATAGCTCAGTGCTTAGCTGGGACATGTGTGTGCCTGGGGCATCGTGTGATTGTTTACAAATTATTTTATATATGTCATTCATTTAATTACAATTTATCTGGCTTGTTTTATCCACATGGTTTCTTAACAATAAAACCCCTTTAAAGAGTGCTGACTTTGGTTGCCCCCAGGGAGTTTTCACTGTGTGATACTAAACTAGAATCCCACACAAATTTCCCAATGAAAATCACATTTTTTAAAATCAAAACAGTAAAATTGTCTCCTAGTTCCTGGGTGTGTTTCCTCAGTGCCATGCTTCTGAATGTGGAAAATGTCTGAGGCGCCACGTTCAGCCTGCAGACTTTGCTGGGCTCTTTTCTTACTTAGACCCCACTTCACATTCTGAGTAACTGTCCTGACTTCTGAAGAGCAAACAGAAACCATAAGAGAGGAATCAGGAAGCATCCGTGTATGGAGTTCTGTGATTCTTGAGAGCAGACCATGTGAGTTTTTGGATTGAAGTAGACACTAAACCTAACATGGTTAATGGGAAGTGTTTCAAACTGAGTCACTTTGAAACTCCAAACAAACGAGGACAGAAACAATCCTAAAAGCTTTTGAAAGAGAGAATCCAAATGACAACAGCAGCAACTTTAGGAGAAACCCAGGAGGGGCAGGAGATGGGGACCCAGGAGGGGCAGGAGATGGGGACCCAGGAGGGGCAGGAGATGGGAGCCCAGGAGGGGCAGGAGATGGGGACCCAGGAGGGGCAGGAGATGGGAGCCCAGGACAGGCAGGAGATGGGAGCCCAGGACAGGCAGGAGATGGGAGCCCAGGACAGGCAGGAGATGGGAGCCCAGCTTTATCTTTTCCATACAGGAGCATTGGGAGGTCGACTGCAAAGAAAGGATTCTTTAATCTTTTAATTGTTTTCAAGGAAAATGATTCCCAACCTGGAACTATTCCCAGCCAAAATTATCAGGTAGGAGGGCACAACACTGGTTGGTACTTTCTCTTAAGGTAGTGGAAATTAATGGTGGTAATGGAGGTGTACTCCAGAAGTTAGAGCCCCCAAGCCCGATGAAGACAAACACTGACTCAGAAGCTGGGCGGAGAAAGAATGGAGAACACAGCCTCAAGAATATGGTGGATAGAGATCCGCCAATGGCTGCTCTGCAGCAGAGATGAGGTTGGGTGTCCAGATGAGGAGTACGCTGATTCTTTATTGTCAACCACCTCACAGGCTAAAGAACACGGCATGGGGCAGTCAGTAGAGATATCTGTTTTCCCAGTGATGCTCGAGAGGAAAATAACGTATGACTGAGGTCAAAGGGAAATACAGAAGTATAATTATTCCTAGTCTATGCAGTTCCTTGGATACCTAATGTTTCTCCCCTGCTAACAAGAGTTTCAACAATGTTCACACACACACACACACACACACACACACACACACACACACACATACACACACACACACGCACATACACACACACATGCCCCCAACTGGAGACATATCTATAAAAATCTATGTAAGTGGGAAGCATCACTAAATCAAGGATGTGTTGACTACATCTCACCCCCTGAATTTCTGCTCAGCCTAGTGCCCCTTCACTCTTTTACAATAGACTATTGACAGTCTCCTGTGGTTACCAAATACGGCACTGTGAAGAACAGAATGGTTGTGCAGACATACATGATCACAAGTCTAAAGGTGGAAGACTGTGAGTTAGGTTGCTGATTGGTGGGAAACTTCATCAGAAGCTGGTGCCCTGGGGAGGAGAGAGGCTTGGTTGGAGGAAGCTGTGTTAACATACTCTTCATATATTTATTCTTTTAGGACAGGCTCTGCTTGGAACTGGAACAGCAAAGAGTCAAACAATGCACATTCTTGAAAACCAGAAGGTTAGGGAACAGAAGGTTGCTGGCTCACCCAGCACAAAGAGAGCAGTGGTCGGCACACTGCTCTGAAGACACTGGCTTGATTCACGTGTCTCACAGAGCACTGGGGAGCAGGTACCAATAGGCTGTGTCTCAATACTTGTGAGTCCCAGCAGTGTGAAAAGACAAGGTTGGGTTACACGGAACATAACAGAAAACTTAAAGGTGAAATGAAGTGGCAACAGGTTTTGGATAAAAGACATATATAACTTTATATGTATAATAAGCTTTAAACAGCATAAGAACCTGGCAGATATCTATCCTCTATGTTATTAGAATTTATTTAATTTTTATTGATACCCTTGAGTTGTTATTTGTTTTGTTTGGGCTGTTTTAAATTCTAATGAGCCAGCCCTCAGGGCCATGATTTTATTACTCACCTAACCCATGGTGACCATTTATTTATTGTGTGGTTTGTTTTTTTTTTAACCCCCCAAGCCCAGGAATGTTAAACCCTGCAGAGGGTAGATATCTGCCTAGATCTTGGGTTGTTTTAGGCTTATTACAAGAATAAAACTTGTATGTCTTCTATCCAGTTACTAAGTGATCAAAGCAGGGTAGAAACCCTAGATTGGAATTAAGAATTTGTATAACAACTCAGCCATCAATACAGTTTACTTTCCCCTCGTGCCTTGCACCTTGTTCATAGTTTTTAAGATCACATTTTATTCTATAGAGAATTTATTTCTTTCATCACACCAACATTCTTTATCTTTGTGGTGGTGGGGATGGAACTTGGGCCACCCATCTGCTAAGCAGTGCTAAACTTCCAGCCCAGGTCCAATGTCTGAACTGCTCTTAAGGAAATGGCTGCCACTGGGAATGACCTGCTTGTGTGTCTTGATCAGATTGGTTGGTCAGATTCCTCAGAGAAATGGCCTATAGGGATGGGAATGTTGAGCAGAAATCGCACCAGACTTCTGAGAACAAGTTGAAAAAAGAAGTTGGCATCTCATTATGTGAATTCCGTACAGACAGATAAAACCACCTCAAATCTAGTATATGGGATTCCATACAGACACATAAAAGCCACCTCAAATCTAGTCTGGGACAGAACATTTTGTGCAATGTGATTCATACCTTCCCCGAGGAAGTCACAATTCCTGGCCAGTGTTTAAGCAGTTAGCTGGCAAAGTTCGATGGAATGAAAATCTCTGCTGGGACATGAATTTCTTATCTCTTCCTCTGTCAGGAACCTTAACGTTAAGGACGTCTCAGCAAATAGCCTTTCCTTACAGTCACAGAGAGTTCTGTATAACTCTCACTTGTCTCTAAAATGTTCCTACTGATAAAATGAATTAAGTGGGGCCTAAATTTATTTCCACACTTTGATGATAATGCTTGGTCCAAAGCAGCTTCTGTACTTAGTGGACTGAACTCTAGCTCCATCTATAAACATTGTGAAGGGTAACCCCAAAGCTTGCACATAAACATGGAATCCCAACCAGTCATACCAACCAAACCCAAAGCCAATCATAGTCTTAAAGCTGCTGAATGAGGTCCAAGCATGGAATCTTCTGGGCAACACTACCAGGAGATCTGTGTCACTGTCTCTTCCAGCCGGAGAAAAATATCTCAGCAGTTGGGGTAATGCATTTGGGACCATGTTTGGCCTAGAACATTATGATTCTAGACTGTTTTCTTGCTCAAATAATTTTAAAAAATGTAACAGTTCTCTTGAGATCTTTTTATGCTTTGTTATGTTTATTTTTAAATTATTTTCTTTTTTTAAAACTACAAGCAAGAGTTAGTAATTAATAGGTAACTCATTACTGGTCTTTCTCCATAGGGAGATTTGGTTTGTAAGCGTCACTAAGGACTGTGACCATCAGAAAGCAATGCTTCCAGTTAAGTTCCTTGTTTTTGGTGTAAACCAACTAAGTTTGTAACCCAAGCAGTTTATTGTTGGCACAGTAGAGGACAAAAACCCTCCAAAGTGCTGTCTAGTTACAGAACCCTCCAAGGGTTCCAAACCCTATTTTTATTTTGGCCACAACTTCCTTTTCTCTGTCTTAATGCACTCAGGTTCTGTCAACTTTTCATCTTCTGGTGGTAGCCACCCAGCAGCTTTCATCCTCCTGGTAGCCCACTGACACCCGAGGTGTCCCACATCTCTGGTGGCCACTGCCACCTGAATCTTCTCTGTTTCAAGACAAGAGAAGGCACTGTTCTCCACCAGTTGTTTGGCTTACAGGGCCCTTCCTCTACCATTCCTCCTTGTGTTGACTGTCCCAAGTGTTCCTCTCTCTTTTCTGTGGGCTGGTGGATGTGGGAGACTAGATTAGCTGCCTGCTGACCCTGAACATACTGCTCACAGGTATCATGTTTTATTTCCCACCCTCTACTCTAAAACCTGATCAATTTAAAGGCAATGGCACCAATTTAAATCACAGGAGTCTCCCTTCTCTCATTGCATCTTCCCGTTTTCCTGAGGATGTGACGTCACCATTCTGTCCAATCATAGCATACCTAGAAGGCTCATCTGTTTAGAACCTGCTCACACCCTGCCACTCAGACTTTCCAGTCTCTGTATATAAATCTCTCTAAACTGAGAAATGTGTGCTTCCCTGTCTCTCCACTCACACACTGCTGCCCCTTCAGCTGCCTGTTGGCATAAGGGCACATGATCCTACCTGTGCTTAGGGATGCTAAGACAAGGCTCACTGAAACCCGGGAGCTCAGAGGAGCCTAAGGAGGCTGGAGTTCTCAGGTAAACATAAACATGTCTTCTGGAAATGTTCCTAACTTTGCAACAGGAGGTTTGCATACTTCGGTGACGTGGTGATGGAGTGGCTACTTCTGCTGAACGGTGTTAAGTCATGTAATACGAATGAAAGAGAGAAGGGAGGATGGACAGCGAGATTAAGCTGCTGCAGTCACACGGGTTGATCAAATTGCACAGGCTGTTCTCGTCACACGGAAGGTGCATAACTACACTGGAGGTTTCTACTATACTGTACTGCAGCATCCCAGGTAGTCTGAGTCACACATTTAAGTCTAACAGGCAGGTTCTACACCCAGTTTTGGGTTTACCATATCACAATGCCATTGGCTATTGCGGCCAAGTTGGTCACACCAGCCTTGCATGGGTTCAGCTATGGGCAGTTACAGCAACATGGTCTGGTTTTGCTGGGCATTTCAGCTGCACGGCTACTCCAGGTCTTATGGGGTTCCAGTCTCATGAGTATTACAGTCACAGGGTTTCAGGTGGCTTTCCTTGCCTGAGTAGTCATCAGCGGTCATTATTCCTTCTGAGTCAGCTGTCAGAGCTCACTGGAAACTGGTCTGTCTTTAAAACTCCATTTGATTCTGGGCACCTATCACAGTACACTTCATGTGAGTGTTCCGGGTGCCTTAATGTTCTCCTAGAGCCTCGTACCATTTCTCAAATGTTTTCAGTTTGGCTAAACCCCAGATGTATTTTTGCCAAACTTCTTTTTTTCCCCCTTCAATCTGTCTGTGTTTCAAAGAAAATTTGAGCCATCTGTTTCTGCTTTGTTGGCTTCACTACTTACACTCTCCTTGGTAGAAACTGCAAAACGTCTTTTAAATCCTGGCCACAGCCTTCCATGCCCTCCCCTGAAGCCCCTCGGAATAAAATCATTCGCAGGATCAAGGTCTCTTTAGAACTCCTTGCTGTGGCTAAATGTCCTCCTACCTCTGCTGGGTGCTGGCCAGTTCCTTAGGAAAGACCAGAGAGCCTCAGCATGAATGAATTCTTGATCCAAATACTCCTCTTTCTCCACACATTTGATATATTCTGTCTGGTCCAAGGGATGACACTCCACAGTGTTTCTTTTCTATATTCTTTTTTCATAGTTTTGATAACCGCTCTAAAATATGTGCCACTTATATTATGATACTAAATATGAATGAAAAAATAAAATGGCACTATTGCTTCTTATTTTAAGCACCATCTGCAGGGGAAGTAGTTTGTTTCATACCAGATTAAGCAAATTTATTGAAAATGTTGTTATGTGTGTGTGTGTGTGAGTATATGTGTATGCACATGTATGAACTACAATCTTTTCATAATTACTTTCACTAAACCTAGATTTTAGAAAATTATTTTATGACTATATATAGCATTTAGTAAAATAGTTATCCTTTAATCTGTACTATTATCTTCATAAATCGTACTCAGAAATTCCTTCTAGATAAGAAGCCTAACTCTGATCATTTCCTTAGGACAGATTCATGGAACAGGGTTTGCTAGATGAAAGTTTGGAAACACTACAAAAATACACCTGATGTACAGTCATCATAATGTACACTTGTGTAATGTATCAACAATTCTCCCAGAAGGTTGTGCATTTAGTCCTCATGGATTTCACTTCTATAAGCAAGAAAATGCCAGGGACATAAATTTTAAAGTGCATCTATTTTATTCAACTGTAGAGATTAAATTATCGCAGAGTTATCGTCTGACATTCTTTGGAATGCTTGAAGAACACACAAAAGACATACCCTCCTGTGCCACTTAGATCTCAGTGATCCTACACATGACAGCTGTACCACATCACCTCAGTGTTTCTAGACAATGTCACCCAGATTTGTGCTGGTGTGCGTACTGAGGAGCCCATGAGAAGGAAAATCACCGAGTGCATGCTCTTCAGAATGGGTTCTTGTCGTTAAACAACATGCCAAGGTGGATGTGCTTAGTAAGACAGCTTGAAAAGATGATGAAAAATTATTCATTAAGATTAACCAAAAAACACAAATCATTTGAAAATAAATTAACTTTTTGTCTGTTAATACATTTCAAAGATGAGGTAGGCAGAGAATAGCATGGGCATATGAAACAGAAAATTCAACAAATCTATCAAGATAAATGATAAAAATGAAAACAAGGAAGTATTAATCTGTAAACCAATGTGATGGGCAAGATATAAAGGGCAAATGAAGAAGATGATGGTGGTGGTGGTGATGAAGAAAAAGATGAAGATTATGAAGATGAAGAAGAAGAAGAAGATGATGATGAAGATGAAGATGATAATGAATAAAATGGTGAAAATGATGATGGTAGTGATGTTGCTGTTGACAATGATAATTATAATATCCCAGTGATTTATAAAAGGTGCATCTAACAAGATACAAATGATGATAGAGATTGACAGAGTTATGAGAGACTGGAGGCTAAGAGTCAACTTGGGGATGAATATGAACTCACTATTCTGTTGAATAATTTACAAGGACGATTCAAATTTTGGTAATATGGCACTAATGGGTGGGTAACCTAAAGCTGCAATGGCTGAGGAAGAGATGAAAGTTATACAGTAAAAAAAGGGGGGGAGGGGTGTTTTCCAGAAGCTGAGCTGACAAGAGACCCAAGCACAAGCCTCTGAATTCTTGAAAGAACTGCATGCATGGCCCTGGGTTAAGAGGATGGAGGAGGAGGAAGAGGAGGAGGAAGACCATTGAAAGAACACCATTCCAGTGATTTCAACCTTCCTAATGCTGAGACCCTTAGATACAATTGTTCCTCATGTTGTGATGACCCTTAACCATAAAATTATTTTTGTTGCTGCTTCATAACTAGTAACTAGTAATGCTACTGTCGTGAATTATTTTGTAAATAGCTGATATGCAAGAAATCTGCTCTGTGATCCCTGTAAAAATGTTGTTGTGGTCCCCCCACCCCCACCCTGAGGTCATGACCCACGAGCACTGCTCTAGAGCACGGGACTTGGCTGTTCTAAGTGTGCACTGTGGACTTACCAGCACAAACCTGAGTACCCTGTGGGGCTGAGCATATGTAGTCTGGGCTTCTTGTCACTCTGCTGCAGGCCTGGGGATTCTTGGGGACCAGTACTCAGAGGTTTTAGATGAGATGCAGAGCAAAGAGTGAGCTTCCTGGCTTTTGTACTCTCTTGACCCATGTGTAGACAACTCGCTCTGGCAGGAATGTCATGAAACTGTCCGATTGACAGCAGATCCTCACCAGAGAGATGGAAGTGAGCTAAGCATGCCACAAAAAAAGAATCTAATAAGCCTTGCTCTGCTATTTCCCCCAAATTCTGCCTCATGGCTCACAGCTGACCCTTCCATCTTCCTTTGACCCCATCCTCTTGGGATGTCCTCTTCCCTCATCTCCTATGCCTCCTACTCACTAATCTGCTTTCTAAATTTTTACCCACAGGATCAAGAGCAAAATTCCCTAAATATGCCCAGGAGCACCTCATCCTTTCAAAATGGGACATGTTTTCTTTAGAAAGCAATGGGTCGAGGAAGAGAAAAACAAAACAAAACAAAAAAGAGACACCCTTGCATAGAATCCAGTTGCTTTCTCTTGGGCTATGAGCCAGGTAGTGAGAGGACAGGGACTACCTGGAGTGCTTACAGTTGGGCAGTCTGGGGAAGTTCTGAAAGAGGTGTCATTGCTTCCTGTCCAGTCCAGCTTTTCGGCAGCTTCTCCCTCACGGAAGTGCTGAAGCAGGCAGAGGGGAAAAGAAGCTATAGGGAGTTCACCGTTAGGTGAAGTAAAGAAGCATAGAGAACCCAGCCTAAGAGGTGAGCCTGATGGCAGGTCGCAAGCTCCTGGTAAGACCACTGATGGTAAACTCACCACTAGCCAAACACAGTCTGGGCACTGGGGAAGCCAGACCAGGACGGTACTAAGTCTGAAGCCTACATGACCTCTATAATGATATCTTGTTTTAAAAACCAAGTCAAAATGAAGAAAAACCTTGATGTTTTCCTCTCTAAAATGGCTTTAGACATTGTATACAATTTTAGTAAGACTTTTGGGGCTTGTAATACAGTGAACTATTCATTTTGTAGAGGCTTGTATACAGGCTAACAGTCATCATGGATTCCTTATTTGGAGAAGTCCTACGTCACTCCAGCTGCTTCAAACATGGCTTCTTTAATGAGGAAGAAGTCTATGCTTGTAAATAAGCTCAATTCATTGCTGTAATGTTTCTCGTCTATAATGAGAATAGCCACTGCTTAATGGGCATTTGTAGTTGTTTTAATCGGTGAAGCTTGTTATTTCAGGAAACAACCTTTCAACACATCAGGGGATGTCTTGAGCTTGCTATTAGTTTTTGTTAACTAGTCATATTTACGAAATGGATCCTAGCTTTCTTTTCTTTACTCTGTCTTGATTCAGTGTTGTCTGGAAGGACAGAAAACAGCATTGAAAACTCTTGGTGTTGTGGAGGAAAAGAAGTTAAAGGGGAGGTGATACGAAGGATGGATGTGTGAAAAGAACAAAAGAATATCAAGAGTCACCGGCAAGATCACAGGTGAGACACTGAAGCAGGAAAACCACCCATTCCTTCTAGAATAAAAATAGCATCATAGAAGAATAAAGACGATTTGCCCCGTGAAGAAATGGGCCCTCTGGGCATCAGGAAGGGGCAGGTGCTTAAGCAGACAGCCTTCCAGTCTTTGTATGTTTCTGCTGACAAAGACCCAGCTTTCCCTGCAGCTCAACGAACACTTGTGGTTTGAGGCTAAACTGGGAACCAGATTAAAAAAAAAAAAAAAAAAAAAAAAGAGGAATAACCGACCAGCATCTAAACAAACAAGAATAAATTACTTTTACAAGTCGTTACATGGGTTCATGTCTTAATGATTTGATAGAAGAATTTCACAATTAATTATGTCTTGCTGTTAAGAAGCTAACTTTATTTTTATGTCTCTGCCAATTACCAGTCGCTAACAACATGAAGACAGATAAATAATCATGTACTTTTATAATAGCATGGTATAAAGATGTAGCGTATGTTATGTAGCACATAAACTTAAGTATAATACTTTCTCAAAGTTTTTACTATCTAATCTATGTAAGCCACTGTGAACTAATTCCCCCTTAATTGAATCTTATTACTATCAATTAAATATATTAAACCAGGCGTTTCTAAAGAGTTTCACTTTGTATTTATGAAAAGATCCAATGAAGAAGATGGAGAAACTTGGGAAGGGTTGTTTTTGTTTTATTTTGTTTGCAGTAAGACTACAGCTCAGTAAGAAATAGTGGTACTGAGTTCTTAAGCTAAACCAGGTAAAACGAGTTTCTCTGATTTTTCAGATAACTGAAAAGCCAGACAGTACTTGGATTTGCCTGAAGTCTCTAGATTAGCACTGTTTGTGGAAACAGAACAAGGAACCAAGGTGTGCTGTTTTAAATGGTACAGTACACTGTGCCCACTGTGTATACAGCACTTGTCAGGGCCTCCAGCACATTCGCAGACACAGACACTCAAACACATGTCTACGCAAACACATACACACCACACCTTGCTAGCCACATTTTTTTTCTGATGAGAGGGAAAAACTAATTTTTAACAATACACTTTATTTAATCCAAAATATCATTGTTTGACCCTACAGTCAATTAAAAAATAACGGTGTTTTACATGCAAAGTCTGATACTGCAGCGTGGCTGAGGCCTATGCAAGACACTCAATAACTGGATTCTCTATTGATTAATAGCTACCATAAAGACCAACATAAGACTGCTCTTAAAAACAGATGTAGGATTATATCACCATTTCAACTACTAATTTATTTTTCTTTTTAATTTACAGGAAAGACAGAAAGCAAACGAAGGAGGTTGGTGTGATTAAATATGTTTTAATTCTGATATTTTAATACTGCTTTGGAAGATTACCATATTAATTACTTTTGCTTTTCGCATTTCACCCTGTGAGGGTTAACTTGACACAATTCAGACTCCAGGAGAAAGTGCTTCAGTGAAGGAGCATTGAGATCAGTGGCTCGAATGCACGTCTGTGAGGAGTTGTCTCGATTGTTAATTAACAGGAATGCCAAGCCTCTGTCTGATCGGTGTTGCTTAGTGGCATTGCTTATGTGCTCTTCACTATATAAGAACAGAGAATGCTAGTTAAGGATCAGACAAGCGTGTTGCACTTATTTTCTCTTTGTTCTTGATTGTGGGTGTCATGCGACTAGCAGATTGAGTGCCTGCTTCGACTTCCTCAAGCCAATGAACAGTGACCTAGAACTGAACAATTCCATTCTTACCAAGTTGCTTTTGCCAGGGTGTTCTTTTTACAGCAGCATAAAGGAAACTGGAACAAGCATGTAACAATGATCATAGGTGGAAATACCACAAAGGAACCAATCAAGATCTAATAATGGAATTAATTCACTGGCAAAAACATTTACAACTGCCTTCCTTCCATGCAAAAATAGACTCAACAGAGAAGCTTCTCATCAGAAATAATTGTGTATAATAATCTTTTTAAAGCTTCAATTTATTTTTTAATGTAGCTATAACTTAGTGAGAAATAATTAGTGGGAAATAATTTCTAAATTGTAAACATTGGCAAGATCTCTCTAAGATGCCTTTAAAAAGGCTAGAAACCCAAATTAATATCCTATCAAGAAGATGAGGAAAGTGAAAATATGCAAGACAATCATTGGATAACTTAGCAAAAATATTGTCATTTATTATTAACGATATTGAAGGGTCAGTTGGAAGGACCTAATTCCTGAATGTCTTCTAACACTGCAGTGGCTATGGATTATGGAAAGGCAAGTGCACCCCCAGGGTTTAGGAGTGACTCACCTTAGGGATGGCTCCATGGCTTTAGACATTTTAGAACATAGATCCAGCCTCTGTGAGAATGAATGTGTTTTTCCTCATCCACTTTCTGCTTCCTACACAAAGTCTCTGACAGAGCTTTGAAAAATTGGTCCCCGATTCATTGCACATGTTATAAAGGCTTTGGGACTCTGGGCTTAGATTTCCTGACCAGTTTCACACATTGTAAATGTCTATGCTTCCATAGATCACGCAGTTTAGAGAAAAGAACAAAAACCAAAAACCTCCAATCTACTATATGACCATTTAGTGTCCCAAACAGAAGGTCAACAGAATAAATGATTAGTCTTGGTGCCTAAAACTCCAAACCACTGAATTTCAAAAAACAAAATGACCGACTTTTAACAAATTCTATGACAGTGGGGGTACTTAGGGTCAAACCCTACCTCCTTTATTTACTAATTGAACATTTGAACTTCCATGTGCTGACCCTGAGTTTTCCAACCTATAAGTAGAAATGCCACAGAGAAATTAGACATACTAGATAAGGTGACATATGCCAAACATTGAGCATGCCATCTGCTATGTAAGTATACTAAACAGTAAATGGCATTAACCCTTATTAATTAATTAACTCTATAACTCAGTAAGCTTTAAAAAGTTATCTTCAGCTCCATACTATGTCAGTTATCGGTCACTATAACAAATACCTAAGATAATCAACTTACTGAGCAAAAAAGGTTTATTTGTGCTCATGGTTTTGGGATGTCTAGTTTGTGGTGGGTTGTACCTCCTGATTCAGAAGAAAAGGCAAGGTTTCATTTCATTCCTATAATGCTCTTCAATATCAGGTCACTAATGCTCTGAAAATGTCCCATTATATCCTGCCCCTCAAAAGTTCTCCTCCTCTCACTGTGATAGACACTGGGGACCAACCTTTTAGCACAGTAGCCTATTCTAAAACAAAATAGACACAAAAAACTTCAGAAAAATCAGCCAAAACAGTTGATTTTATTAGAAGAGTCACCTTACTTGCGAGTGTTTAGTCACTCCATAATTCTCACTAAGAATATGGTGTCTCAGCTAATGTGATGCCTGAGTCTTAGAGGAATCCTGGGAGGTAAACATGGCTTCTTCTACTAGACATTGGGGAAGCAGGCTCTCATTACCAGGAGCTATACAAGAAAAGCAAGCAGATGCCTTGTTAGATGAGGTGTAGTGGTAGATGTCAGATTCTACATTCAATGTGAGGACTCCTCTTTGAGAGGTTTCTTACCTGGGCTCATTGCTATATACATATGCGATTGCTCCAGCCTAAGTGGCCTCAGAGTCAAGAGCCAGGAGGCTCTACCATCTTGTGTTGTACAAAGTGTTGGCAGTGGACTGGAGAGGGCTGTTTAGATGTAGCGATAACTAAGGAGCCATATCTCCCCTTCATTCATTTCCTTTGACTTGACATATATGAAAATGTTGGATAGGAAAGTCCTACTAAAGGCAAACATTATCATTCCCACTTAAATGAAATCATCCCAAAGTCAAAGTAGCTCCCTCAGGAAAATCAATCATCCTTATAAGAGATGATGCGAACTTAATTCTAACCTTTGAGCGTGCTTGCCTACTCTTAATGGGAAGTTTATAAGCACATTTTGATGGCAAAGCTTAGTTATCAACTTGTCTGGATTGATCTGAAATCAAATAAAAATGTGAACCACTAGGCACGGGTGTAAGGGACTTCATTGTGCAAATTATTTGGAGTGGTAAGACCAACCCTAACTATGGGCAGAACCTTCTGGTGGTACCTCACCCTGGTAAAAGGACACAGAAGAAGGAAGTGTGGTCTTTGGCTGCTTGCTATCACTGTACTAGCAAATGTGTCTATCCCATTGCTGTGAGGACCAATATTAGAGCCAGGTATTGTAGGCCTTTTAACACAGTTAAAGACTAGGTTCTCTGCCTCTCTGGTATGATAGCCACTATCAGACAACCCTATCATATATCCCTATATAATAAATCTCCTTTGACACTCATCTTATGAGTTCTGATCCTCTAGAGAACCTTAATGTACATACAAAGGCAGGCAAGTTCTACATGCTCGTCTGGGCAGATCTGGAGCACGGAGTTTCTCAGAAGTTGTGAGTCAAGTTAGGAAAAGTATTCATTGGAAGTAAAGCCCTTGCCCTCTTCACTAACTTCTTTCGAGGCACCAGATTGGCAGCTCTTAGTACTCAGAGGCATCCTTTGTCTGGGGTCTTCTGTCCATTTCCAAACCTTGTAGCGCAGCTCCTGAGTTTATCCTGCATAGGTTTCCCATGGCTGCTCAACTGAGTGAGCACAAACCAAGGCCAAAACACTGTAATTCTATTATCTCTCAGTCCCGGGGTCCAGGACTTCAATACAGGCCTCACTGGGTGAAAATGCAGGGGTCAGCAGGTGTTCAGGGATTCCAGGGGTCAGGGTATCCATTTCTTTGCCTTTTGTTGAGGTTTGGTCTGTTGCTATGCATTGCAATGCTAAATTCTGTACCTGAAGGTCTAGTTGCCTCAAGTAAGTTCTCATGGTTACCAACTTTTGTTGTGCAAACCTTGTTCCTTAATTTAAAACTATTGGTTAGATAAAAATATTATTGTCACCTACTAGAGATGTTAAAATGGGCTCAACTACAGCCTTTTCCAGCTAGAAGCTACCCATATCCCATAAACATAATCTCCTTTTTCACCTATTTCTGTCACATACTCTGGAGTCCTTCTGCTTCCCTTGATAAAGACCCAATGATTAAATAGAATCCTACAGATCATCTCACCACTGTAAAAGCCTTAGCCACCTATGAAAACTCTTTGTCATTCAAGGTGGCGTAGATACAGGTTCCAAGGATCAAGACATGGACACCTCTGGAAGTTATTGTTTAGCTGACCAGAGGGTAAAGGCAAAGACTCCAGGGTATTCCTGGAATAGGTCTTCTGCCTGGGCAGCTTCAGCAGTGAGGGTGTCTGAAAGTGTACCATACCACTCTTTGGAGGGCTTACCTGCCCACTTATCCCAAATGTTTAATTTCTGTCAAAGCATTGGAATGCCTTGAGTCTATTCGGACAGAGAAATGAGTGTAAGAAAAGAGCATTCATCACACCTATAAAGTTTAAGTAACTCAAAAAAAAAAAAAAAAAAGGAGTAAGGAATAGGGCAGGTGCATAATAGTAAATGATCTGATGTTTTCCAATGACTGAATTCTGTGGCTGTTTACATTTATGTATTACAGGATCTTTCCTGTCATAGAAATTGTTCTGACATTTTCAGAGCCATTAAGTTTGTTTCCACAACTATTTTCTCAAGAGTCAATAAGGAAAAATAATAGAACCTAATTGGAAAATAAAACAGAGGTGAGCCCAGAACATCTCATTTAATGAGCAATAAAGTTATATTGACTTCATTATGTAAATAACATTGACCCTCAGTAGTAATTAACAAATAAGGAGACTGTTTGTTTAGTCATTCAATAAGGCATGTGCCTACATTTTTAGTATTAACCTATGAGGGCTATTTGTATCCAGGAAGCCATTGATGAATTTAAGTGGATCAAACCTTAGCAGTTCTGTACATGAAACCTCACTTAGACATGAGAAACCTGCTTTAGCTGGTGAGAAGAAAACATTCTGGCTAGATGGGTATCCTAAGCTGGGATGTCTTTTTCAGAACTACCTTCAAGATGGTTTATAGTCACTTATGCATTCTACAGAACTATGACTATGGTTCGGAAAAAGAAAAAGAATAAAGATTCTCTATGGTCAGCATTCGCCAACTAAGTTTGAACACAAAATCACAAGCATCTCATCCAGGATTATGCTTTGAATGTGTCACAGGATGGTCCTTCTCCCAAACCAGGAGCATCCTCTCAGCATAGTGAAAGACACTCTGCGTTGATCACTAGTCTTCAGTACAATCTAGGTAATAGTACCTCTGGCTTGCTCTCAATACTTCCAGTTTCTCCAAAGAACCTATCATTAGTCTTTAGTTTCCTTTTTGTACTCACTGACAATTTTATATATATAGTTAATTTATGTCATTTTTATACTATAACCCTTTCACATATGACCATCACTCTGCTCGTCCTGCTAAGACTCTTTTCTTTCCAATAAATCACACTTCTACTATCATGTCTTCTTTCCATGTGTGAGTGACCTACTAATTTAATTAAATGTGCTTGAGTGAGCACAGGTGGCTCTAAGAACACCAGAATGTGGGCAACTTATCAGTGGCTATACCACTGAAGAAAATGATACCCTGTCTTTCATCAACTATTAACTACCAATATACTTACGGAAGTCAGGGGTCTCATAGAGCCCTTTTAGCCATTATGAAATTTTGAGAGCCCAATCTTATGCTAATTTTCTGCCAGCAACCACAGCTGTATATGTTCATGAATGTAGTGGCTGTGCCGTATTCAGAGTTGCCCCTCCAACTACGTTCTTTCTGCTCCCTCCTTTGGTGTGTTCTTTGAGCCTTCTACATTGTGCTTATTTTTGATGGGTTGAACATTTTAAGTGAAGAAATAAAAGACCCAAGCCATTGACCTTGAATAGTCAGAAACTGTCTTAGTTAGGGTTTCTACTGCTGTAATAAACACCATGACTAAAGCAACTTAATAGCCTATGGTTCATGATGAAGTGGAGTCCAGGTAGAAACTCAAGGTAGGAACTCAGAACCAGGAACTGAAACAGAGGCCATGGAGGAACTCTGTTTACTGTCTTGCTTGCCATTGTTTGTTCACTGTGTTTTGTTATACATCTAAGAACTACCTACCCAGGGATGGCACCTCCCTCAGTGATCTAGGTCATGCATCCCACCCCCATCAATCATTAATCAAGAAAATGCTCCATAGGCTTGCCTATAGGCAACTCAATGAAGGGATTTTCTCAATGGAGGCTCCCTCTTCCCATATGACCATAGCTTGTGTCAAGTTGGCAAAACAAAACCAAACAACAAGAACAACAAAATAAGAATAAGAATAAGAATAAGAATAAGAATAAGAATAAGAATAAGAATAAGAATAAGAATAAGAATAAGAAACAAATGAATGAACAAACACAACTAGTTCCTAATCTGGGATCCTTGAATAGCACATTTTCATGGTTTTGAATTTCTCAGGTACTACTAAGTGAAAGATCAGAAATGGAGTTGATGTGATTTTTTTAAAGAACATATGATGTACTACAGAATAAAATCTATGGTTATTTTAAAATGTTATATTTACCTGCACATGAATTCAAATTGATATTAGTACATACTGGGCAAAACAAGAAAAGTACCGTGTAGACCGAAAGCAATACAATATTGCAAGAAAACAGCAACAGCACATATGTATCATGTTGACAGTGTCATCCTTTGGTTGGTTCTAAACACATAACACAAGATGGTGTAGTCATTGTTTCTGGCCTCAGAAATCTCCAGTTAGAAATCATGCCACAGCAAAGGGGAAATTTAGTAAAGTATAAGGAACCAATAGAAAGAAATGTTTGACCTGGGTGTATAAGATCAATCTATCAATGGGAGGAAGGTGAAGGAAGTTCTACCCAGAGACAGTGAGGAGGCCAAATCAAAGGCAGGAAAGGACTGATGTGTGCATGAACAGGCTACTGTCCATTAAAAGCTGGTTGATGTAGCATTGTAAGACTACAGCCACAAGTCTTCTAGCAGTGAGCATTGGGACAGGGAAATTTATGTTCATATTGTATTCACAAGTCTTGTAGAATTCTATGAAGAAAAATTAGAAGGTAGAAAGATTGGCAATGGAAAAGTCAGTTAGGAAGATGAGAATTCAAACAAGCTAGATTTGGAGAAAGGCCAAGTGCATAAGACAGTACATTAGTAGACTAATGGAAGGGTTGAAAGAGAGCTGTCAGAGATAGTCCCATGTTCCTGGTCTGCAAAAATAAACATGGGGTCTGGAGAGATGGCTCCATGGTTAAAATCTCTAATTTCTCTTTTGGAAGATGTAGGTTCCATTTCTAGCACCCTCATCAGTGGTTCACAAACATGTGCAATTCCACTTCCAGGAGATTGCACACCTGCACATAACTGATATACATAAACTCATAAGGCTCTCTCTCTCTCTCTCTCTCTCTCTCTCTCTCTCTCTCTCTCTCTCACACACACACACACACACACACACACACACACACACAAACTTCTACAGAAAAAAAGAAGTAGATATGTCAGGGCCAATATGCTGAGCAGGAATAAAACAGTTTTAAGGCAAAGATGACTCTCCTGGTATATGAGGGTAGTTGAGGAAAAGAAGAGGTAACAGGAAATGTGACAAGACACAATGGCTTTACAGTGGCAGTTGTTACCACAGGAAAAGAAGACACATTCCAACATGATGGTGACTCATTTGTTTCTATCTAGCACC
Source organism: Micromys minutus (assembly GCF_963924665.1). Taxonomy (NCBI): domain Eukaryota; kingdom Metazoa; phylum Chordata; class Mammalia; order Rodentia; family Muridae; genus Micromys; species Micromys minutus. The sequence continues at coordinate 80,863,405 of NC_137975.1, read as the reverse complement.
AGAACAAAGAGCAGAGAAACCTGAATTGCCCTAGAACACTTAGAAGTTCCTTCAGAGAGGAAATGGGCACGTGTTTCTTAAAAGCAAAATTTCAAGAGGCGTCAAGAGTCTCCTAGAAGTTTTTCTTCTAGATTTTTTCTAAAAAAACAATAGGAAACACAATCAGAAAAAGTTAGCCCAAGTATTTCCTTAGGCAAATATCAGAAACCATGCAGAAATCAACAAAAGGAACGTTAAAGGTGAAATATATTTCATATTTCACATAGGATAATATTATATCATAGCCAAAGAGAATTATAATAAATGTTGATGGTTAATGCTATGGGGAAAATCCTCTTCTTATAAAAGTCTGATGTGAGGGCATTGACCTATCATAGAATTTGTAAGCCTAGAAGCATCATTAGAAGGTAGAGTGATTTTAATATCTTTAATATTTTATCAGGTAATTTTAATCTTTTTAAAATTTATTTACATTTTAGCTATACAGTTTTCAAAGTATACAATGATTTTTATAAGGAGAACAATTTTATAAACATATGCATACATACTCTAGATGCAGAAAGGAGAAAGCAAATGCAGATACTAAAGAAGCTCCACCAAATCTAAACAGGCCATAGAACAAAACTGAACCACTACCAGAAGAGAGACCTTGTTTCTTCCCTGAGGTCTCTCCAATTTTCAAAAGTATGAAGTTTGTAGTAGAGGAAAAGCACCTCTCCTGACCCAGACACAGGCGTGATATGTCCCTGCCCACCTGCCCACTCTGTCAGCCATTTCTCATATATAATTACAAGTTCCCGTTTTTGGACAAAACCTAAAAGGCACACAGTACAGCATCTTTGCTGGGCCTAAGGCAAAGCCAGTTAACAGGTTGCTGGCAAACTCCGGTGGTGTCTGCTTGTTTGTTAACCAGCATTGATCTCAAGACCAGTGACTGTTCGCTGGCTGTGTTGACCAACCCCCTCGCTATTTGCTCGATCAGTGTCTAAGTGTCATAAAATGAAATGGTCCGTGGAAACTTAACATTGGGATCTGAGTAGTTCCCCCTCTCCACTTTAAGGCAAATCTGATTGTTTGGATTATCAGTGGCGCCAGGCTACATTAGAAGGGGCTGAACCAGTACAACGAAGGAAGCCATTTGTTTTTGCTGACAGATTTCCTACATTTCAGTTATATGTCCAAGAATACGTTGATATCGTGTCTCCTCTTTGATACTTAATGTTCAATTGCTTTCCCCTTGTGTTTCATTGTCTCTTTATAATCCAACAAGTAGCTAACTAAAGGTTAGTTCACCACGAAGCTGAAGGAAAATTAAACACAACATTCACAGAGGGCTTAAAAAAATCCTCCTCCACCACTGGAGGCTCGTTTAGTAAGGTCTATAGCAGGGACTGATGAAGGCAGTGTCAAAGGGTGTGACAGAGACAGTGGGAGCTCTGGACAGATTAGGAGGGGGTCTCTAGAACCAGAGGCTTACCTAAAAATGGTGACAACACAGAGTGAAACAAGTCACACAGATGCAAATACTGAATCATGGCACTCATGTGTGGCACCTGAAAAAGAGGATTTCATGCCATCTGAGAGTTGAGTAGTAGTCACCAGAAACTCAGGGGAGTAAAGGGCAGTGGGAGATGGGGACGTTGACTGATGAATATACCTCAGTTAGATGGGAGACTACGCTCTGGTGATCTGGCTGCTGTGTATTGGAATATAGAAGAGCATTTGGAAAGCCTTATCGGAAAGCAGTGATAAGAGTTCTAGGTGATGGGTATGCTAATTAGCCGGAGTTGATCATTATGATACCTCCGAACATCAAAAATGACGCCGATGCAATCAATGTACCTCATTATCTATCAGTTAAAAACGAACTTTTAAGAAATCCTACTGTATCTCTTAAATATATACAAATGGTTTGTGTCAATCAAAAGTAAAGTAAAATTCAGTCAGGCCTGAACATGCCTGTAGTCTTGGCTTTAGGGGGAATCAGGAGTCTGAGACCAACTTAGGCTACGCAGTGAGATACTGTCTCATAAAAGCAACAGAAGGGGTGGGTGGGGGAAGCGGATAGAAGGGAGAGGATGTGTTCTTCCTGTAGCAGCTGCCAGCAGCTCTTTGCTGGACAGCAGGCAGATGAACTTGAATGAATTCTCAAAAATGCACTAGACTGGGAAGCAGAGACTCTGAGCCCTGGGAAGAAGGCACCCAGGGAGCCACAGGAAGTTCTTCAGCGAGGAGGTAAGAAGCTAAAGAGAAGAGTTTTGAAAAGGTAGGTTGTATTAGATCCCAGTGGTGGGTGTGAGGAAAGAGGCCAAAGACTTAACTCTAAACATGGAGTAGAGACAGCAAGGCATAGATTGAGAGCCGACACCAGGAACAGGAAGAAACCTAGTGAATGACTAGTTCTGACATTGGAAGGAGACAGTAGGGAGTGTGGCCTCAGTGCTTGCCGGCTGACCTTGAATGGGTTTTTATTCTCACTCACTACAGGAGACTATGAATGGATAACTCAATAGGAGCGAATGCCAAGGGCAGTGTGTAAATGTGCTGGTTGCTATCACAGCTTACCGTGCCCCGGGTTGGTTGGTTTGTTTTTCAATTGCTAATCCTAACAATTTTTTAGATGACCTTGAGTTCCCAACTTGCATTTTATTGAAAAGTATCACTTACTAATAACACTGCTAACTGGTGACCGTGTCTTTGGGGGTTAATATTTTATGTGCTGTGATTTCATGTGGCAGTCTAAGGTAGGAAGCATGTGGTGAAGAGTCTTGAGGACGGTGACAAAGAGCTGTGTGCGATGCGCACTGGTAACAGGAGAGCCACACAGGCGCCCCTCGGGCCTTGGGAGCTTGGTACCCTGGTATCAGCCTCACTGAATGGGCATCGCTTTTATTCTTTTCATTTGCTTTGGAAAAATAAAGTGGAGGACTTTTAGCAGTACTAAAACATTTAAGGAATTCCCCATGAAAATAACGAGGTTGGAGGGTCTTGGCCTCTCACTGCAAGTTTCAGCCACTGCGGGGTTTTACCTTATATACAGACTCTGACAAAGATTGAAAGATCCGGGGAACACAGGAAAACACAAAGGCTTTGTTCATAGGGAAGTCAAAGAGTTTTAAAGCGCAGAAAGAAACACCTCCAGGTCAAAAGAAGCCCCAGGAACAATGGCAGACACCAGGCAGCCTCCAAAAGAGTTGGGGAAGCTTTTCTGCTACAGGCAGAGCAGCCAGCCAGTCCTGGGGAAAAGAAACCTGTAGCCCTGTTCATTGTGTGGTGATTTGTCCATCATCAGTACCAGAGAACTTAGAGCCAAAGCCTGAGACCTCGCGGTTCTAACAGGCTAGGCCTGGCTACAAGTCGACAAGAGGCCAATTAAGATAAGTAATAATGAAAATCAGAGAGTGGAGATTTGCTCAGTTTAACCATGTGTAGAGGAAGGACACTAGTGACTTTTCTCACACTCTGAAAAAAAAAAGTCAGTTAAAAACAAACCAAGACCTGAGTTTGGGACTTTTAGAGGAAATACAGGAAGAGCAAGCAAAGTTCCAGATGTAAGCAAGGATTTTCTGAAGAGGACTCCACAGCACAGGAAAGAATAGTGAGAGAGGACAAACAGGATCACTATCCAGAAACAAAACAACAAGCAAACACATCTGCTAAGCACAAAGAGCCTGCAGAAAGGGAGAGACGTCACAGCTGTACATGTGGTGGGGAGTTGAGACCTAGACTCCTGCATGAATCGCAAATGTAAAATACCTAAGCAGTCAAGCCACCCATGAGTTAAAGGGCCGGTTTAAGAAGAACACATAAATGGCCAGTGAACATATGAAAAATGCGTTCAGAGTCCTTATGCATCAGAGGTACGCAAATTTAAGCTGCTTGACATTCCAATCCATCTCACCCAGGTCAGAATGGTTGTCCCCAGAATAACAAGGACAGACACTGGTGATGCTGTGTGGGAAGGGCCCTCAGCCACCGCTGCCTGTAAGGCTAGCCTGGCCATTGTAGAATCAATAAAGGTTCCTCCTAAAAGTTGAAAACAGAGCTACCATATGATCAGGCTTTGTGATGAAGCCAGCACATCACAGAGATGCCTGAACCTCCATGATTACAGCTGCACCGTGCACAGTAGGTATGGACTCACAGTAGGTTTGGAAAGCCTATATGTTCATCAGCAGATAAATAAATAGAGAAAAGTTGGACTTATCTACAACGAAGTTCTTTTCAGTCATGTGAGAGAAAGAATTTATGTCGTTTTCAGAAAAAAAAAAAGAGAGTTGGAAATCATATTGTCAAGAAAAGTAAGCAGTACTAAAACACAAATATTGCATGCTTTTACTTATACAAAGACTGTGTGTGTGTGTGTTGTGTGTGTCATAATACACTAGGGGATATTTGGAAAACAGAATGAACAAGAGGTAGAAAGAGAACAAGATGGGTAATCTTGGGTAAATATGAGCACAGTACATGATGAAAATGTTATATGAAATACATAATTTTTTAACCTGACTTAAAAATTAATTTAAAAAGTCTAACATCAGGGGCTGTCAGGATTGTTCAATGGATAAAGCACTGATGGATGTTCAATGGATGTCACAGCCTGATGACAGGACCCACAGAAAGGTGGAAGGAGGGAACAGACTTCACACAGTTGGTGTTCAGGGTCCACACATGTGCCACTGTATATACGTATACACACGCACACAGTAACAATGTGTATAATTTTTAATTTTAAGAATCTTACTATAACAAGAACCATAGAAAAGGTGTTTATTAAGTATACTTATTGATTCCCATCACCACACACTGTTAATTATTTTACATTGATACCTTTTCTGATCTCGAGTTTCCAAATGCATTCTTCAAAAGCTCCATATAGTTCCAGGATGACGATAGTGTGATTGCCATTTGTTTAACTCTCGTATTAGTGCAGTGTGTGTGTGTGTGTGTGTGTGTGTGTGTGTGTGTGTTTATGTATGTGTTTGTGTGTGTGTGCATGCATGTGTGTGTTTGTATGTGTGTTTATGTATGTGTTTGTGTGTGTGTGTATGCATGTGTGTGTTTGTATGTGTGTTTATGTGTGTGTGTGTGTGTGTTTGTGTGCACTGAGGTCAGAATCTTTTGTTTATAATTCTCTTTTCCTCAAGACTGAACACATCCACTACATGGCCTCTTGATGCTCTATGTTATAAAGAGGCCTAACAACGTGTTTTTAATATATAAGTTTTGTTAAATCATTATTTATATCTAAAGGTATTTATACCTAAAGGATGTATCTCTGTTCTTGAATTTAAAAAAAAAAAAAAAAACTGTTTAAAAAAAAAAAAGATGTGAGAAATTCCATGTCCCCACTCCAAAAGTTTTGATTAAACTCAATTTTTAAAATTGTACCATGGTGACAATCACTTGGAAGAGAACCCACATAAAGCCAGGGACAGTACAGCGAAGTGATAGCTACCCTTAAATAACAGATACTTTATGCAATTTATGAGCCACCTTATCTCTAAAGACACTAAAATCTCCTTGGTCCTGGGATGTTTGCTTTGAACAAGCAGCCATTTGAAGCACCATAGCCAAAGATAACACTGCACCAGTTAGACACTTGGCAAACATGGGTGGGTCCTTCAGCTTGAGCCCTTGGCACCAAAACACGTAAGTTTCTTTTGAGCCCCACCCAACATCCCTACCTGAGGTATTCTCTCTCAGTATGATTGACAGCTCCAATTATTACGTTCACACCTACTTCTGCAGTGCCTAATGGATGAGTTAGTCTTGAATGCCCCCGGGGTTCTTTGGGAAGGCCATCAGTGCACCGTGCCAAGCAAAGCTTACAACATCCCCAAGAGTCTGACACTGACAGGTCCCAGGGTTGAGTAACCCTGATTGTGAAACAGAAGTAGAATTTTGATACCATGCTTATTTTTGTATTTATACCATATTTATTATTGTAAGCAGAGATATTGTGATAGTACAGTGTCTCTTCACTGGGGACATGTCCTCAGCAACTGCAAACACAAAAGAGAAAGCACCAGTTAGAGCTTCTATAAGTGCAAACAGATTTGATATTGTTACATTGCATATTCCTACATTGCAGAAAATGTACAGGTCCTGCTGGGCACCAGTGTCGTTCCTGGACAGCCTGCACTGCTGAATCTCAATGAGTTCATTCTGGAAACCAATGCTAATGTTCTAAAAGACCTCTACTTAACCAAAATACTTGAAGAAAGAGCCGGAGTCGACTTGCAAGTTATATGTTCAACATACAATGTTACAGCTTCATGGAGCTGTCATTACCCTCTATCCCAAACTGCTATGCTCAGACATTTTTCTCAGGAGCCTTCTTTTCATGGTTCAAAGATACATCTAGGAAGGAATCACTACTCTGATACTCCAGTAACTTTTTACCACTCCCTACTCACTGTCTTCCTTGATAATTTTATTGCTCGTTCTGTTCTCTCCCTCCCTCCCTCCCTCCCTCCCTCCCTCTCTCTTCCTCTCCCCCGCCCCCCCTCTCTCTCTCACACACACACACCACACACACACACACACACACACACACACACACATGTCCATTGTGCTTATATTCTTTGAGCCAATGATAAGGAAGAAAAATAGAAAGAAATATATATCTAATAGAGCTGGACACTTGTTATCCTCCTTGGACCCAGCACAGGGAGACCCAGTCTCAACCCTATATTGCTATTTTGTGAAGTCCAAAAGAAGCTAGGACCCTAAGAGCCAACACTGGTCCGGTAGCTCTTCTGCCTTCCATGTTCCGAGTAGACACTGCCAAGTACTCTGTAGGCAGAGGCACTGGTCTTGGGGAGCCCAGCTCCCACAACGTGCAGTCGCTGTGTTCAGGGAGGTTTTACTGCCACACAGTGAGTGAACATCCCAGCACCCAGAACCACCCAGGCTCCCTCCAAGACAGCTTTTTGAAACCTTGAGCATGATACCCAGTTCCTTTGGCTTATGATGATGACCACTGTTCTTCTCACTCAAGTGCAGGCTCAGACCCTTCCTAGCCTTTTCTCCTCACATTGGACTTGTGCTCAGATTTCAACCAGAGCCACATGATAAGGGGCATGGGATGTAACTTTGTTCTAAATTGTCCTCTGAAGATAAAGGTGAAAGGGACAGTGCCAGGGGTTGGGAAGAGCCCATGGATCCTGTTCTACCATCCTAGAGGAACTGTGAGTGAGTATCCTGCTTAGAGTGAGGAGGCTGGAGCCTTGGAAGTCAGTGCGTTCTTACTTCCCTTTTCTTAATTGAGTTTGCTTAATTGGTAATATAGAGACACTAGCAAAGATAAGAACACACGGGATCCCGACTGGTTTCTCTCTGCGTGTGTGACCCTGAGAGCATTTCTTTCTCTTCTGTTTCAGGTTCTTCATCTGTGAGATGCAAGAAAAATGGTGCCTACCTCATAAGTATGTGGCTAAAGAATTATTGGGCCTGGAACAGAGTCTTGGAGGGAAGGAAGATAGAAGGTAATGAATGAAGCCATCTAAGCACCCATCCTATAGGCAAAGACCCCGAAAGACCAAGAGGGAAGGAGTGGAACAAAAGAGCTTCTCACAAAGAGGAGCTGAAAGCCAATCTTGGATCCCTTCTCTGTTCCTTGGGAAGCATATAACTGGTAGAATTCACTTCATCTGCTCTTCAAGATGCTGAGAAGGGGACAAAAAAGACAGACTGGGCCCCCAAAACCTGCTCCAAAGTATGGAGTTGGGTGTCAAATCCAAGGTACCCCCTTCAACTGGCTAATCCACAGCCTTGTCCTCCACAGAGAACCCACGTTTTGTTCTTAGAATGTACGTCAGGAGACTCACAGTCATCTATAACTTGAGCTCTGGGAGAAAATTCGACATCTCTGGGCTCCAAAGGCTACTACACAAACCTGTAGATACCTACTGGCTGTTCATTGGACTCCATCACAGGGAAGCCTTTCTGCCTTGGACTCCCTTTGTAAACTTTGTATACTTTGTAAATGTTCCCTCAGCCAGGCCCGCCTCAGACTTTCCAATAGGTCCTAACAGTTGGTTTTCAATGGCTGTGTATCTGTCATTCTCTGCCCCAAGTGGTTTGAACTTGCCACAGAAACCCACCAATCTCTGAGATTTTCCTAGCTCAGAACTTGAAACTTTATCAATCCTCACCCTGAAAAGCTCCCCCTGGAGAGTTCCGCCCCCAAAGAAATCGTCTATAAGCCCTGCCTTTCCTGTTATCTTCGCCCTGGAACAGAAGTAGCCAACCCTGGGTTTGTCTCTTCCAATAAATCTCTTTTATGAGATCTGCTGCCTGGTGTAATGCACTCATTGGAAGAAGCCAAGAAGCGAAGCCAGGAAGGGGTTAAGAGGTAGCATGGATCTGAGACTCCTGGGCTCTTCAGCTTCGCTGGGGATCCCCTCCCATGGGAGCTGAACTGCCTCAGTTGAGGAAGTTTCCACTCAGAGCTGTGGGGTTCCTATGCTCCCAGGATACCTTTCCACCCAGGCAGCAATGCCAACCATATCAAGTACAGACACATACTGACACATGTGCATAACTAAAAAATAATAAAAATAAAAATTTTAAAAGGACGATCAGGCTGAAATGAGACTACAGTTAAGTATATGACAGGGCAAACATCTAGCACAGTGTTCAGGATCTACTATTCTCTTGGGGGGCTTTACCAGTGCAGGCCTAGGGAGCCCTGCCCCTCTGGCATTGCTGCCCATAGTACGTACGACCTCTCCACTGGTTTTCACCTTTCCTTGACAAGAGTCCTGTCTGCGTCTTCAGTATTGTGGAATCTTCCATATCTTAAACTTCATCTTCCCATCATTAAGCAGTGGGTCCTCGGGTTTTACTTAAGGTGGCCTTGCGCTGCTGTTCACTGCAGCATCAAGTCGGGGCTCTCCCATTTCAGATGAACTCTCCTCTTTACAAGTTGGAGCCTTGGGTGGGTGGAGTCCTACCCTGCAGGCATTTCCCCCAGTGGACGTCATGTGAAATGCGTGCCTTGTCTTGGCCAGTGCGGATCTCTGCCTGGTGTGGACACTTTGTCCTTCCTACGCACATCTGCCTCATCTTCAGCTTCAGCCATGTTCACACTTCTGTCCTCATCATCCTGCAAAATCTTCATGCTTTCCTGCTTTGAATTTTTATTATAAAGCTCACTAAACACAGAGACCAGCAGCCGAGCCATAGCCTGGCTGTTAGACTCTCTTGAAACTCCCTTTATTGCAGTTTCCAGGGGAAGTTCCAGGCAGCTTCCAGGAAGATGAACAGGCTTTGGATATGATGGCTTGAAAAATGCTGGAGCTCTCGAGTGCCATGGGGCTCCCTGGGATGTTGGAAAAGGTGGCTGATGGTCTGGGTATGACTGCCCAATGAAGGAATCACCGGGATGTGGGCCCTGGGCTTGTGGGCTTGTAGTTGAAGGCAAACTCCACGAGGAGTTTTGATATCTCTTGGACTTGGCCAGCCTCAGGAGTTGTGCATGTCTATGTTCAACAATGGCCTATAAATTGAGACATAGAAACACAGAGGGCTGGGGCTGTAGCTCAATGGCTGAGCACTTTTCTTTGAACTCATAGGTCTGACTTTGATCTCCAGTAGTACAAAAAGAAAAGAATTCAGAAAACTGGAGATACGGTTCTTGTGTTCCTCTGGCAGAATGGGATGGCCATGCCTTTGTAAGTGCATGGGTGGGACCAGCCTCCTCAGGACATCAAGTATTTCCTACATTGAAAAAATTGTCACAGAATCAAGAATACCTATTCTTGGCCAGGACCTTCAGTTTCTGCTTCTCTGCTGCCACCTGAAGCAAATGTATAGAGGACACTTACCAAAATCCATCTGGCTCTCTGGGTGAAAACTGCCCCATCAGGCTTCCATCCTAGGCTGGAGTCATCACAGCAAAATTCTTCAATGCCCCAAAGCTGCTCATGGGCTGAGGACCAAACACTTTGTGCTTGGCTCACATATTCGAGATATGAAGGATACTGTGGTGGTGACTATCTGCATTTTTCTCATAGGAAACCTCCAGAAAACTCTATGTGCTGCATACATCACTGGCCCAGCCATGACAGCAGGTCACACAAGATCATAGGTCACATGAGGTCCCTGGAGCAGTGCTGCTCTGAGCCAAGAAGACCTAAGTTCCCCCATGAGGTGGCATATGCCAGTCCTGCAACCCCAGCAAAGGCACCAGCCTGTCCCCGTTTAGTTTCCTTTTGTGAGAAGTGATGATCTAAGCTTCAGTGTGTTCCCACGGGCCACACTGTAGACACGTGTCGAGAGTGGACCAGTAAATGGCCTCAACTCTTCTGTTATTTGTCCCTCCATGTGCAGGGACATGTTGCCCGGAGTCCAGCGTCACCAGGTTACTGCCAGCTGCCCTGGTAAAATTTCACTTTTTTACCATTTGCTATATGCTCATCTCCTTTGTACGAGCCTTAGCAGAACAGACACTTAGTAAACAATGGGATCTGGGTATGGAAGCTGCACTCCAACCTCCGGAACTTCCCAGCCAAGCCGAGCAGGGAGCGGGTCTCCTCTGCACTCATTTCTCACTGTTTCAGCATAGATCCAGTCCAGTGAATGTCTCTTGATGTTTGGTATATAAAAAGGAAGCAGAAAAGAATTGGGGACAGGAGAAACAGGATGGAAGGAAAAGAGCTGAGGGTGCAGGGGGCAGGGGAGAGAGGGAGGAGCAGCTGGAAGCAAGTGTCTCCGCTGTGGGCCACAGGCAGTTCCAGCTTTACAGGCTATCATCTGAGTGGTTTTCCTGTGGTAACAGTCTACCACTTATGAGATACGTCTAAGAATTCTCTGACAGACCATGGCCCACCTAAATCCTACCTGCTCTCAGATGCCAACAGGCTAGTGATGAAGGGTGTGAGGAAAGCATCTTGTATTCATGGCTGTTGCAGTAAATATTAAAAAGTTGGCACTCAAGGCAATCTTTAAATTTCCTACTCATATCCTTGGCCCATATCTATGCTGTTCTTTCCACAACCCCCTCTTTCTGTTGCTAAGCTCTTCAAGGATATGTTTTAGCATGGATATTTGTCTGGTTTACTTATCACAAACAGCTTTGCTCAGCCTGGGGCTTGTACTTTCCTGTGTAGACATGTGACATGCATCCTGGGTATATTCTAATTCCTAGCATAGTTGTGAGTGGGGTTTTCTTCAGAGACTGATGTTGCTGATATATGTACATGTGTACCTTGTGGTACTACAAAGTTCATAAAAGGGGGGTCAGATCTCTTGGAACAGAAATTATTCATAGTTATGAGCCATCAGGTGATGTGGGTTCTGGGGACCAAGCATGGGTCCTCTTCCAGAGTAACAAGTACTCTTTCCTGCTAAGTCATCTCTCCAGCCCAATTTGTATAAATTTTAAAGGTATTGAAGGGAGAAACTCCATGTAGTAGTTACCTTTCTGTGACTGGGCTAAAACACCATGATCTAGGAAACTTAAGAATGAGAAGTTTATTTGGGCTATGGTTCCTGACAGACAAGTGTCCATCACCATCACAGTAGGAGGCTATGTTGGCTGGAACAGTAGCTGATAGCTCACATCTTAAACTACAACCAGGAAGTAGAGAGAGAACTGGGAGAAGAATGTGGCTTTGCAAGTGATAATATTCTTCTAGCAAAACCACACCTCCTAAGCCTCCCCAAACAATAACACCAACTGGGACCAATTATACGCATGCCTAAAGTTAATGGAGATATTTCATTAAACTGCCATGTCCAGATCCCTGGTGGTCATATGATAATGACAAATGTCTTTAGTACAACTTCAAAAGTTTGAACAATCTTTTACAGTTAGGACACTGCTTAAAAGTCCAAAGTCTGTTCTGAGATGCAAGGCAAGCTGTTAACTGTAAGCCTCTTTAAATAAAAAAGCAAATTACATACTTGCAGCATACAGTGGCACAATATATTACCATTGCAAGAGGAAGGAATGGGTACATATCAAGGAAACACTGGACCAAAGCAGGACCCAAACCCAGAAGACAGACCCCAAATCCTATAGCTTAATGTCTGATGTCAATGGGCTTAGATGGTCCTGTTCCCCGAGCTTTGTTGCCTACAAAATTCATCTTTTATGGGCTGTTTCCACTTCCTGTGTGCCGCTCTCTTAGGCAGATGGCCCACAGCTCTGACATCTCCAAAATTTGGGGGCATCCAATGCAACACTGGCTTCACTTTCAGAGCTTCACACAAGGGTCTCTCAGGGACCCCCATGCAGGGACCCCCATGTAGGGACCCTATGCAGGGATGCCCTGCCACATGCCTGGCTTCAACAGCTTTCTGAAACCAACAACAAAGAGTCCACAACCCTTTACCTGTGTATACTTCATGAGTTGGTCTATCCCAAATAGCACTTGAATGTTGAACTCGCATTCTGGAGTCAACCCAGCTTCATCATCTTGCATTATTACATTGTCTACAGTCGGTGGACTTTCTTTTGAGAAGGCCCTTTTCCCCTTCTTTTCAGCATGTTGAGGACATATATTTACATAAATTTGGGGCAATGTCAGAGGTTACTTCTTCAAGTCCTTTCTTATCCATCTTTCGTGGCTCTGTAGCATCCATGCTATATTTGTGCCAGTGTTAGAAAGGGCCTCCTTGTGTTCTCTATCACTTTGTCCTTTCTGCCTTGCATGAGGTCATTCACAGGTTATCTTTAAGTGCACTTCAAACCCCTGTCTCTTTTGTCCATGTTTGCTGAAATGGTTCAGTGTGCTATAAATGTCAGGCATGCCTTATGTGCTGGGAATATCATTCATGTACTAATATCTATGTCTACGTATACAGTTCTATCTGGTAACATACTGGGGAGGCTGTGGATAATGATATCTTTCTTGGATGAGTGTTAAAATGCCCTGATAGACAGTACAATTCCTCACATGCTTTTATGACTTAGCTGTGCTTTGTTGACTCCTGGGCTGTATGTATCTGTTTTGTGTGCTCAGTCTGTCTGTGGACCCCACTATGAGATGGTCCTGATGCAGAGCTCTCACTTGAGCATCCCGTGTGCTCCATGTACTCTCTGTCTTCCAGCCAGGTCACAGACCTTTCTTTTCTGTCCAAGATGCAAACTTCAGCATCCTACCAGCTCTTCAACCCCAAAGCACTCATTTGCTCTCAGAGTTAGCAGGTCTGCTGGGGTACCACTTGTGAACCACAGAACAAGCCTGAGCCATGGGCATACGGGGGACCTCCACACTGACCCGCAGGAACTTCTTACGTGGTCCTCTTCTCTAGTATCTCTTGTTGAACTGGTTTAGAAATATGCTGTGCATCCATGTCCCAATCGAATAATCTCTGGAGTACCCCACATCACGACACTCCTGTGACTGTGTGCTGTGCCCACATCATCACACTGTGCTGTGACTGTGTGCTACCAACACAAAGTATCTCTATTGCCATTGTTCTTCATCACTGATCCACAATACATTCTGCAGTTGAATTTAACTTTTCAGAAATGTGGTTCACGTTGCAATCACAGTACTTAGGAGGCTGTAGCTATGGGACTGCCACCCTAAGCAACAGACTGAGATCCTACCTCCAAAGTCCAAATGAGTACATCCAGCATTTATAATGGAGATTTCTCTGGTCTTTCTTTCTGAGACTCTGAGCATGTGCCTGTTGTTAATATCTGTCTCAGACCCCACACTACTATGGACATTCATTAGTTATCTCTTAGGCTAGACAATAAGAAAGCTGTAGGTCTGATTCTGGAGAAGGAGAGGAGAAAGTTTATGGCCAGCATCTATTCGCTGCCCAGGCTGATGTTCCCAGGCTGGTGCTCCCAGGTTGATGATCCCAGGCTGATGTTCTCAGGCTGGTGCTTCCAGGCTGATGATCCTAGGATGGTGCTCCCAGGCTGATGATCCCAGGATGGTGCTCCCAGGCTGATGATCCCAGGATGGTGCTTCCAGGCTGGTGATCCCAGGATGGTGCTCCCAGACTAATGATCCCAGGATGGTGCTCCCAGGCTGATGTTCCCAGGCTGGTGCTCCTGGGAATTTAACACCAATGAGACAGACAACGCTGTTCCTATGATCAGGACAAGATAGAACTTCTCCAAGTTTGCCTCTAGCTCTGGCCCTGCCTTTGCTACAACTCCAGAAAAGATGTGAAGTATAAGGAAAATAAGAGAAAACAAATTAAAGTTTTTCCAGCTCTTCCATCATCAGACAAAGCCACTTTGCCAGTGTTTAAAATCTATGTAATTCTGTCTTGAAAACCCTTGTGTATTTGGTTTTCTTCTGACTAATAATCCTCTTTCAGTCGATTCTATCTTTAACTTAAACTATTAGTCAGTTCTTGACCCTCCTTTGAGGAAAATATTAAAGTGGAAATTATTAGTAAATACCTGGAAATTTTCCATTAAGACTTGTGGCCTCAAAGCAGCTGATAACATTTAAACAACTTCATCGTGGTAAAATTTTGTTCATGATCATGCATTTTAAAACATCTAGCCAGGGGCTCTGAAAGTAATTCTATAACCATGTAATGGTCCACAACTCATTAAGGTACAAAACTGTGCCACAAAAAATGCTTTACAGAACTTGTTTCATGTTTAACAGATTGCTTTTATTCATCATAAGACATAAAAGTAAACTTTATATCTCTACTATTTGGTCCTTTCGACTCTTGTTAATATTACAACTGTTTTCTAGAATTTGAAATTTAGAAATAGCTCAGTAATTATTTTCATTTGTTGATTACCTTGCAAATTTTCTTGGTGGTAATCATTCCCACAGAGAAGATAAGAGGTTCTGGCTGTTGGAGAAGGAAATCTCAGAACACAGGGTTACTTGCTAGTTTCTTTACAACATATGACCTCTGCAGATCAATAAGACCATGGGTTCCCTTCAGAGACAAGGCAGTGACCCCCAAAAGAGAGACACTCAACTCTACAAGTTCTGAGGTCTTTTGAGTCTCATGATACCAACAGGCTATTTTAGGAAAATACATATCGCCCAATGTTGTGCAAAACCTACTGCAGCCTACACATTGCTGTCCCTTACTTTTCTTCAAGAACACCTCACAGTACAACAGAATGCATCCCAAAGTGAAAAGACTTTCTTTAAAGAGAAGTGGGAGCCCTTGAAAGCTGCCTATTGGTGAAAAGCTGGTGAAAATCAGACCCCCTCCCCAACCTTTCCCTCTGGTTTTCAGCTTGCTTCAAGACCTTTTCCTTCCTTTTGATCCTAGAGTCAGTGTATGGATGTAAATATCTCCCTTCAGTCTGGTGTTCCATTAGTTAAATTTAATAAATAATACAAGAAGGACAATAAAGCAGTGTGTGGGTTTTCTGATTTTAAGCGAGTTACTAATTCTAGAGAACGTGAGTGGGGCTCTCCAACACACCCCAACTTTATTGTGATGAAAATATCAGCTTGAAGGTTCCCTTATTCAGTTCATTGCTCCCAACACTATAAAAACCTTCTTTTTTCCAGGTACCAGCAAACTTGTCCACCCGAACTTTCATCTTCACTCTGAAATGCATCCTGGTTTTCCAAACACTTTCCCTTGTTTCCAAAATAAGAATGTAACATTACACCTATTTCCAATTTCTCTTCCAGGAAAATGGAACAAAAAAGCTTCCCATGCCTTTGTAGGAAGCCCTAAGGAGCAATGTGAATTCTCCCTGCTCAGGCTGTGTGTCTTTACCTTTAAATTCAGGATCATGGATTACCTGCTAAGGTTACTGCCAGGTTTTCAAAGTCTGCCATTGCCAATGCATAATTCAATCCTACCATCATCATGAAAGGTAATATGCGTCCTGTAACGGCTGGAACACACACAGCCAGGGAGGACTGCTTCTGACACGGCTCTCATCAGATAGCAGAGAGCCATGCAGAACAATGTGAGTACAGCCTGCAGGAAGTGAAGCCCTGAACTTCAAAGCTTAGAAGTCAGGCCTGCAAGTGATTTCTTTCAGAGCTTGGGTTCAAAACACAATCGAGTGCTTGGCCAACTGAGTCAGAAGAAAAATGAGTTCAATGCCAGTCTGGGCATCACAGGGAAACCCTCTCAGAAAGCAAATAAATAATGTCAATGACTAAGATAAGGAAGCTTTTGTCTAAAAGTATGCAATTTCAATTTTTCTTACTTTACAAAGTTATTACATAGTTAACTAGGCCCGCCCACAATTAACTTTTCGAATTCTCCAGAGAGGGCCCTGGGAGGAGACAGCCTTATACATTCTTAAATGGAAAATGTAGCTTGGGATGGTTCTGGGTTCCTTGAACCCTTCTCCAGCTTCCCTGACTACTCCATTTAAAAAACAAAAAATCAACAATCAAAAAAGCTGAACTCACAAAATGAGAAACTTTTCCAGAAGCTTTGTGCTGGTTGATTTTTGCCAATTTGACACAAATCTGGGAAGAGATAGTTTTTGTTGAGAAAAATGTCTCCTAAGATAGCCTATAGGCACATTTCTTGGGTTAATTTCTTGATTAATGGTTGAAATGGGAGGACCCGGTCCACTGCAGATGGTACCACCCTGCAGCAGGTGGTTCTGGTTCCTATGAGAAAAGCAGGCCGAGCAAGCCACAAGGACCAAGCCAGTAAGCAGCACCCTTCAATGGCCTCTGCCTCAGTTCCTGTCCTGACCTCCCTCAGTGATGGCCTGTGATGTGGAACTGAAAGCCATACAGACCCTTTCCTTCCCGAGATGCTTTTAGTCACAGTATTTTATCATAGCAGTAGGAATCTTAGCTAAGATAAACCCTAAGGGGAAAATATTGCTGTCTAATCTTCAGTCAAAACCATATCTTGAAATTCTAATCTCTGCTGAAGCTGTGATGAAAGCAGCCCACTGAAGGATGTCAGTGCCACTGGCTTGAGTCTCTTGGCTTCTTCCCTTTCCTTTGCTCATACACAACCCCCTTTCACCATGGGGCCTACCAGGCTGTGAGTCTGGCTGTTTTAGTATACCGTTCTTCCTTCCCCCACTCTGTCTCCTATGTTTCATATCTACAACACTATGTAACCACTACTTATTCCTGCTTCTCAAGGCAGAGCAAGGCGTGCCTAGACCCATCCATTGAGCACCCCAGTTTTCAGACCATCCAGACTTCCCTTCTGCCCAAAGGTATATCTGCCTCCTCCTTAGTTAGCTAACTATAACTACCTTTCAAGAATCAACTTGGGACTGAGAAATGGCTCAGTTCTTAAGAGCATTTGTTCTTCCAGAGACTCAGGTTTGATTCTCAGCACACCCACATGAAGGCTCACAGCCGTCTGCAATTCCAGTTCCAGTGATCTGATGGCTCATTCTGGACAGGCACTGCACACACGTGATTCACAGACATGTATGAAGGCAAAACTACTCAAACAGCACTTGTTTTTTAAACAACCAAGTCTTGTTTCTTCAAAGATGTCCACTGTCTTGTCTCTCCTGGGCCAGTTGTTCTCACCAGCTCCTAGGAGGTATCCCTAATGTATCCCTTGAGCTTTCCCCCTTTCTCTTGATGAGAAGAAGGGCAATTGTCTGTATCTTGGTGTGTAACATTCTTGACTAATACACAAAGAAACTTAATTACAAATTTGACAAGTTACTTATTTCCTTAAAACCCCAAAATAATAATCACAACTTTGACCTCAGGAGAGGCAGGGATGTGGAAATTTCAAATGATGTCAGCTTCCAGGGATACATGTTACCAAGAGACCTCAGGTCATGGCCAATCAGCCAGCAAACTCTTCTATATTCAGTCCAAGATGTTGTCTTCTTGGGGGAATTCACAGATGTAATTCCTGCAAGGTTACCCAATTTGGAGGCACCAGTGCACACAAAATAGCAGTCTGAACAACTTGAGACCTTTCTAGAACTTTTGCACCAAAGAATTAGTTTGCCTACCAACACAAAGGAATATCACAAAAGCAAGAGAGCCTTGACATCTATTAAGCCCTCTTCCCAGTGTCTAATGGAGTGAAAGATGGGCACCAAAGCAGTAGACTCGAGTGTATTGTCCAAGTAGAAGAGACTGAGGAGAGGAAGTCCTAGTCTGCAGCTACCCACGTGCTAGCACATGACATTGTTCAGGGCTTGGGTAGACATTCTGCCTTGAAATGTTAAATGTCAGATTCTGCTCACTCCCTGTCATTGTGGATGCAAGTATTTTTAATTTGTACTTAGAACCTTGTTCTTTCAAGAGTGCACATAAAAAAACAATGGCTCCAAGACAAGATTATCATGAAATAGTATCTGTAGACTTTATCTGTGGTTTATTGTCCAGACAGTGGAAGTTAAAGAATAAAGGACAAAAGAAAGGCTAAGGACAGGTCAAATGACAAACCCTTTATCTCTCTTATCTAGCATGTGCAAGAACGGTGTTTGAGTCTTGGGATCACAAGAAAGAGATGAAGGGCTAAAGGAAGGGAAGTAGAGAGGATGGGAGTAAAAAGAAATGGTAGAGGGAGAGAAGAAAGGGAAAAGGAGAAAGGGGAAGGAGGGATGAGATGAATGTTAAAGGAACGAGGCTCCTTTCTGTGGGTACGGTCAGTCAGGGAAGTTAAGGATCTATGAAGGACATCTATGTTGTAAAGCCCAGCTCTGGTGGAGACCATTGATTGCTCACTACATAGAGGTAATGGGGGCAGAGGAAGTAAGCAGCTATGCTCTTCAGTGAACACTAATGCATTAATGCATTTATTCATAATGAATTCTACAGGAGAAGTCTTTTACTAGGCACAATACTATTGTAACCAGCAATGCAGACTGCATCACTTAGAGTGACTTGTGTGATAACAGTTGTTGTGGAGTCAAAGGAGCCACAGATATTGATAAGCCAGTGAAAGGGCTTTGATTTATTCAGAGATATAGATCCAGAGGCTGACAATGTTCCCATACTCCACTATCCCTGACGCTACCATGCAGCTTTCTGACTGTGTTGCTTCCTAAGGCTTCACTGTTGGAAGTTTCTAGAGTGTGGCCTAGAAGAAGCACAGATGGAATAAAGCCTTGGGTTCAAGAGTGTCCAGATAAAAATACAGGAAGCCATACAAGTACCAGAGGGTAGATTCTGATGGTAGGGGACAGTCATAGCATTGACGATCAGAACCAATATTCTGGCTTTGGTATCTACATCCTAGTTGTGAGGCTTCTGGTTACTCAGTTTGTTTTCCCAAACCTTATCTGTTTCCCAAGTATCTATATGCCCTTACTTAGGTAGCTAGATGGTCTCTCTGGTCCTAGGAGGAGCGTGAGTGGGGATCAGGACTCACCACCATTCTCTGTAAAGCTCCGCAGTAACAGAGAACACAGTAATATCAGAACAACCCGGGAGAATAAGAAAACATGCAGAAATCATCCCAAGATTTTCCAGCACACTCATCAGCTAAAACAAAAATAAAAATAAATAAATTTAATCTTTTCTAATTAGAACAAATATTTGAGTCATGATATATACTCTAAGGCCTGAGTGAACAGAAGGGTCCTATGCACAGAAAGTTTCTGTTCATGCAAACATTACATGAGCCATTGAACATACTTACTGAAGAATAGGTCTATGAAGCCAGTTAAAACTTTCTTTTTCCATAAGAAAAAACTTGTAGTTAGTCCTAGAGTGACCAGCATTTGGGTTCTACTTTGAAGCCCCAACTTGGTCCTTGCCTGCCTGGGTGACATGAACCTAGATTAAATTATTATTTATCAGTTCATGTTTTCTTTCACCTATGTTCCAAACCGGAGGATGCTTGTTCACATTTCTGTTCCCCATATATGCTACACATTTCAATCAGGTGTTCATGAAATGTTTTACAAATAAAATATCTGAGGTAGAAAGCCATGAGTCAAAGTTTCATGAGTTTAGTGAATTAGAGTGATGGGGTAGCTTGTGGCGTGCAGAGTCTGAAACACCTTAAAAGTGAGACTTAGAAATCACCCCGGTTCTGGCAAGGCAGGCCCTAAGACAGCAGAGCTTACTTCTTCCCTTTAGATCCCCAGTGAGGCTCTGTGATACCAGAGATAATTATGTCAGAGCAGAGTGGAAGAAAGGGAAAATAACAACTTGGCATCCAGAAACCACTCTGGGTTTTTTCCAACACAGTCATCAGTAAAAATTTCTTCCCATTACTGGGCTGGAATAAGATGATGAAACCAGTCTTAAGTCACCCAGGTAGCCAGATGGTCTCTCTGTTCCTGGGGAGAAGCCAGAGGAGGGAGCAGTAACCAGAGCTTAAACCACTGCTGTCCTCTTGTGGCCTGCCAGATGCTGTGCTCGCAAATCCATTCAAGAAACAAGAAGCCGCCAGCCTTCCTGGAGCCCTGCAAGCTTCAGTAGAAGTGGGGCTTCTTTTCCAAAAGGGCTGAGAGTGAAGAATATTTATGCATGGGATACTGCCCAGCAGGTATTTCTTGCCCAGACTGGGCATGAGTGGATGGAAACAGCCGTTCCTGAGAAGGAGAGAGCTGCATCTTTGAGTGGAATTTCCCTACCTCTTAGTGCTGGTAGAACAGTGTGCTTCCTCAGGACAGTGCATACTGGTATATTCACTGGGGAGTAATGGGCATTGTCGACCAAGGGACAAGCTGAAGCAAACAGTGCCCTGTCTCATTTTAATATCACATGGAATAGAAACAAGAAACTGAACAAGTCTCGATCCAAACTTCCCTCTGCTAAACTCAGAACTACAGAGCAGCTAATAGTCTACCCTGTCCACCATGAGTTTCATCACTGTGTCAAGCATCAAGTACCAATCGTGTGCAGGTTGCCTCGGGGGCTCATCATTTAGGACCACCCTGCCCTCTTGGAGCTTAGGGTTTGTGTTGTTAGATATCAGAGTTGAAACCCATCCTTCAACATGAAATCATACATGTGTCACAGCATGAAGCAATTTATATAACATTTTTAATGTGCCTGTGCCTGACTATCATCTATCACTTGAAGTATGGAATTTTCCATTTGTGGCATCTTAGTGATGCTAATTTCTGATTTCAAAAACTCCAGCTGGGAGAGTTTCTTGCAATGTGTGCTGAGCACAGAGCATGCAAAAATGTTCTGTTTTCTAATCCAGGATGCAAACTTACTTGCCCAATGCTGGGTCTAACAGCAACTTCTTTTGTACCATAGAGAACTCAACCCAGGCTCCAAGTTCCTGTCTGATTGGCTAGCAGCTCTGGAAGAATAGAGCCAACAAACATGCTGATGTTCTACCTGCAACCAGAACCCCATTTGAAGACTTGAGGAGAACATGGAAAAATTAGAATCAACAGGAGAAATAAACACGATTTTCAAAGAACTACAGGCGTGCCCTGAAAGGTCTTTGTTACAATAATAGTTGGCACTGTCTAGAGGCCTGGACCCCACCCCTGGGGGGGGGCACAGGGAACTGAAGGTGTTCCCTAGTCACCAGCCTGCTGCCCATCAGGGAGACACTCCCATGAACTTAAAGTTAGGGGACAATCTATTTGAAAGGCACCATTCAAAGGCAGCACTGTGTGATGTCCTGAAGGAAGTCACTGGGTACAGAAAAGGTGACTCACAGGCAGATCTGAGAGGCCTATGGGTTATTTTGTCTACACTGAGGGAAGGTTACAATAAGCTGATGTCATTGTGACGGGCATAGTCTGTTTTTCTCTGAAAGAATTCATTTCCAGCGGCGGGGGGTTTGCGTTAGATCTTTGTTTACCTTGCAGTGGAATTCCCAGCCATGCCCATGGAGTTTTGAATTGCCAACTTTTGTGAAGTAATCCAGAAGGGTAAAGAATTCTATTTCCCTTCCTGACACAAGAAGCCTTTCCTAATTAATTCACGGGAGGAAAAACAATGATCTCCTTATGAATATTTTTCTGTATACTTTTAAATGAGCCCAAAATAGAGGGGATTTAGGTGCTTTCAACAACAGAAGTCAGTGGCTGGTCTCACTTTTAAGTTATTTCACAAAAAGCAACTTGTTCTTAAGAAGTATTCTGATTTACCCAAGCTGTGTAGTAACTATACAGTAATCAATGAGATAAATAAATCAATAAATAAACAAATACTGACATACACTAGACTCAGTGCATGTGTAGAGTCTACTGAAAAGCAATAAGCACATAACAGACAGGTATATGACTAAAAAGAGGGAAAATAATGCCATGATTTTTAATGGTAGATTTTCTGAGCATTTTGATTCTGGATAAGTAGGAGTTGATTCTAACCATAATAGGTAACTCATCAAATATAGTTAGTGTAACTGAGATGTTCTTGAATATAGAATGTAGTTCAAATATATCCAGTGTAGATCAGATTAAAGATATTCAATGTGATAACAATGAATTAGAAATAAAAGCAGTCAGGCATGGCCATACACTCCTGTATCTCCAGCACTTAGGCAGCTAGGCAGAGACAGGAAGTCCAAGGGCAGCTAGACTACACAGCAAGAGCTTTCTCCGTCTGCCGTGGTGAGATTCGTCCCATCTACCCCAGCAGCACTGGACTTGCCATCACCATCCAGAACTTTTCAGAATCAGCTCTGCATTTCAGCTCTCTTATGGAGAAGCAACGAATTGGCCTGGAAACAACTGTGAGTGGTTTGGGCGATTCTGGGCAAGCAGATCTAAACAGGAAGCTCTTGTAAAGTGGACAGATGTATCTAGATTACCCCACTCACTGTCAGTCTCATCTCTTCATCGATCAGACAAGGCAGACAAGGGTGTGATGGCATAAATGTTGAACCCATCTTGTGACCATAACAAAAAGACATTTACGTTACAGATAGGAGAGTGGGGACCAGGGTGACACACACTTGACCCACAGTGCATATATGGAGATCAGAGGACAACCTGGAGGACTTGGTTTTCTCCTCTACCATGTGGGTTAGGGGGACTGAACTCAAGCTTTCAAGCTTAGCTGGAGACAAGTACCTTTACCAGTTGAGCCATAGCAACTCTTATGTTCTTCTACCAACACAAAAAGGAAAAGAAGGAGGGGAAGGGATGGGAGGAGGAAGAGGGGGAAAGGAATGGAGAAGCAAGGCGGCTTATACATATACACAAGCCCACAGAGGGTGGAAGAGACAGAGAGAGACAGAGAGATGGGGGGCAGAGCATGCCGTACATCCAGAACTTTTGACATACACATACTTGAGAGTTTTTACTGTACTCGTTGATATCTGGAGGACATTTTATGGCAAGAGGGATTCTGTTACATCTTTTATAGAACACTAAAGATTTCTTTTAAATGTTCCTTCAATGCTGTATATACTGAGCAAGAAATCCTTAATGTTCCTGAATTTGTTTCAGCCTCTATTTAAGATTGCTCCTTTAAATAAAGTGTCTTAAAAGCTGCATGCCAGCGTGTTTTGACTTAAAATTAAAAGAACGCTGCAATTCTTTTGATTCTGTTAATATTCCAAAAATAAATATTTGACTCATAAAGGTTAGGATTCATTCCTGTTTACAGCCGTGCACGTCTTGCGCGGGTGCCAGTTCTCTCGGGCTCACAGCTGTCCCTTCAGCGCTGCGGCCAGCCAGCTGTGTGCCCCAGGTTGTTTGAAGACTGTTAAAAAGGGGTTTGGACTTTCATGTGGACAGGTGTCCCAGCATAAAGCAAGTTGCCTTCTAAAGAATGTAATAAGAGGGATCCCGTGCCGAACTCCATAAAACGCTTTAAATTGAATGCAGGTAATGAAACAAAGGGGTGCCTACAACTTGAACAATAGGCTTTTTTTTTTTTTTTTCAATTTGCCTTTTGCCTTTTATGAGCAGGTAACTGATGTGGTTAGGCCCCACCCAGGGCATCCTCCACTGGCAATGGGGTTTCTCTAGCTCCCATGAGGTTGGGCTCCCTCAAGCGTGCTGGACTTCTGCAGAGATAGCTGTCTTTGGCTCTCATCCCTCCCATGTTGCTGGGCTTTCTTCAGCTGCAGGGCTAAGGGACTGGGAAAGCTCTCCTGCTTCACACTCTTCTCCATGTGGGTGCTGGTGGGGTCGGCACTCTGGCTAGACTAGACTGTGTGTTCCAAACATGCTGATGCCATTCAGTTAGGAGGGTCTGCTGGTGTGGCTTGGAATTTCTTTCCACAAATCATGAGCCACCTGCACAGTGGCATTTGAAAAGAAACTGAACATAGGTATCTAAAAATTTAGCTAGTGAGATCTTAACATTTGGCTTCAAAACACTGGCAGATTTATAGACAAATTGCCAAAAGGATACAAAAGGTTTCCTTCTGAATATTCCTCACCCAGACCCAAGATTTGCTAATATTCCATCACAAGTGAAAATATTCTTTGTTTGTCTGTGGTGGTGTGTAGTATGTTTGTATGTGTATGACACATGTTGCATTTATATAGTATATGTGCATGTATAAAGAATATATGCCATATGGTATATTTGGTATATATAATAAATATGGTATGTTTGGTGCATATGATATATGTGTGTGTGGAATGTGCATGTATATGTGTAGGGCATATGGGGTGTGTGTATATGTGTGGTGTAGGGTATATGGGGTGTGTGTATATGTGTGGTGTCCATAGCATGTACATGGTGTGTGAGCAGTATATGCATGTTATGTATGTAGTGTGTGTGATGTATTTATGGTGTATTATGTGGTATGTCTGTGTGGGCTGTATTAGTGTATATAGTGTATATAGTGTGTGTGCTAGTAGAGTTTATGGTGCATATATTGATAAGTTCTTATATGTGTCTTAGGGGTTCTGTTGCTGGGATGAAGCACCATGATAAAAGTGTGTTGTAGAGGAAAGGGTTTATTTAGCTTACACTTCTACATCATAACCTATCATCAAAGGAAATCAGGATATGGACTCACACAGGCCAGGAACCTGGAGGCAGGAGCTGATGCAGGCCATGAAGGGATGCTGATTACTACCTTGCTTCCCATACCTTGCTCAGCCTGCTTCTTTTAGAACCCAGGACTGCCACCCCAAGTATAGCACCATGTACAATGGCCTGGGCCCTCCTCCATCAATCACTAATTAAGAAAATGCCCTACAGGTTTGTCTACAGCTAGATCTTATGAAGGCATTTTCTTAATTGAAGGTCCCTCTTCAATTAGCTTATGCCAAGTTGACATAAAACTATCCAGTAGAGTTTGGGTGGCATATGTAGTATGCACAGTGTGTATATGGTTTGTGTGTGTATATCTGTATGGTATGGGTATGCAATGCATTTTGTATATATTGTATATAATTTATATAGTATGTATGGGCTATGTGTTATGTATATGACATGTATGATATATGTACATATTATATATATATAATGTGTATATGTGTGTGGTGTGCCTTGTGTGTATGGTGTGTCTGTGTGTCTGTGCATCTGTGTGTGTGTCTGTGTGCATATGTTTCTGAACTATCCAATAACAGTTTGTAGCCCAAACCTTAGGCTTTTTACTGCTCAAATGTTATTGATGTGACTTCCTACAAGCATAAACATCTATCTACATAGCTAGTACACAATCATAAAACCCAGGATTTCCAGGATGCTCAGTACCACCAAACTTCTCAGTATACCTCCATGCAGTTCATTTCAGCATCACAGGCCACCTGTGGTTTCTTGCCCCTAAAACAATCTTTTCCATGGGGTTCAGTATCAGATCACAAGCCACCACACATACACACAAATTTATTGGGAAGCTGCTCTCAAGCAGGCAAGTTTAATGAGGCCAGGGAAGCTGCCATGGGGAAGAAGACAGAGGGGAGGGGGGGAGAAAGTGTATGGACAGAGAGAGTGAAGGAAAGGGGGACAAAGAGCCTCCTTCCATTTTAAACACTTATTAGGCCTTTCTACTACTTTCATAAACTAGATATTGAAAACAAGATATTTCTAATAAAAATTCTTTGTCATTACTTGTTTATAAGTATTGTACAAGAATCATATGTTTGGTATTCCTCCCCAAATTACATGGACAAATGCAAATGGAAAAAATTATATAACAAAACGTTGCTCTATCACAAACGTACATGAAGTTACGAGACCTCTATTTTAAAACGCTGTTACTTAAAGAGAATGATAATCTCAAACCTAGAGAATTGGCAAATATTTCTCTAAACTGCTAAGCAAGGAAACACTAGTCTAATCAATGGATTTGGATTTTATAAATAGAAACAAGTTGGTAACTGGTACTAAGATGTGACATATATCTTTTTTCTTGTGTCTTATTTATAAAGGGACAAATCATAATACAAGAAAATATACTCTACTTTAATGTGATATAATTTTAATAAGCTGGCCTAAACAAACTAGAAATGTTTCTCAATAGACTCTTGAGTTTCCTGAGCAATCCATATTTATGTTAATGAGCAAAGGCATTATGTTAGCATCTCCAGAGTCTTCCCTGGCAATGTCAACCAAGTTTAATATGGCAGACTTGTCCATATGGCCAGATGAATGCCTTTGAACTTATTTCTTACATTTTTGAGAACTCTATAATTTATAAACCAAATTAAATGCCCCAATCTGATCTTGTATTCCTCCATCCGTCCTTGAAGCTAGTCATGCTTTCTTATTGAAATCCAACCAGCAAAAGGGGGTTGGGGTTGCTATAGTTTTAATTTGTAATGTTCCCCCAGAGTGCATGTTTTGAAGGTTTGGTTTCCAACCACAGTGCTACTGGGTTCTGAGGCCTTGGGGGAAAATGGTCTGGTTAGAGGTTTAGGGTCTCTGGAGGTGTCCTCGGAGGGGATTATGGCTCTTCCCTCTCTCTCTTGCATGCTCAGCCATGACTTGGGTAGGCTTTCTTTGTCCTGCATGCTTACCATGATGCCGCCATAGTCCCATAGGGGTGATAACTAGAACCTCTAAATCTGGAAGTAAAATAGAGAGATATGTGCTCATTGAGTGGATTTCTCTCAGGCCTTTTTATAAGAATAGCAAGCTCCCAGCCATGGGATCACTAATGATGGTGGCCTTAGACATGTTAAATGTCAGCTTCACATCATGACAGAAACACCCAAGCCTTCCATCTCTGCTAGTGCCCAGCTCACTGCTAGGGTTGGGTCAGTCCATTCATCAGACTCCTAATTGTTTGTCCTTGTTTGAGTCCAAGGTTCTGTTTACATAGTTTGCAGTTCACAAATATTAATGCAAGTGACTTGTCCTAGAGCCATGAAAGGACCATATTTTAGTTAGTGGCCCAGGTCACAACCTAAAAGTGACTGTCTCTGATTGCTTGCTTGGAGCACAGCTAAAACATTCTTAATAAAACAGGATGTACTGCCCCTATTCGGCCTTCACTGTGAAAAGAAGAGATATTATTAGGAAGAGGGGTAAAGAAGTAGAAGATGACATCTGGGTGTGCACTATCTACCTGCATGATACGTAGTGGGGGGATGCTCCAGATTCTAAATGGTATTGATTGTAAGTCATACTGTGGATAGTATTTAGGAAGAAGAAAAATGTCCTTGCAGTAAGTGTGTACATCAGCTAAAGAAGAAATAAGATTGCAGAGATCAAGATGGGGCAAGCAGGAAGAGATAAATTGTTTTTTAAAAATCTACAGTCCCCTCTGTGGATCTCTGCACCACACCCAAATGCCAGGAGCCACCTGGTCAGGCCCCTGTGCCATCCCCTGCCCTGATCTGAGCAGTAGCTAGTGGACTCTTGCCCTTGGTCCTATGTGCATCCGCACCATGGGAAGAAGGTAAGGTCCTGCTCCTGCAAGGTCTTGTTACTGCAAGTCTGTGTTCACCCTGATTTTTAATGTGGTCTTTTCTCTCTTTTCTATCTCTAGGTGAGAAGGGAAAGATCACATGTTTTAATGTTGAACCAGTTTGGGGACAGGTGTGGGAGGAAAGCTAATGACTCACGTAAGGAACCTGCTATGCTAGCTGCCTTCAGCTCCCATCTTTCATTAATGCAAGTAGCACTTACTAGATGTGAGTGCTACCTGTCCCAGATGCTTAAGGCACTATCTGACAGTCTAGGTAAGGCTACCCGATCTCCAAGCAAGAGACATAAAGACCTCTGTTGCGGATGGTACTCTCACCTACAGGAGATACTGGCAGGAAAGGAAGCCAGTAAAACCTGTGTGCTTTCTGAGGATCCAATTTAGAAAAACATAAAATTCGGATGGAGTTGGTAGAAATTTAAAAAAGGCTGTGCCAGAGACAGAAAGATAGCTCAGTGGGCAAAGGTGCTTGTCACTGGGTCTGACCACCTTGTATCAATCCCCCACATACACATGGTAGAAGAAAAGGAACTTCAGCAAGCTGTCTTATGACCTGCACACATGCAGCTGGTATACAGAACGCCCCACAGATAAACAAATTAAAAACAAATCAAACCTGGAGTAAAGAAACTAACCATATGCCAAAAGCTGGAAGTTGCCACTAGCCCTGATGCTGCCAGGACAACAGTTTGCCAGAGTCCAGGAACTGGAGCTTACCGGAACACCACCACAGAAGGACTTATATGAACGGGGTTGAACCAAACTTGCTCCTGCATAATGGTCACCTGACACCCTGGGGACAAGGTGGCCCGGGAAGGTCAGTCAGTTCCCAGCTCTCAGAGTGAGCCGATGCAAGTGTCTCAGAGACCAGAAAAGCAGCCCCCGTGCCCCCATGCCTGAGCCATATGCTTCGACCAGGACAAGTGAGTCTTGGGGTGCAAAGAAGGGAAGAGCGGGATAGTAAAATCATGTGATTTGAGAGGAAATGAAGTAGGCCCAGGCCAGCTCATATCACCACACTCTTTGCCAGGACATACATTAGAGTAAAATAACACCAGATTCTGGCAATGCAGCCCTCAAGTGCTTTCTTCAGACAACTCACCATAAACACCTTCAAACATCTTTGCAGAGAAATTCCAAAATGCGGCCTCCTAAGAAACATTCACAGCTAGACTATTCACCCACAAAATGCCTGTCCCAAGGGGGGGGGCGACAACAGTCAGCATTTGTGTCCTCTGTGTACCCACATAAAGTGCAATCCAGTCCGCTCCAGGATGGGGGTGGAGGGAGTTGGGGGTAGGGGGATAACCTGTAAGACCACCTAGAAAGCAGGTAGGGACTGATGGTCACTGGACTGGGCAAGGTAGAACTCAAACCTGCCTCGTCCTCAGCACAATAGCTTTCATCTGTGCCCTCCAAGCTTCCTCCATGGCTCCAGCCGAGATCTGAGGGCAGCTCTAGTTCTTTGAACAGCAGAGATGGGGCATCCCACCGCGTGGACCACCCACTCAGCACTGACCTCCATCCCCCATCCAAGTGTGCTCACTGCAAGTGCAACACTCTGGGTCGGGTAGATTTTGAGTAACTTTTATCAGAGTAACAGGATTTTGATTAAAGCACTTGTAGCATTCCATATTAAAAAAAAAAAAAAAAAAAAAAAAAAAAAAAAAAAAAGGAGTCCAAGGGTTCATCGAGATGATCACTGCCCTTGTAAGTCTGCAAGCTGTTCTTCTGCCATAGCACAGAAAACTCAAATGCTTCACACACTTTTCTCTTGTTTTAGTTTTTAATGTACATTTTCATGCAGCATATTTTGTTTCCCTTCCCCCAAGGTTTCCCAGATCCTCCTCATTTTCCTATCCATCTAATTTTGTACTCTCTCTGTCTTTCTTTCTCCCTCTGTGTGTGTCTGCCTGTGTGTGTCTCAAAACAAATCTACAAAGAATAAAAATCAAAGCAAATAAGCAAAAGACCAATAAAACAAAGAAGAAAGAAAAGCAAAGAACAAAACAGATAAGAGAAGAGAAGAAAGAAAAAGAAGGGGAGGAAAGGGGGAAGGAGGGGAGGGGAGAGGAGAGGAGAGAAGAGAAGAGAAAAAGAGAAGGGGAGGGTAGTGGAGGGGAGGGGAAGGGGAAGGAGGGGAGGGGAGAGAAGAGGAGAGAAGAGAGAAAGAGAAGGGGAGGGTAGTGGAGGGGCGGGGAGGGGGAAGGAGGGGAGGAAAGAGGAGAAGGGAGGAGAAGAGAAAAATGACAAAGCAACATATACTTAGTTCTGTGTTGGTCAATGACCCTTTGGCATGCAGCCTGACCTGGAGTGTGGGGGATATACCCAGTGAAGCTCCACTGGAGAACACTGATTTATCCATTTGCCAGTGGGCATCAGTTGCAAATAGCCTCTTGATAAGAAATGTAACCCAGAGTCCACTTCTTCCACCCAGGGCTGGGACCCCATCTAGCTTCAACTTGTGCAGGTCTTGTGGATGCTGCCAAAGTCTTTTTGGGTTCATATGTTTATCAGCCCTGTGTCCGGAATACTGTTTCCTTGACATCATCCCTCACCTCTGGCTCCTAAAAATCTTTCTACCTCCTCTGCTGCATAGGTCTCTGAGTGTTGAGGGGGGCGGGGGTTAAAAACATCTATTTAGGGCTGAGTGTTCCAAAGCCACTCTTTGTGTGTTGTCCAGTTGTGAAGACTGATTTCCATCTGCTGCAAAAAGAAGCTTCCCAGACATGGATTGGGCAAGGAAGTGTTCTGCACCCCAGCCCAATACAGCCAACTTGGGTTCCTGGTAGAAAGTGTTTTTCCAAGTCCAAAGGAATTGAGACAGACTACAGAAGAAGGCTGCAAGGGGCAGCAGAAAAAAGGAAGCAAACACTGGGGTCTGCATAAAGAAAAGAGAAACCTAGAGAATCTCTTCACACATTCTGTTCTACTAGCAAGTGGAATCAGCATGGGTTAGAGCTCCAACTCCACAGTAAATTCTGCAAGGTCAAGGATATGGCTCTATTTACTACTCATGACCTCCTGCCCCTACGCAGAACCTGGTCTGAGAGCACGGGATTCTAGTTGAAAGAAGCAGTGTTGTATGGACCTAAAAATATCTCAATGGTCCATGTGTTAAACACTGGGTTCCAAACCGATGCGTTGTGGGAGGGTGGCTAGCAGAAAGTTAAATAGGGAGCTGAAGGGAAGGTCTTCCAAGCAGTGGCAAGCTCTTGAAGGGATAAGAAACCCTGACCCTGCCATTTTTCCCTTGCTTCCCTTTCAATCACAGCTAAGTAAAGGGTTTGTCACATACTACAACTGTGCTATGCTACCTCACTCTAAGCTCAAAACAATAGGGCCAATTAATCATAACCCTCCAAACTGAGCTACATAGACCTTCCATCTCCATAAGCTGATTGTCTTGGGTGCTTATTACAGTACCAGAAAAGCTTCCTAAGGAAGCTGGCTGGTAACAACAGCAACGTTCTGTTTGCCCAGTCACCGAGTGACTAACATGGGAAAGGACAGGCGCTGGGCAAGTGAGGCAGCAGCCTTGACATGAATGGAGGTTATGAAGGACAAATCAACATTGAGAGAGCCCCTCACCCACCCATCCACCCAGAGACTGGCCATGGGATCAGAGAGAGAAGGGACTTTGCCACTCATGCTTTAGGATGACCTAGTTACCACCCAACTGTGTCGAATAGAGGAGCAAGGACACAGGGATGTGTTCCAGAGTCTGTCCAGGAGCTGTGACCCTACAGACAGCTGGCCCAGGGAAGGTCTGTAAAGACATCCCAGGATTGTCATGGCTTGTTCCAAAATTTCCTATGAAATTTTGTTCTCCCCATGTCTATTAACTTTGCAAGTTAAACTGTCAGGCCGATTTTGAACGGGTATAAAATTGTTGTCCCTCCTCTTCCTGTGCTGAAGCCAAAATCTATTTTGGTTCACATAAAACTGATCAAATTACAGCTTTTGGCATGTTCCTTAACTAGGAAAAAATAGATTGGATTAACTAGTGCCAATAAACTAAGTATTTTCAATTAAATTCGAACATTAGTGAAAATATCAGCCACAGCAGACTAAGCCCTAGCCAGCTTTACAGCCAGCACCATGACCTCTAAGCAGCTGTCTGCAAACAGCTTCCATTATTCACATGGAACTCTAGACAATAAAAGGAATGACTTGGAGGGACTCAGCATTCAGGCCCAAAGAACCAAGCTATTTCATCACACACACACACACACACACACACACACACACAAAAACTGTACTCAATCTCACTGTGTTCCCAGAGAGCCTCAGTGGAAGCACCCTACTGTGGTTAGAGGCTGACTACGTAACCTCAGGTCCCTTTGGGTTTGGTGACATGAGCTGGTGCACTTCAGCCAGCATGTTTTCACTGTGTAGACACCATCCAACAACAGTCATCAACATTTAAATCCCCAGTGTGCAGAGGCCCTGCGGTATATCTGTATAAGCACACTGTGGGTGGCTGTTTTCCCTCATCCATAGCCTCATGCAGGGCTCCAGGTATACATGAACTTTAGAAGTCACCCAAGGAAACCTTCAACCTTCAGATGGCTGCTGGAGCACACATCTCCTGGGGGTCACCACTGAGTTTCAGGCTGTGTTCTCCTTGTATGAGTGAGAGCCTTAGACAGCTACTGGTCTTCCAATTCCCCATTTAATAGTTCCAATTCCCACTTTATGACTTATACAAAAAAATTGAATAAATATGGCCCTGAAGTAAAGCTATCCATGATTTACTTAGATACACAATCACCAATAAATGACTGCTCCACAGCCTGGTTGGTACTTTATGAGAACATGATCACCAGAATGCACAGGGTACCTATCCCTGCAACAGGGACTTTAGCAACCCACACAGCCACTGTGGATAGGAGTAGAGCAAAAGATGCAAGAGGAACATTCTGCATGAGTGTAGGATGCTCCACAGGCTCACAGGACATATGATATGTGTATGACACCCTAGGCAGATAGAATATTATACATGCATGAGACACATCCTGTGTGGGAAAGGTACACTGACTGTGTGCTCACAGACAGAAGACTGTGGTGTCCTCACACCTCAAATGCTAACACTATTGCATGGATTGGAATACACAGGAGACATTTTTTAATCACTATTGGCTTAAATTTTGGAACAAAGATTATGAGCTTATGTTAAGACCTGATTAGACGTAAATGTTCGTTAACATAAGACTGCTTACACTGAAACTGATTTCAGATTTCAAACCAAAAGCAAGAGAATGCGCAAGTTTATATTTGCCCATTCTCACTGACACACACAAAAGACTCCACACTAACAGATTATTAACATTCATTTCATGAATGTAAGCTGTTTGACTAATTCTCCTTAGTGGGTTGTTGGGTTTTATTTATTCACCCAATAAATCAGTCTCACAGGCTTCAAGTGAAAGCTTAATCTTTTCTGCTTAGAACTGAGTAGTTTGCTGAACTGAGGCATGTCTTTTGCAGGGCTGTCAGCAGCTAGAGTCCTCTTTTCAAACATTGAAGCTCGAGCCCCATGCATTACCATGTGCTGTAATTGTATGGTTGTTGTAGTCACTGGTAGGCTCCTGTTTAAAAACCTGAGGACAGACTAGGTGTTGTCTATAGAGACTTTGACACAAGGACCTCTCTGTGTTTGTGTGGGGACTTAACAAGCACGCATGCCTACCTCAGTAACCCAGGGGTGCTGGCTTGGTTTATGATCCCTGGTCTCCTTCATTCACTTGAGCTTGCCATAGTCACAGATCTAAAGACGTTTAGTGTGCCGTGACAAATCGTGCGACTGAGTGTGGCATGAGGGTCTTGGGGGGCCTGGATGACTTACAACACTACAGCCTTCTAGGAGGCTGACTTAAGGAGAAAGCACATTCCATTACGGGAATAAGGCCGGTTCTGGAATCTGGCTGACTAGATGTAGGGAATTTTCTACTCAAATTAAGGGAAGTTAAGCTGGAAAGATGGCTAGTGTTAGAAGCACAGTCTGCTCTTCCAGAGTTTGATTCCCAGAGTTTGATTCATGGTAGCGGGCCACTGTGTGTAACTACAGGTCCAGGGAATTTGATGCCTTCTTCCGGCCTTCATGGCACTGCATACATGTGGTACATAGACATATCACCAAAATGGCACACATATAAAATAAAATAAATCTTATTTTTAATATATTTTAAAACAGTGCTGCCTTCATGGTGAACTCACCTGCTCCTCATTGGTACTGCACACTACATACAGCCACAGTGGTCACCTGGGAGGCTCCCAGAGTGACTGAGCACAGAACTGATATCAGTTAGGTGAGATGGAAAAATAGGTTTATTCCAATTCCATCAGAAGCAAACTTAAAATGATAACACACCTCAAAAAGTCATGTGGGAGACGGGGTGCTACTGCATTGTCAAGCACAGTCCATTCGAAGCCTGCTTTGATAGAAATTATTAAATATATTTCCTTGCTCTTGTTGACAATGAGTACTTCCCCGGAAACAAATGCCATCACTTTGTACTGGCAAAGGCTAAACCTCTAGGAAGTGTTCTAATAGTCTGTTATGTTGATCTACACTATTGAGGTGTATTTCTGTTAGCCATTTGTGTGGGTGAAATTGTGTCCTCAAGTTTTCAGGTCATTTGATGAGGTCTGGATATAAGGCCTTTGGGAGTAACATGGTACAGATGAAGAGATGACAAAAATGTCTTCCCAGAGGGATTAGCATCTTTCTGATACCAGAGAGAATTTGCTCATGTTATTTCCCTCCTTCATCCCTCCCGCTCTTCTTTCTCATATTACTGTTCATTCAAAAGACAGCTCAAATGTAACTCCAAGAACATAAACCCCACAAGGATCTGACCCTACCAAGATCTCAGTGTTGGGAATTCAGCCTCCAAAACTGTTAGTGTGAGCAAGTGTCTGTGTATTGTTCTGTTATAGCTGTCCCTATACGGCTAGAGAGTCATATGTAGGGATGTGTGTCTAACATATAGGCACAATCATCTCTACATCATACAAGTACTGCATACACACAACACATAGACATGATGGGCAGACAGACTAACAGACAGAGAGCTAGAGCTCAAGCTAAGGCCCCTTTGTGTTCATGTGGAATAAAGAGACTTAAAATCCAAAGCAGGAAATTCTCTGTCCATTCTGGGAAAAAAAAAATAGACTGAGGAGTGACCCAACAATAATACCTTTTCTTTGCCCTCCTAGGGTGTGGGCTGACGTTTGATTTGATTAGGAAACACCCTCAAGGAAAGGGCAGGCAGTTGAGTAGGTCAACACAATCTCACTTCCTCTCCTTACATAAACTCATTAGCAACATCATCGATTATAGTCATTGCTTACAGTCCTGCATCTGATTTCCTTTCCTGCTCCTGTAGGACAGAGCAGGGAGAACAAGGCTGGACTCTGTTCACCAACTCTTTTCCCTTCATAATCCCTTGGGCTTGTTTGTATCTGTAAGCTGTGAGCAGAAGGCCTGGAAGCCCATGGACAGCCGTGCTGTGCCTTCTCATCCTTTGGCCCCCAGAACAGCTGCCCTATTGCCTCAAAGTCTCCATTCTTCTCTTTAATGATTCATGTCACACCCTCCTTCTACTGTGAGTAATCTCCATAGGGCTGCAGTTATTTTCATCCCTAATAACTTTATGGTGTTTACATAACCTTGCTTTGATACTGCTATTGACTTTGGAGTTAAAATTACTGCTACTAATTGAGAAAACTAGATGACAGATTGAGGCAAATGGACCAAACACTGTGTAAGGAAACATGCAACGGCCATCATTAGAAGCCAAATGGCACAGAACAATTTTAATTAGACGTGACTAACATCAGCTGCCTCCACTCTCGGGTGATTATGGCCAGGAGCTCAAAAGAAAGGCAAGTCACACTGTCACATTACCTTGTTTGATCTCGAGCAGGGAGAGACTGTCACAGAGCTCACTGTTCTCTCTCTCTCTCTCTCTCTCTCTCTCTCTCTCTCTCTCTCTCTGTGTGTGTGTGTGTGTGTGTGTGTGTGTGTGTGAGAGAGAGAGAGAGAGAGAGAGAGAGAGAGAGAGAGAGAGACAGACAGACAGACAGACAGACTTTGGCTTTGATTTAGAATTGAACACTGGAATATTTTTTTGTTTGTATAAAGAAGTAATTTAAAAAGGCTTCTAACCAACAACACAAGAAGGTAAAAATCATCACGGAGATACTTGGGATTCTCAGGAGAATGGCTCACCAGTCCCACTGATAAAGGCCAACCTTCTCTGCATTAAAATAATAACAATATGTAGGAGGTGTGTCTCCTGCTCCCACTCTTTCTGAGACAGGATTTGCCTTACAGACTCTGTACCATGAGTAAGTGTGGCCCAAATACCCACTAAGGACAGTGATGGTTCCAAAGCTTTGTTTTGGAAGTAATTCTCAAATAAAGTCAGATATAGAAAGTGAGCCAGTGCTAAGAGGTCCCAGTATCAACTTCCAACAAGTCAAAAGACTCTTCAGCTATTTATCTCTGAACAGTTGTATTCAGCATCAGGAAGCAGCTACCTCTCTGTGGACTGGTCTATGGTCTCCACCCCAAGCCCTTCCTCCCAGTATGTCCTGAGCAGCATTCTGTTGAACATGCACTCCCGTCCAGGTCACTGCTCATCCTCCAGACACAGGAGGCAAGAGCCATGACCCACATCAGCAGCCCTTGCTCTCCTATTCTTGCCTTCATTTCTTCAGCTCACCGAGGATTAAGATGGCTTTCTGTGCTGGCTTTTGTGGAGTATTGTGCTCTGTCTGGTCTTTCCCTTCCTGCCAATACCCTCTAAGATGTGACATGCCCTCCTGGTTTCCCGGAGCTTCTGGAATAACCCATTTGCATGTCCTGCTTGTCCTCCATCTCTCCCTGTGACCACCCTCCTGGCAGCTGTTCCCCTGCTGGCTGCATGCCTCAGTAGCCCTCACACTATGTCAACCACAGCTGGCAGGATGTCTGATGATGCTCCAACCTCAACTCCTCTCATCTGCACAATTTTATCAAACCACACAAGCCTTGTTCTCCCACAGAAGCACCGACTATAGAAGCTGCTGGTGGGTTGGTGGCTGCTCAGGGTGCAGAACTTGAGTAGGGACCCTGACTTCAACACTTTCTGGCTTTATAGTTCTGAATTTGGCAAACCACCGAACCTATCTGTGAATATTTCATTATGCAAGAAGGATTCATCATAATTTGTATGTAGCGTTTGTTGGGTGCTTGAGAAATCAAACATCAGTGGACAAGCTGAAAGGAGCCATTTTATTGAGTTGCTGGGGAACAGAGGCTAAGGTCTTCTGTAGAGTTAGAAAGCCATTGGGCAAAAGTAGCTCCAAATGAAAAGAAAGCTCAGCACCCAGGTTGATGTGTGAAAAGCCACATTCAGCAGTGGATCTGGAAGAAGACTCCATCTGCTCAAGCGGAGCAGTGAGGGGGTGTGACTCTGTGGATGATTTTCCCACTGAAATAATGGAGGCAGATCTCACCTGCAAGGGGGCTGCACGCATCGATGCCTGCAACTATGCCTGCATGCCTAGAGAGGGGATTCCCCAGACTGCAGTGTAGGGATAGAGGATCCTAGGGGGCCTCTTCCCTGGGAATTGGGGTAGCCTATGTTTAGGCAACTTCATCACAAAGTGAGCTGCTTTTCTTGTTTCTAATTTGCAGATTACAGCCACAAATGTTCATTACAAAGAGAGATGAATGGAGCCCAAGCAGAGCTTTCACGCTGAAAAGAGGCCCTGCCTGATGCCCACTACTTCCATTAATCTCTACAAAGCCAGAGGAGGCAGGCCCCTGCCAGTGTCCAGACGTCATACGTTTCTCCTTCAACCCCCAGCGCATTGCCGGGTTTACCCTATTTGTGTCAGCGAGGTTCTGCTCCATCCTTGGAAACACATAGATCAGAGGGAAGAACGGCCATAAAGGTATTGGAAACACACCGAGGCAGTGAAGGATCGAGTTCACTGCCCCTTGAGTGGTCACTCTCTTCAGTGGGCCAGACTCCCGCAGGATTTAAGACAGGTGAAAATTCTTTCACACTGGTACATTTGGTGATGAGACTGTTCTTTTTTGGATTTCTGTGATTTACAAAACAAGTATTTCAGAATTTTTATTAAAAAAGTTAAACCTTGGGTATTACTTGAAACCAAAATAGAGTTTGAGAGTATTAAAATAAATAGATTGATGTGAATTGTCCCTTTGCACACAAATATATATTTAATGTGGTTCATTTAAAACCACATAAAAAAGTCTTATTTTAAAAACCATACACATTCCTTGGTCTCTTTGTGGCTTATACACGCACAGACAGCTCTTATCCGGACTCTGAGGGCCAGGAATAGACCTTCTTATAAACAATTTTAAATTTAATGTTATTATTTATAAGCGCATGTGTGTATATATGTTGTGAGTGTATGTATGCCATGGGTGTTGGTGATGCCCAGACCTGGGAGTGAGATCTGTTTCTACCATAATCTGGAGACTGGGGCAGGTATGAGTTTCCTGACAGTGGGAAGAGCATCAGGTACATTTAATCACCGAGCCACATCTCTAGCCACATGAATGTACTTGTTTTATCCTCTCTCATTTTGGGCAGGAGAAAAATGTAATAGATCCCTTTCCCTACAATGTCTGAAGGATGATGTGCTCAGAGAAGAGATCTCATGTCCCTGAAGCATCAAGAACCTGTGTCTCTGACATTGCTTCATTTTTGGTAGGACCAATGATCCAGAAAAATAAAATTTTTGCCTCCCCTAAATACACATAGTACTACGAGTTAACAAAAAAAAAGCATCTTAAAATTTTCTTTAAAAGAAAAAAAGTGGGGGTTGGAAAGATGGCTCAGTAGTTAAGAACACTGACTGCTCTTCCAGAGGTCCTGAGTTCAAATCCCAGCAACTGCATGGTGTCTCACAACCATCTGTAATGAGATCTATTGCCCTCTTCTGGTGTGTCTGAAGACAGCTACAGTATACTTGTGTGTAATAAATAAATAAATAAATCTTTAAAGAGTCCCAGTACCCTGGATGAAGTGTTAAGCAGATCTCTGTGAGTTTGAGGACAGCCTGCTTTACATAGCAAATCTCTATGGAAGTCAGGGATACATAGTAAGACCTTGTCTCAAAAATAAACAAGACAAAGCTCAAGACTCCTTCCTTAGGGTTCAAGTGTGGCTATCTAGAGCTTGGGGTAAGTCAGCCCTGCTCACGGCTGCTGTTCCTTCTGAATCCAGCAAAACAGCTAGGTCATCATAGAGGAGGAACTGTTGGAATGAGCAGGTAGGGGGTCAGTTGGGCAGGTGGATTATGAATGGAGGAAGAATTGATAGATGGATGGTGTAGAAAGTAAGCTGGCAGACAAGAGTACATTCTGCCGGTGCTGTTCCCACATTCTCGCCTGCTTTGAGTTCATTGTGAGAATTTAATTGCAGGCCTTCTTTTTCCTATGTAAAATGTTTGCAGTACACAGAGACAGTGATCTTGCAGTGAGTCAACTTACCCTGATTCCCCCGAGACTGGCCCCGTCTCATCACAGGATGTGCCTCGTCTCCAGGAACCCCTCAATTCTGTGGAAACTAAACATCTAGCTGGTCTCGTTAGCATCAGATACTATTTTAAGAATTTGCAGCCTGAACTTCTGTCTGTGTTTAATATCATGTGGTCACTCAAAGTTACATCATAAAGATTTGGGTGAAGCATGTTTTAAAGTCCAGATTGCATTATGTGATTTATGGTATTCTTGTGAGAGATGGGGTGGGGCCTGGAGCAGAAGAGCTGGTTCTCATCCCCTACCAAGACATACCTCTTGCTTTTGCAAGACCTCCTGAACTCCATCATTCATTGAGCTGAGGTTTCTAGGCCAACATCACCAATCTGGCATCTTATTCCTTCCTGTGCCTCAGGCCTCAGCCAAATGGAGGCTCCTCAAAGCCCTTCCATGTATGTACTGCCTATCCACACTCAGCTTCTTCTTTAAATGTAGCTGACAAGGTGACTCCCAGCCCTTTTACCTCTAAACCTTCAAATCTAGGAAATCTTCATTCCTCATAACCCCAAGTACTGTCTCCACATTGCAGGCTCTTAGGCCCTCTGGTACAGTTCAGTACTCCAAGGGGCCCATGCCCTCATGCCCTCTAATGTGGTCCATGTCTGTGTGTCCACAGCTAGTAAGGCATATGAAAAGAGAACTCAGTGATTTAAGTTTTCCCCACCCTATTGAATAAAGTTTCATAAAGATTCCATACCAACTACTCCACTCAAGGTGAAAATAACTTCTCTCCTGATTCTGTTGTTTTGTTCAAGATGTTTAGTGAGCAAATAAAATAACCCATGTGAAATGTTTTCACTATGGGGAACATAAGCTCCTTTAATAGTTAGTGGTCCTTCATTAATTCTGTTCTCCCTTTTCTTGTTACATAAGTGAACCCCAATCTTAAGGCTTGTGGGACTTTGAGTGGTGTTTGAATTTGATATCAAGGGTTGGATAGCAATTCCCCAAAGTAACTGAGTTTAAAATGTCTTAAGAAACTTTGAGTACCAATGAGGCTCCATAACTTGCACCAAAAATTAACGTTTAATTTTCTACATAAAGTTTCCAAAGAGTTTAACTAACTTCATACTTTTAGAGCAGTTATAAGAATAAGTAGATAGACTTTTCCAATATGCTCTAGCCAGTGTCCAAAAACGTGGCTACATGGGGCTTACCTTTCCTGTAAACTC
This sequence comes from Micromys minutus, assembly GCF_963924665.1. NCBI lineage: Eukaryota > Metazoa > Chordata > Mammalia > Rodentia > Muridae > Micromys > Micromys minutus. The sequence continues at coordinate 80,823,034 of NC_137975.1, read as the reverse complement.
ATCTGGAACAGGTCACAGAGCACAAACAGTCACAGCAATACCCTTACACTTTGGACCAGGACACTGAGATTATGTCCTTCAGTGTTCTCCACACTGGGGTGACCAGAATGCATGGCCTTTAACTTGGTGTTTACCCTTATTTAGCATCAAGTAATCACAAAAGACCATTTCAATGGAGTGTTTCCTGGAGTTGTGGGCACCTAAGAAGTAACACTCTCCTAAATGTGTCTACAGTGTGACTTTTTCCCACTACGGATTGCCCCAGCTTCCATGTGCCTGATACCCATCTGACAATTGAAAATATTCCCACTGGGAATGTGATGAATAGCTTTTAAATCCCTCCTGGGCTTGGGAAGATATTGAAGGCAATGTTTTTTGTTTTTGGTGTGTGTGTGTAAAATTCCCATTTCCTAAAGCTGCCTGATTTTGCACATCTTCCCTGGTGGAAGATGAAGCATCTGAATGTGGGAAATTGCACTGTGGGTGTGACTAGGAAGAATCATCTTCCTTTCTTTTCCTTAGCTACGGAGCAGCAGTCCTGAGGAAGCTGAGAAGGAACCTTGGAGAACACTCAGCAGATCCTGTCTTTTTGACTCATCTCCTGTATGGGCCTAGCAGTTCCATTCTTTTTGTACCTCGATTCCAACAATAATCTGCCACAGGCGATGGAGCGACTCACAATCATCAGTGGGAGTCATACAGCAATAATAAAAGTTATAAACTCATTTACAAACCTCAAACACAGCACATGTCCTAGTCTGCAGTCAACCAGCTTATCTAGCTGAGCAAACTTTGCCTTGAACATACAGTTCGACAGTACCTGTCAACAAACGCAAGCAAGCACATTCTTCCCTGAGATTAGATCTGAACTTGGCTTAGCAGGTGGGGCTAGGAAGTAGGCTGGTTTTCACATGGCTCTTTTCAAACGGTTAATGGAGCATAAGGCATTTGAGCAGAGGGAGATCTCACCCAGGGTAGGGACGTTTGCCTCCACAGGTCATGACACTGCATCTTTGGGACCAGCACTTTGCATTCCTATAACATTAAGGGTGAACCCATCCTTCTCATCCAAAAGGCAATTCATGAAAAATTTTGCATCTTGGGTTTTTAAAATAAGAAGTATGGGTTATATAAAGGCAAGTGGTGCCCCCTCCATTTTGATTAAGGACTTCGGATACCCAGAGACGGTCCTAGAGGAAGTCACTGGCACCTGAGTCACAGGAATGGGAAGACTGGCTGGAGAAGTCTGGCTCTTCCCAGGAACAAGAACTTCATGAAAATATCCTGCTTCCCACCACTGGGAGAGGATCAGGGTGAGTGGAGGGGTCAGGAAGAAGAACGCTCATCAAAGAAGAACATCATCTGAAAATTGGAAAAGAATGGGCCCACCCCATTGTTTGCACAGAAGCCCTGTCATGAGAACAGCCTCCTGGGGTTCCATTTCCTGTTTCTTCTCCTGTCTTTTCTCATGAGAATGCAGGCTCAGACAGCAGGCCTCTTTGGCGGTTTTTTGATAGTTGGATGTCAGCTGGGAATAAAAGTGAACTGGAAATCACCTATGGAAAGCAAAGAAGCCCATCACACCTGCTCCATTCTCCAGGCAGGGAAGTATTCCTTTTCTACTACACAAGAAATGTATGTGAAATGGAACACAATATGGTCAGGAGGCACAGGCTAAGCATCTCGGGTCTCAAAACTGCCATTCTGAAACCCAAACCCTGGACATTTGCTTTCACACTTTTCAGATGGGGTCCTCTGTGTGCCCAGTAATGAGAGCTCAAGTCAGTCTGACACCAAATCCGAGCAAACACAGGTCTGCTAAATCTCAACTCCAGAAAACAGGCTTCAGGTCCCCACTGAAGGGGACCACTATTCTGACAAAATCAATTTCTATCTATAGAAGTTGTCTTTATTTCTATAGGAAGCTGGAAGTGCAGAAGAAAAAAAAAAAAAAAAACAGATCACACAACTCTTTCTCCCAGTTTAGAATTGACCTTGTTTTTCTACCAGGGTTATAGAAAATGGAATACAAGTGAATCCACTGCCCAAAGAGAAGTCTCAAGGTCAGTGGAACAATCTTGTTACAGCTAGAAGAAAAGTGTCCTCACAGAGCCTGCATGGTAAGAGACATGGGGCTTTCCTGTTTTGTTTTGTTTTCCTGGTTTTGTAAGACAGGTGTAAGACAGACTGATAGAGAAAAAGATAGACTGCTGATACATAGAAAGGAGAAGAAATGAAAAAAAAAATAGCCATTTCTTATTTTTATTTTGTTTCTTGATGATTTCCATTTGTTGGTTTGTAATGTTATGTTATTATTTTTGTATATTGTATGTGTTTATGATATTATTTATTTAAAGTAAAATGTAATATAAAAGTAATGCAATATAAATAGAATAATAAAACTGTAAAATCGTCACACTACTGTGGCTGAATAAACTCTTGTCACAAAGCTGACAGCTCTCTCCCAGCCACTAGAAGATTTCTCAGCAGGACAGGGGAGGCAGCCCAGCACCTTAATGCTGTAACAGACATTTCCTCAGCAGGCTTCAAGGCCATAGTCCTCAGCAGAGCCCGGAGGCAGTATAGATCTCCTTAGAACACTCACTCTCCACTGTGGGAAGGGGGCCTCCGGCTGGGACAGGTCAACCCTCCACCCACACACTCATCACGCTCTCATCGGAGGTCCAGAAATAACAGCGCCATGCCTGTCTTCCTTCCAGCTGCAGGCTCAAGACTGAGACTTTAAAGAAAGAAAAGAAAAAGCACGTCTTCCTGTTTCACTAGCATTAGACACAGATGGCTGCGGACTCCCCACGCAGACATACTGTGTTTCTTCCAGTCTGACCAAGCAGGCCTGCAGGGGGGAAACCACAGTGGTGAAGTGGCCGAGGGGAGGCAGCTCGCTGATTGGCTGATTGAGTCCACTTCTCTGTCCTGCCACAAACAGGAGCAAGGGCTGGGGCAAGGATCTGGGTGGAGCAGGACCTTTGGCCTCACTCTAAAGACCTCCCTACACCCCAGCTTGCTGCTGAATATTTGACCCTTCTGTGTTTGCTAAGCAGTTGGCCGTTGGCTTTCTGTAGAAGTCCCTTATACCAAAGAAGCCCCAGTCTGAATCCGAGGGGTAGTCTGAAAACTAAGGTGAGCTAAGGCTTCCTGGTGCTTGACTTTAATTGAACTTCTTTATGTTCTAGGTTACTACAATGCTAAAGGGGACAAGCCCAGGGGCAGACCATACTGACCTTCACAGACCCTAGAGAAAATTCAGTATCCAGTGGCAGTGCCCACTGTCAGGATTCCAGTGGCGGCGCCCACTGTCAGGATTCCAGTGGCAGTGCCCACTGTCAGGATTCCAGTTTCCTTCTCCCCAGAAATACCATCCTTTTGCTTCAGTCACTTTATCCTCAGCTTCTGGCAAAACCTCTGGAAACCAGAAAATTTCCAGCTGTTTCTACAAAACCTTTATATCTTTATTCCTAGAGGTTCTCCTGTGGATTGTATTAAAAATGAAATGAAATTTTATAACAGCAGGTATTATATTGCCAATTTTCACCGTGTGCTATACAGGTGCATAATATGAACTTGATCACATATGGTAGTTTGGTTCTTGGTATAACAATCTGGAAATCAAGCACTCGGTCCATACTACGAGCGCCATTATAATTTTTCCATTAATATATTAGATTAAACTTACATCATTTCAACTTGAAGTACCTTTCCCAGAAGCACACCCATGACAGCTTCCAGGAACACACTTTGACCCAAGGCGGGGGAAGGAGGGAGTTCAAAGCCAGAGCCCAGGGTCCAAACCCTTTATCTGCTACTTGCTGACTGAATTTCTTTGGGGAGTTGATTGGCCTTGTCCTGTATAAACTGTAGCTAATAATAACAACTCCACTGGCTCACTGTAATGACAAACTGGGAAGATAGATATGAAAGCCATTTAAGGTAGAGAGATAAACACTGGTGTTTAAAGCAATCAGGAGTAAATAAACCAGTCATGGTTCCATTTACTCTCGACAGTCTTATTGCTAGGCAGAATATATATGCACACAGGTGTGTGTATGTGTGTATGTGTATATATGTGTATATGTATGTGTATATGTGTATGTGTATGTATGTGTGTGTATGTGTTCGTGTGTGTATGTTCTTTTCACTGAAGAGAATAAAAATATATGATGTATCTGTCTCCTTGGGCTGGCATACAGAATACCAGAGCCCAGGCAGCATATGCAGCAACAGTTTGTTTTCTTATAATTCTAAAGGCTGAAGTCCAAGGTGAAAACATGGGCTAGGCTACTTCCTCCTGAGGTTTCTCTCCAAGGTTTGTCCATGGTGCCTTGGGTCCTCACATAACAACTTAAGGTTCTGCCACCACAACTAAACATCTGAAGTCATTGGCTCACATAAGAAAGGCTTCATAGAGAGAATTTTACTTCAGATATAAAAGCTACACCCCATTGGCAAAGAGAGAAGGAAGAATTCTGGGGTTCCATAATACCCCTTCAGGCACAGCTGTAATGGTTTAAGTACCCTGCTATAGGCTCCACCTCCAAACGCTAACAAGATCACCATGGAGAGCAAGACTAGAGCATATGGACCCTGGACGCTCACTATATAAATCATAGCAGAATCTCTCTCTATGTCTGCCTTCATTTCCTATGGTTATGCCTACTCATTAATACTGGTCTACGGCCGGTCTATTGACCTCGTTTTAACCATACTGCTTGTAACATCCTTCACAAATTCAGTCACATTCTGACGACCTGCTGGCCCAGAGTAGCCAGGAAGTAAGTTCAGATCTTGGCAGGCAGTAGCACAGAGGCTTCACCTGGGGAACACACATTTCCATTTGCTCCTGATAGTCTTTAGTTTCAGTACCCAAGTATCCAGACTGTAGTGTCAGATGTTAATGGGTCCAGAACTTGGGCCTGGCTTGATCTCTGCTACGCTATGACCTGGAGCCTCACTTAGCACAGAAGCAGTTCAGCCCCATAGAGTCCCAGGTGTGCAAAGCCTGAACAGCCAACCTGGGAGCTCCTGAAGGACCAGGCTTCCAATAGTCTAAGAACAAGTTCCCCGCTGTTGTGAGAGCCCCAGACTTGTTCTCTTAGTACTACTGGGAACAGAAGGAAATTAACACTAAGAAACTATTGATCTTGCTAAAAATGTGTCCCAAAGTCACCCTTTTCCCCTATACAATAATTGAACAAAAATACTCCAATGTAAATATGTATTGTCTTAGAAAATCTCTTCAATAGAGTGTCTAATGTTCAGTGAGAAAGGAACCACCACTGTGTATTCATATGCAACACAGTTCTGTTTACTCTATACTTAAAACTTTAAGCATTACATACCCAGCATCATGGTTTTAAAAGTGTGTTACTGAGCTGCTCAGTGGCTAAGTGATGACTTAGCATGCAGAGACCCTGGGTTCCATTCCTAGTTCTAACATGGGGAAGAAAAGGATATACCATTTCTATATATGGTTTTTAAAAACATTCTACATTTTTTTTTGCTAATGACCATGAAATTATATTCTGATCATATTGTGTAGTTAGATATGATCAAAATTTAAAATTTATTTCAAGAAGACAGCATCAAGAAAGAGAGAAAAAAACCACCTGCAGGAGACTCATAACAATCTTAGCTAGTTATTTAGCACCGTGCTTCTTAGCACAGCAGATGCTTTATAAACTCCTTGGGTGGACTGAAGCATCCTTGCCTTGCTCCTCACCCCTTATCACATTAGCATTTCGCCTGAATTGACCCTTTGGAATGTTCATTTTGGTTCAAGAAGGAGCATGGTTTGGCAGCACAGTGCTACTTGCCTTCTATATCCCATTCCTTCCTTCCAAGCCTCAGGAATCATTTCAAAAGGGGTAGAAAGATCCTCAGAAACAAAGGCAGTGGATGACAATAAAGGAACAATGCTCACTGGATGCAACCAGGCAGTGGCACAAAGGAAGTCACAACAGCTGAGTAGGCACACATAAAATCTGTGCTAGCTCAAGATGGACAAAAATCCAAGCATAAGGGGAAGGGCGGGCATTAAGTCTAACCCTAGCGAAGAATCTTTTGGCAATCAATAGCTAGGAAAAGGAGAGTCCGTTTTTCTTTATGGGTGTGGCCCCTGGTTGGATGACCATGGTCTAGTAGAAAGCTAGACATGCAAGATTTTAAGAACAGCACCAACTGTACTTGAGATTAAAAAAAAAAAAAAATACACAGAGTAACTCTTTCTCTAAACCAGTGGTTCCCAACCTTCCTAATGCTATAACCCATTAATATAGTTTCTTGTGCTATAGTGATCCAACCAGAAAATCATTTTTGCTGTTATACTGTAAATATCTGATATGCAGATGGTCTTTTCACAGATGGTGACCCCTGTGGAAAGGTTGGCCATCCCCTAAAGGGGTCAGGACCCACAAGTTGAGAAGCACTGTTCTAAACCATCCAGAGCCTGAGACCACATTCAACTCTGTTTTTACAAGTAAGCTTAACCAGCTCCAGCACCAATCAGGATTTCTAATAAGTGATGTGTTTATAACCTTGCAGTTATACACTGTAAATACAGCTGCAGTTTATAAAACCTCCAAACAGGCTTCCCAGTTCCTTTGAGTTTGTGAATCTAAATCAGCCTCAATTAAATCTCTTGTTGGTGCAACTTGACTCATGCTAAAGGATAAAGTGGGAAGGAGGAGAAATACTGACACTGTAGCAGGCCTTTGCTACTTTGTGGGTTTTTCTTTTCTCCACCCTTTATCCCCCAGATTTCATTTCCTACTACTAGATAAGAGAGAAAGAAGGATAGAAGAGAGAAAAGGGGAGATCATGAATCTCATTTCTTTGAGATAACTATACTAACCACAACCAACCCCCTGAGTGACCCAGGACCTCATTTATATACCCTCTGAGAAGTTCCCAGAGCTTCAGATGTCACACAATGGCAGGAACTATCCACAGTCTCTCTAGTAGAGCATGAGGCAAATCATGGTCAGCTGCTCTGTTCAGTCCAAGTAGCTCCACATCCTTAGCCCTGGGATTAAAATAAAAACATACTCATAGAATATTCCTGTGTGGTTTTAAGGAAGCCAAACTTCCAGAATTCTCACCATTTTACCCACTGCTGGAAAGAGGGTTGTTCACATGTGTCTGTTTGTCTCCCATGTCCTGACTCTATGTAAGGGTGTCTGAGCAGGAACTCAGACAGAGGACTGCTGTCAGAAGGCATAGGAAGAGCTCTGCTCTACTTTTCACGAGTCCCATTAGAAGGTCTCTTGTAGGGGGCACACAGGAAAGAGAATCTCACAACCATGCCATGCTGGATACAGGTGAACATACTGTGCTCTTCTAGCCTGAGCAGGAGAGAGGAGGAAGGCTAGAGAGAAGGGAGCCAACCCTTGGAGTCTTAATTCATCCACAGGCTGTCATATTGCCCAAGTATGCTGGAGGGAAGGGGTTTCAGGAAAGTGAAAATCATCTGGGAGTTCCAGGCCAGGTCAGGACACTGGCAGCACAGTGAACCAATGAATGAAGCCCCAACTAAGTCAACATCAGCCCAAGTGGCCTTTGAAGTCACAGCCAGCAGGAGTCTATGATGTCAGGGTTCAGGACAAGTTGGGCTGATGTCATTAGATACTGAAGCAGATGTGATTCCAGTGAACCAAATAATCTGTCTTTAAGAGTAGGTTCATAGTTTTAAATTTTTATTAAAATTTTTATAAATTTATTTAAAAAATCATTTTCATTTAATCTCATTTAATTAATCGTAAAATTCATCTTAAATATCTAAGATTAGTTCAAAGTCCCTAAAACAATTGGATATGTGTGTGTGTGTGTGTGTGTGTGTGTGTGTGTGTGTGTGTATTCCTGTCAACTATGATTATTCAGAAAAGCAAGCGATATATAGTAATTCCTGAAAAGACCCATGTCACAGAGATATAACCAGCTTTGGAACTGACAATCTTTTTGAAGATGATTTATGTTCCCCCCCCAGGGGTGGTAAAATATATTATGTATATGTGTGTGTGTCTGTCTGTCTGTCTGTATCTATGTATATACATCAGCCAGACCTCTACTATTTTGAAGTTCCCTGTAGCAGCTAGAGTCACTCCCAAGTCTGTGAGTCTGGTCAACAGAAGGTGCCTGGCTTCAGCCCCAGTCTTCACACTAGCCAGAGTGATGCTAACATAGCTATGATGTAAAACTCAACCACTTTCTGTCACCGGGAACATACATGTAGCCAGCATGAACTGATCCTCAACTTACTACCTTCCTAACTATAAGCCAGGTACTTTGGAGTGGCAGTTAATTGGAAGAGAGATCATCTTTCAGAGGGTGGTGGTGGTGTTTGCACTAAGCCAGTTTCCAAACTTACCAAATTGAAGTTTTCAGGGAACACAAATTATCTTCAAGGAGATTGTCAGTTCCAAAGCCAGTTTTGATCTCTGTAACACAGGTCTCTTAGGGAGTAACTGCATGCTTGCTTGCTTGCTTTTCTGAAATTAAGAAGTTTAGTCATAGTTCATAGGCTGGTTTGCAGCTATGAAGTAACTGGTTATCTACATTCTCAATGTAAGAAATCTCAAAAGGATCTAGAGTCTGAGTCTAAACTACTGATGTTTCACATGATCTCTGCTTTCCTCCTTCCCTTCTTCCAGACACACTTACTCCAGCCCACCTTATTTCAGGAAACTTAACTTTATTTACCATATCCACACAACCATTAACTTACCCTTTTTTACATTTGGGGTGTGGTAGAATCAATTTGTTTTATGTGTTCTTCATTTTTAAAAAATAGACAATTTAGGGTAGGAGAAAAAGAAAATAATTTCAAGAAGGCACTTTCCAGGTGCCATCAATTCTGTGTCTCAGAGGAGTCAGACAACTGTGGATCAACAGACATTAACACCAGTCCTTAAAAATACAAACCAGCAACAATTATCCAGAGTTTACACTGCACCATGCATTTGCAGTAAGACTTAAAGCCTTACTTTAAGTGGATGTGGGTAGGTCATGTGCAAACACTCAGTCTTATGCAAGAGATTTGAGCATGCTCAGATGTTGGAATCCAGAGACTCCTGGTACCACAACCCTGTGGACCTGGATACAGTGGGTGGCTATGCTGACCATGATGGCCTCTCCAGTCCCATCTCTGCATTTGTCTCCAAGACTTAACTGGCAGCTGACAGTCACATGAACAAGCCAAGAAAAACTATCTTCACTTTTGATTGAAAAAATATATACAATAAAATGAAAGAATACATAAAAAAATTCCACACCTTTCTTTACTCTTTGGTTTCACTTGATTGTTCTTTCTCATGCCTTTTCTTTTAATGGTAAACTTACTTACTAATGGGCTTGATCTGCCTTGGTTCAGCCCTCAGGGTTTTGAACCAGTTTAACCTTTATCTTAAATTAACTGTTTATATCAGTGTTTGTCCTTTCAAACGCCAGTGTTGAAACAGGAGCTGATAGGATGGGCACCTTCAATGCTATCACCATTTTCTCCAAGTAGAGGTGTGAGTCCCAGTAAGGAGCTGCTATCTACTGTCCTATTAGAGTAAGATAAGGGAAGTATGAAATGGGAGAACTCTGCGTACAGTCAATATGAAAAGTCCCACCTGAGATTAGTCCTTGGAAACTGTAAACTAAATATAAAAACATTGTCGAAAAACATGGAAACGGCCATCACACCTTTTTGGAAACTCCTAAAGGTGGGGGCCTCTGGAAAATTACCCATGCTCCTGAGCTACACTTCCCCTTATGGTATCCAAGGAAGTGTTGGCTCACTCAGCACGGCTATACAATCCAACTCTCTAATTGTATAAATCTAGGAGATTGCATGCACGCTCTTGTCTAAGGTGCCCTCTGGTTCCCATATCCACTTGTCCTATAGGCTTTTCCTCCAGAGCTACAAAGCACATTAGTTGTGGGAAACCCTCCAATTTATCTTTCTATGACTCCATTATTTTGAACTAGTATCACAGCCTTCAGGCCTCTGACTTCACGGCTATCAGGCCTTCAAACTCTTGGGCCTTCCCAAGTAAGCCTCCATCTCCAGAATCTTGATAATTGCCTAGTGAATTCGGAGTGAACAAAAACAGGGATTCTTTCCCACTGTTATTTGTGACATGTGTTCATCAAAACCACATGATTTGGAACAGGAACATATAAACAAGAAGGCTGGAATCTAGCACCCTTCCCACCGCATGTGCTTATTGAACAGGAGGAGGTAGGAGTCATTCAAGTGAGAAACTGGTCAGCAGAAGTCAAGAGGACCCATATCCAGCAAGTCTGTTAGGTACTTTCATGGCAGAGACAAACAAGAACATAAATGAAGATCCAGGGTCCATATGTAGTTCTGGAACTGAAACTATAACAGCCACAGAAAGTTCAAGGCCAGTTTGGGATACAGAATGAGCTCAAAGACAGCTTGGGATGCTTAGAGAGACACTACCTCAAACATAAAGAGCAATAAGTGCCTAACATGCACCAAATCCTTGGGTCAATACACACATACACACACACACAGAGAGAGAGAGAGAGAGAGAGAGAGAGAGAGAGAGAGAGAGAGAGAGAGAGAGAGAGAAAGCAAAGCCCAGACTCCTGAAAATATCCCTCCTCCTCATAGGCAAGCCAACTAATAAGCTGTTTCAAATGAGCTCAAACATTGACCATTTAGGACCAGTCAGTTGCTCCAGCAACTGAGTTCCTTATTAGGTAAAGCATTTAGGTGCTAACTACCTGTTTCTTTGTTGGGGTGCTGCCCCATGGCTGGCCTTTGGTGAAGGCACACTTGAAGTCTGGCCTGAGCAGGTAATTCTGGAGGTTCATTAAGGAGGACAGAGAAAGGGGAAATTGAGCTGGAGAGGATTCTAGAAAGAACAGCAAGAAGAGTAGAAGATCCTTGGCATTTTTATCTGAAATAACTTTAAGAAAATATTTTTATTAATTCTTTGAGGATTTCACACGTGCACAGCTGAGGTCTCAGAAGCTTAGTCCCAACCCCCAAAATAATAGGGCCCGAAATTGCTGAGCTCCCTGTGTGGATTTTCTTCCTGCTACCTGCAGGGACTCTCTTTTCATTCTCTCTCTTCAGATGATCTCTGGCATGGATTCTAAGACCCTGAAGCCTCAGAGGCCACAGACCCACAAAGCTTTCTGTCATGGAAGTAGCATGGGGGCCCTGTGTGTTGCCTTCACCCCGTGCTGTAGAGAACAAGATCTGCCCCCACCACTCAAAAAGATACAATGCTACCAACCTTGGAATAAGAATGAAGAGGAGCTATGGAGGCTATGAAGACTCTGAGGGAGGTAAGAAGACCGGAGAGAACTGTGTTGATGTAGATTCACATGGGACAAACAACCGACATGTGGCTCCCCACTGAGGCCAAAGGCAGAACAGATCTTCTGGGTCCCATAAAGTGAGTAAGCAATCCTAGGGTATCTGCTTGAAAGAGAGAACATCAGGTTATATGAGGAAGTCACTTGAGACCAATGTTTTCCTTTACCTAAAGGATGACTCTCAGGTTCTCGTGAAGTCAAATGTCCCAAAGGTGGCAATAGCATGTGCTTGACTCTGCATTAGAGAACTGGCTGTGAGCTTCTTGGAACTTATCCTCTGATTATACCTGCTTACTTTTCAGAATTCCACTCATGTTGTTCCAGATAGCATCAGTTAGGAAGTTGTCTTTCTTTCTTCCTGTTTTAATGTTTTCATTGCTGTCACTCCATGTGCAAAGCTTTGTTCACAGGTGAGACTTGAGTTTCACTCAGCAGGACTTTCTGCCTGTCTTAATTGTCAATGTGGGAGTGAGGGAAGATGAATGGATAATGAGTATGTAGATGAATAAGGTGAATGAATGTAAGGATAAGAGGATGGATAGACAGAAGGATGGCTTAATTACCAATAGACAGATGAATGGATAGATTAATTGATGTGTGGTAGATGAATAATGAATTACCCATTGAATAAGTGGAATATGTGAATGGATGGAGGGATGGATGGATGGAGGGATTGATGGAGGGATGGATGGAGGGAGGGAGGGATAGAGTGAGGGATGAATGGAGGGATGGAGAGATGAATAAAGAAATGGATGGAAGGATTGATGAATGGATGGATGGAGGGAGGGATAGAGGGAGGGATGGATGGAGGGAAGGATGGATGGATGGATGGATGGATTGATAGGCAGATATATTGGTATTATGAAACAATTTTCTCTGAATTGAAATATTCCATCTTGGAGAATCTTATTAAAACCAAAGAAGTCCTAAAGAAAGGTTTATTAAGACTCAGAAGGTTCTAGAAGGAGACTCAATAAGATATGGGAAGTAAACAACTCACAAATTATAAAAAGTTCCTAAAACATTACCAGATACAGAAGGTCTCTCCCTCCCCCGAGTTGTATAAGCAAGAATTACTAAAAGGAGACTATGCAGCTTTTCAAGTTGCCTACCAGTTATATAGAGAGCCTCCAGGGTGCAAGCTTTCATAATTTGTCACTTATACTGGGGTAGGTTTAAGTCATACTGCCTTTCAATGGCCCACATGCCTATAAGTAACCACTCATCCATAATCCTATAAAAACTCCCAATAAACTCATTGATTCAAAAAGTTCAATGGGTTGTATCATTACTTTGGTCTGTCATTGGTTTCCTATGCAGGGTAAGAAGGTATTTTATTCATGTGCCTTTCAGAATAGTGTCACACAACATGTGGGTAGATGAAATGAAAAATGTAAGGACAGGCAATAGAAGGGTGGGTAAAATAGGTTGATGGTAAGGATGGTTGAGTGTACTGATGGATGATGAATGAATGAAGGAGTGAATGAATGAAGGAATGACAGGTAGAGGTAGGCAACTGAGTATGGAAGCACTATCTTTGACTTGTTCACACACACACACACACATCACAGTCTGCATCATGTGCTTCCAGAGCATATTGGAATTTTGTGGTTAGGCTTTGTGAACATAATTGGTATGTTTTAATTTCCCCCTCCATGGCCAAGAAATCACAGCAGTGGCACAATGAGCCTGACGGTCCAGCCACATTTGTAAGAACACAGACTGCCCTGGGCAGGAGTCCAATGGTTTTTGCAATTGCATCTTTTCTATAACACTCTTAAGAGCATTCTTCAATTGTGGAAATACACAGTCATGCTGTTAATGAATTTTGGGTTAACTTTTTTTAAAATATGAGAGACAAAAGGCTACAACTTAATTTTCTTTCCAGAAGATGAGCAAACTTTCAGCTCTCAGCTCCAAGCTTTTTGCCTCTGAAATACTTGTAATTCTGAAAAGCCAAATGTACCTTGGCCCTTCTATCTCTGAACACTAACACTATGAAACTTTCTGTTTTCTAACAAAAATCTTTGGTAGATATCTGCTATCCAAGGAGCAAGGCTGTGACTGAAACCTGCCATGTGTTCTCAGGACCATTCAGGAGGCTTGGCTGGCTGGTACTACCCAGCAGCAAGGTGCCACGAAAGGAGAGAACTTGCCTGCCCCCATCAGCAACACACTTCATAGCCTAGGGTTTACATTAAAACAACTGTGGATTGATGTGTGAAGCACACTTAAGCTCTACAAAGCTTTTCCAAAGCTCTCTGATGCCGAACCCCAGGGTCCTTTCATACTTGTAGCCATCAGGTGAGTTATCAGGAGAGTTGAATTTTAAACATGTCATCCATACCCACACTTGTACCTAATCTCTGTGTTACCTTCCTTGCCCACTCTGTAACTGACTTTCCTTATCTGGGTATGGAGATTAATCTAGCAGGTGTATGTGCTGTGTTTTTGTTGCACAGCTTGGCCTATAAATTCTTTCCAACCCTACTCTGTTGCTTCCAAAGCTTCTAGAAAAGATGAGAGTAGGAGAGAGACAGAAACATAAGAAGGGCCAACTTGCTAAATAGAAAAGTTAGGGAAACCTCTATGACCTGGATCCCTGGGTCCCATGGAGAGCAGGCTTTCAAGGAGGACCAAGGAACATTTCAACCATTACCATAGAGAAGAGAGCAAAGGCTGAAGAGATTTCCCAAAAGGTGGGTCCATGTGAAATCCTTGGTATTTTAAGACTTGATGTGTCCTGGTGGGGACACTAATAATAACTGAGGAAGAATTTCTGTGAAGTGTGTCCTAGAGTTTTGGTGTTGAGACAAGACATGAGCACAGCAACTCTTAAAAAGGAACACTTTTAACTGAGGCTAACACAGAGTTCAGAGGTTTAGTTCATTATCCTCATGGTGGTGGAAAGCATGGTAGAACATAGGCAGACATGGTTTCTGGAGATGTGGTCTGAGTTCTGCATCCAGATTGGTAGCCATCAGGAGAGAATGAGAGAGAATGAGAGAGAGAGAGACAGAGAGAGAGAGAGAGAGAGAGAGAGAGAGAGAGAGAGAGAGAGAGAGAGAGAGAGTGACCAGGCTAGTTGCTGGGCCTCATAGCTCACCCCCAGTGTCACACTTCCTATAATAGGGTCACACCTCCTCCAATAAGGCCAAGTATCCTAATTCTTTCAAATGATGCTACTCCCTGTGAGCTTATATATGCCATTCTCATTCTAAGTACCCCAAGCTGTGAGTAAGGCAAAGGGGAAATCAAATCCAATGGAAATGAGACTGATACAAACAGGAAAACAGGTCAGGGTGTGGTGCTAAGAGAGGCCATTGGCAGAGCAATGCTCACAGCTGCCCATGCCCACCACTGGTGAGCGGCACCCCCACTGAGTGGCCTAGTGGGAGATGATGTAAGCAGAGAGAGCTGCAACACATCATGTGGAGGCACATCTTCATCGCTGGGGTGAGGACAGCCAACAGGGGTGAGTCTGCACTTGTGTGCTCAGTATCTCGTGGTGAATGGGCACTTACTGACCCAGAGACGCAATCTTGCCAGGATTCTCCTAGATGTTTTAAAAATGACTCAACACTTTACATCTGAGTAGGAACATTTGAGGTTACTTGACATTTTGAGATTAAGTCATCTCCTCTAGAAGACAACATTTTTTGTTCCTAACCAAGAAAAAAAAAGTAACAGTATTCAGGTTTGAATACAAAGGAGGAAGAAAAGTTCTGTTTGGCATTAAAACCATGTACTTTAGAAGGGAAATGAGCATCTGTCTACTAAGTAGGGTCACTACTGGCCTCACTTTCTACCATTTTCAAGCCAGTAACATTTGCATGTCTTCAACACACTTGTCTCATAAAATGATGCCAAAGAATGCTCCCAGGAAATAAAACCAGGATCTCTTAATACTTGATATCTCTTTATTGAGACAATGGGTGCAGAGAGGAGGGGAGGCTAGATAGTGTACATTGTGTGCGTGTGTGTGTGTGTGTTCATGCATATTTATGTTTAGTTTTAGTTTTAGGTAGGATAAATGGATGGAGGCCACAGGCAATGCATAGATTATTCGTAACTGTTGATACGCTGAAAGATGTGCCTCAGTGCCCTGGGCTTTTCTGGAGTATTCATGTCTGGCAAGAGTCATGTCAAACATCATCTGTGGCAGCCCCTCCCTCCACAGATCGCCCCCACACAGGAACTTTAATGATCTGAGCAGGATTCCTTTACTGCTGTCTCAGAAAATACCCAAGATGCCTTGCAGTGGAGAGCTGAGCAGCAGAAAGAGGCAGTAATTGCTGGCACAGAGCCGCAGGCCTCCTTTGCCACAAAGGACCTCCCCACAACCTGGCATTTTACTCATCACAGAGCACCCCTTAGAAGTCCCCTCCAGGGTCCTAGAGAAGATAGCAGAGTCTTGGAGGCCTCAAGGCCTCCAGATGTCTCCAGAAAATTACACAGAAGCCAGCTAAGGAGTGGACTCTCTGGCTACATCGCGACAGATCAGAACCTCTACTGAGCCTGTAAATCCTTCCCAGAAAGAGATTTGGTTTGGTTCTCATGTGAAAAAAAACACATATTCTCAGACATCAAGAGCCAGGGTATGGTCTTCAAAAAGCAGTGTGCCCAAGACACTAGCTCTTGCTTTTTTAGTGGGCTGAAATATCCAGACCTCCTAAACAAGACTTCAGAGGGTCCCATGAATAACTAATGCTCTTCTCTATGAACGCACTTCGTTGCAGCCACAGAAAGAGCAAGGTGGGCAGAACAAGCAGTTGTAGCACAGTCCTGACCGAGGGCTTCCTGGTAATGTCACAGGATACATCTTCTTGGAGAGGTTTGGGGAAGAAGCAAATCATCTTCTGCACATATTGGTCAAATCATGAAAAGGGGGCTTCAAAATGAAGCAAGCCACACTTAACACCCATGCTCCTAAAAATAAAAAGGAAATACTTTTTAAAAATGTGTTATCTTAAATATCCTAACATCTATATCAGTACCTTCCTGACCTGGCAGTAGGGCTAGGCCACAAGTTAACACAAACACAAACTGTGCAAGCTTTTCGCTCAGCCAGCCTCCACTTGGCTCCTGCCTGCTTCACTGAGTAAATCATACCCATAGGGTGCTGGCTGGTTTTACCAAATAACAAGAACAAGCCATGAAAGGTCTGCAGCTTCCAACAAACATTTGGTTAGAAATTTGTGCTGAATGGAGCTGTGCTGCTCTGAGGGTCTGTGTCAAGTTTACACTTAGGTGGGAAGTGGGTGAGTTATCCTGTCCTGTCCTGTCCACAGGGGTGGTCTCCAAGGGAGCAAGTAAACATTCTTATAGCTCAGACTGGAATTGGCAAACAAATCATTTTTGGTACATTTTATTGGTTAGAGCAGCCCACAGAAACAACTGGTAATGGACACAGTTCTTAATTGGAGTTACAGAGTCAAAGTGTAGAGGTGCTACTGGGAAAACTACATGTTATTTTTTGCTAACTGTGAAAATCTACATGTGTTAGTCTTTTAGAGTCATCTTAACAAAATGCCAGGCTTACTGCTTTAATTATTAGAAATCATTATCAGTTTTGAAGTCTGGAAACCCAGAGCCAAGCCTGGGAAGGGCTGGATTCTCCTAATGTCTCTCTCTTTGGCTTGTAGATGGTACCCTCTCCCTGGATCCTTACATGGCCTTCCTGCACGGCATATGCACAACAGTGCCTTTTGTGTACCCTTCTCTCTTCCGATAGAGACACCAGTCACACTGGAGCAGACGCATCCTTAGCACCATCTAATAAATTCTCTCTATAAAAGCTTATCCTCAAACATATTCATTTTCTGAAGCGATGAAGATTAAAGGTAAAATCAATGAAATTAGAGGAAACACAACTTACCCTACGACCCCATCTAAATCTGTAACACAGGAGTAAAGAGGTGCCATCTTTATGGGCTATGGGTCAATGACAGTATACCTAAGTGCAAAGACCAGAAGATAGCACTGCCTTTATTCCCTGCATCTTAGATACATGGGTCCATCAGCTTCCTGTGTCACAAATTCCCAGAACCCCATAGGCTGTCAGCCAACGTTATGCACATCCACTTAAGCCTTGTGCTAACAGGGAGTGCTTTGGAAAAGCATCACATCCCTAAGCAGAGTGTAAATCAGAGGACAGTAGATACCACTAACTTATTAAAGTGATTGCGGGCTTAGCATCCATGTTAGGCCTTAGGTACTTGAAACCCAGTGACGTCAGCCTAGTAAAAATGTTCACTCACAATAGAGCTGAGATATACAGCTCATGTCTTCCTCACCCTACTGACCACAACCAAACATAGCTACAGCTCATGTGGGATCCATGCTACCAACTGCAATAAAACCTGTCAACACCAGATTCATGTAAACATGCTTCCCCTTCCCACTTGTCAACCCACAACTCTCTCTGGGAAGCTAAAGGATGATGGATGGCGCCTATGGATGTGAGTAACGCTGTGGTCCCATAAATCCTTGGTGTCCCCCTCCCATCCTTGCTTCATCAGTTGATCTTCTCATTGCTTCTGAACCTCCATCAGGACCCATCCCCACCCCTGGCTTCTCTGAGACCTGTGAGTAGTAATCTGTCCTTGAGAGTTTTCTTGTCATCTCTTCCCTGCATATCCCCACCACTCAGGCTGATCTAACTTCCCCTTAGTCTGGGCTCACCTAAAGAGCAGCTAGTCTTGGCTTGTGGCCAATCAGAATTTTAAAAGAAGACCTCAAAATCAAATTAGAATAAAGCCAATAAAAATTGCCACATTAGAAAAAAAAATCACAGCATTTAAAATTTGGCATAGCCTCCTGTACCATACTATTCTACACTGTATGTCTGTCCTCAGACATGTGACAAATGCTAGAGTAATGTTGAAATCCAAGCAGGAAGAAACTGATTCTATGTTTCTCCCAGCCAGAGAAGAGCCAGAGAGCATCACAAGGTCCCAGTACAATGAGGATCCCTATATAGGAACACAGAGTAGGTTATTTTTAAGAAAAAAAAACTATCTTTATAATAAAATATCAAAATGAGCCCAGGGCAATTGGGTTAAAAACCGCACAGTACTGGTACAGAGGTAGGCAGGTAGATCAATGGAACAGAATAGAATATCCAGAAATGAACTCTCACACATATGGTCACTTGATCTTTGACAAAGAAGCTAAAATATTCAATGGGAAAAGGACAACCTCTTTAACAAATGGTGTTGGTCCAACTGGCACTCAGCATGCAGAAGAATGAAAATAGACCCTTTCTTATCTCCTTGAACAAAGTTCAAGTGTAAGTGGATCAAAGATCTCCAAATTAAACCAGGTATGCTAAAACTATTAGAAGAGAAAGTAGGGAAAACCTTAGAACACATAGGCACAGGGGAAATTTTCCTGAACAGAACACCAATGGCTCGCTCTAAGAACAAGGATGGAGAAATGGGACTTAATGAGATTGCAAAGTTTCTGTAAGGCTAACGACACTGTCAAGAAAACAAAACGGCAGCCAACAGATTGGGAAAAGATCTTTACCAATCCCACATCTGATAGAGGTCTAACATCCAATATATACAAAGAACTTAAGAAGTTAGACACAAGAGAATCAAACAACCCTATTTAAAAATGAGGTACAGAGCTAAAAAAAAGTCAGTTGAGGAATATCGAATGGTTGAGAATCATCTAGGAAAGTGCTCGACACCCCTAGTCTTCAGGGAAATACAAATCAAAACAACCCTGAGATTCCATCTCACACCAGTCAGAATGGCTAAGATCAAAAACTCAGATGACAGCAGATGCTGGCAAGGATACAGAGAAAGAGGAACACTCCTCGACTGTTGGTAGGGTTGTAAGCTGGTACAACCACTCTGGAAATCAGTCTGACAGTTCCTCAGAAAATTCGACATAGTCCTACCTGAAGATCCAGCTATTCCACTTTTGGGCATATACCCCAGAGATGCTCCAACATACAACAAGGACACATGTACCACCATGTTCATAGCAGCCCTATTTATAATAGCCAGAAGCTGGAAAGAACCCAGATGTCCTTCAGTAGATGAATGGATACAAAAATTGTGGTATATTTACACAATGGAGTACTAGTCAGCTATTAGAAACAACGACTTTATGAAATTCTTAAGAAAATAGATGCATCTAGAGAATATCATCCTGAGTGAGATAACCCAGTCACAAAAGAACAGAAATAATATACAGTCACTGATAATGGGATACTAACCCCAGAAAGCTCTGAACACCCCAGAAATAACTCACAGGCCATATGAAGCCCAAGAAAAACAAAGGCCAAAAAATGAAAGCCTCAGTCCTTCTTAGAAAAAAATAAATGTATAGCACCCTCTCAGAGTGTGGTACACCTAGACCTTAAATCATTAATAATAATTCAATTTTAGTTTTATGCCAAAATGCTTTTTAAAATCTGTACTTGTATCTTTCTTTTTTAAATAAAGTTGTAAGAAAAAAAAAATGAGCCCAGGGGAAAAAAAAGACTTGATCAGCTCTGGGAATTAAATCATTTCTTTCAGTAAATAAAGTTAGTGATATTTATCCTTGAGCATTCTTTTTATAATGTAACATAATACAGAATCTTTTTATTATTTAAATATATAATTTATGATATTTAAATAAATGTGTATCTGATATACATTTACAAAATATGTTAGTTGGAAACAATGCTGCGTTTTTATGTTTTACTGTTAAAAATAACCTAAAGTACCCATTCATTTACAGAACATTAACATGTAGGGTTTAACAGGAATTTCTATCTAAAAATATTTGAAAATTTAAATCTGGAAAAATTTGGTATATTTTTCTTTGATTGTATACATTGTTTTTTTTAATCTTTTAATTAGATACTCTGTATTTACACTTGAGATGTTATCCCTCCCCCCACAACTCCCATCTCCCCTCCCCCTCCATTTCCCTTCACAAAGGTACACTCTCTCTCCTGATCACCCTCTCCATCCCATTTCCTTGGCATTCCCCTACATTGGGAAAACATGCCCTCCCTGAGCCAAAAGCCTCTTCTCACATAGATGCCAGACACTGCTAACTTCAGCTACATAGGCAACTGGATCAATATGTCTCTCAATGTGTGCACAAAGGTTGGTGTTTTAGTCCCTGGGAGTTTTGGAGGGTTTGATTGGTTGAAAATGTTGTTCTTCCCATGAGGTTACAACCCCTTTCAGCTCCTTAGGTCTTTTCTTTAGCACCCTCATTGGGTTCCCCAAGTTTAGTCCAATGGTTAGCTGCAAGCATGCTCAGCTGTATCTATATGACTCTAACATAGTCCCTGAGGGAGCATCTCTGTCTGTTCCCACCAGTAAGTACTTTTTGGTATCAGCTACAGTGCTTGGATTTGGTGACTGCATATGTGGTGGATTTCCAGGTGAGACAGCTTCTGAGTGATCTTTTCTTCAATCCGTGTTCCTCTATTCACCTTGCATTTTCTTCAGCCATCCCAAGGACACTTCCCTCTGAACTTTAAGGACTTTTGTTCCTTTGGGTGCCTACATCAGAGTAGCCCTGCTTAGCAAGTACATTCATAATGGCCATGGGCATCAAATATGTTACCCTCCTTCTGCTGAAGGCTTAAACAATACCTGCTTGGGGTTTGGCATGGGAGAGGGAGGGCCAGCTCACAGAGCAGCAACAGCATGTGTTTAGCATATGTAGTGAAACTCTGGGTTCAGTCCTCAGTGTCACACACTCCATATTACTCTAATAAATAAGCCTGCAAGTGCCAAAGAAAACTCGATGATTGTGCAAAACCTGCCTTTCTACTCACCGAAATGCCAGCCTCCTTTGATCAGAAACACGGAGTGGCTACCACCTCATTCTTATTAGATGGTTCCATGGGAGCTGGGCCAAATGTCTTATTTACTATTATACACATGGATGTCCAAGCCAGGGGAATAATGTGTGCCGTACCATAAAATATCTGTGAAGGCTCTCCCTGGTTTCCTCTTGTCAGATCCATGCTTGCCTTTTACCTATACAGTCCAGATATGATTATACACACAAAGATCTTGTTCTCTTCCAGATATGCATAGTAGCATCCATCAGTAACATAGATGATAAAGGAAAGAATCCATTACCAACTAGCAAAAGTCAAGGTTAGGGAGTGTAACAATCATCCCATCCCCTTAGAACCCAGGGGCAGACATTGAGAAAAATAGGTGAGCTGCTTCTCAGGGCTAGATTACATCTGTGCTTTAAAGATGGTTCTCATGGCTGGATTATATCCATACTTTAAAGATGGTTCCCTATTCATGAAGATTCGCATCTGCCGCTGCACTTCAAATTTGGGAACAGCCACGCATCGTCAAAAAGTGTCCATTATTAGGAAGCTAGTGGTTAGGCCAATCACTTTTTAAAAATACTATTTTTAAGAAATACTTATATAAAATGGACACGAAACATTTGTGTTGCTTCTTAGTCTGCAACTTTTAAACAGTGATATACTATATCAGGCTCTAACTAGACATCTCTTTAAGCTAAGAAATGTTCAAGCCACTGTGTTCTGCAGAAACACACTACCTGTACAACCTTCTCAGCTACTGGAATGGACATTTTGATTGCTTTCAAGAACTGGTCATTATGAATAGAAATGCTGCTACATCCATGTGCAGGTTCTGTTGGGCATCCTATTCAACTCACTTAGTAAGCACCAAAGAGCATCATCGCTGGATCATATGTTATTATGGAGTTAGTTAAGCTCCTCTCCAAAATTTCAAAGCTGAAGCCTTAGCCTTTATGCAATTGCATTAGAAGTGGTACTTAAGAACGTAATTAAGATTGATGAGGTTGTAAAAACATCAGGAAGGCTGCAGTTCTTTACAAAAAGGAAGAAGTGTCAGGGACTTGCCCAGCCCTTCCTGGGCCCAGGTGTCATGTGAGGACACAGTAAGCAAGAATCGGCTGCAAGCCAAGAAGAGAGGTCTCACTACCAGTAGCAACTCTGTGAGCACATGGAACGTGGAACTACAGCTTCCAGAATGGTAGGAGCATAAATGTAGATTGTTGGATCCACCCTGCTTCTGGTGTTCTGTTGTAGAATCTCAAGCAACACAAGTGAGTAGGGGCATCCTCGCCCACTGTGGGCACTCACTCTGTTTCAGTTTGCAGCTTCATTCCTAATAACATACAGTGGAGCACCATTTCCTGTGTTCATTTGCCCTCTCTCTTTTAAATTATTTCTCATATTTTTTGAGATTACAATATAGTTATAATAGTTCCCTCTTTCATCTCCTCCCTCCAATCTCTCTTATTTACCCGTCCTTACTTTCTTTCAACTTCATGGCATTTTTCATTAACTATTATCATATATGTATTGTATATATTTCTAAGTACTTAAATATGACCTGCTCAGTCTGCACAATGTTACTTACATGTATGTTTTTTCAGGGCTAACAATTTGAAGTTAGATAACCAGTTGAGGTGACATTCCCTATTTATCTTGTTCTCAACATTTCTTGGTCCCCTGTCCCTGTTGGCGTGTCTGTCGGTACCATCCCTGTTCAGATCACGTTAGGTAGCCATGTTGGTGAGATGACATGAATGTTGCTTCCGACATTCCTAGGAGACACAACAAACTCCCTGATCCTTTCCTTCTCCTCTTCCACAATGTTCCCTGGTTATCTTGTGGGATGTCTTTTATAGATGTATTCTTTGAAACTGGGCTTCACAGATCTGCACTTTGATTGTGTGTGTGTGTATGTGTGTGTGTGTGTGTGTGAGTGTTTTCTTTTTGCAATTGTCTGTTACAAGAAGTTTCATTGATGGGTCTGGTCTACACTTACCTGTGGGTGTAAGGACAAGTGTTTAGAATGTGGTCAGGGATTGTGCTGGTTTAATAAAGTGGCAGTGGTAGGTTCTCCTCTAAGGTTCATGACTTCACTAGCCTTAGGTATTTGGCAAGGTTTCTAGAACTAGACATGCTTTCCTTTGTTGAGCAGGTCTTAAGTCCAATTAGAGGTTTCATGGTCATTCTTGAATATATGTCTATGCAGTGTGCTGGCCCATTTCTTGAATAAAGCTACCCCATTATTAAGTACAGCAGATGTTCCTTTTAATTTTTTTCACTCTTCAGATAGGCCATTTAAATTGAGACATATTGTAAATTTACTCTTATAAGAGATTTTACAGGATTTTAGGCTATTCCCAAAGTCATGCAGCATTTCTAACTACAGAAGAATCTTTATTCATCAGAACAAACCTCATGCCCACTAACAGCTCCACCCATTTCTCTTCCCCTATTCTCTCTGAGCAGCTACCCATCTCGCCTTTGGTTTATAGATCTGCCTGTTTTATAAAGTTCACCGACCTGACCTCATATGGTACGCAGCCCTTCTGTGACTGGTATCTTTCATTAAGTATGGTTTTCCCAGGCCCGACCATATCAAAGCATACATTAATACTATAATTCAGTCATGGCTGAATATAAGTGTGTCTGTCTGTCTGTGTGCAGGCTGGAGAGGCCTGAAGTTTACATCAATCGTCTTTATTGGTCTTTTGGTTGGTCTTTATTTTATTAGACAGGGTCTCTCACTGAAGCCAGAGCTCAACAACAGTGACTAGCCAGCTTGTCCCAGGGAATTTCCATCTCTGCCCCCAGCACCTGAGAGGCTTCAAAAGTAATGTTGGTGACGGGGATAAGGATGCCTGTCTTCATGTTTACACGGCATGCACTTTATCCATTAAGCTATAGTTTTGTTCCAATGCTGAGCATGTTTACCTGTGTACATCCTTCTTGGAGAAGCATCTATCTGCACGGATAGCTTATGTTGAACTGAATTCACTTTAGAGTCTTGATAATGTCTATAGTGTCTTTTACAAACAAAAAAGGTTTGTTGTTTTAAAAGATCCATTTGAAAAGACCACCCCCCCCATTTCTCTCTCTCCCTCAATGGCTCTAAGGAATGAACCCAAGGCCTTGCATGTCTACAATTTTATCCCCTCTACTACCATTGTTTGAAGATAATCTTTGCTTTTTCCCCTTAACTTTCCTTATCTGAAGCCCTCGTTTTTCTTCCCCGGGACTTCATTTTGATAGGCTCCATGATTCTATAGTAAATCAAGTTTCACAGCTACTTGATTTGTAGTTTTTAATCAGACAGTTCACCTCAAGGAAGATGAACATCGTTAGACTATTTTTTGTTGTTGTTGTTGTTGTTGTTGTTGTTGTTTGACAAGAGTTGGATGAGTTCCTGAGACCTGTGTGTCTTTCTGTCAAAAACATTCAGGGCTAGGATCCTGTTTCCTGTTCAGTGATGCTTCCATCAACTTTTAGCCCAAGTCATGCTAAAAAGGGATTCAGAGCGTGAACCTGGAAGGCTGGGAGCCAATGGTGAGGAGCTCTCTGTGCATTTGTTGTTTCTAGTATGGTGCTTGCCAATCAAAGGACTAAAGGAGCCCAAACTTAACCCAACATAGACTAAACAGCCAGGGAACTGGGGTGGGAATTGGCTTCCCAGGAGATTTCCTGCATGCTTTAGAGGTCAAGGACAGGGGGAAAATGGTTTAGGTGCTTAGTCTATGACCTGGCCTGTGTTTGTGACTAGAAACCGATCCCTTACATGTAAAGCTGTGGGCAGGCAATATCCATTTTCTACCATGCAGGATCCCGGGCAAACCATGCTCTGGAGCAGAGCATGCAGCATTCTAGAAAAAAATCCAAAAAAGTGAGGCTGCATTACCAGATGTATGGGACTTATTACTAAATTAAATTAAATTAAAGGGGAGGGTCACATACCTCAGGAAGTAGCTGAGAAGAAAAAGGTGAGAACTTGTCTATTCTACATAGAAAACTTCAATAAGCGTACTAGACCTATCTGACAAAAATCGAGTCCTTTGGAATACTCTGCTGTTGAATAAATCAGTGATCCTAGACTCAGTTAGGACAATGCTAAAGTAAACTGACATGAATTATCAATTTGGGTTATATTTTATATAAACAATAACAATCCTGGGGCTTTTAAATTTTCATAAAACCAATATTCTATCATAATACAAAGGAAAACAAAATTCCTTTGTTACCCAAGGAAAAACAAAATTTAGATTATGTGATAATCATATACATTCTACAACTGTAAGATATTCTGACATTCTACAACTTTAAGACTTGCCTGGAAGATTTAAGTTTCTCCAAGCCAGCAACCCATCTCCCCAAGTTTCAAACTTATGACATAGATGATATATGTCTTTAAGGGATCTTTCTACTGAAATCTTCCCCCAACACTTCAACATGGAAGTCATCGTTTTCTCTCTGATCTTAGAGCATCCTGGTATAGCACCACTGAAGTTCCATTGTGGTACATGGTAGCTGGGGCTCTTCCCTATGGCTTCCAGTGTGTTTGAAGAACCTGACACAGAACCCAGTGAATAACCACTCCTTGAATAGTTAAGATGCTTCCTCTTCATCCATAGATGCAGCCACTGCTGTGAAATATAATATAATAGAAATATATATAATAGTATCTTTCCCTCGTCAATCTAGAAAACATGGAAGTACATCACATGTGTCTGGTGTGTACTCTGTATAAAAGTAGCAAGGTCTACTACCATAAAGTAAAATTAGCCTCTGTGGAAAAATTGAGAACCGAGGTCAGTGCTGTTATCCTTGCAGACCCTAAAATAACAAAATCCACAGGTACTCAAATCTCCTGTAAAATGGTACGGGATCTGGATATGACTTCTGCACATCCTCCCATATACATTAGTTCCAGATTGCTTACACACACCGTCTTGTGCAGGGAATCACAACTGTTGTGAGTTCAAAAGCATAGCAGTCATGTCATGCCTGGAAGTCAACATTTCCATACTACCCTTTCCTCCCAGCCAGCTTGTAGAATCTATAAACCTTTTCTTCTCTATTGTTTGCTGAGCTTTGAAGAAGGTGATGTAGACATCACCTTCCATACTAGGCATTCACTATGGAATCATAGCTGTACTTGGGCCAGTTATGATTTGTTGCTGACTACTGCAAAAAGTTTTTCTGACTATCACTAATCTATAGACTCACAGTTATTTAGAAGGCAATGTGACTGCCACATCAGCCCCATTTAGCAAGCCAACAGCAGTAGCTTCCCCTAACACTTATGACCCACTCAGTAGCAGGTGTTGGAACTGTGTTTGCAGTACCAGATATGAACTTACTTCTGAGAAGCGGAATCATATCAAATCAGAAGGAAGTTCATTATGATTTGAGCAAGCCTGCCTCTGTTACACCAGTGGAGCCTTGTTGCCTGCTCAGTAATATTGTTTCACATCAGGTCCATACTTAGTGGGGCTGTTGATTACAATGCCCACCACACAGCAGCCTGTTTATCATTTTCCAGCACTATGACAGCTAGCCAATAGGAAGGAATTCTATTCCAGTGCTAGCCTGATTCCTGTGGTCTATAACTAAAATAGGTGGTGTCTTCAACTACACAATCTTACCAATTTCTTCTGGTGGTCAGCAAAGAGCAAGTATTACTTATTAAGTTTCCATTGCTACAACTCATAGAGATGTAGGCCACCACTGGGACTGGCATTTTCATTTAATAACTTCTGACTGCTTAAAGAAGCTTTATGCACCTACACAGGCACCTCTATTGAAACTCTTTAGCTTTTGATTAGCTTATTACACATCATATTTTCTTTTGGCTGTCACATCATTAGTCTGCTAATCACACATTATCTGAGCTGACTTTTCCCCAGCCCCTCCCCTTACTGCCTCCTTAATACTTTCCCACCTCCAGTATTTCCTCATCCACTTTTGTATCTCATGGCTCTGCTACACTTCCCTAAAGAATTTTTCCTCACTTCTCATGGGTCCCCATTTCAGAGTCTGGAGTTCTGTATATACTCTCTGACATAAATGCACATATATAAAGAGTAGAGGCTAATATCTATCCATGGGATAGAACACACAGTGATTGCTATTCTGAGCCTGAGTTAGGTCATTTAGAATAATACTTTATGGTTTCTTCCATTTTCTGGAAAAGTTCATATCTTAGTTTTTTATTGTGGATTAAATTTTCATTGTGTATAATACATTTTCATATTCATTCATTAGTTAATGAACACCTAGTCAGAGTCCCTTTTCGTTTTTTGTTTTGTTTTGGATTTTTTGGGGGTGGGTTGTTTTTTTGCTACAATGAACGGAGTAACATGTAATGAATAAGGATGTGCAGAGATCTTTGTCCTGTGGTAGAGAGTCCCTTGAGGATATATCCAGGAGTGGTCTATCCAGACGCATGGTAATTCCATTTTCTCTTTTCTTGAGAAGTTTGGACACTGATTTCCACAGGGCCTATACCAGTTTTTACTACCACCAGTGAGTAAGGGCTCCTTTATCTTCACATCCCCACCAGTGTTTGTTGCCCTTGGTTTTCTTGGTGGTTGCTGTTCTTCCTAAGGTAGGATG
Source organism: Micromys minutus (assembly GCF_963924665.1). Taxonomy (NCBI): domain Eukaryota; kingdom Metazoa; phylum Chordata; class Mammalia; order Rodentia; family Muridae; genus Micromys; species Micromys minutus. The sequence continues at coordinate 80,795,265 of NC_137975.1, read as the reverse complement.
GAAACTCAGTGTAGTTTTACTCAGATGAATAAGAATTTTGTGCACAGTTAAAAATATGTATTGACCATTTCTGTTTCTTCTCTAAAAGAAAAATCTCTGTGTAGTTCTTAGCACTTTATGAAATAGGTTTGTCTCCTTGTTTAGGCATTGAGTACTTTGTATGTTCTGGATATTAATTCTCTGCAAGTGTATATCTGGGAAACATCTCCCATTCAGGAGGCTAGCTCTTTATGGCTTTTTAATTTCAAGAAGTCTTGTTTGTTGATTGTTGGCCTTATATTGTGAGTAATGGGTACCCTATTCAGAGAATCCTTACCTGTACCTATCTTGAAGGGTTTCCCTGATGTCTTTTTTTCCCCCTAGAAGTTATAAAATTTCTAGTCTTACCTTAAGATTTTTTAGCAGGGACTATAAAAACAGCCAGCAGCTAAGATTACATGCCCATTGACCAGGGAAGCTGATTTCAGTTGAGCCAGGTGGCTTGCAACCTAACTGCACCAAGAGATCTGAGTGAGGTCAAATAAATGCCTCGCTCTGGCCTCTGTGGACACCCAGGCATCTTTCTTTTTCCCCCTTCATCTCTCTCTTTTTCTCTCATTCTCTTTCTCCTTCTTCCTTTCCTTCTCTTTATCCTCCTTCTCCCTCTCTTTCTCCCCTTCACTCTTTTCATTCTCTGTCTTTGTCTCTCTCTGCCTGTGTCTGTCTGTCTGTCTGTCTGTCTGTCTGTCTGTCTGTCTCTCTCTCTCTCTCTCTCTCTCTGTGTGTGTGTGTGTGTGTGTGTGTGTGTGTGTGTGTGTATCACACACTTACATGTAAAATGAAATAAAGTGAATATCAGAGATACAACCCATTCGGAGTTACTTCGTGCATGATCAAAGACAACCTAGTTTTATTTGTCTTCACACAACCATGTTGGTTCTCCACTGTTGTTTGTTGGTGGTTTCTTTGCCATGTGTATTTTTTGGCATCTTTCTAGAATACCCAATGGCTCCTCCATACAACTTGCTTCCTTCAGAAGATTTCTGCCCACTATCACTTGTATAAACTCCATGCCTCTGGACTGTATCACTTGGAGCCTGAGGCCTCATGCTTGTATGTTAGAAGGATGGCAGTGTAAGTTGTCACTCACAGTACTCATGTTCTCTAATCACTTCAGCATAAGTTTAGCTGGCCTCCCCCTTAAGAGCAAATGATGTTCAGTGTCCAGTGTGCAGACACCATAACAGATTTTATACATACATATATATATATATATATATATTGGAATGGAAGTTTTTTACTTTCATTTACTATGTAAGTGTGTGTATGATGGGGAAGGCAGACCTGCCACAGCGTGCAAGTGGCAGTCTGTGAGTAACTTTGTGTAGTCAGTTTTCTCCCATCTCTACATGGGTTCCCAGGGTGGAACTGAGGTTATTAGGCTTATGAGGCAAATGCCTGGACCCTCTGACACATTCCCTGGTCCTATTAGATGTCAGATTTCTTTTAGGCAAACTAAAGTATAAAGCTGTGGTTAATGTTTTTGTTGTATATAAGCTCTACTGAGCTCCAGAAACATAGGCGTGAAAATATCCAAATAAAACAGTAAACCATTAAAAAGATCAGATGTCTGAGTATGTGTGGACTTGTATCTGGGTCTTTTTTCTGTTTTGTGCCAGTGCTATGTTGGTTTTATTACCATTGTTCTGTGGTGCAATCTAAAGTCTAATATGGTAGGGCCACCAGCATTATATTTTTAATCTTTTTAAAAACTTTTTATGTGTTTTACATGAATGTATGTCTGTGCACCATGTGTATGCCTGGTGCTGTAAGCCTTTAATCTCAGCACTCAGAAGGCCAAGGAAGACAAAACTCTAAGAGCCCCAAGCCAACATGGTCTTTACACTAAGTTTCAGGCAAACCATGGCTTTAGAGTGAAATCCCTTCTTAAAAAAACCCAAAAAAACCATAAACTAGAGATGAAGAAGACATTACAACAGATGCCAATGAAATTCAAAAATATTTTTGAGATTATAATATAGTTACATTTCACCCTTTCCTTTTCTCTCTCTATACCCTCCCACTGATACCTCCTGCTCTCCTTCAAATAATACATGGCTTCTTTTTTACTAATTGCTATTTCATATATATATATATATATATATATATATATATATATATATATATATATATATACACATATATGTATATATGTGTGTGTATATATGAAACAACATATATCAGCTTATATATGTTTATAGATATATTTATTAAATATCTATATCATATATATGAAATAACATATATATCAGTATATAGATATACATAATATTCATATAAAATCTCTTATGGTGTCTGCATACTGTGTACTGAACATTGTTCTTAAGTGGGAAGTTACTCATGCCTATATATACATATATATAGAACACAAAACAATATATATACACATATATGTGTGTGTGTGTGTGTGTGTGTGTGTGTATTCCTAAGTACAACCTGCTCTGTCTGTACAGTGGTATTTGTATGTATGCTTTAAGGCCTGCCTCACTGTTTGAGAGTGGATAAGTAATTGGTGTTCTCTCCTGGGAAAGATCAGTTCTACTGCTCCCACATTTCCTTGGTTGTCTAAAGCTTTTGTGTAGGATTGGGGCTTCATGAGCTTTTCCTTCATCCACTTTGGCATGTCCATTTATCTTCAGTAAGGACGTTTCTTAAAAACTTATATTTTGCTAAACTAAAAACTCTGAAATAAAAGGATGGCTTTCAGATGCAAATGACCCTACCAAAGTTAAAACAAGATGAGGTGAATAATTTAAACACATGTGTAGCAAACAACAGCACTGAAGTCATAATTTAGAATAGTCCAGGACTAAATGGATTCACTGCAGAACTCTACTAGACCTCTAAAGAGGTTACACTGGTTCTTTCTAGATTAGTACATAAAATATAAAAAGAAGGAACTCTTTCAAACCCAAGTTACACATGCAAGATATAACAGGCCACGCTCCCTGTTAAACACAGACACAAAACAATGTGGGTTTCATTACATTTGTTCACTTATCATATGCACTGATATGAATATAAATGTAATTGTGAAGGGCACACGTGTGTACATGCATGCTCACCATGGGAAATGTATGGAAGTCAGAGGGCAGTGTGCAAAAGTTAGACTCTTTTGCCCTGTGGATTCCGAGGAATGAATTCAGATCATCAGACTTGGCATCAAATATCTTTACCTGCTGAGCCATCTTGCCATCCCCAAAAATGTATGCTTTCAAAAGGAGATCTGTGTCTGTGTTGGTGTATATCATTATATCTAGATTCTACACTTGAAAGAAAACATTGTTTTTTCTCTGAGTCTCTTGAGTCCCTCTCCTTCAGGTCCTATCCTCCCCTATTATAGTCTCCCCAATTATCTTATGTAATATATATATATATATATATATATATATATATATATATATATATATATATATATATATATGGCTAGATTTATACATTTCAGAAATTTATCATATGACATTTGCCATTTGCCTTTGGAAGTCCAGTTTCTTTCACTTAACATGGTGCACTACAGCTCCATTCATTTTCTTGCAATGATATGAGTTAATTCTTTCATGTGTCTGACTATAACAGCAGTGTATATATAAGCCATGCTCTCTTCAACAGTTGGAAGGCACCTAGGCTGGTTGCATAGCCCTGATATGGTGAAATTTAGTGCAGTAAGCACCCCCTGTTCACTGACACTCTCTCTGGGCTGTGTGCAAAAGTTAAATAGTTATATCATACAGTGGGACTTCTGTAGTGTGCCCAAAATGCCCCTTGTGATTGCCATAGAAGCAGACAAGTTTCCATTCCCTGTAGCAACACATAAGCACTCCTCTCTCTCATATCTCTGCCAGCATTTCTTGTGCTTTGCTTTCCTGATGATGACCACTGTGGTTATGGTGAGAGAGAAGCTCAGTATAGTTTTGATTGGCATTTCCCTGATGGCAGCAAATGAATATTCTTCATGTTTATTCATAATTTGTATTTCTTCTCTTGAGAACCATCTTTTTACATTATTTGGTTTGGGGGTTTTAATTTTTGAATTCTTTACAGATTTTATTTATTAATGCCAGTCCTATGTTTAAGTAACAATGAGTTTCTCCCTTTCTCCAGGTGTCTCTCATTCTGTTGATTGCATACTTTGCTGTACTTGTTCCAATTTCATGCAGTCATGTTTGTGAATCCTTCAACTGTTTTAGGAAAAACTGGACTCATTTTTCAGAAGTTATTGGGCTGTACTTCTATCTTGGCAGATTTTCCTCTAGCAGTTTCTGAACATCAGATCTCATGTTAAAGCCTTTGATCCATTCTTAATTGATTTTTTACAGGGTGATAGTTAACGGTCTACTTTCATTCTTCTGAAAGAGGCAGCCCACAGAGTGGAGGAAATATTTTCCAGCTATACATCTGTCAAAGGGTTGGTGTTTAAAAATACAAAGAACTAAAAATAACCAAAGTCCAAAAAAGCCAAACAACCCAATTGTGATATGGGACACGGAACTAGAGAGTTCTCCAAAGGAGAAATACAAATGGCTAAGTAATAGTAGAGAAAAGGATGAACGTGCTACAATCCACAGACCCAGAGAGGTGAAATAAAAAAGAAGGCTGGCATGGGAGGAGTCTATAAGGCTCTCCCTAAAGGGGAAATGCAATAGACTTCATCAATGAATATGGGAACAGAAAGGACTGAGGGGATTGGGAGACAGTACTGGAAGAGATGACCAGAATAGGGAGGCATTTTGGGGATGAGCTAGAAACCTAGTACAATGGAAATGCCCTGGAATCTACAAGAGTTACCGTAGCTAAGACTCATAGTAATGGGTAGACATGGAACCTGAACCAACCATCATCTCCTGTAACCATGCAAGACTTCCAGTGGAGGGATTGGGATCAACTCAGTCACAAAACCTTCAGTGTATACTTTGTCCTGCCTACAAGATGTGCTGGGGTAAAGGTGGCACAAAACTTGTGTGAGTGGCCAACCAATGACTGGTCCAACTTGAGACCCATGCCATGGAGAAGGAGCCTCCTACCCTCCAACACTGCCTGGAGGGCCAGGAACCAGGAGTTGTGTAGCCCAGAGACCTAGGATAAAATCAAACACAACTAAAAAGAAACCTCAATAAAACGATACCTAATGATATTCTACTATGCTCATAGACTGGAACCAAACAGAATTGTCATCAGAGAGGCTTCATCAATCAACTGATAGGAGCAGATGCAGAGATCCACAGCTAGGTCTTGATGAATCCTATAGAGGATGTTGAGGAAGGATTACAGAATGTGACTCTGAGTCGGGTGTGGTTCCCCCATACCTCTTCTATCCTGTCCCTGTGGCTCAGTTGACATTGTTGTTTAGTCACAGCTTTGATTCCAGGCAGCTTGATCAATCATAACATGCTGTGGAAAGGCACTTTTCTACTTCCATTTTGGGTTCCCAATGTTCCTCGTGTTTGGATGTTGGTTTTCATTTTTACAGATTTGGGGGTTGGGGGCTTTAATTTCAATAAATAGAATTTCTCTGCCATTACTTTTCATATCAGTCCCTCTATCTACCCCACGGACTCTTGGGCTCTTGGACTCTTCTGACCATGTCTATATTCTTTTACACTGTTTCACCTTTACTCATGTCTGAATGTAGTAATTCCCACCCTTGTCCTCAATCCCTGCCATTTTTCTGCTGCTTGATCTATAAGGTAAAGGGTTAGGCTTCTTCCCTCACCAGGCATGTCATTGTTAACATCTCTATTTTGCATTCTTGAACATCTTGGTTTTGCTCCTGACTTTCTCATCTATGGAGGTGACTGCCTTTCTCCTCCAGGTCCAAGAACTACTTTTTTGCTTCATTCACCCTTGTCTGAAATCTTTAAAGACACTGATCATTTTTTACAAGTAAACTTTCAACTTCTTTATTCAACAGTTTACTCTTTTTTGAATTTGGGGATTAGGTGATTAAGATGTTAGGACTATAGGGAGGTCATTGCCTTGCTTTGTCCTGTTTTTCCCCCTGTGTTGCAATTTGCATACCTGCAATTTTATTTAGAGATCTTACTGATGAGCCTATATTTGGAGATTGCATTCTCAGTACTTAGGGACAAGATATAAATGGTTTTTCCCTGAGTCATCCATCTTTCCCCACACGCTCAGCTGTCCCTGCACTCGAGTGAAGTTTATGATGCTCCCCTTCTCTCTCTCTGTCTCTCTGTCTCTCTGTCTCTCTGTCTCTCTGTCTCTCTGTCTCTGTCTCTCTGTCTCTCTGTCTCTGTCTTTCTGTCTCTCTGTCTCTGTCTCTCTGTCTCTGTCTCTCTCTGTCTCTGTCTCTCTCTGTCTCTGTCTCTCTCTGTCTCTGTCTCTCTCTATCTCTGTCTCTCTGTCTCTGTCTCTCTGTCTCTCTGTCTCTCTGTCTCTGTCTCTCTGTCTCTCTGTCTCTGTCTCTCTGTCTCTGTCTCTCTGTCTCTCTGTCTCTGTCTCTCTCTGTCTCTCTCTGTCTCTGTCTCTCTCTGTCTCTGTCTCTCTCTGTCTCTGTCTCTCTGTCTCTGTCTCTCTGTCTCTGTCTCTCTGTCTCTCTGTCTCTGTCTCTCTCTGTCTCTCTCTGTCTCTGTCTCTCTCTGTCTCTGTCTCTCTCTGTCTCTGTCTCTCTGTCTCTGTCTCTCTCTGTCTCTCTGTCTCTGTCTCTGTCTCTCTCTCTCTCTCTAATCCTTTGCTATTCTGATTGATAGGCTTCACTCACCATTTCCTTAGAGCAGCTCCTAGTCCATGATTTTACCAGACTTGCCAACAAGTCTTTTTGTGACTAATTTAATGGTAAGATTTACTCTGACGTTGATAGTTTTTATAACTATCATGGGGTAAGTTAACAGTTGAGTGTTGAGCATTGCTCGGAAAGTAGCGGAATGAGCCTTATTAAAAACAAAAACAAAAAACAGCAGCAACTAATCTGAATGAGAAGAATAAGGTTCTGCTATGCTTTCCTGAGCTTCATTTTACATAGTTGGCATTTTATTCTGAAGAGAGACAAACATACTTACCTAACTTAGTGCTTTCAACCATTTAAACAAAAAAAGATAGCCTTCTTTCAAGAGAAAGCTATTTTGAGTGAAATTGCTTTGTAATATAAAGTTCAAATTCTCCAAATTCAGACGAGCTCGGTTTGCCCTTAGCATCATCATGTTTTTTCCCCATAAGTACTCTGCTAAGAACTGTGACTGTCTCAAGATGAAACTTGGCACTAGTTTGCACTGGCCTGTACTGGTCTGCAGAACAGTCTCCATCCTATCATCAGCACTGCAAACAAACAAATGATAAATAAGTAAATAAATACACTTTTTTTTTCTATGAAGTACTGAGGCTTCCACATTTTGGCCTTCCTTCTTTTTGAGCTTCATATGGTCTGTGAGTTGTTTCTTGGGTATTCAGAGCTTTCTGGGGCCAGTATCCAATTATCAGTGACTGCATATTATGTCTGTTCTTTTGTGACTGGGTTACCTCACTCAGGATGAAATTCTCTAGATCCATCCATTTGCCTAGGAATTTTGTAAAGTCATTGTTTTTAGTAACTGAGTAGTACTCCATTGTGTAAAAGTACCACAATTTCTGTATCCATTCCTCTACTGAAGGATATCTGGGTTCTTTCCAGCTTCTGGCTATTTTTTTTTAATTGAACAACTTTATTTTAAAAAACAAAGATAAATGTACAGATTTTAAGCATTTTTGCATAAAAGTATATGCATACATTTTTGTCAGTACTTGGTGTTTTTAAAGGTTTGATAGTGTGCATTAAGATCTTCCTAGTTACAATAAGCATAAAGTACATGTAAAACAAGATGTAACCTGGAATTAGTCAAAGTTTTCTTGGTGTGTAAAGATTAAGCATAATGGTTTTTCATTTTATTTTTTTTCTTGAACTTCATATAGTCTATGAGTTTTTTCTGGGGTGTTCAGAGGTTTCTGGGGTTAGTATCCCATTATCAGTGACTGCATATTATGTCTGTTCTTTTATGACTGGGTTATCTCACTCAGGATGATATTCTCTAGATGCATCTATTTTCTTAAGAATTTCATAAAGTCATTGTTTCTGATAGCTGAGTAGTACTCCATTGTGTAAATGTACCACAGTTTTTGTATCCATTCATCTACTGAAGGACATCTGGGTTCTTTCCAGCTTCTGGCTATTATAAATAGGGTTGCTATGAACATCGTGGTGCATGTGCCTTTGTTGTATGTTGGAGCTTCTCTGGGGTATATGTCCAGAAGTGGAATAACTGGGTCTTCAGGTAGTACTATGTCCAATTTTCTGAGTAATCACCAGACTGATTTCCAGCGTGGTTGTACCAGTTTACAACCCCACCAACAGTGGAAAAGTGTTCCCCTTTCTCCGCATCATTGCCAGCATCTGCTGTCATCTGAATTTTTGATCTTAGCCATACTGACTGGTGTGAGGTAGAATCTCAGGATTGTTTTGATTTGCATTTCCCTGATGGCTAATGATGTCGAGCACTTCCTTAGATGTTGCTTCTGGCTATTATAAATAAGGCTGCTATGAACATGGTGGAGCATGTGTCCTAATTATATATTGTAGAATCTTTGGGGTATATGCCCAGAAGTAGAATAACTGGGTCCAATTTTCTGAGGAACCACCAGACTGATAAAAATAAGTATATAGCACCCTCTCAGAGTTGAATTATTAAATCATTAGTAATTCAAGAGCTAAGAATGCAGCCTTGTGGCAATCCTTGGTATTTAACAATCATTATGTTTAATCTTTACACACCAAGAAAACTTTGACTATTTCCACATTACATTTTGTTTTATATGTACTTTATGCTCATTGTAACTAGTAAGTTTTCAATGCATACCATCAAACCTTTAAAAAATATCAAGTACTGACAAAATATATTCATATAGTTTTTTGCAGAAATACTTAATATGTACATTTATCTCTGTGTTTTAAAATAAAGTTGTTTAATTAAAAAATAAATAAATAAAATGTGAAGGTTAAAAAAAAGTAAATAAATGAGAAACAAAGTCTATGGATATCTGAAGCTGTATAATCCAACCTGAAAAACAGTCTAATTACAAACATGCACTTCCAAATCCCTAACATCAACCACAATTACAGCTCACACCTTCAGCATCTATCATTTGATCCTTATAAAGGGATCGAGAAGGCTCAGATTTGAGTACAGATCATTTCCTCACTAACAATTCTCTGCCAGCGTGGAGGAGGAGGGAATGGGAGGCACAATATCAACAATCTGAAAAGTTCAAGTGAGTCACACGCAACTTCCATAAAGCAAAGACCCATGGATATTCTCCAGTGCCATATATGTGCACAAGAAAATCTGATCCCTGGGTATAGGTATCCCGTTTGGGACGATCGATATCACCAGAGTGAAAACAATGTCACCTCATAAAGCTGCTCATACTGTCACTTTGTCAGTGCAGAGACTTGGAGAGAAATATCTCAAATTTGCAAAACTCACATTAGAGAAAACATTAAAGGATCCATACCTATGTATTTTCAGTAACAGGTAGACATAGCCACTTACAAAGAACTGGTAGAGATATTTGGCAAAGTAAACCAGATGAGTCAGCACTCACGGTAGTTCAGGTCAGCCGTGACTGTCGTTACTCTATTTGGGAAACTGAGGCAAAACCAGAGGCTCAAGGACAGGCAGTGATGTCTAGCAGACTAGCTCAAAGGAATGGCTTTAAAAAGAATCCACTCGGCTACCAGGGACTTTTGAAACAAAGCCGTATAATCCAGCTTGTCTTTAAAAGGGAAGCAGTAAGACCATAGTTTTAAGGCGGATAAACCCAGATCAGATATCTGAATGCAGGCCCCAGACTCTCAGGACAAAGAGCAGACCTGCTTCTGTGTGTCTCAGAGCCTTGCACCGAAGCTAGGGGGCTCCAGAACACCCAGCCAAGCTCTGGTCACTGGTATCTTGTGTATGCCTCTCACTTCTTTCTTCCCAGTGAAGTTTATTTCTCCCTTTTCCATTGTGCCTCTCAAGATAGTCCTGTGCGATATGGAACTGAATGAGTAAATTTTCACCAGGCACGGGGTAGTTAGATCTGCATGCCACTGTACTTATATCTCCTGTTCATTGTTTCTGTTGCTTTCACTGCATTAACTACGATGTCTGACATACATTTTATTGCTCTTGCAATTTTACTTGCTGCCTACTAAACTTGGTCTAAGTGCACGCAACCCACCCCCCTTTCTTTTTTATTCTTGAGAATATGTTCCAATACCCCATGAAACTATGAATAACTCCCAAATCTACATATGCTGTACTCCTTCTAATACAGCCATGATAAACTTTAAGTTACAAGTTAACTACAAAAATTAATAATGAAACAAAATGGTAACAGTATGTTGCGGTCAAGCACAGGCAATTGCAACCACAGAACATAGAAATGTGGGTGAAGAAAGGCTAGTGGATGACTGAGGTCCAATCTAGGCTTCTTACACAAGGAGAAGGCTAGAAGGAAGGTCAGTTTCTTGACCCATATTCTTTTCTTTTGTGCTTCTTTCATCCATCCACCCACGTGGGGCTCTATAGAGCTCAGTGACAGAAGCACAAATATTTGCCCTAAACTCTGGATTCTATCTGCAGTGTCAAGAAAGAGATTGGAGAGAGAGAGAGAGAGAGAGAGAGAGAGAGAGAGAGAGAGAGAGAGAGAGAGAAAGAGAAAGGGCTGGTGAGGGGACGGGGAATTCTTTTGAAGTTTTGCTTAGCAATGAGATACCCACTTGAATGTTTACTTATCAAAGGTCCCCTCTGTTGATAATCATCCGGGAATTTTGGGATAGATGGAAGACTTTACAAATTTAGCAACATGCAAAACCAAAGGCAACAGCTAAATCTAGAATTAGGCACCATTGGCCTTTGGAACATTCATCACATATAAAATGTCCCTTGCGAAATCCTTCGAATGAAACTGAATGCCCAAAGAGCTTGAGGCAATTAACAGATGGAGATTATGTCTGCCTTCCAGGGCAGGTGGGGGTAAAGCTGAGCTCCTTTGATAAGGGTCTTATTCAAACTCTCAGAATACACATGTCTTTCAGCAAAGGTATGGAAGGGCTTGGAGAAGAAGAAGGAATTCCATGTAAATCCTGACTTAAATACACTTTCTTGTGGGTAAACTTTAAGCTAATTCATTTGAAAATAATGGGAACCATGGAGACCAGTGATTCACTCTCAAAGCCGGACAGTTTCAACCCTTTGTATGACAGCTTCCCAAAGCAGGTGTGCCCCTAACACCACCATACTTCACCTCCCTAGTAGACTCCCCTGCCAGATCAAAAAGCAAGAAGGGCTCTCTCAAAGACAACAGTAAACCACACCAGAAAGTCAGAACAGGAGAAAATCTTTGACAGCTGGTACATGTGACAGAGGAATAAATTCTAAAATAAACAACAGACTCAAAAGTTCCAAAAAAACAAAATAGGAACAAGAAAAACGAACAACTCCATCACTATACGGGCTAGTTAAATGATCAAAGGGTAGGGGGTGTGTACAACTGGCCAGGAGACGTGAAAAATGCTTAGTCTCACTAAGAGTCACAGAAATACACATCGAAACTACACCCTAGCTGGAAAGACAGTCATTAAGAAAACACACAACAACAAATGCCTGATGGGCTGTGAATAAAAGAGAATCCTTGTACACTATTCACGGGAATATAAACTGGTCTAATCTTTTATGGAAACCATTGTGGAGGTTTCTCCAAAACCCGACCCTGTGACCCAGAGATCCCACTTGGATATGGACTCAGAGTGGCACATCTCAGGGATGCTCCCAGCAAGGTTGTAGCACTGTCTGCAGTAGTTGCTGTCTAGGTATCCAGCAAAAAGAGAATTCAAGCATAAAGAAGAAAAGAAAACTGGGGTCTGGAGAGATGGCTCAGAGGTTAGGAGCGCTGGCTGCTCTTCCAAAGGACCTTGGGGTTCAGTTCCCAACACCACACGGCAGCTTAAAGCTGTCTGTAATTTCAGTCGTAGGTGATCTGACGCCCTCAGAAAGACCGGCATGACAGAAATGCAAAACAGAAATGCACATAAAAAAACAATGAAGAACTCATATACATTTCGTGCCGGAAGAATGGTACTAATGGAGTGGGTTCTGTCTAGCAGACTGGGTCAGCCTCAGAAAGGCTCAGATATGTGCATTCCTTACTTGTGATCCCCATATTTTGTGTTCAAATCCCGTGTGTATCTACTAAACAAAAGTAGACGCAGCCTGTCCAAAAGAAAGAAGGGAACAAAAATGTGACAAGAGCAAGGAAAAGAAGAGGTGGTAAGGAACTGGCTCGTCATTGCTGTCTGTGCCCTGAACTACTGGTTGCCCGACCCTACCTGCCCCCGGAGGCTGGAAGTGAGGTGGCTCAGAGACAAGGTCAGAGACGCCGGGAGCAGGTGAGAATCCCCCAGCACGCCCATCTGAAAGCTGCTACAAGCTCCTTTAATACCCCATTGGTCCCAAGAAAGCATCTCTTCTAAACAGCAGTTCCTGATTGGATGGCACTGTTTGAGGCAGCAATCCTTGGCAGTCTTCAATTAGGTCCTCATGCAGGCGATGCCTTTGCAGCAGCATTTCTGTAGAGCTGGAAGCTGCTGTCCCTCCTCCACTCCACTCAATGTTCCGACATTAGATTAAAGTTTAGCTGTAGGGCTGAGTAGGGTCAGTCTGAAATCATTCCTTTGTACGTGAGAGGCCCTAAGTTCAACCTGACAGAACTCACTGATGGGCGTTGCTTTCCTGGAGGATTTTTTTCATACACACACAGGCTTCCCCCTGCCTTTAAAGAAACTCCTCTCTTTCTTGAAGCAAAGACTTTGTGGGGAAACCATTGGAATTCGGTGATATTTTACCCCAATCTCTTCCGTTTAATGAGTTTTTTTTATCGTTTTTCCCTAGTTTGTTTATATTATTTTGATATTTGGATCTTTGCTATCTTGGATTTCTGGAATGACACTCCCCCCCCCCCCCCGGCTGTCCTGCTTTTTACTGAAGGAACAGCAGGAGAGTCATAACAAGCTATTGTCACACAGCCAGTGAAGATGACATCTACCAAGGGGTTTCTTAGCTTGGGCTTCTAGGGAAAGTCAGCTGATTCCAAAGAGAACATTTGATTCTGATTATCATTATTGTTGTTGCTACTGTTGTTGTTTTTCAGAACTAGAGATTGGACCCAAGGATAGTAGACAAGCACTCTTTCACTGAGCTACTACGATCTCAGCCCTTCCTCTGCTCACTGTCCCAATCCACACTCACCTCCCAAGGTTGAGACTTGGCTTCTGCAGGATGCAGAGCAGCTCTGGAATTGCACAGTCACTGAGACAGGACCAACAGAGCCCAGGTCTCATGTTTGCAACATGGTGCCAACTAGCACTGTGCTGGATACTGATGCTGGTTCTCATCTAGTATCAAAAAATGCTGGCACGTGAAAAATTTTATCCATCCCAGAACAACCGAGACAATCACGCAGTACTTTTACTTGTAACAAATGGAAGTCATTGGAGGACAGTCCGTTAATGAAGACAGGCTGAGTTCAGAAAGACAAGCAGGACGTGATAGCAGACACCTGTGGGAGCTGATACAGTTGATATCACAGAATAGACAAGCTGAGTGTGCGGTGGCTCACTCCTGTAATCGCAGCATTTCAGAAGCAAAGGCAGGAGTAAAGGCAGGAAGATCACAAATTTCAGGCTATATAGAATGGTCTTTTTCTTTAAAAAATAAAAATAAATAGATACTAGTCACCTGGGGCTGGGAAGGGTCCATGGCTCCTAGGAAAGGAAGCAGGGAGGTTGGTCAAAAGATGAAAGTCACAGATAGAGATAAAACTACTGGTGATCAAAAGCACACATCATGAAGCCATTAACAGTAATGATTATGTATCTCAAAACAGCTAGGAGGGAGGATTCTGAATGTACTCACTAGGAAGAAATGACAAAAACATAATTTTACCTGATCTTTCATAGCATACACATGAACTGAATCCTCACATTACTGTCTCCAGAGAAATCCATTTATAGGCTTATCCATCGGGCCTTGCAAACTACAAAAGATGCACTCAGCAGATCTAATCGAAAACAATGCAGCCAAAGGATAATTCAAAGACAGATGTGGGAAGTATTAGAGAACAGGCAGAGACAAGCCAGGCAGTGGTGGCACACTCCTTTAGTCCCAGCACTTGGAAGGCAGAAGCAGGTGGATCACTGAGTTTAAGGCCAAACTAGTCTACAAAGCAAGTTCCAGGGCAGCCAGGGCTACACACAGAAACCTTGCCTGGAAAAATCAAACTAAACCAAATCAAACCAAAGAAAGCCCAGCAGAGATGATGATGCATCCAAGACTGACTCAAGCAGCAATATGTCAGTTACTGTCTAGGACTTGGAAAGAATGAGAACAGATTGCTGAACCTAAGAATACCTGTGACCATAGAAGAGAGTCAGTCCTTGCAAAAATGGAGGTGGGGGAGGTATCCTGGATGGTTTTGTGTCAACTTGACACAAGCTGGAGTTATCACAGAGAAAGGAGCCTCAGTTGAGAAAATGCTTCCATGAGATCCAGCTGTAAGGCATTTTCTCAACTAGTGATCAAGGGGGGAGGGCGCAGCCCATTGTAGGTGGAGCCATCCCTGGCCCAGCCCATTGTGGGCGGTGCCATCCCTGGGCTGGTAGACCTGGGTTCTATAAGAAAGCAGGCTGAGCAAGCCAGGGGAAGCAAGTCAGTAACATCCCTCCATGGCCTCTGCATCAGCTCCTGCTTCCTAACCTGCTTGAGTTTCAGTCCTGACTTCCTTTGGTGATAAACAGCGATGTGGAAGTGTAAGATGAATAAACCCTTTCCTCCCCAACTTGCTTATTGGTCATGATGTTTTGTGCAGGAATAAAAACTCTAAGACAGGAGGCTAGAGGTCTCAGTCATGTCAAAACCACAACCAATGGAATGAGAATGGAAGAAGCAGATCAAATTCTTTGTTTCCAAGCCTCTCCTGTCCTGCCTGTTACCTCCCTCAGATGATCCATCCTGAGGAACCAACTGAACATTACCATATAGAGGGGGGCCCAGACTGGGAAGGGCAGGGGAGAATCTAATCTGGTGGACATTACCATATAGAGAGGGGCCCAGACTGGGAAGGGCAGGGGAGAATCTAATCTGGTGGTAAACAGAGGATCTTAGATGATGGGCACTTGTGCTGTAAAGTAGAGAAATCTCCCAACTTAGCCTCCTGGTGTCAAGGACAATCTCCCATAGCACACTCCAAACACCTGGCTACACAGAACATCACACCATTTCCAAGATAGTAAGAGCTCTTAAGTTGAAGGCTAAAAGGAACCAGGAAAAGAATGACTTCAAATATAGATTAATTGCTTCACAATACAATCAGAATCTTATTACTTTTATATTATGAAAATGAAAGTTTCCAATTGGTTTTTGTTATTGTGGCTAAGAACTAACTTTATCTGTGTGTAGTGGGTGGCTCATGCTTTTAATCACAGTACATGGGAGGCAGAGACAAGCAGATGTTTCTGAAAAAGCCAGCCTACATAATAACTTTTAAGATATCCACACTGACATACTCTCAGACTCTTTAATTACCACCAACATCACCATGACCATCACCACCACCTTCATCACTATCACCACCATCACTACCATCACCACCAACAACAACAACAACAACACCACCACCACCAGCACCATCACCATCATCACCACCACTACCACCATCATCACCACCACCACTACCATAATCACCACCATCACTATCATCACCACCACCACTACCACCACTATCATCACCACCACCACCATCATCACTATTACCACCACCACCACTATCATCACCACCACCACTATCATCACCACCATCACCACCACCACCACCACCACCACCACCACCACTATCACTATCATCACCACCACCACCATCATCATTATCACCACCACCACTACCATCACCACCACCATCAACAACAATACCACCACCATCACCATCACCACCATCACCACCACCATCACCACCATCATCATCATTACCATCATCACCATCACCACCATCACCACCACCACCACCACAATCACCACCATCACCACCACCATCATCACTATCACCACCACCACTACCATCACCACCACCACCAACAACAACAACAACACCACCACCATCATCATCACCACCACCACCACCATCATCACCACCATCACCACCGCCATCACTATCATCGTCACCAACACCACCATAATCATCTTGGTGGGATGAAGTAAACTGATATCACTTTAAGTTTTCTTTAGAATTCCCATGTATCTAAGAGCAAGTATTCTCATGACTATTCTTTTAACTACATAATATTGGACACCAGGGTGTAGAGAGGGTTCCTAGGCTCAAAAAATCATCCAGCCAATTTTACTTTAATGTCCTCTTTAGATGGCCTGATTTTGTGCACATAGCAATGCAAAAATTGCATACAGTTGACACTCTGTATTCTTGCCTCCCACACCCACAATTCAACTACCTCCTCCCACCCTGTGAACAATACAGGGAACAGGTACTTACATAATTGCTAGTATTGGGAATTACAATAATCTAGAGAGTGATTTCAAATAAGTAGCAGAGTGTATAGATTTTGTGCACATGTTCCACCCTTTCACGTGAGCTTTGGGGAGCAGCTGGGCATCCTCAAGGGATGCTGGAACCAGTCCCACAGGTGGTTACTGAATTGCTCACTCACCTAAGATTGTTCAGCTATTGTTCGTCTTAGAATTCTTCAAATATTATGAAAATGAGATATTTCCATTTGTTGTGTCTTTTTTCAACTTAAAAAGCAACATAAAAAAGTTTCATGCTGGCCTTGACCTCAAGACTCTTCTCTTGCCTAAGGGTACTAGAATTCACTGTTCTATGCTACTGCTCCAAGTTTATGTATTTCCAAAATAGTAAAAAAAGGGGGGGGGGGGGGCTTCAGTCCCTAGGGAGCTGGGGCTATTATGATGATGACAGTTTGCAGAGGTTCAAACTCCAGTGGCCCTGAACTTCTGAGTCCAGTGTGGTTGTTTTAGATGTCTAGGCCCCACTACATTCTTTTTGGTGCTTAAATTAAATTGATAGGAGTTAGAGATGGTAGGCACAGAGTTTACAAAACAGGCAATTTTCTTTGTCAGTTGACCTAATGCAGGGTCTCACATATGCTAAGTGATAACTCCACCCATGAGTTACAGCTCCAGAACAAAGGGAAACTTTAAGTTTAGATTGAAGAGGAATACATGTCACTTCTACCTGAACTTTGCCAACCCACACCTTTTTAATGAACTTCTCAATTGGGTTGTAAGTCCAACTCAGTGCATGTCCAAGCTCACTCCTTCCTTACATGGCTGATAATGAGTAATCTGGTGTTGCTGACAACCAGAAGTGGTTTACTCAGTAACAAAGCCGAAGTCCTAGATCCCTGAAAAGGTACAATTCTGGGAACTGTGCCTGCCTGGCCTTTCTGAATGGAGCCTGAGCCCTAAGACATACAACTGACCACCAAGGCTTAAGATCAGTTGGCAAAGGTGTTAGCTCACTCATATGTTACTGACTCCTGTAACCCTGTTCTTCCCAGACATATAAAACAAAGCAGATCATCCTGGCTCTTTCAACATTAGAAATAAGTGTCACCTCCAAATGCAGAGGAGGAAACAAGGCATGGAGAAATGGCTACTTGTATCCAGAAGGAAGGATCAGAAGATGAGTATCTGCTGGGGTTAAGGAGAACTCTGTCCTCTTACTTCAGCAGGATTTGACTTTCTTCCCAGTGACCAGCAGGGCAGCAGGGGCAGCAGGATGACACATGGTCGGCATTGCTAATAAGAACAAAACACTAATGGTGGACAAATTTGAGTTAATAAATATGAACACCTGATGACTAAATGCATGGTTTTGAAGATGAGTAAAAGCTTTGATGTCTTTGTCCTTCTACAGGGACAGAACTGATGTAATCCTACCATAGTATTAACTCCACAATCCAAAGGAATAAAGCATCCACTTGAACAGTTGCTTAGATAGATCCCAAGGGAAGATGCTGAGTGAAAAAAAATAACCTCAAAGGGCCATATACACAAGGGCTCCACCTTATAGCATTTTGAAATGAGAAAAAAATATAGGAATATTTAACAAGCTAGTGGTTTCCAGCAGCTGGGGCTAGGGTGGGAGTAAGTTCTGCTTATAAAATGTGGGTTCAAGGACCCTTGTCTGGATGTTCTGTCTGCTTTGGTGAAATCCGAGTAAGTCAGTAGATGATATCACTTCAGTACTTATGACACTGAACAGTGGGTTGCATTGACATCACCACAGGAGAAAGCCGATGAAGAATATATGGGAGCTGTTGCTCTATTTCTTAAAACTCCACATTCTTTACAATGACATAAGAGTAATGTTTTGTGAAATATTGGACGTAGAGAGAAAGTTGATAGGAGAAAAGCAGAGTTGAATAAATATCAAGTCTACATGGAAATACTCTAAACCACCCAAACCCTCATACTCAATGCTTTGGAAACCTTGCTAATGATAAGAAATGCATTTAAAAATTAATATGCACTGTGTAGGTAAGAAAGATGTGTCTGAAGTTTGAATTCTTGTCTTTTCGTTTGTTATTGTGTCATTAAATTGTATTATTGTTGAGGTATGGTGCTACTATGAGCAGGGTATGATGGCTTATATGTCACGGGCCCTAGGACAGATAAGGGCATGCCCCTATGCCCCTAGGCCACTAGGACAGAGTCAGCATGGCATCTCCAGCATTTTCACGAGGCAGATGGGTGAGAGGAAAGGAAGCACTGCGCTTTCTGTGGAAAGAAACAAGTAAGGCAGGGTGGGAAGCTTTGGAATAGCTGTTCTTACCATCGCACAGCACACTAGGGCAGAGACACATTCTAGATGTATGTATGATACCTGGTCCTGAGGTAACTCGGGTGAGTGGCTTAAATCCTGGAATTAAAGGAAAAAGTAAATCTCTAGTGAATGATCTCTGGCCTAGTTAACTTAGACATGCTCAGTTTGTAGACCCTCACTGCCCCTAGGGTTTGGCTGTCTCTAGAAAGAGTATTCCCCCAGAGTCAATGAGGAAGCATTACCCAAATCACAGAAAAGTAGAAGTGCCTGCTTAACACAGAGGTGTTGTCATCACTGGTATGGACAGACTTCTTGCCATCAGCTTTCACAGATTGCCAAGGCATGAAACAGCATTTGACTGAAAAGTCATTATATAGGGTGTCTCCTATAGTAAAGAACTTGAAGCATTGAGCTCCTGACCTGGTCTTCATCCCTACAATGTAATCCCAGGCATGTAAATCTTTAATGAGTATGGCATCTTCCTGACAGCAAGATGTTTCATAGACCAGAGCACACTGTCATTTGCATCTAGACTGCTTTCAGATATACTGGCCTCCTTAATGTATCTTAGTCTCTGGCTGGAGGACTATCAAATGTTCTCAGCCAGCAGAAAAGATCACTAAAAAGACTTTTCCTCTCCTCATAGGTGGCAATAGATTTCATAAAATTTTCCTACTCCAAAACAGTTATCAATTATCTCAGGCAACTTGGAACAGACAGTCATTAGTGATTGACTTGTGGCCTCAGAGAAGGGAGACATTAAGGTGAGGATGGTCTTGCTATTGTCTAACTAAATGGATGCCACATAAAGGCACACTGCCTTTTTAGAGGGAATACTGATTGCTGTTCTATTGCTATAAAGAAATACCATGACCACTGCAACTTTAATATTAGAAAGCATTTAAATAGAGCTTGCTTATACTTTTAGAGCTTTAGTCCATTATCATCATGGTAAAGAGCATGGTGACATGCAGTCCACCATGATGTTAGAGAAGTGACAGTTTTATATCCAGATCCACAGGCAGAAGGAAGAGATAATGACATTGAGCCTAGACTGAAACCTCAAAGCCCACCAGCAATGACAGCCTCATACCAACAAGGCCACACCCACTTCTACTCCAATAAGGCTACGCCCCATAATCCTTCTCAAGTAGTGCCACTCCCTGATGACTAAGCCTATAGAACCCATTCTTATTCAAACCACCATATGGTTATCTCACAGGTCCCCAAAATGACAAGAACAGACTATTGAGACTACTGCTGAACACACCCCTGGCAAGTGTCAGACATTTAGCCTGTGTGGTCCAAGACTACAAATATCCACATCAAAAAATTATTTGCCTTGGAGTATAGTCTTATCTTGTCCTAAGCACTGTCTTAATCCTGTTTTTCCATTGTCTTTTCTTTTCTAATGCAGTTAGCATTAGATAGGCAATCTCACCTACTTGGGTTTGAACAATATATACACAGTGTCTTCTGACCTTCTTACTGGATTCTACTCCTTCAACTGCAAAATACCCTACAGGAATATTTACCTCCCAGATCTAAGCAACAAATTGGCATAGCTTCAAAACAGTAAAGAATTATCACACTTCTCTTTCTCAACCAGGATAGTACATGAAAGGCTGGGCCAGATATTCACATGACTAAGAACAGGTTAGAAACCTCACCCCCTCAGCCCTAAATTTCCCTGGGCTTAGTTATCACTACAAATCTTGGCTTGTCCTTTGCTGGGTACATGGTTCCACTGATGTCTGGTCTTTAGAACCCTCTGTAATATCAGGGGGCGGGACTAGCATTAGGATATCTAAAGATGCTGATTTGCCTCATCCACTATCTCCCTTGAGAAGGGCACTGAGCAGATTAGAACATTTGACGGGAAAGGACCGAGGAAGCTCTGCTCAGCATAGCTCTGTATATTCAGACATTTTTTGTACAGACAAGGATAGATATGATCACATGGTTAGCCAAGGGTCCAGGTATACAGTTGTGCTGTGGGTCATTGGGTGCATTACTGATCAAGCCCATCTGGCTCCAGGCCAACTCATTCTGTTCCTTTAGTAACATTTGACAACTTAACAGTCACCTGTGTGTCTGTGTCTTATTCCTTACTTGGTTTTAATTATATAAGTAGGTGAGCTTGTTTTTTCCTTGCCTAAGATACCTCACTTGTATTTTAAGTCCAATAAACAAAAACCCATTCTCTTCTTACCCTTTGCATTTTCCCTTCACAAAACTGAATAACTCTAGTAAGCTACATGGTCTTAAAATACTTTGAAATAGAAATCTTAGGCTGCTCTAATTTAAATAAACAGTTAATTTTAAAACTCCAGTAAGAACTGCTGGAGTCACAAAGTTAATTTTAAAGAAATTCTTGAAAGATTCACTATTACACAAAATATATTAGATATTTTTAAACTGAATGTAAGAAACTGGGTTATAATGACTAACTATCTTCCACTGAACCCTGTTCCTAGAATCACAGCTCCTAGGGATAACATAGGGTGTGCTAATACCTTGCTCCTATATTTTTGGAAGGAACAAATCTCTTGTCAAGTCAGATACATACAGAAACATTCCTCTCCCAGACTCTTGTGATGTTTTTTATGTAATACTAAGATACTTCAAATTCCTGTGCTTTATTTTCTTTTTGATTCATCAGAAATCTAGACTCGGCCAACTATTCAGTATGGAGGCAGAGGTCAATAAGCTGGAACTGATGGTATTCATTGTCTTAGCTACTCTCTCCAAGGAAAATTTTGAGTTTGTAACTTTTGCCTTTTAACAAGACAATGACCATGGTGCAAGAACTACAAAAGCAAACAAACCTGGAGCTAACTCTACTGACTGAGGAAGAGAAAGCTGTGACAGAGCAATTAATAGAATGAAATTTATAAAAGGAGCTTTGATGGAGAAAAGATCAATTCCAAAGACATTGAGCAAGATGTCTAGAGGTTGAGGGGTTGATGAGGAAGATTTTCCTTGACTGACAGGATCATGATGTAAGAGGAAATTGTAAGAAGAGTAGATATCGTAAGACTGAAAAAAAAAGAATGGGATAGGAATAAAGAAATGTAAATATTAATATTCAGAGTTAATTTTGTCATTTCAGGAAATGAAATTCCTTAGTACCATTTTTATTTTATGTTTTCCTTTTATATAGCTGGTGTACTTTTATAAAGAACTATTTATGTACATTTCATTCAGTATGTGAATGAGCAAAATACTTGTGTAAATATTCAGGTGTTGTTTGTTTGCTCTTTTGAGACAAGATCTCACTATGTAGTTCTGGCTGACCCAGGAGCTCACTATATAGACAAAACTAGCACTGAATCTTAGAGATGACTTGCCTTTGTTATCACACTGGGCAATGTCTGTCTGTCTGATATAAAATCTTACATATCTCAGTCTGACCTCAGATTTGGCGTCAATAGGATAATATTGTACTTTAATACCTCCTGAGTGCTGGGATTCCCAGTGTTTATAAGCATGTCTGGTTTAAGTAGTATCAGGAATATAACTAGAGCTTGGCTTATGGTAGGCTAGCACAGTACAGCTGAGCCTCATTCCAACCCTGTATTTCTTTTTAAAATGTACATTATAGTTAGTCACACGCTTACTTTTATGTATATGATGTCCACTATTTCCCAAAATCTAACAAATATAATTAATAGGCTGTTTTATAAAGACTTTAGGATTTTTTGTTCCTTCTTCCCATTGTTTTCTAGTAATGAACATCATAAGGTTGTCTTCAAATGCTGTTTAGGACTTTCTATCTGGTATTGTAATACTATGTTATCTTTCAGCCTACTTTTGTAGTTATTTATTCCATATGAAAGATAAATTGAAATCACTGACATCTGCAGAAAGAAAGAAAGGGGGGAGGGAGGGAGGGAGGGAGGGAGGGAGGGAGAAGGAAGGGAGGAAGGAAGAAAGGAAGGAAGGAAGACATCTAGATTCAAGTCATCCATGAATTCAGTGTGATTAGGGAACCCTTGACAGATTTTGTGGAAATACACGTGGGTTTGCTTGTCAAATGAGTATAAGAAACAGCTATTCTGTGTGTCAGAGAGCTCTAGAAGTTGCTGTTTATTTATAAATTCAAATCTACATAATGTGATGTGTGGAAATTGAAATAAAAACTTCACAGGAAATCTGCCACAAGGAACAGAGGAGATCCAGGGACACAGGCTTGGTAAGAAGGCCTTCTGAGTAGCGAGGGGGCAGAGAGATCTCTGCAGAGTGCAAGGAAAGTGTGCCCCTGCCCGGCTTGATCCAGGGAACCAGGAACCCGGCATTGGGCTCTCTGTTCCCAGCCAGAGACTTTTGGGTGCAGAACAGGCAGTCGGACCATCCACCACCAGGAACAACGGAGATCCAGGAACACAGGCCAGGAACAAGGGAAAGGTGAAAACCAATTACTGATAACAAGATGGCAAGAGGAAAGCGAAAGAACATACCCCAGAGAAACCAAGACAATCTAGCAAGACTAGAACCTAACTCTCCCATCACAGTAAACAGTGGAATGCCAAACACTCCAAAAAAGAAGACTCAAATCCGAAATCCAACCTCAAGATGATGATAGAGATCCTTAAACAAGAACAGGAGGAAAAGCATAAAGAATTAGAAGCTTTTAAAACAGGAAACAAGAAAAACACTCAAAGAACTTGAAGAATTAGAGGAAAAGATAACCAAAGAGATGAAGGAATGAAAGAAGGAATTTAACACCGAAATGGACACAATAAAGAAAACACTAAAAGAGACAACCCTAGAGGTAGTAAACCTAAAAAAGAAATCAGGAGTCACAGATGCAAGCATCTCCAACAGACTACAAGAGATGGAAGAGAGAATCTAGGGGGCCTAAGACAACATTGAAAACATAGACAAAACAGTCAGAGAAGATGCAAAAACCAAAAAGCTCCTAACCCAAAATGTCCAGAAGATCCAGGACACAATGAGAAGACCAATCCAAAGAATAATAGGAATAGAAGAGGGTGAAGAATATCAACTAAGAGGCACAGTAAATATCTTAAACAAAATCATAGAAGAAAACTTCCCTACCCTTAAGAATGAGATGACCATGAGAATAAAAGAAGCCTACAGAACTCCAAACAGGTTGGACCAGAAAAGAAATTCCTACCAACACATAATAGTCAAAAGGATGAGTACCCAAAGCAAAGAAAGAATACTAAAAGCAGTAAGGAAAAAAAGGTCATGTAACATAAAAAGGGAGACCAATCAGAATCACACCTGATTTCTCAACAGAGACTATGAAAGCTAGAAGAGCCAGGACAGACATCATGCAGACCCTAAGAAAGCACAGGTGCCAGCCTAAGCTGCTATACCCAGCAAAAGTCTCAATCACCATAGATGGAGAGACTAAGATATTCTAAGACAAAACTAAATTTACACAATATCTGAACCAAAACCCAGCACTACAATGAATTATAGGTGGAAAACCCAATACAATGAGGGAAACTACATCCTAGTAAAAACAAGAAAACTCCTAAGCAAGAAAACCAAAAGAAGAAAGACACACAGGCACAATTCTACCTCCACAAGCAAAAATAGCAGGAAATGGCAACCACTATTCCTTGATATCTGTTTACATAAATGGACTCAATTCCCCAATAAAAAGATATAGGCTATCAGACTGGATACATAAACAACACCAGCATTTTGCTGTATACAGGAAACTCATCTCAAGACAAAGACAGACACTATCTCAGAGTAGAAGGTTGGGGAAAAAAATTCCAAGCAAATGGCCCCAAAAAGCAAGCTGGAGTGGCCATTCTAATATCGAATAAATTTTCAACCAAAGGTTATCAAAAAAGATAAGGAAGGACACTTTTTACTTATTACAGGGAAAATTTGTCAGGAGGAACTCTCATCCTTAACATATATGCTCCAAATACAAAAGCACCCATATTCATAAAAGAAACCTGACTAAAGCTCAAAAAATACACTGCACCCCACAGAATAATAGTGGGAGACCTCAATACCCCACTCTCACCAATGGACAGATCATGGAAACAGAAACTGAACAAGGACACAGTGAAACTAGCAGAGATTATGAACCAACTGGAATTAATAGATATCTACAGAACATATCATCCTAACACAAAATAATATACCTTCTCCTCAGCACTTCATGGCACCTTCTCAAAAATTGACCACATAATTGGTCACAAAACAAGCTTCAATCAATATAAGAAGATTGAAATACTCCCATGCATCCTCTCAGATCACCATGGTCTAAGGCTGGTCTTTAACAACAACAAAGAAAACAAAATGCCCATATACACAAGGAAACTAAACAATGGTCTATTAAACAACAGCAGGGTCATAAAGAACGAAATTAAGGACTTTCTTGAATTCAATGAAAATGAAATACAATATACCCAAACCTGTGGGATGCAATGAAATGAAAGCAGTACTGAGAGGAAATCTCATAGCTCTGAGTGCTTCCAAAACAAAACTGGAGAGAGCATCCACTAGCAACCTGACAGCACAGATGAAAGCTCTAGAACAAAAGGAAGCAGATACAACCAAGAGGAGTAGACGGCAAGAAATAAACATAGGGCAGAAATAGACCAAATAGAAACAAAAAGAACCATTCAAAGAATCAACAAAACCAAAAGCTGGTTCTTTGTGAGAATTAACATGATTGATAAACCCTTAGCCAGACTAACTAGAGGGCAAAGAGAGAGTATTCAAATTAATAAAATCAGAAATGAATGTGGAGACATAATTACTGAAACTAAGGAAATTCAAGAAATCATCAGATCCTACTATAAAAGCCTATACTCAACAAGGCTGTAAAATCTGGAGGAAATGGATGAATTCCAAGACAGATACCAGATACTAAAGTTAAACCAGAACCAGGTAAACCATCTAAATAATCCCATAACACCTAAAGAAATAGAAGCAGTCATCAAGAGTCTCCCAACCAAAAAAGCCCAAGTCCAGATGGGTTCAATGCAGATTTTATCAGACATTTATTGACGACCTACACCAATACTCTCCAAACTATTCCACAAAATAGACTCAGATGGAACTCTACCTAACTCATTTTTTGAGGCTACAATAACCCTCATTGCACACAAAGACCCTACAAGGAAAGAGAACTTCAGACCAATCTCACTTATGAACATTGATGCAAAAATACTCAACAAAATCCTTGCAAAAAGAATCCAAGAACCCATCAAAACAATCATTCACCATGATCAAGTAGGCTTCATCCCTGGGATGCAGGGATGTCAATGTAATCCACCATATAAAAAAACTCAAAGAAGAAAACCACATGGTCATCTCACTAGATGCTGAGAAAGCATTTGACAAAATTCAACACCCCTTCATGGTAAAAGTCTTGAAAAGAACAGGAATCCAAGGCCCATACATAAGCATAATAAAAGCAATATACAGCAAACCAATAGCCAACATCATACAGCAACACTAAGCCAAACTTAGTGGTGGAAAACTTGAAGTAATACCACTAGAATCAGGAACTCAACAAGGCTGCCCTATTATTCAACATAGTACTGGAAGTCCTGGCCAGAGCAATTAGACAGCAAAAGGAAATAGACAGCAAAAGGGATACAAATTGGAAAGGAAGAAATAAAAACATCACTATTTGCAGATGACATGATAGTGTACATAAGTGACCCTACAAATTCTGCTAGAGAACTCCTACAGTTGATAAACAAGTTCAGCAAAGTGGCTTGATATAAAATTGACTCAAACAAATCAGTAGCTTTCCACTACTCAAAGGACAAACATGTGGAGAAATAAATTATAGAAAAGATAGCTTCCACAATAGTCACAAAAAAATATGAAATACCTTGGTGTGACTCTAACTAAGCAAGTGAAGGACCTGTATGACAAGAACTTCAAACCTCTAAAGAAGGAAATCGAGGAAGATCTCAGAAAATGAAAAAATTTCCCATGCTCATGGATTAGAAGGATCAACATTGTAAAAAATGGCCATCTTACCAAAAGGAATCTACAGATTCAACGCAATCCCCATCAAAATACTAACCCAATTCTTCATTGAGTTGGAAATAGCAATGTGTAATTTCATCTGGAATAACAAAAGACCTAGAATAGCAAAATCCATCTTCAACAACAAGAAAACATCTGCGGGAATCACTATCCTTGACCTCAAGCTATATTACAAGGCAATTGTGGTTAAAAACTGCATGGTACTGGTATAGAAATAGGCACATGGATCAATGGAATAGAATAGAAGATCCAGAAATGAGCCCTCACATATATTGTCACCTGATTTTTGACAAAGGAGCTGTAAACATTCAGTGGAAAAGAGACAGCTTATTCAACAAATGGCATTGGTCCAACTGGCACTCAACATGCAGAAGAATGAAAATAGACCCTTTCTTATCTCCTTGTACAAAGCTGAAGTGCAAGTAGATCAATGATCTCCACATTAAACCAGATACACTGAAACTATTAGACAAGAAAGTAGGAAAAACCTTAGAACACATAGGCACAGGAGAATATTTTCTGAACAGAACACCAATGGCTCGTGCTCTAAGGTCAAAGATTGTCAAATGGGACTTAATGAGATTGCAAAATTTCTGTAAGGCTAAGGACATTGTCAAGAAAATGAAACGGCAGCCAACAGAGTGGGAAAAGATCAACTCCACATCAGATAGAGGCCTAATATCCAAGGTATACAAAGAATAAAAAAATAGACACTAGAGAATCAAACAATCCTATTAAAAAAACGGGGTACATAACTAAACAAAAAGTTCTCAGTTGAGGAATATCGAATGGTTGAGAAGCATCTAAAGAAGTGCTGGACATCATTTGCCATCAGGGAAATGCAAATCAAAACAACCCTGAGATTCCACCTCACACCAGTCAGATTGGCCAAGATCCAAAACTCAGATGACAACAGATACTGGCGAGGTTGTGGAGAAAGAGGAACACTTCTCCACTGTTGGTGGGGTTGTAAACTGGAACAACCACTCTGGAAATCAGTCTGGCGATTCCTCAGAAAATTGAACATAGTACTACGTGAAGACCCAGTTATTCCACTTCTGGGCATATACCCCAGAGACACACCAATATACAACAAAGACACATGCACCATAATGTTCATAGCAACCCTATTTATAATAGCCAGAAGCTGGAAAGAACCCAGATGTCCTTCAGTAGATAAATGGATACAAAAATTGTAGTACAGTTACACAATAGAGTACTACTCAGCTACCAGAAACAATGACTTAACGAAATTCTTATGAAAATGGATATATCTAGAGAATATCATCCTGAGCAAGATAACCCAGTCACAAAAGAACAGACATAATATGCAATCACTGATAGTGGGATGCTAACCCCAGAAAGCTCTGAACACCCCAGAAACAACTCACAGACTGTGTGAAGTTCAAGAAGAAAAAAAAAAAGAAAGAAAGAAAAAGAAAAATCCATTATGCTCAATCCTTACCCACCAAGAAAATTTTGACTAATAATGGGTTACATCCTGTTTTACATGTACTTTATGCTCATTGTAACTAGTAAGACCTTAATGCATACTAACAAACCTTTGGGGAAAAAAAAAGCCAAGCACTGACAAAAATGTATTTGTATACTTTTATTCAAAAATGCTTAAAATTTGTACATTTATCTTTGTTTTTTAAAAATAAAGTTGTTCAAAAAATCATCCAATAAATAAATAAATAAATAAAAATTAATGTGGCATTGCTTCCATAGTGGGGATTCTTATTCCTGATAACCTGAAGCTTTGTGCCAAGTCATGGTCATTTGTAATTGGTTCATAATAAATCATTTTGCTCCCTTTGAGGAAAAACAAACAAGCAAAACCAATAGTTAGAATTCAATCAGTAATGTAAGGGTGCCAAGCTACCCTACATGAAACCGTATTTCAAAATAGTGTAAATAACAGAAAAGGGGCAGAAGGAGGCAAAGAGATAGATTTACTTAGCTAATTCATAATTACATACATAAATACTATAGTTTCACGGTGATTAAACTAAAGAAGCCCAATGTATTGTGAAGAAATATTGAAAGAGCTGTGTCGGTACAGACTCATTAAGTGGAATTTCAGGACTAATTGGGGTGTTTCAGGTCGAAAAGCTAGTTACTGTTTTGGGGGCTGTAGCTAGCCCTCTGCAACAGCAACTTTTATTTACTTCTGTGCTGTAAGCAACATATTGTGACAGATTAAAACAAAACAAAACAAAAACCAAAAAATAAATAAACTTTAAGAATGCCCAGCATAGGGGGAAACTGTAGTATTGGGGCAGGAGATTGTGGTTGGGTAGGGGAGCACTTTAATACAGGCAAAAGGGAGGGAGGAGGGCCGATGTGGGATGGGGTGGCTGGTGGAGGGGTAACTGGGAAGTATGGTATCATTTGAGATGTAAACACATGGAATGATTCACAGCTCCATGGACTAGAACACCAACCACTGAGCACACATTGAGAGGCCAATGGCTCCAGTTGCATATGCAGCAGGGACTAGCAGTGTCTGGCATCAATGTGAGAAGAGGTCTTTGGTCCAGGGAGGGTACGTTTTCCCAATGTAGGGGAATACCAAGGCAATTGTGTCGAGTGGGTGATTGGGAGCTAGTGTACCTTGTGAAGACAAGTAGAGGGGGATGGGAGAATGGGAGCAGGGTGGGCAAAGTGGACACAAATGTAAATACAGAGAATATCTAATAAAAGTTAAAAAGAGAACAATAAAAACAATAAAAATAAAAAAGAATCTATAAAAAAAAAGAACTTCACAGGGCACTTAGCTTTCAGAATTCATGGATACTCATTACCAAAGGGACCCAATAAATACAGGTGTAAGTGTTCACTCTATTAAAAAAATCTCAATACACATTCATCATCAGAAACAACCAGAAAGAAACAGAGGGGCACGGGTAACATGACAGTTTTATATTGACAAATACTGGCCTGAAAGCTATATATGGTATTTTGTATGAGAAATGTATTTTATAGGCTTTATTATTTGAACTTGGGGTCCTCATTTGCACTATTTAAGGAAGTTTCCATGATGTAGCCTTGCTGGAGAAAGTATATCACAAGGGGTGCACTTTAAGATGACATGGTCTTACCCCATTTCCATTTCCATCTCCCTGTTTGGTGCTCGAGGTTGAGAAAGCAATCCCTAGGCTTCCTGATCTTGCTGCCATGCCTCCACTTCCTTCTAAGGCTCCCTACCATGATGGGCTCATACCCTCTGGAACCATAAGCCGAAATATCTTCTGTGAGTTGTTTTGGCATGATACTTCAGCACAGCAACAGGAAAATAACCAGTATGTTATGTTTGCATGAAATTGCCAAAGGGTCTAACTAATATCAGCATACAGCATTGATTGTTCAAGCATCTCACTCAGCCAATAATCAAAACAGTTAAACTTTAGTGTTTTCTTCAAGTTTGCTGTACAAAGCATATAAAAACATGGCTTGGGCCAAGGGAAATCCTCACCACATTTAGACATTACAACAAGCATGTTATTCTGACGGCTCTTGTTTTAGTTTAAGTTAGGTGCGAGGCATTAAATCCAATTCCTCATGCAGGCTAAGCATATGCTTGGCTTTGAGCTGTACCTCTGACACTCTTTTGCCTCATTTTTGATGTGGATGTTATCAAGCCTATTAGCTATGAAGAGTGCATATATTGCTGATCACAAAGAGGAGGAGAGTGTCTGAAAAGTGGAGTGTCAGAAATGACTCTTTGTGGATACTTACTATTTAGTATTCAAAGGCTGGGACCAGAGTTAAGATAGATTTTGTATGGTTTGGGGTTTAAGCTAAACCAAAGTTTCCTAAGTAAAGCAATAAATAAGTAGACACAAGGTGGACGGGCAGAGTCACAGACAAACCCTTTAATACATGGAGCACCTGGATCCCCTGGAAGACTCTCCACACATGCAAAGTTGGTCACTTTACCACGACTATAAATACAAGGTACACTTCACCAAGAACATGGTTTTGTAGAATAAAAGGGAAAAAAAGAAAGCCTATTTAATTCTGGTGCACTAGTTTGGAGTGTTTCCTGCAAAATATTGGAAGGCAAGATAATTAAAGCCTAAAATTAGGGATTTTGTGGTCAAATATGAATTTCAATGATTCTCATTTCCCTTCCTTATAGTAAAAATAAGATTGGTTGTGTAAGTAGGCACCTGGGTTTGGTTATGAGCATTCAAATCTTCCCCACTTGGAAACACTTCACAACAATCTTTTAAAAAATATTACTAATACGCTTTGCCTGAAACTCTTGGCTTTGGTTCCTGGAAGAAAATTTTAACTATTCTGAATCAAATACTTTAAAAGTAGCAGAGCACACTTGGGGTCGTTTTGAACAGTCTGGAAACCTTAAAAAGTGACCCAAAACCTGCTCTGCCACTTACTCATGCCTCTTGTGCACACTGGGGTAGTTGGAACAAGCAGGATTTCAGTACAAGTCATTATTTTAAAGCACAATTTTAGGTGTTTTGAAACTTTTCTCCTGTAACCAAAAAATTTTTTTATTTTCTTCTTATTCTTCATCCTCTGGATGTGCTGTCCATTCTCATATAAAGAGATGACTTTCTCAGCACTTGATCAAGCATTGGTCCTTATGCCATCCCGCCAGTGAGCTCAACGGTGTGATCAAAGGAGTGGTCCATGATGAAGGAGGTCCGGGATCCCAGTGTAGGTGGCACACATTGTTCACACCTTTCCAAACTCCAAAAGAGTTTTACAGTTTATGTCTCCATTCCTCAGCTATGTGCATATGTTGTGATCTGAACCACATGCTCACTGTCTTGTAGAGTAACATGAAATAACAGAACAAAGACTCTGAACTCAGAATGTTTAAAGTTATTATGAAGGCTCTCCATTTGGAGAATTTAGACACTTAGGTATAGTGTAGTAGAGTTGATGAAGTGTTTTGACTTAGAAAAGTTCCTAACAACATGATCTCCATGGGAAGTAGCATAATACAGCCTGATATCTTCATTAGAAAATGAAGCAATGCTCACAAAGTAGGCCTAAAAAATTTAAGCTACAGAAGGAATTGTTGAATACTGCAGTGACCAAAAAGAAATTCTCACCAAGTTGAGCTAGGCCCTGTTCTGGTGGTACTATGTCACAGATGAGTAAACAAAAACATGTGCTCAGTGTAAATGGACGATGTGGGGCTTGTACTCACATATATTCACACAACAAACTCACAAGCCAAGGTATTGGTCCATAATAGAAACCAAAAGAAACTGCTTAAAGGAAGTGTGGGAGGCTGGATGGATAGCTAAGCAGTCAAGAGGATTTGCTCTTCCAAAGGACCAAGACACCCAGACCATGGAACTCACAACCTCCTGTAACTCCAGCTGAAGGGATTAACACCCTTTCCTGGCCTCCACAGATATCCACATACACATAACATGAACACGCATGTATATAATTTTTTTAATTAAAATTGAAGTCTTAAAGGGAGTATGGGTTCATTTTGCCTTGTGTTCTCAGTAATTGTCTATGTTCTTGGATCTCTAGACTTTGTGTCTGGAGAGCTGGCTGTGGATATCAAAGGGACACATGAACTATATATCAAATCCTCCTTCATGTTCCCAACAGTTGGAAATGCCAGGCAGGATAAAAAGATATTCATATCCAATCTTCCAAGTTGGAGAGAAAGGTGAAGCCTCAGGACTCCCACAAATATAGGAATTGCTGTTATTACTTCATCAAATAACAGGAAGGGGTATATTCCAAAAAAAAAAAAGAGTCAAAATACATGCCTACAAGAAATATATTCTCTACCTATGAATGTGGATCTGAGGCCTCTGTCTATGAATTATGGAAACTGCACCTTCAGCTGCTGCATTGATTAAAAGCTTTCCCACCTGTGTTAATGCCCTAAAAATGAATTGTTCATGGTCTAATTACTCTATTGTTTCTACATGTGTTGAAAAGTAGACTGTCCTGGAAAGAAGGGTGAATAGAAAGGCTGGTGATCTCATGGTACCCAGCAACAGAAAGAGATGAGAAAGGGGTGGGACAAGTGATATCTTTCCAAGGCATGTTCTTCAGACCCATTTCTTCAAACACTTCTTACTCCCAACAATGCCATTTAATCATAACTCCAGCAGGAGATTAATTCATTGATTAGGTCAAAGTCCTCAGCATCCAAGCACCATTAGGTGTGGAGCAGGCCTTTAACATGTGAGTCTTTTGTGGGGATATTTTATATTCAGACCATAACAGTCAGAACTCATTATATTGGAGAGCTGCCTCATACTGAAAGCCATCATAATGAGTTTCTTTGTCCAGAGAAGTCTGCACTGATTGGCTGTGAGGAAGAAAGGCCCACTAACACTGTGTAAGCTCTGGAAGAATGCAATGATTTCTCTGGTTGGGAATTGGTACACATAAATCCAAATGGAATCAGGCAATAACTAGTATGAGATGACGAAATATTTCTATTTCTTTATCTTTTGTATTTCCTTGCAAATTTGGCCTATAAAAATTGTTTCCTAGAACCCCTTTTAGGAGAAATCTCTCCTGATTGGCTAATGAAAATGGTATCAAACTATAAGAATAGCCATGGCGTGCTTCTACTTGACATATAGAATATGAGAAGAAAGTATAACCTTAATTTTGATTCTGATCCCAGGTGTGAAAAGCAATTTTCTCAGTAGTTTTTCCAACCCTGAAAGATGTAGCTTAGTAACTATTGCACACAATTGTTCACAATCTCCCTGTTGAGGGATCATATATCCCTCGATAATGTCACGTAACTTTCAGTGTCTCTCTGGAACAGGGGGAGGTACTTGGACAAGAACTATTCTATAATATGCAATGCTTTGCAATCAAAATCACACCTAGGAAGAAGGATGTAGGGGTTCAAGAGGTCAAGGCCATCTTGAGCAACATAGCCAAATTCTAGCTTAATAAAAAATTGATTTCCTATTCTGTCTCTCTTTCCTCCCATTAAGGGGTTAGCGTGTCCACATGAAGCTTTCCCTGGTGGGGCAATCAAACCTCTGTAAAAGATCCTGAAACCGCCATATTATTGGTAACTGGAACATAAAGTTAGAAGTTGAAAGCTGCAATGCAGTGAGACTAAGACCCTAAGATGAGCGGCACACAATAATGATGGATGTTGGAACACAGGAATGCGGAGTTTTGTGCCGTCAATTCTCCGCCAACCCCTGGACTACCTGTCTACTCTTGGGAATTGGAATATGTGTCTAGTGGATGTCAACAGGGTTGAGGCTTGTTTAATTGAGTTTGTCTTAATTGAGCAGACAGCTCTCCTACTGAGATGGCCTTTCTATCCTCACTGTCTCAGTGGTAAGGAGACCTGCATCTCACCTCTGTGTTCCCAGGGCTGCTTCTCCTTCTCAAGCACTTTCTCTCCCTGTATTTGTAACTTCCAGTTGCATTTAGGTATGATTGGTGCCATGTAACTCAGATATCAGTCTTGATCAGTCCCTTACCCACTACCATGTCCAGTGCTCCACTCAACACCTAATGTGTTAGCCTAATTAGCTGACTTCTTACCTGTGTTCACCATCCTGCAGAATGACTATCAAAGTTCTGAGAAGTTTTGTTCAATGAAAAAGTTGATCGTTGGCAAGAAAATTATATGAAAATAGTAAGTTTTCATCTTAAATGCATGAATTAATAAAGGAAGATAAGAAGGATACAGTTCTGGCACGAGAGGCTGTGGGACAGGTCAGATGTGGGGAATAGACTGGAATTCCTTTATATGCTGATGACAGACAACTTTGAAGATGACAAAGAATCTGTGCTCTTTCCTCTGAAGACACAAACTGCTATAGGATTTTGATCACAGAATCATGTTTCCAGTTGCATTTTGAGGACCAGTCATGAAAATTGAAAGGAAAGGAATGGAAATCCCTGAATACTGTGATTCTGTCAGGTGTGACATTAATCACCCAAACCGTGGTAGGAACAAAGATTAGAAATGTGGACAGCGACATACAAGATGAAACTTAGGAAGTAGGACTGTCTGTTGGGAAAAAAGAATAATTGGAGAAGATTCAAGAATTCCTAGTCCAGCTGTGGTGGCCACGGGACAGAAGAAGGAACTTGTCCTTGAGGGAACTGGGGCCAGCAATAGTTTGGCAAGATACAACCCAGAAACATGTTGACTTTAACCAGTGCTGGAGAAAGAAATGCTGATCTGAGACTCATCTGCAGAAAAGTGACAGTCAGGCAGTCAGAACAAGGACAAACTATATGAAGCACAAGAGAACACAATCAAAGACACAATCTAGAGGAGGCCTGCATTTCAGAATGCCCGAGAAGGACAGACATGGAAACCCTGAAGAAGCACGAACAAAAACAGATAAGACTTGGGAAACTAAGGGCAAGCAAGTTTTGGAAAGGAAGAGTGGACTGTCAGATACTGCAAGGAAAACAAAACAAAACAAAAAAACAAGCCAACAACACTGAACCAAAAAAAAAAAAATTCAGACATAAATATTTAGAGTGGGGTACAGCTCATTATAAGATACATAGTTGGCATGCCCAAGTAAGGCCTCTAGAGTCTATCCTGAGCATCAGAAAAGTTAATGTGCACCATTTTCTATACCAGATAAATTGATGGTGGTGTAAGAGAAAAAAATAAAAGGATTCCTGTAAGAACCACACTAGCGAAAGGTTATATGGGCAGAGTGCACAGCTTCCCACTCTAGTCCTTAACCTGTCTAACCCATGGCTATACATACTATGAATTCCCTCTAGGGTCTGGTGTTCCTGCACACATGAAATGAACTGACCATCAGTGACCATCATCTCCTGCTCTCAAAGGCTTTGTCCATCTTGTCAGCTGTACACAGAGTTTGTGCTCAGCATTTTTGTGGGGATCAGACCCAGACAGGGCCTTTTAGGAGCTTGGCAAGTGCTTTACCATCGAGCTACACTCACAGCCTTTAAACTGATTAAATCATGATGTTACTGTGTCCGGTCTAAATCCATCATTCTTTACTCTGTAAAGCCAGGGAAGAATTTTTTATCAATCATTAATTTTCTTATGAAAATTCCTAGCTCTCAAGCAACATACAAACCAGAGCTTAAGTTTAAAACCCATAATAAGATGCATGTGGGCTCTTAAAAACCGAGAGATGCTCACGAATGTCTTTTAAAAGCCTTGCTCCCAAATCACAGAACTATTTCTGCAAAGAAGGGTGTGGTGTGACATTTACTTACCATATTTAGGTACCATTTCAGCCCTACAAATAGCAGGAATGTATCCAAAAGGCCCAATTACTGTAAGCAAGTATTTCCATGAAGAACATCTGGCTTTTTGGCAAATACATAGATGGTTTGGTTGATGGCTAGTCCATTGCCCTACGATGCTCTGTGCTCTGATTCACACTCATGCCCTTGAGGCTACACGGCAACTTTCCCTTTTACACTGAAACACTTTTGACTTGTTCATCTTGTGAACCCTCTGGTTCTGTTCTGGATTTGCCAGCCATGCTCAACATAGGAAGATAATTGTACTCTTTCTTGCAGACTTCATTTCAATCACTTTCTCTGTGGGTATCTTACATATAAATGAGTAAAAAGTAGAGTTTGTCAATTGGCATTTCCTGGTTGTCTTGGGTCCCCAGACTTTCTTTGTGTCTAGGGAGCTGGTGGCTCTGGATGTCCAAGGGACACATGAACTGTACATCAACTTTTCTTCCATGTTCCCAACAGTTGTAAAAGTCAGACAAAATATAAAGATATTCATATCTGATCTCCAAAGCAGGAGAGAAAGCAGATACACACAGCAGTAATAAGAATCTGAGGCCTCAGGACTCCAGCCAACACAGGACTCACAGTTATTACTTAATCAAATAACAGAAAGTAGCGTATTCCAAACAGGAGTCAAAATAAATATGCCTGCAAGAAAATATCATATTATATATCTGAGAATGAGAATTTGAAGGCCTCTGTCTATGAACCATGGCAACTATATCTTCTTCACCTGTTGCGTTGATAGACAGCTTTTCCAGATAAGTTAATGCCCTGAAAATTCATTGTGAGATCTCTCAGTTTCAGTCTTGACAAAGCCTAAATGTGTATCACTGATGAGAAGATAAAAATATAGAGTATATGTATATAATCATGGAATATTATTTAGCCATGGAAACGAAGAGAGCCAGGCATGGTGGGACATACCTGTTTCCATGGATAGATGAGAGAGGAGGACCCCAGGAGTTTGAGGATAGCCTTGGCAATAGAGTAAGGTTCTGATTAAAAACATCAATAAATCTATATTAAATAGTCTCTGCTATATGGGAAATGGAGAAGAACCTCTAAGACATTGTACTAAACAAAACCAGCCAATCACAGAAAGACAAACACTGAATAACTTCAGTGTGTAAGGTTCCTCAACTGGACGAAGTCAAGAAGCAGGACAGAGGCTGATGGCTGTTGGTGTTAGGGTGTGGGGTGGGGTAGGGCAAGGAGCTGGTGTGAAATTTATACAGTGAACAAGCTCTAAAGACCTGCTGTGCAACCCTACTAACAGCTCATAGTCCTGGGCAATGTGCCTCAGTGTGTCCATTGGAGTGAGTGTGTTAATCTTGTGTGTGTGTGTGTGTGTGTGTGTGTGTGTGTGTGTGTGTGTGTATGTGTGTGTGTGTGCTTGCCCCCAGAACTGTGCTCAGGGAGTATATTCAGTGTAGAGTCTGTGCAGATCTCACTGTGTTCTTACTACAAGACAAACTCACACAAAGAGTAACTTCATGGGCTGAACTGCAGAGTCCTGCAAGTAAACAAAGAAATGTACAATCTTAGAACAAAGTAGCAGAATTTGGCAACTAACCACATAGCCTGGTTTCTTCTCCCTCTCCTCACAAGACGTCATATTAATAAATCAAAAGAAAAGAATAATGTTTGCAGTTTTCAAGAATCTAAAGTAAGGGAAGCTACAAAGGAATTGCTGTGAGTTCCTTTTCTGATTGAACACTTTCAAACGCCATGGGTTCAGGAGTCCCACCATGGCATGAACACTCAACTCTGCCACAGAACAAAGAAGGAGTTTAAAGGCTCACACAAAGAGCCCCAGTCCACCAGCAGTTCTTTCCCTCCCAAGACAGCATTTCTGTCACCATTTCCATGGGAGGAAGAAAGGGTGACAGGCTGCCCTCTTGAAGCTGCTCTGGGGAGCTCTGTGGAAAGAGGTGACATGTGATGGCCACCTCATGCTTCTACTGCCACCAGTCAAACTGTGAGTCAAAAATCAACCCATCTTTTCTTCAGTCACCTTTGTCAGAGGAAAAAAAATCTACTGCTAACATATTTATCACTAGCTTCTTGTAAGTATAGAGGGGCCCTTAGTAACACAGCTCTTGCATGCAAAGAGTTCATATGTGTACACTTTGATTTCAATCCTTTCTAAGCTTTTCTTTGTTTGTTTCTTGTTGCCTGTTATTCTTTTCCTTTCTTGAAAATAGATTTTTTTTCATGCAATACACCCTGATATCAGTTCCCCTTCCTCTATTTCTACCAGCTCCTCCCCGCTGCCCTCTCTTCTGATCCACCCCCTTTCTGTCTCTCATTAGAAAACAGCAGGCATCTAAGGAACAGTATTAAAATAAAATAAATAAGAAATAAACAAATAAAAACATAACAAAACA
This sequence comes from Micromys minutus, assembly GCF_963924665.1. Classification (NCBI taxonomy): domain Eukaryota; kingdom Metazoa; phylum Chordata; class Mammalia; order Rodentia; family Muridae; genus Micromys; species Micromys minutus. The sequence goes on along the minus strand of NC_137975.1, from coordinate 80,756,716 downwards.
ACCAAACAAGGAAAAGAGCCAAAGGGGGGAAAAAGACAAGGAATGCTTTATAAAGACAGAAACACATGTTCACACACATAAAGGAATCCCATAAAAACCCCACACCAGAAGCTCTAAAATGTACCCCTAAGCATGGTTGTTTCCCCAGTGAGGCTCCTGGGAGAAAACTAACTTTTCATTTGCAAGTGACTGTCAATCACAACAGATAGACTCTGGGTGAGGGACAGGTGTGTGTGCCTTTCTCCTCTCTGCTCTAAGACACCATCTGGGCCGCCCTTGTTCATGCTGCCATGGTCTCTGTGAGTTTCTGTGGTGTGCTAGCCCTGTCTAGACAGCCTTGATGTGTCCTCCATCTTCTTGGGTTCTTACACTCTTTCTGCCTCCTCTTCCTCAGAGTTCCCTCAGGGAAGGGTTTAATGGAGACACCCCACTCTCCTGCCTTTTCCTTTCACTTTATCCTTCCTGTCCTAGGGATTGTGGGAGACTCTTTTGTCCCAAGACCTACAAAGCTAGTAATCACAATTTACATGTCAGAGTCTTACACACACCTGACTGGATCAGCCAGACTGACAGAAGAGATGAAAACACTCTCCAAAGTCGCACTAAGGCCAGACATCTAGACATGGCCAGCAATCAGTACTGTACAAGCAGCCATTGTTAAGGCCCTGCAGCCTGTTCTCAACATCCAGGTCTCCCTCTCCTGTGGCTCTCCACAAACTGACAGCAAGGCTCGATTGCTGAAAACAACAGCTGAACACGGAGAAGTCGAGCTGGTACCTACAGCCTTCACCCCTATGGAACAGCATCCGCGCTGGTACTCCGCACACTACAAAAGTAGCAGTGTAAACAGCAACCCAGCCATAAATCCTTCAGTCTAGAAGAGTGACCTGCTTGCAAGATATTCCAGTGCAAAGGTGGTGCAAAGCTGTGGAGGTAACCAGCCAGCATCTTACTCCATGAGACGGAGCCTATACACAGAGATCCTGACATTAGATAGACTGGGGAGCTCGGGGAACCCAAATGCTACTGTTCTGCTAAAAGAATGTAGCAATCAACTGACCCCTGGTGACATTCTGCTATACTCAGATCCTGCCTCACGCTCAGCCGTCATCAGAGAAGCTTGCTCCTGCAGCAGAAGGGAGCAAAGACAGAGAGAGACCCACAGCCAGAAAACATGCATAACATGGAGAGGCCTCAGAATATTCCATTCTAGTATTTCCACATGATATTGAGCCTGACACTTTTTAAAATCAACCTTTAAAATGAAAGGTTTTACAGAATGCTCCCTGTCTCCTATAAGAACTTTAACTGACTTTCCCTTCTGTGTATGTGTGAGAAAAACTATATGGGAATGTTCACTGGGAGCCAGTGATAACAACTATTTCTGGATGGGTAGGATTGAAATCTCAGTATTTAACACTTATTTATGAATTTTCCCCTAGAACTCTTATTATTTGTAAACATAGGTCATTCTAAAACAGAGGCCTTCCCACCTTAAAACAGTGATAACAGAGGCAGTAGCAGTAACAATGGGGCAAAAAGGCTTAGTTTTCAGGTACTAATAATGTGTCTATTTTTATATTTCTAATTTAATATAGATTTTAAGAAAATTCACAAAGAAATACTGTTTAGAAAAGAAATGAATATGTCAAAAACAAAAGATAAAAAAATCATGTAAATGCTAGAAATGAAAAAATGTAGTGATTTTTAGAAAGCTAAAAGATAATGAGAAATAGCCAAACTCTGCAGGTAGAGTAAGTGGTAGAATTGGTAAATTAGACAACAGGATAGAGGAAATTTTCTAGTAATTACCACAGAAATGAAATGAGGTACAATGGACAGAATAAAAGGGAAAAGATGTGTGCATAGGAAGAAGATGTGTACACAGGAGATGTGTGCACAGGAAGATGTGTGCACAGGAAGAAGTTGTGTGCACAGGAAGAAGCTGTGTGCACAGGAAGAAGCTGTATGCACAGGAAGAAGCTGTGTGCACAGGAAGAAGATGTGTGCACAGGAAGAAGCTGTGTGCACAGGAAGAAGCTGTATGCACAGGAAGAAGCTGTGTGCACAGGAAGAAGATGTGTGCATAGGAAGATGTGTGCACAGGAAGAAGATGTGTGCACAGGAAGAAGATGTGTGCACAGGAAGATGTGTGCACAGGAAGAAGATGTGTGCACAAGAAGATGTGTGCACAGGAAGATGTGTGCACAGGAAGATGTGTGCACAGGAAGATGTGTGCACAGGAAGAAGATGTGTGCACAGGAAGAAGATGTGTGCACCGGAAGAAGATGTGTGCACAGGAAGAAGCTGTTAGAAGAGCTGAGGGAAAAGGACACATCAATGGCAAAGCTACAAGCAAAGAATGATAGTACCCAAGAAAGAGGAGAGACTAAAAGGCTCACCCCAGAAGTGCTGCATAGAGCATCCTACCAGCCCACCTACGGATGCATCTGTGAACTCTATGTCATAGTAGAGCTCACCACTAAAACCATCAGAGTGCAGTCAAACAAGCTGTCTCAGCACCAGAAGAATCCAGGAATCTGTCGGGCAAAGTGTAGGGAGGAGCAATAACGTGTGGGAAGTTTTACATCATACACGTTGCTTATAAATAGCAAGAATTCTTTTTCCATAAAACCTCTTTACTGAGAAAGGGAGAAAAAAAAGGGAAGGAAGGAAGAAAGGAAGGAAGGAAGGAAGGACGGAAGGAAGGAAGGAAGGAAGGAAGGAAAAGTACCAAAAGTACTATATTCATGTGGTAGATGCAGTTTTAAGAGAGTAAAGACATTTTCCTGAGGCCAGAAATGAAGCTGAAGTACGAACCCACAAAGGGGAGGGGTAAGGGAAAGGCTCCCCGCTAAGGAGGTAGCACCAGCATGCTCAGCATCGCCAGCTGGGCACCAATGCACAAAGGCAGCAGTCTCCCCTGAGCTTGTGCCCTATAGTCATAACTATGGAAGTCATAGACTTTCAATTTCACGTGACTAAGTTTCTAGAGGAAGAGGAGGACAGAATTAACTCACGGGGAAGTTAATCCATTGGTGATCCTCTCACAGAGTGCAGCCCATGACCTGCAAGTCAGATCAGACCTGTTCTGATAATGGATTTTTTTTTTTTTTTTTTTTTTTTTTTTTTTTTTTTTTTTTTGTTAACCGAAGTAATAATCATGTGTGATTGCAGAATAGGGTGCAGTACTCTGACCCTCCTCCAGTCTTCTCCTAGTGGCATTCAGATGAATGTAGAATTCTCAGCTTCCTCAGCACCACGCCTGCCTGGACGTTGTCATTCCCACCATGACCATAAAGGACTGAACCTCAAAACCTGTAAGGCAGCCCCAATGGCGGTTGGCTTGGTCTTGGTGTCTGTTCACAGCAATGGAAGCCCTGAGATGATTGGTTGGTTTTGTTGTTGTGTTGTTTGCATGCTAAAATGTGAGTCCGAGGAAATAAAACTAAAGGTGATCAATGGCAGTTTGCTTTAACTGGGATTTAAATCAACCTAAAAAGGAAATGACAAAATTGCTCCCTTCAAAAAGAGATGACTAAAGAGAGATTTGGAACCTTTATCAAAATTGAAGGAAGATGTTAAAGAGCAGAAAATTGATGAGAAATTTTTAAGCTGTGTGTAAACAAAAGACAAATCTTAGAGCTGAACTTTTCTCAGCCCTTGGCTTCGGTCTGCCCCACCCTTCCCTCTCTACCATATTAATCTACCCTCCCTCCTAGTTCATCTTCCCATCTGCTCTCTGAGAAGACATCCCTAAGTAGAAAAACTCCCACATCAAAAGAAGAAAATGCAATGGCCCCTCTTAAAACAAACCCAGGAGAGAGGAGGGCTCCATTATTAGTCCATCCTCCACATACTCTCCTCCGAGAAAGAAAAAAGAAAGAATAAGAAAAAAAAGCAAGGTGGGCAGAGAACCCACAAACTTTTATTGTGGGGTTTCCAGTACCAGTCAAGCCTCTCTGAAAGTGCTAAGAAATTTCAAATCACCCTTTAAACATGAAGACCAGAATATACTGACTTTATTCTTTCAAAATATCCATTTGTAAAGACCTCTCTTCTCTAGCCCTTCTGTCCCTCCTCTCCTTCCTTCCCACCTCTCTTTCTGTCAATTAGTTCCTAGCACAGAGAAAGATTTAACCCAAGTCTTAATAACAAGACTCCCCTGATACCTCTATTCTTTCTGTAAGTGATATACATGTCCTACTACAGTTCTAAGAATCTTCTATCAGGCCAGCAAGGTGGCTCAGTGGTTAGGTTGCTGTCCTGCAAGCCTGTTGACCTGAACCCCTGGAACTCAGAAAGGTGGATGGAAGGAGAGAACTACTCCCCCAAGCTGTCCTGACATCTACCTGCCTTCTGTGTCATGGGCACTCCCACAGACTCAAACTCAGTGTGTGTCATGATGTGTATACATGTGTCATACACAACACCCATGTACTTTAAAAAAATGGCTTAAAGAAGACATTCTCATCATTTTCATATCATTGTTTTTAAATATGCCATGCTTTAAGATTCAAAATCACAGAAGCAAATTTAAAATTTACTTTGACCCTAAAATTCCTAAAATTAACTAAGGCTCAGAATCTGTAGTCACTGCCTTTTTACATTTTCTAACTTGTTGTGCTAAAATTATATTTCTCTAAATGTCCACTTTACATATGTGCATGTTAATATATAAAACTTTACGATAACTATGTGTTAGTAATGATAGTGTGGATACATACGGACCACTTCTTGCCTGCCTGCACCATCCCTCTCTAACCAACTACCTCCTGCCTACTTCTGTCTACTACTGCCTCTTTTGAAAAGCCAGTTGTACTAAGTTGTTAGCCAGATCTAACTAAGATACGGATATGGTACGGGCTGGAGAGATGGCTCACCAATACAGCTTCCCTCTGAGAAGACCCGTGTTTGAGTCCTAGTACCCACTGCGCCTCACAAGGGGAACCAATGTCCTGCCCTAACCTCCATGGGATTGGGCTGACACATGACGCAGACATACATGCAAGCAAACCACGCATACACACAAAATAAAATGGTCATCTGTAGGTACCGGTCATACAAAGGTTAAATCTCAATGAGACCCAACATAATTAAAATGTTATTTTGAGCATTCTAGTGGAATGGTTTAGATCTAACATTCTCAAATGTTTCATTCCAGAAATCTGAGCTTTAAAATGAGAAGCCTGAGAGTTTACAAGTGAGAAAATTGATATCTTACATTTGGAGGTTATTAAATTGCTAAAATATGACTTTATTAAATTTAATATTAATGTTTAAATATTTGATTTAATATATTTATAAAATTAATTCATTTATTAAACCAAGAAATCAATAAACTTTTTGCTAGCAACTTAAGAACATAAATTTCAATTTTTTTTCTTTTTTTAGTTAAAAGGCTATCCTATATGTACAGATGCTTTTATGTAATTTCTGGGCTTCATTTCATATTAAATGCACAACATACATCTATTCTGTCAATGTTGGAATCACTATTTTTTGCTAATAAAAAATAAAATTGCCACTTAACAGTAATTCATTGCTAATAGGTAATACTTTCTGTTATCAATAATGTTAGGAGGTTAGATAATTATTATATAATTTGCTATATATGCATACTATAATGTTATTAAGATAAAGCAAGCATTGTTCCCCCAAAAGCTAATGTCTGATTTAGAGTCTCTGTGTTCATCCAACTGTCAGACTCAGTATGCTTGTAACAGCTGTCCTTGGCAGGAGTAAGTCTGGGAGATACTGTGTGATAGCCTACCTTTAAAAAATATTCACTTTGGTTTTCAGATCTTCTTGAAATAAATACACAAATGTCCTGGGAACCAGTCTCACCATCTGAGCAGCAAGGCTCCTGTGCAGCCTGTAGCACATGACAGCCTCTCTTTCTCCTCTCCCTCCCATCCTCCATGGAATAGGAACTACTCATGAGTATCTAGGTGTTCAGGCTGCCTCCTGCATCCAAAGCGACAATTACAGACTAGGTGGCAATGTGTGATTCTACATATTTTCCCCCTGCCTTGTCTTACTAAAGCTTATGTCCAGGATCATGCCTTATATTAGCCAGCTCTTGCTAAAATATATAAAGGGCTGCTGCTGGTGCTGCTGGTGCTGCTGGTGGTGGTGGTGGTAGTAGTGGTGTTAAAGATTGATTGATTGATTGATTGATTGATTGATTGATTGATAATGTATACAGTGTTCTGCAGGCCAGAAGAGGGCACCAGATCTCATTATAGATGGCTATGAGCCACCTATACGGTCTGGAAGAACAACTACTGCTCTTAACCTGTGAGCCATCTCTCCAGCCCACAAAGGGCTTTTTAAAAAGAGCTAAGCAATAATAACGTCTGCCTAAAACACACAACAGGCAAAGCACTATCATTTAAAATGTGACAAGTTATCTCTGTGCCATCAACGTGAATGATATTCAACACTCGTAAATAAGTTCATAGATTGACGTATTACGTTGCTTTGTCTCGTAATAGTAAGAAAAGATTTTTGTATGGCAGACATATTTTTTCCTACAGATTTTTTTATAATGCAGTACGAGAGGGGTTGAAACAAAGGTAGAAGCTTGAGCTACTTTTTTAAGTTTATAAAGATGTCAACAGAACATTGAGGTGCCTCAGCAAGTAAAGTTCTTGCCACCTAGGCTGACAGTCTGAGTTTTATTCCAGAGAGCCACGTGATGGAGGACAAGGAAATGCTTCTTGCAAGTTGTCCTCTGACCTCCATATGTGCACCATTGCTTGTGGGCATGCCTACACTCTCACACGAGGATACACAAAGTAATGTAAAAATTAAGTAAACATAAAAGGTAATAATGTAAAGATAAGATACACATTTAGTGTAATTAAAAGTTATTAATAATTCCTGAGGCCAAAATTAAATATACTAATGTAAAAAATGTAAGCCTAGCTTTCTATTTGCAGCAATAAAGCTTTACAGTAACATATACTGGCACTGAGAACAAAGGGTTTATGTTCTATTTGTTTGCCAAATAGGACATTTAAAGCCTACCAATTGGAGGTTATCCCAGTGTCTCCAACACAAAGACATAAATGTGTCTGACTGCTGGTTCCTATGTTTCCCCACTGGATTAAAGTTTTCTCTTGCCAGGAAGCCATTCTCTTAGTAGTAGGAAAAGCTCATTTAAAAACAATTATTCCTTCTTGTGGCATTCTTGATGAATTTCATTATAATCATAAAACTCATTTTACTGGACAAATATTTAAGTCCATTTGTAAAACTTGTATTGTTTCCTTAGCCAAAGACATTCTCATTACTTCTAAATTTGGGATTGGCCCCTATTGAAAAACATCTGTTATCTCTTCATAAAATAATTACCGGATAGCCTATAAAATGGACAGCTGGCTACATGATCCGTCACCAATAAAAGATGTTACATATTATTATAAGGGGCTCTTTTAAACAATAGCCAAAACCTCAGAACTGGTAACAGGGTCTCTACAGCGAACTCCTGGGAGACAAAGAACTAGATAAACAAAAGCTAAAAACAGCCAAGTTTATCACTGAAACAAAAGACAAGACAGGAAAGATGCCCTTCAGCCTTGAGGGAACAGGACTTGGCCAGGTAACTGCTAACCACTGCTGAGCTATAAGACACAGGAAACAAAGCCATGGATTCATATTTATCACCTCAAATCTGTAACAACTTGTTCTAGAAACACATTCAATGGAGCTCAGATGAACTGTGTAATTCCCATCTTCAACTGCACCTGAAATAGGGTTGTGCTATTCACAGTCACCTGAGTGTGAACTAACACACTTGTGGCTCTCAAAAACCTTAAAAATCCACTCTAAACAGGCCACCAGCTTCCCTAATGCTAAGAACACAACCCAACAGCAACCTAACCTTATAGATGAGTTTTCTCAGTTTTCTGTAACTTGCCCGGGCTCCCCAGCCATGAATTTTACAGACACCCCCATTTATCACTGTCTTGGCCCAATAATTAATTAAGCCTCATATCACATGCTTCTACCAAGGAGCACGTCCTTGGGAGCAACTTCGGTGCCTGTTTCTGGTCTGTGGACACTCAGATTTGCCTCAAGAATAAATTGTCTCTTGTTCCCTTTGAGGCAACAACTATGCTTTTTGGTCCACACTACAAATAGCCAGTTGTTTTTCTAGCACCACTTACCTGCAAAGAGTGTTAGTGTGTGTCCTTGAGGCCGATATGGAAGCTTTATGGTAAACATCACTGAAAACTGTAAATACATGTATTGATTTCTAGGTTCCAAATCCTATTCTGTTGGTGTATGTGTTTTTTTTACACTCATGTGATACCTTTATTCCTACAATAGCTTTGTAGTAAATATACCTGAATCAAATAATGTAATGTCTCCAGTTGTGGGTTTGGTTTTTTTTTTTTTTTTTTTTGTTTGGTTGGTTGGTTGATTGGTTTGGGGTTTTTTTTGTTTGTTTGTTTGTTTGTTTTGCTACGGATTGTTAAATTTAGAACAATTTAGAATCTTCTGTAGTTCTGTGAAAATTTCAGAATTTCTTCTACTTATAAAAATAATATTATAGGTGTTTTAATGGAGATGTTTTGGGTTCTATAGATTATTTTAGATACCATGTCCATTCAAATAATATTAATTCTCCTGATTTGTTAACATTTTTTAAAACACGGGCCTCGATTTCTTTCGTTACTGTTTTGTAGTTTTCCTCTCCACACCGTTCACCTCCTTGGTTAGATGTCTATGTATTTGGGCTTTTGGTGGAAAAAAATTGAAATTCCTGGTCATGAAGTGCCTTTTTGGTTTCTTTTCTTTTTTTTTTTTTTTCATACAGTTTCTTATTGCCACAGACAAGTGCTACTGATTGCTGGGCTAGGGTGTAGCTCAGCAGTAGAACACTGGCCGATAAAAAACCTCTGATTCATATCAACCCTGGGGGAGGAAGGGAGTAGGAAGGTTGGAGAAAGGGAGGGAATAAAAGGGGAATAGGCGGAATAGGAAAAGCTACTGGGTTTGTATATTGATTTTACAACCTGCAATCTTAGTTTAAAATTCTGACTTCTCTTTGTGGAGTCTTTGTAGATTCTTTGACTTCTCCTAATTTGCATGTGTTTTATTTCTTCCTGTTATCTAGTTACCACTGGCCAGGACTTCTAAACTGTGTTGCATAACATGTTAAAAGTGAGCATCTCAGTCTAGTTCCAGATCATAAAGAAAAGGCTTTTTGGGTTTTCTCTATCACTATGATGTTAGCTAACATAAGCAGCATGTTTAATTTTACATGGTAAAAGAGTCTTTCTTAATTCATTCCAAGAAATTATTTTAAACATTATTTTTAAAAGTCAGTAAGAAAATACAAGAAATTACATGTCAATATCACATAAACACCTAGAGGAAAAGAATTCTACATAGAATGCAAGCAAATAAAATGTGGAAATGCGTCTTTAAAAAATATGATGAAACTATGTTGAAGACATCTCAGAAATGCACAACGGCTCTAGTGTTGGAAAGTGCTTTCATGGAATCCACACATACATGAAACATCACAGAACCATATCAACAAATGCAGAGAAATGAAGTGGAGAGTCATATAGGGAGACATAAAAGTACTGCTTCTTCCTCCGCATGTACATACAAATATGCACACCTGCATACTCATGTGCATGTAACACACACATGCACCTATGGACACACACTACACACACACACCTGCACATGCACACTCTCACATACACACACATGCTCGAACATGCACATACAAACATGCAGAGGCATACACACACATGCACATATATATACATGCACAGGTATATACACACACACACACACACACACACACACACACACACACACACACACGCAAAGCAACACAAGGTGCCTCCCTCCTTTTCTACTCAGTTTTGTTGGCTCAGTGTGCTAAGCTATTCAGAAGAACAGACAGACATATTTAACAGAGAGCTTTCACTTCTTCATACCACAAAACACACAACAGCAGGTACAGTTAGGCATGGTCTGTCTATTTTTCTTTTGTTTTCAAACCAGCTTATGAAGCAGGTTTACCTGGGCTCAACCTTAGGTGACCAGGTGGGGGTCAAAGTGTCTGTTCATTTTTTTCCTCTGAGATTCAGGAAGCAACTGGCTGCCATGGAGATTGTTGAGTCTCTCCTGAGCTCTGGTTGTTTAGTCAGACAAACTTAACCCTTCTGCATAGACCTGGCAAATACCAGCTCATCTTGCACTTCTGTACCATTGAGAAATCCTGCCACACGTGGAGATACAGAGCCATAAAATGGTTTTATATATGTGTATATGTGTGTGTGTATATATATATATATATATGTAATACATTATGCTTTATGTACTACATGCTACATATTATATATTACATATTATATTTATATTATGTATTATACATTATAGTATACAATATTTGCTATATAACATTTAGTACATAGTATGTATTACATATTTTATATATTACATATATCATATTACATATTTTACATATATGTTATACATTACACATATATTGTATATGATGATATTTTATAAAAGTAAGTCATCGACATTTTCCAGCTCATCCCTCCAGAGTCTTTGTGAGTTTTAATCTCTGTCATGAGGACACAGACTTCTTTACCAGGAACAAACAGAAGCAACTTGCCTTCATATTTTCTCAGTTTCATCTTTTGTACAACAAGGGTGTCTCCTGTATCCACTGCTGTGCACCCAGAACTCAGGTCATGTAGTCCGTTGACCCGGATGGCTCACTATATTGAGGAGAACAGTAATAAGGGAGATGTCTATGAGTCAGGATCACAATTTTTTTATTCAGAATCTAGATTTTTCAGGAGTTATGTATAAATCATGAAGGTAGATGAGGACAGTTTATGACGACGGGTCCTATATCTTCCAGCTACTTCAACAGAAGCCACAGAACAAGGGTGGAGGCTGTTTCAGATTCTAGGCAAGGTCTACAGGGTGTTTAAAACTCCAATGCAAAAGTTGCAGACCAAAGCAAGAGGCCTGAAATTATAGAATAAGACTTGAGATAAGAGCCTCTGGCCCTACATGTCAGTTCCATAGTGAGAAATGACCCCTCTACTACAACTTAGTCCTCTCCAGGACATTGCAAATACAACCACTGTAAGAAAGAATGCTTTTATTTTAAAAACAAAAACAAAACAAACAAAAAACACAAAAGAAAGAAAACCTTAAGCAACAAACTAACTCCAGATGTTCAACTCCCAGAACAGAAATAAAAACAACACAAGAAAAACAAGACAAGGGGACTTTCTTGAAAATAATTAGTCTCATTATAACAGCTCCTAATGAGAATGATTTGGAAGAACTCCCAAAGAATTTGACTGAATAGTTTTAACTAATTTCAAATAAATCAAAGAAGGCATGAATGCATTCCAAGAAAACAAAACCAAAGATCAGAATGAAATAAAAGTCAACCAAAGAAATGAAAATAAAATTCAGTAAAGGGAATTGCTGTAGGAAAAAATGGAAATTATTATAAAAATTAAAAAACTCAATTAAAAACTCTAGTAAATGTCACCAACAAATCGGGTCATGTGAAAAACAGTATCAGGGCTACAAGTCAAAGTAGAAAATTTGGATTACATGATAAATACCACTGATAATTTTAAAACATACATGAACAAAACACAAAACTTCTCTGAGACACTATGAAAAGACCAAATTTTTAAAATATGGGCATGAAAGAAATGGAAGACTACTTCACTAAAGTCACAAAAAACATCTTCAATAAAATTTCCTCAAATCTGAACAGATGTTAAGGCAAACACAAGAAGCCTGCAGAACACCAAATAAATAAGACAGGAAAACAACAACAAACTCTGCATGAAATATGTTTTAGTTAATGTTCCATTGCTGTAAGAGATATCATGACCAAACTCTGAAAGATCACAACTGTGAACACAGACTATAATACCCAGAAAATATATAATATTAATGTTATATATTATATATAATATTATAATAAAGAAAAGGAGATATAAAAATTTTCCATGATAAGAGAGATTAATTATCACTAAGCCAGAATACTGGAAAAAATATTTTGTTCTAAAGAGGAAGATAGATTTGCCAAAGATGACATGGGAATAAATAAGCAATAGCAAGAAAATTAGTTACAAGAATTCTAAAAAGAAGCAAACAAATAACGAAAGAAAAAAATCCCACAAAGTCCACAAAATGCCAGGACTCCCAACACATTTACAAATAACTCCAAATATTAATGTACTCAATTACTCTGCAAAAAGGCACAGACTAGCAGATTGGGTAAGAAAACAAGTTCTATCTTTTTTGTTACCACCAAAATGTGTGCCTTACTAAGAAAGACAGACACTATCTTAAGGAAAAGGGATGAAAAAAAAGATATACCAAACAAACGGAACTCAGAAATAAGTAGACATATATTCTAATACCTAAATAAATAGACTTCAACCCAAAAATAGTCAGAAGAAATAAAGAAGTTTGTTGCAGATTGACCTGAAGTTGTTGGTATTTTAATGTCAATTCCACTTCCCCAAGGAAGGGCTGCCTAGTCATGTCCTCATGAGGTGAGTTCATCTGAACCTTTCCATTTTAATTAGTAAAATAAAGGAAAGTCAGTGACTGGACACAGGAAGGGAGGTGGAGAGAGAGGGGGAAGAAGAAGGTCCAAGACAAACCTCCAGAAAGGCCAGCTAGATCCAGGTGGGCTTAATTAGCATTAAACAGCTATGAACATTAAGGTTTTTATAGGTCTAATATCTTTGTCTATTTGATGTAATCTTGTTATGTAGAGGGTTTGTGGATTGAGAATTGAATACATAAATCTGTATGACAATCTATCAGGCAGTAGAGTTGTGTTTGTGTTGGATTTGGGGGTGAACGAACACCCTGAGATGGAGGTGGAAAACAAGCAATGGAAAACTGCCAAGGGAAGGGAGTCACACAGACAAAGTGAGACTAGGGTGACAGTTCATATCGGATGACAGAGGCACGTGGGCTTTGTACTAAAATCGGGCCCTCAGAGTGAGGCATGGGGCCGATAAATAGATAAGTTATGCCTTTTTATTTTTTAATATTTACTGCAACAGAAGTTTATTTCATATTCATAAATGTAACAACCTATTAAGAGATTACAATTCTAGACATACATGAACCAAATACAGATAGAACCAATTTCCTGAAATAAGTGTGACTGGGTGAAAAGCCACAGATGAACCACAACATTGTAATGATTGGTGACAAATACCTTACTTTCAAAAAGCTAAACAGAAACAATGGAGTTGAATGACATCATAAATCAAGTAAACCTAATAAACGACTATAGAATATTAACACCAAAGAATATTTAATTTCTCAGAAGCTCATAAAACTTTCTTCAAAACCAGTCACACACTAGGACACAAAGCAAGACTTAACAAATGCAAGAAAGTTGAAATAACACGTATTCTAGCCGGCCCCAACAGACTAAAGATGCTAAATGAAAATAACAACAACAAAAAGGCTACAAAAGATACACAGACTAGAAGGGACTAAACAACCTAATATTAAGTGATTATATATATCTCAAACCCCAAATAAGTAGATAAAAAGGAATCAAATTATTGCCAAAATTAATAAAACAGTTATTAAAAGGTACAAATGAGTAAGTTAAAGTGGGTTCTTTTTTAAAAGATAAACAAAATTGACAAACTCTTAGTTAAATTAACCAAAAGGAGAGAGAAGACCCAAATTAATAAAGTTGAAAAGGAAGATGTTACAATAAATTCTTTGAGTTCAAGGAATCATAAGAACACAGCTTACAAACTTACACTCAACTAAATGGGAACACAAATGGAATGGATGAACTTCCAGATCTATATTATATGCCAAAATTAAGAGAAAATAAGCAATTTAAACAAATCTATAGTGGGCAATAATATTAAAGCAAAAACAAAAAGTCTCCTAACTGAAATAAAATCCCAGGGTCAGGTAGATTCACTGGAAAATTCTACCAGAACTTTTAGGAAAAATTAATATCAATACTACTCAAATTACTCAATAAAACAGAAAAGAAAGCTTCTAAACTCTTTATGAAGCTAGTATTACCTTAATATTGGAACTAAAGACCCAACAAATAAAAGAAAGGCTAAGTTTGTTGGTGAACATAGATGCAAAATTTCTCAATAACTCACTAAATGTATTCTATATCACATAAAAAATATCATCTACCGTGATCAAGCTTGCCTCATCCCAGAGATACAAGGATGTTTCAACATTATGTAAGCCTGCAAATATAATATACCACATAAGTATCAAAGACGGAAACCACATCATCATCTCACTAGAAGCAGAAAAGTCCTTCAACAAACCCCAACATCCCTCGAGAAAATAGAGATTCAGGGAAGATGCCTGAGTTAATTAAGATTTTATAGGGACACAGAACCCAAAGGGTGAATATATATGAATCTATTGTCAATTTATATTAAAACAACAACAGCTGAATCACACCTGAGAAGCTGAGAACGACATATTTGCCCAGTCCAAAAAGACTGGATAGCTCAGCGGTCCTAATCTAGCCCTGAAAAATGTGTGTGTGTGTGTGTGTGTGTGTGTGTGTGTGTGTGTGTGTGTGTGTGTATCCACCCCTGAAGAACTGCTGGTCCTTAGGCCATGATAGAAGCCTAGAAAAACTGGCCCTTATATATCAGTGACAAAATCAGCAGCAGCAGCAACAAATTAAATCAACGTGGTGGCAAGAGGAATGGCCAAGAGAGTAAAGGACCAAGAGTCTTTCTGCTGTCATCATCATTATATCTGGGTGTCTGCCCTCATTGGTCAAGGTGATCAGAAAAGTTATTCAGTTGGTATTCCCTATTCAAGGGATACTAATTTGTAGCAAGTTGGCATTAAAACCAACCATAATAGGATCTCAGCATAACAAAAGCAGTACACAATGCCACAGCCAACATTAAGGTAAGTGGAGAAAAACTCAGAATTTCTAAGTAGGATGGCACTCATCATTCCTGTTCATTGTAGTGATTAAAGTCTAAGCCAGTGAAACAAAACAAGAGGAATAGAAAAGGAAGAAGTCAACGTAAAGAAGTTTCTTTATTTGCAGATAATATAATTCTATACTTTAAAGCTCCTGAAGACTTCATCAGAAGTCTGCAGCTGATAAACATATTCATCAAAGTAGAAGAAAATTCACACATGACCATTAATAGTCTTCCTTACACAAATGACAAATATGCTTGGGGGTGGATCAGTATCAAATGAAACATGAGTGGCTGAGAAACATTTTAAAATTCAGCATCTTTAGCCATCAGAGAAATGCAAATCAAAATTACTTTTCCCAGTCAGAATGCCTCTGACAAAAACAAAAAACAAAACAAAACAAAACAAAAAAAACAAAAAGAAAGAAAAAAAGACAACAAATGCTAACATGGACATGGGGTAAGGAGATACTTACCCATTGTTGGAAGGAACACAACCTGGTATAGCTGTATAGAAATCAAAGTAGATGTTTCTCAAAGAACTATAAATAGACCTGCCTTGTTGTTCACCTATATGACTTCTGGACATGTACCCAAAAGATTCTACACTCTACCACGGAGATTCTTGTTCATCCGTGCTCATTGCTGCCCTATGACAATTGCTGGAACACAGAGACAGTCTAGATGTCCATCAGATGATGAAAGGATAATGAAAATGTGGTACATACATACAAGGGCTATTACTCAGGTGTGAAGAAAGGAGAGACTGAGTAATTAGCGGTAAATTGGTGAGGCTGGAGATAATCACCCTAAGTGGGGTAACCCAGACCCAGAAAGATAAACTCTCCATGTTCCTTCTAATATGTGAATTCTAGCTTTGAATCTTTAGATGCATTTGTTTAAACTGGAATAACCCATACAAGGCAGGAAAACACACTAAGGGGATTTCGGGCAGAAGGAATAGAATGCAGATTATGTGAAGGAAAAACAGAGCAAGAAAAGTTAAGTAGAGTGGTTCATGTAAGGGAAGGATGAAGAAGGGCTTATGAGGCTTTAGACGTTTCCTAAAATATGTACATATACACATAAAAAGTTTATAAATAACAAGGGAATAATGTCTCTCCAAGAATCCATAAGGTATCAATGCTGTGGTTGGGTTACCACTTTTTGAGTCATTGATCAGTAGTATATCATAAATCTCTAAATATCACAGGTCATGGCCATTGCTCTGGTTTCCCCCCAGAACTTGCCTATAAGACCCTATTGTTAGGGGCAGGAGAAAAGGTCCAACAGTTAAAGAGTACTGGCTGGTCTTCCAGAAATCAGAGGTTCCATTTCCAGCACCCACATGGCAGTTCACTACTGTCTGGAACCCCCACGCTTTCTTCCTGCCCCCACAAGCATCAGACATTCACAGGTATGTGAGTAGATATACAGGCAAAACATCCATAAACATAAAATTAAGATTAAAGAAAAAAGAATATATTTCTGAAGGTACCAGATACTTAAGTCATAGATCATGGAGAACTCAAACTGATACTGACCTGGAAGCCTCACCTCTTTCATAGTTTTCGTGGTGGTCAATGTGCAAAGAATAAGAGACTGCCAGTGCTCAGCCTGAAATGGGATTATCTATACCATACCCTTTCTCCACAAAGCTCCAGGATCTTCCTGGAAAAGAAGCAGGAAGAGTTTGTAGGAGGCAGAGGTACTGGAAGTCTGCAGCAAACCCTCATGCTTTGCACAGGACAGAACAGTTACACGTACAGTAGCTGTGGCTATACACACTAGATCAAGACAGAAAGTGTCCCAGCATGGTTGGGTGTGAAAGATTATGAAGTCTTCCTCATACATACCACAGCTGAGAAGCTATTGGCAACTGATGATTACCTGAGGAGAGATGTTTTGCTTTCTTTAGAGATGTGGTTCCTGGGAGGCTAGGAACCATGCCACAGTAGATTGTCCTACACCCCTGGACTTACTGTCATCACTGAGTGGTCTTAAAAATAAAACACGGGAAATTGGAAGGAAATGGTAGGAGTGGGCAGGGGAGGAATCTGAAGAGAGAAAACTGAGGATTGTAGGAGTAAATATTAAAATATAGGCACTTAATCCGTGCTATGGCTAGCAACCTAGATCCATATGGCATCTGTGGGGTATTTTCTTTTTTTATTTTATTAGATACTCTGTATTTACATTTGAGATATTATCCCTTCCTTCCCCCCCCCCGCCCTGCTCCCATCTCCCCTCCCCCTCTATTTGCCTCCACAAAGGTGCACTGCCTCCTAATCACCCTCTCCACCTCAGTGCCTTGTCATTCCCCTACATTGGGAAAATGGGCTCTCACTGGACCAAAAGCTTCTTCTCATGTTGATGACAGACACTGATATCTTTAGCTACATATGCAACTGGATCAATAGGTCTCTCAGTGTGTGCTCAATGGTTGGTGTTTTAGTCCATGGGAGTTTTGGACGGTTTGGCTGGTTGATAATGTTGTTCTTCCCATGAGGGTATTTTCATCACAGCAGTGGCAGCCCTCCTGTGACTCTCCACAGGGAACTCTATCCACACTCCCAACAACTGCCCCCTATGGTCCCCATCACAACTCCCATCAGTCCAACCAAATCAGAACTCCAGGAACTTGCAATTTAACAATCAGATTTATCTTAGTAAATTCTCACTCCACAAAATGTCCACAAAATAAACTCAGATCTAATTGATATGGTACAATCTGTCTAGATAAGACAAACTGTCCTATAAGAATCCATCCCCTATAAGATATTCATAGCTATCTGTGGCTGTTCAGAGCCACACAGAGATAGATCATTTTTGTCCTCCACCATCTTTCTTTCCCCTCTTTCTTGGCTTCTCTCCCCTTTCTAAAATTCTGTCCCCACCTTACTTTCTCACTGTCCAATCACAAGCCTTGTCTTATCTTGTGCCTACCCTCACCTGCATATCAACATCAACAGAGGATAGATTTAATCAAAACACCACATGAATGTATGAAATTCTGAAACAAAAATGAACATGAAATATGTAAGAGGCATATCGGGAGGGTAAGAGGGAAGTTGGAGGGGAAAATATATCCTCATATTTCATTATATGGGTGCATGTAAAAAAACATGCTCAATACCTGTCTTAGGTAGGGTTATGATTGATATGATGAAACACCATAATCAAAGGTGGGTTTGGAAGGACAAGGTCTCATTGGTTTACACATCTATGCTGTGAACAACCATTAATGGAAACCAAGACAGACCCTCAAACAAGACAGGGACCTGGAGACAGGAGCTGATACAGAGGTTACAGATTGGTGCTGCTTACTGGCTTGTTCCTCATGGTTTGCTCAGCTTGCTTTTTTGTAGAATTTGGAACCACCAGCCCAGGGATGGCACCACCCAAATAGGGCTTGGCCCTCCCCCTCCAATCACTAATTAAGAAAATGCCTTACAGGTTTGCCTACAACAAAATTTTTTATGGGGGCATTTTCTTAATGTTCTCTCCTCTCTGATGACTTTAACTTGTGTTGTTGACAAAAAAAAATTAAAAAACAACAACAAAAAACCAACTATCCATCACAACTAACCTTGTGTCAGCTTGACACACAAACTCATCACTGTTAAAGCACCATCTTCCCTTTCTCTTTCATCCCTGAGATCTCACATTAAAAACACAAATAACTTTAAAAGTACCACAGAGTTTACAGATTCAAACGCAAAAAAAAAAAAAAAAAAAAAAAAAAAAAAAAAAAAATCCAGTCCATTTAAAACATCCAGTTGCGTTAAAACTCCAAAATCTCTTAAAAGTTTAACATTTCTCTCAGTGGTAAAAATCAGTTAAGTACATTCAGACTTCAGGAGGAAAGAACCAGAGCACAGTTGCCATCAGATTAAAACAAAACCCAACTCTCCAAACAGTAGAAATAACACAATGCCCAGCGTATGGGACCCACTCACCATCTTGCCTGTTCCTCCAGAGGGCTTGGGTCACTTCTCCAGCTGAATCTTCTGCAGCACACACAGCTTATCTTGTAAGCTCAGGCATGCTCCACTCCACTGCCGCTGCTGCTCTTGGTGGTCATCCTTCAGCACCGGCATCTCCAAAATGCTGGGCTCTTCTTCTGCAACTCCTTTTACTTTCACCAAATAGCCTCTCCTAGGTGCCAAGCTTCAGCTGCTATTCATAAACCCTCTTTGCCTTCAAAATTAGGACCACCTGAGTGACTCTTACACAACCAGGTTTGTCTGCTATCACAGGGTACAACCGTGGCTGTTTCTTTGTGATGGCTCTTTTGGAAACACTTCCCAGAAGATTTCACTTCAATGATGTTGTTCTCTTCCTAATTATGGCTGATTTCTCAGTGCCGCCTAACCAGCATCAATTGTCCCAGTAATGCAAAGGTTCCACTTCAATGGTCCCAGTCACAGCTGACTCAATACTAGGTCACAGTCAAATCAGATTTTTTTAAGGGGGAAAATATATTGTTGGATTTTTCTAGACCAAAGTTCCAAAGTCCTTTCACAATCACCCTCAGAACAACAAACTATTCTACTCCATACCAACTTGTCTTAGTTAAGGCTATTATTGCTATGGTGAAACAACACAACCAAAAGCAAGTTTGGGAGGAAAGGGTTTGTTTGGTTTACGTTTCCCACACCACAGTTCATCATTAAAGGAAGTCAAGACAGAACCTCACACAGGGTGGGGACCTGTAGGCAGGAGCTGATGCAGAGGTCACAGAGAGGTGGTGCTTACTGGCTTGCTCCTCTTGGCTTGCTCAGCTTGTTTTCTTATAGAACCCAGGACCAACAGACTAGGAATGGTACTGCCTACAATGGGCTGGGCCCTCCTCCCTCAATCACTAGTTGAGAAAATGCCCTAGAGGCTTGCCTCCCGCTGGATTTGTAGGAGCCATTTTCTCAATTGAAGTTCCCTATTCTTGGATGACATTAGCTTGTGTCAAGTTGACAGAGAAGAGAGAGAGAGAGAGAGAGAGAGAGAGAGAGAGAGAGAGAGAGAGAGAGAGAGAAGGAGGAGGAGGAAGAAGAAGAAGAAGAAGAAGAAGAAGAAGAAGAAGAAGAAGAAGAAGAAGAAGAAGAAGAAGAAGAAGAAGAAGAAGAAGGAAGGAAGGAAAAAGGAAAGAAAAACAGAAAAGAAGGAAGGAAGGAAGGAAGGAAGGAGGGAAGGAAGGAAGGAAGGAAGGAAGGAAGGAAGAAATGAGGGAAGGAAGGAAGGAAGGAAGGAAGGAAGGAGAGGAAGCAACAATAAGAACAACAATATGAAACACATCACTAGCCACTATCCAGCCCGCCATTCTTATTCATCGGGGAAATGCAGAGTTAAACTATTCTAAGATTCTGTCCCACCCCATTCAGAATGGCAGTCATCCAGAAGCAGAAATGACCACCCTGGCATGAGTGTGACAGAGGGGGACTAGTGGACACTGTGGTGGGAGTGTAAACTAGTAGTGCAGCCACTTTAAGGATCAGAAAGAGGTTCCATATGATCCAGTTACACCACTCCTGGGTCGATCCCAAAGGACTTAGACCCTTGTCCAGAGACACTTGCACATTCAGGTTCATGGTGGCTGTATTCACAGTGACTGAGAAATGGAATGAGCCTAGGTATCAATCAACAGATAAATGGATAATAAAAGTGTGACACATTCACAGTGGACTGTTACTCAACTGTAAGGAAAAAGTAAATCACAAGGCTTGCAGGTAAGTGGGAAGAACTGCAAGTTGTAGCTCAGTGTGCTAACCCAAGCCCCGAAAGACAAAAGTTGAATGTTCTAATATACTGATCCTAGCTTCAGGTCTTTTGCCACGTGTGTGTAACTAAAAACATAAGTAAAAAGCAAGGAAACTAGAAAGGGACATTTTGGGGGAGAAAAACAGATTAAGGGAAGAGAAGGGGAAGGAGGAAGAAGAGGAGGAGGGAGAGGAGGAGAAGGGAGAGGAGGAGGAGACTACAGGGAGCACAATGACAGAGAAGTAAAATGCTGGGGGGCAGGATGGCTTCTGCAGGGGAGGAGACATGGGATGACAGGGGAGGAGACATGGGATGACTACATGATGTGTGGTTAGGCTAACCAAAAGGAAGGTTTTGTGAAAACCTACATGGAATCTTACTATTGTGCAACTTACGTTTTTAAAAGAGTAATTATGGGTTGGAGAGACGGCTCCGTGGCTAAGAGCCCTTGTTATTCTTGCAGAGGAGCTGGTTTAGCATCTAGCACCCACATGGTGATTTACAGCCATCTGTAACTCCAGTTCCAGCGGGTCCAGTGCCTTCTTCTGGCCTCTATGGACACTGAAAATGTACACTGTACACATGTAAACATGGTAGGCAAACATGCGGGCACATAATAATAAGTGAAGTATTTTCGAGAAATAATAGTGATGATTGGAAAGATAATAGAGCCGGGGGGGATCCTGGGCTTTAGTGGTTGAGCAGTCAGGGGTCTGAGTGCTGGAAAGACAGAGGGATGGCAGATGGGTTAAATAAACCAAGGGCATAATAAAAGGCTTCATGGAAATGCACTCGCTAGTAAGCTAATTTCAAAACACAACTCTACGTGGGTAGACAATGTCACTCCTAGAATACATTGATTACTAAATGAAAATTTCAGAGAAAGCCATGAAATACTTCCCAGGAGGTATTGGTCAAGAAGACAGGAAGGACACCCCAAAGACCACCATGTTAAGTCCTTATTTATAACACCACTGACTTCTCACTAAGGACATAGAAAAACCAACCCAAACTTAGCAGGAACCCTCCTTGCTGCTGGATAACTTTCACAGCAGCAGAAGGTGTGATGCAGGCTGTTAAGGTCATCAAGAGCTTTCCCAGCACTTGACCCTCCATTATAATACTGACCTGCCAGGCAAGCCAGGCCCACTGGTACATAGCTGTTATGGGTTAACTAATCACTTTC
The DNA here is from genome assembly GCF_963924665.1 of Micromys minutus. NCBI lineage: Eukaryota > Metazoa > Chordata > Mammalia > Rodentia > Muridae > Micromys > Micromys minutus. The sequence continues at coordinate 80,734,792 of NC_137975.1, read as the reverse complement.
TAATTGAAACCAAGGTCCTGCTCCACAGGAGGAAATTTTACGCTTGGTACAGAAATCATGGTCAAAAGCCCATGGTGAATGAGTTACAGGCACTAAAGCAGAACCTGGTATTGTTTGTTTGTTTTGTACACAGTAACACAGTCAAATTGACTTCTAAATACTTATGTTCATACTGTAGACCGAGGCTGCTCTGAACGATGGCCAGAGGTGCTTCTTTTTGCAATGCAATGCAGTAAGTGGAAAGCTGTATAAATGGTCCAAGGAATGAAAGTAAGAGACTGAACACCAAGAGCCCTAAGTGGGATTCTTCTTCTTCTTCTTCTTTTTCTTCTTCTTCTTCTTCTTCTTCTTCTTCTTCTTCTTCTTCTTCTTCTTCTTCTTCTTCTTCTTCTTCTTCTACTACTACTACTACTACTACTACTTCTTCTCTTCTTCTTCTTCTTCTTCTTCTTCTTCTTCTTCTTCTTCTTCTTCTTCTTCTTCTACTACTACTACTACTACTACTACTACTTCTTCTCTTCTTCTTCTTCTTCTTCTTCTTCTTCTTCTTCTTCTTCTTCTACTTCCTCCTCCTCCTCTTCCTCTCTTCTTCCTCTTCTTCCTCTTCTTCCTCTTCTTTCTCTTCTTCCTCTTCCTCTTCCTCTTCTTCTTCTTCTCCTCCTACTCCTCCTCCTCCTCCTCCTCCTTCTCATTCTTCTTCTCCTTCTCCTTCTCTTTCTTCTTCTTCCTTCTTTTTCCTTCTTCCTTCTTCTTCTCCTTTTTCTTCTCCTTCTCCTCCTTCTTATTCTTTCTCTTCTTCTAATTACACACACCCTATCAAGGCTCATGGAACCTCACAGACAGGAGGTTGGAAGAATATAAGAGCCAGAGAATACGGAGGGATGTTGTAAAGTACTGTCTTCCAGATGAGACAGTATGGCATGGCTGTCACACTCTTTTAGTCACAGCATCTGTGTTTCCCTGCACAGGAACAGGCCTACCAAACTCCCTTTGTGGAAGGAGTAGGTAAGGTGCAGGCCCCACCCCTTATAGAGGAACTACTAGTGGTGAATAGCTGCTGAGGAAGAGCAATCATTCTTTTGTGAGGATGTGGCCACTGGTAGGCTCCCCATGCTCTAGGGGATGCCCCACACCCAGTCACATGTGAGCAGCACTAGCTGGACTTAGTTAAATAAATAATAATAATAAAATGACATGGAGCTGGGAGAGACTATATTGTGGGCAATAAGGGAGATTGTGAGGAAGAGACTGTGTGTGTGCGGTCATATTGCATTGCATTGCATATATGTATGAAATTCTCGGGAATAAAGAAAAGTTACTTTTAAAAGTAAGAGGGGATTATTTGGGAGAAGCAAGAGGAACGAGACCAAGAGGGAAAAAAGGAGAAGGCAATGAGGAGAAAGGCAGTCCGCATGTGTCTCATATGGGAAGTCTAGCTGTCCTCTCTCATCTGTCTGTCCCTCTACATAAAGTAGAAGCAGAAGGGGACCACTTGAAGGGAGGAATGGGGCCTGTAAGAGGATGAAGGGAGCAGAGAGAAAGGGATGGGGTGTGCATATAAGCAAAGGAGAATGATGACCATGTAAGGAAATGACACAATGAAGCCCGTTATTTTATACTTTAAAAAAACGCATTAAGGCAGAAAGAATGGCTAGCAGGTAAAGTCATCGCCGTAGGAAACATTCATTAAGAATGGCGTGGCCAAAGGCAACTCTCCTAACATGGCTACTTTAGGATAGGAAGCTTTAACTTCTTTGAACCCTTTTGGATGCTGATAGGAGGCAACCTCACAATAAGAGAAGGATGGAGCTAAGACCAGAGCTGGAGAGCACAAATCGCTTTCTTCTGAATCAGTAAAAAGGCCTGAAGGAAGACAAAGCCACTGCCCCCACCGCGCAGGGCCACGAGTTTACACCCTGACTGTCACAGCTTCTTGTGTCAGGAGAGTAGCACAGGTGGACTTGTCCCAGTGCCTTCAAAGGTGTTTGTGTAGATGAGACGAGAGCACCACCATGCTTGGGGCTCCGAGTTAATAACTAAGGCCGTGAAGAGAGGGAATTCAAGTGAACCCCAGAAGAGCATTCCTCACCGAAAGAAAGGTTGAGAGCAAGTATGGAGTCAATCAGTATGCACTGCTTCTTTCTGATTCAAAACATATTTCTCTGAAAAATGCTCGTATATCTAAAAAATGTGTATCACCACTTTCTGCATTTTAAAAATGCTGAGTTAAAAGTAGAGGGGCATAGGTGAGCTATTATATTTATTAACTGTAATTGAATGTGACTGCTTGCTAGATCACTTATTACACATGAAATTCCAATTTTGGAAATCTGTATAATTTTCATTATGCATTTTAATGAAATAAACTAAGTGTATTAAAAAAACTTAAATGTGAGTAATGTTTTATTCAAGCTTCCAAATGCAACTAATTTAGCAGAAGGTTCCAACATCTGCTTCCAGAGCCGACTTAACAACCTCAGACCGTAAAGCTGACTCTGCCTCACTCTAGAAACGTGCAAATATGGGACAGGGCTGGCTGGAGGCGCTTGAGAAGGTTCCTAAGCACGCAGGAGGTCGCATATACACCAGTAGACAGAGAAGATCCCAGAAGTGCTATAGAACTAAAGTGTCACCACAGGGATCAAGTCTGTCCTCCCTGAAGATGAGGTGTGGGGATGGGAAGTCTCCGGAGCTAGGCTCCAGGGTCCCCGGCACTGGGTCCTCCTCACCGCCAGGAGTCGCTCCACCTGAACACCTACCTACTCTTGCGAGAAATAACAGAAGTCAATCCACATTTACTTCAGTGAAATTTAAATCGCAAAACGTATCATGACTGATTGTCCAAACCCCATGACTAGGAAGGAAATAAATCTGGGACTTTCCGCATTCATAGCCATACAGTGCTGTAGTTTAAGCCGTTGTATGAACGGTTTTACGTCCCTATAATTTGTGAAACAAGGTTCACTCACTCATTTGAAGTGTTCAATTCGAGGGCTTTCAGTATGTCCACAATACAGCCGTCGCCATAATTTAACGGTAGTCTTACATCCTAAAGAGACACTAAAGTCACCTTAACCGTCAGCCCAACTCCCACTCAATGCTCCCCCAAGCCCAAGGCAATCACCAATTTATTTTTACTGCCAAAGGGACAAGTTATTCATATACACAGAATCTTACAGTATCTGGCTCCTTGTTAATAATTAACAACCGTTTTTTTAAAAAATAACTTCCTTAAAAATCCATTTTCAAAAGCATTTTTTCCAACTCTCGATCCCTTTTTATTTCAGTAATCTAGACAATTTTTCAGTCCAAGTTGAAATTTCACGTTTTCAACTTTGAAAATGAGATTTTTCTCTTATCTCCTGAACCGTGAATATTGTTTGGCTGTGGTAGGTGCCCAAGAGACAGCTGGCTGGATCAGAAAGGAAGGCAACAACCTAGGCATTGTGTGTCCTCTTGCGACCCCTGCTGGTTGATTGGGAGAGTGTTTTTTAAATGAAGCCCTTGGAGCGTCTTAATCTCAAAACAGCGCACGACTACTAATTAATATCAAATGTAACTAAAATTTAAATTATGTTACTACGTTTAAGTGTTCTAGTATTTTTTCAGAAATTATAGACTTTAAGTCTGGGCCCAAACCTCCTATTAGAACCCTGTCTAAATGCTTTCTTAATACTTTTAAGTTTTCACAAGGAAACCTTAAAAGCCTTTCGTTTTATTCCTGTACAAAAACATGAAATCTTGACCGCCCTTTCATGACTTCATCGCTGTCTTTAAAAATAAAATAAACAAGGGATCAAAATTTTACTAAAACTTGTAGAACTAAAACCAAATAAAGCAGAAATTAAAGTAAAAAAAAAACATAAACTATATATTAGTAGCAACAAAATCCTCTGAGGTCTGAGCTTGGTGAAAATTTCCTTCAGCGGCTATTTATCACAGCTATTGCCACTGAAGCATTGCCCCACTTTTAACTGGATTTAAAACTGAAACCTTAAAATTTACTGACTTTTTGCTAATTCTAAATTCCCTCTGTAAGATTTTAAATAGAAGGGACAATGAGATAAAATACATAAATCACGTTCTATATTCCTTTAAATATAATAGATTACCACTATGGCCACATAAACACTAAATTATTTCTGATGCTGGTGTATTTCTGACTTATTAATAAAAGTTTATTGTCTTAGAGTCTCATACATTCAATATATATATATATATATATTAAATTTAATATATATATATATATATATATATATTAAAACAAGTATCCTAGTACATGGGCATCTAGACTCAAGAAGAAACCAGACAAGTCAGAGCAGGAAAGGGCAGGAGAGGGTCAAGTACTTAAAATCAAAGCTCATGATACACAGGATTCAAATATCATAAGGAAATCCATCATTTTGCAAATGAGTACATACTAATAAAAATATTAAAAGGTTACATACACATATACTTATAGAGAGTAACGGATTGTTTTAACTATTGTCTCCAGAAGCACTTTAAATGTTGCTCAAAGTTTGAAAAACTCTTTAGAAATGAATGTATAATTTAATAGACATTATTACTCTGAATTTCTCTTTATTCTGTGGAGATTTAAAAATATATCTTTCTACCACCTGAGACAGAGAACTTTGTAATATTCATTTATTCATCTATAAATAAATATACTTTTTGAGCTAAAGATTGCAAATTAGATCATTGAATTTGTAGATTTTTTAAAAATAAAAACATCAGACCTATGTATGGAGTAAGTTATGGAAAATAAGTCATTCCTCGGGAAAGCACGAAATGTATGCACACCTGTGGGCGTGCATAAAGGAGCTTCCAGGCTCTGGTTGAGCCAGCTGTAGTTATCTGGAGGCCGACTGCTTTTCCAAGACAGAGACGTCACTGACTGCATGTAAGAAGGGGCTGGCAACTAGTCCTTAACTCCACTGGGGAAAGAAGAAAAAAAAAATCAGCAGGACTTTTGTAACAAAAGAAATGGTTGCAGGAGACCACACATGTCTGGATTTGTATTGCCTTGTTAAATTCATGCTCGAAGTCCACTACTGCAGGACACAGTAAGAAGAACGGACCTCTCCAGCCTTGCTTCCTAACTCCTTCAGAATATTCTCTTGCCACGGCTTTGGTTTTGTAAGGATCATTTAATTAGAGGTAAAATTTATATCTGTGGTGCGGGACCTCTGTGCTCTTGTTGTTGTTGTTATTGCCTAAAGAGTTAGAAAGAAACTTGTCTTATTAGTGTTTGCTACAATCGTAAGATTGTATTTGGCTCATTTTCTTTTCCCAAACCAACAATAACAACAAAGATAGGAAGTTGAGAGGAGGGCCTGAGATGTAGATCAGGGAAAGCACTCTTGCCTGGCAGTACAAACCTGGGATCCATCCCCAGCATGGCAAATAACAGATCAAGAAATAAAAACCCCTTTTGAACTAGAGAGACTGATATATGATCCTGGCCTGGTAAATGTAGATACACAGGGTCTAAAGACAACAAAAGACCTTGCGTGAAAGCCCTTCTACCTTTTCTCAAAAGATGGCCAATTACTGTTTATGGCTCCAGCGCTCTTTGATAGTAATCAGTGACTTGGGTCCCCCGCCTCCTCGGATACTGCTGTTTACTCTGCGGGACCAGGGCGCGTTTCCATACAGTGAAACACATGTTCTACTGAAACCTGACCCTCCCTCCCAGAGCCCACACTACAGAGATTAGCGAGACAAGACAAAAGGCTGGTGATGACAAAAACCGCCACTAAAGACAATCTTCCAAGCACATTTCTTAAAGCCATGGGGAAGTTAGAGCCTTGGTAGTGGAGAGCCTTGTGGTGAACACTTCAGAGGAGAAACTTTGTGTCTGGCTCCATTTGGCAGGGATGTGTCCCGCCCCCTCCATAACTGGCCGTGTGTTCGAGTGATAGCCCCAATATAATTTCGTGACTGTGGAGGATTTGGAGCCATGTCCCGGCACTGACACAGTAATGAGGCGCTGCTATAATCAGCGGGTCTCCTGGATCCGCAGTGGGTTTATGGTTACCTCTTTCATTCACCGTTGGTCCACACAGTCCCGGACAGAGAACCCCAAAAGCATCCAAACCAGGACCACTGTAACATCTGGCAGTTACAGACAGCTATGTCCCACGGGTAACAGGAGGTTCTTGGTGAAATCTCCTGTTTCACATCCTAGGTACTTTCGCATTTTGCTGTAGGCGTGTGGAATGTGCAGACAGTGTCATGTAGAAATCCTCTCTCTGGACTGAAAGCCCTATTTACCACTTCATCCTTACCTGATAAGAAGCCTGGTTTGTTTTGCTTTGTGTGTGGTTTGTTAGCTTGATTGTTTGTTTGTTTGAAGTTTCCTGACAAGTTTCACAGCCCTCCTTTGCATGTTAAATTCTTTTTCTTCTTAGCTGGGGTAGAAGGGGCAGAGACAATACCCAGGACACTAGATGCACTGGGGGTCCCTAAAGACCTTTCCTTCCTGCTTCTCCTTCAGTACATACCTAAGACCCAAAGAAGAAGAAAGTGGTTTACAGGGGGATGAGAGAGAGAGAGAGAGAGAGAGAGAGAGAGAGAGAGAGAGAGAGAAAACTTGCTACCAAGCTGGTTCTTTAAAATATCATCCTCCATTAAATTGGATCATGGATAGCTTTGGAGACATGGGGCCATCACAACACCCCCACACCACTATCCCATTCTCCTCCACACACATACACACCTACCCCACCCAGCCCACAGCAGAGAGATGCGGTCACCATCACAATTAGCAACAGAGTACAGGAAATCTGTTCAGGTTTCGGGCAATGGAGGGATAGCTCAGAGGGGCAGCACATATGTGCCATATATGAAACCCCAGTTCCTGGCCACAGATCCCTCCCCTGCACCCATGTCCCTCAGAAGCTTCTGAAGACTTCTCACACTTTGAAGGGTTGAAGGTTCTGCATCTACAACTAAGACTCATGCTGAACTTCATTCCAGTTGTGTTGAAAGTAACGAAGTAATTTATAAACGGCTGCTTAGCAGTAACGACGTGGCATATGATCAGATGCTGGGGCCCCAGGATATTCAAATTTCTAGTGGAAAACATTATAAATTCTCTCTGTTTTAACGGATAAGTATGTAAATGAGAACGGGAATGAGCAGGGTATTTAAATGTCAGCCACAACAGCCTTTTGAAACTGCATGCTAACTCGCAGACTCTCTAATCAAAGAATTCCTCATTTTTAAGTGGTAAAACGTACAAACGAAATCCAAAAGGAACCAAAGAGAAGGGGTGGGGTAGGGCGGGAGAATGGGTTGGTTATCATTAATGCCATTTTAAAAGCCGAGTTGAAATTGAATGTCAAACAGCTAAGGTTTATTGTACACGTGTTCTTGCTCGTTAAAGCCTGTGTTGAGCACAAAAGTGGCCCACGGGGATGCTAGAGGAGGAACGCGGATGTCTGGAATTGAAATTCGAGGTTCCACTCCTCAGTATCCTGTGTCATGAAACACCTGAAGCAAAGCGAATCTTGCTTTTTCTGCCTTTACTCCGAGTGTCTTCCCTCCCCGTTGTGTTACTTCCCACTGGTTTCTCCCAGTCCTTTGACTCCTTTACCTCTGCAGAGGTGGAAATGTTTGCAAGAGACAAGAGTGAGATCAGCGGTTCCGCTTGCTGAGCCTCCTCTAAAAGAAGATGTTGTCTGCTGGGTGTTGACCAGGGAGTGTTAAGAGAAAGCCTGGAGAAAACTGAATTGGTGTTTTAGCCTGCCTTGTTCTTCCCTGCCTTTGTGGGAAGGCTTCATCATTTGGTAACGGGGGACATTTTGCACAAAACTTTGGATAGACATTAACACGTAAGAACACAAATATCCCAAATCTAAATAGTATTCGTATTGTCATCATTTTGAATTTTTACGATGATCTCCCCCCCACGCCACCCCACCCCCAACACCACCAACTTGGCTGAGAAACAAAGAAACAGGCTACCATGCATGAAAACATCTTTAGTACTGCAATTCTTTTTCTTTCTCCCTTTAGTCTCCTCCCTCCCCATATTTTATTTGAAAATTTAGTCTTTTAAAAATGAAGTTTTCTTATATCATAGGGGGCTGACATTGCCGCTTGAAAGACCTCTTTTTCCTAACATGACTTAAGTAGTTAGTTACCTAACATGTAAATAAAATCCGGTAGCAGGCACGCTGCTCACTACAACGCTCCTCTTGCTGTCCCAGATGAAGTCTCCTCACCATGCTAAACCATTGTGGGTCGCAATTTTAAGGATTAGTTTCATTTCCAAAGAAAGCCTGTTCCAAACACTACAGTAATTCTGGCTCCTCTGAGGCTTTAGTGGCCTTTCCCTCTGAGCCTCAAGTCTGTCTAGTACTTACATGCTGGGGGGAAAAAAACTGAATGAGCTGACATTTCCCTGTCAACCCCAGTGACAGCAAGTCAGTGCTCCCACTAAGAGCCCCAGGAAAGGACAGCACACCACAGGCAGGAGCAGAGCACTGTGGACTTTTGACAACAGCAGAATTCTCAAGGAAATGGTGCAAAACCTCAAGAAAAAATGCATCTTCTCCTCAGGTCTGAAAACTAGAAAGAGGCAGTGTGGGGGAGCTGAAGGTAGGGGTGGGGTTACCCCCCCCAAAAAAAAACATGTATCTCCACAGCCTGTTTCCTAATGCTCTGTGCTTCGAAACAAGACCACTATTGGGAGAAAGTTCCACAGCCTCTCTGCTAGTTATTTTTTCTATATTAACTCTAATTTTCACAACAATCAAAATGTTGTCATCACGTGGGCACTGAAACACATGGCTTTAGTCTCATCTCGGAAAAGGCTGAGCCAAGGAGTTTGTGGCAGTGCAGGCCTTTAAGAATTAGTTTCCAAAACCCACCCAGCCATTGTCCCCATTTTACAGATGCAACTGCTCAGCTTGTGATTCTGCAAGTTTAATCTTGGCTCTGAGCCATCACTTCTAAGTGTATCACATCATCAAAGGATAGAATTAGGAATTGCTCCAAGTGTTCATTGGCTTAAGAATGCATATTGAAAACCACACTACGGAAGCCAAACCAGCAGAGGACAGACTGCCCAACAGCATGGGCAAACTTTGTTCTGTTAACCATTTAATTCTATAGCATTGCCTTGGGAAAGAAGATATTTATACCCAACAGAATCTCTCTTACTTTTCTTAAGCAATGTGTTTTAGAATCCAAACCTATTCAACAGCAGACAGATTAATGAATGTTTGCTTGTTTTGTTTGTTTGTTTGTTTTTGTCCCATTTTAAACCTAGCATACAATACTCTGGTTTCTTTTCACAGTGTATGAAATCTTTTGCCTTTTAAAGTCACAGAACATGGTTTTGAAACTTCTTGAATATTCAAAGTACTGGCTCTGGTTCAAGCTGCTTAGAATAATGGAAGAATTAGTAAGGAAAAAAAGAATGAGACTAAGTTTCCCTTGCTTATTAATTTCTCATGTGTCCTGAAAAAAATGTATTTCTTTCATCTCTAGTTCCCAGTTTCTTGAAGTGTAAAAATAACTCCAAGGCTTAAATTTCTAAACATTGTGATCCTAATGGGTTCTAGAAACAGGGTACCCGGAGTCACCCCAGAAGGGAGCAATCTAGATCCACCTGATTATATCAAATTTGAATCTCCTCAGAACTTCTGATGGTTCAGATCTCATGCCTTCATTTTTACGTTGTTGTCCAACATGAGGAATGTGTCTAGAATCTTCTGTGGTTCCCTCTGCAATTGCAGAGGCCTCAAGCTCCACCCCCCATCTTCTCTTCTCCAACCTGATAGGCTAGCAGGGAAAGACACAGAGGGGACTCTGGCTCAACCAAGACCAGTATCCTTTATTTATTTCACATAAAAGCTGATCTGAGGAAGATATTTTAACACGTTAACATTGGTGACTCTTGAAGGGTCAGCACTTGAGTTTTGGGCATATCATTTTCAGTACTTGTGTGTGTATTTTTTAAACTTTCCAATTGAAAGCACAGCAAGAGATGTTAAACACTAAGTATTAGAGCGAGGAATCTGAGATTTTTCTGAGAAACTTTAACAGACTGAGAAAAATTTAAATCCAGTATTTATTTTACTTCTTCTTCTCTTGGATTTGTTAATCACACATTTCTTTTTCAGGAAGAAAGAATTCAGAAAGCAAACAGTCATGCTTGCTACTAAGAGAATATGATAAATATATGGAATATATTTAATATATGCCTAAATATATATGTATGTATATGTATATATATATATATATATATATATATATTGTGTGTGTATCAAACATAATAGGCACAAAACATCCATAATCTCTTTGTTGTCAAACCAACTACATGAATATAGAAATCTTATTTACTAAGATGAATAGAGTTCTATGCATTTGTACCTTCATGGTGAGACAGCCACCAGGCTGCAGGCTTTCAAGCAGAATGTGCAAATATATTCAGATATCCCCTATTTTTACAAGAAAAAAATTTAATCTGCACTAAAAGAGATTTGGGGAAGAGGTTGAGGCCAGAGGATCACAAATTCAAAAGTCAAAATCACCAAGACCGAATCTCCAGAAGGCAAGAGAGGAGAAGGAAGAATAGGAGGATGGAAAAAGAGGAAGGAAAGCTAAGGCGGGCAGGCAGCAAGGAAAGCCTGAAGCTCACAACTGGTACCTATCACCCTGCCAGATCACTGGACGGGAGACTTGATATTCTGAGGACACCTGTAGGTGGCCTGGGCCCCTCTTTTTCTACTGACATCAGTACCCTATTCTCATTCAACCACCATTTTGGTCGCTGGTCAACATTCATGGAGGCTTCTTTAGTGACTCTTTCTTTGGCACGGACAGCAGGGAAGTAACCATCTGGCCTTGTCATACACCGCTACGTCACACGTCATGGCAGGTGGCTGCAGTTCTGAGTTTAAGTGATATACATTGGGCTCTGTGCAAAAGTCCATGAGTAGATCTTCTGTTTTGTTTTGCTCTTTCTTTTGGGAATTTCTCCTTTTCTTTCATGAACTAAATAAATAGGGAGAGGATTTGGGCTGCAGTTGCTGTCTTTGAAACCCCACCATGAGCTTTTCCTGAGCATCATTTTGCCATGGTCTTAATCCATGTTTTTCACTTAACACAGTCAGCACTTGGCAGGCACAGGTCCTATACCCATGAATTCAGTGAATCTCCAGTTTTAAATACCAGGAAATTGCATCCATACGGAGCAAATGCGGTATAACCACCATTTACTCACATCTACATCATGCTGGGCGACACCTCAGAGATGAGGGTGCTCTACCCCACATCTGGCAACTCTTTACATATGGGCATCCTTGGGCTTTGGAAGCCAGTGCTTGCTGATAAAGAGAAATGCATGTCATTGGTGCTGGCTGTAACTCTGTTCTCCCTGCTAATCTTAGCAACAACTGAGACGATCCACCTATAAATTGCCGCCACTTGTTTCTTACTGCTTTTATTTCAGTGATTCAGAAACTCTCCCCACCGTCTCTCATCTAATACCCCTTTATAAAAAGTCCCGGTTGTGGGAGGTCCCTTTGTGCTCTTGTGTTGCCTGTAGCATTTTGCTTCCCTGGGTTATTTTGGGGATTTTTATTGTGTATTTAAGTTGTGGTTGATAAAAGTCCACAAGGTTACACTGTTGCTGAATCATCTTCAAGCATAATTCCCCAGTGTTGGAGTCTTGAACCCCATTCACCATCCCCTTCCTTCTTATTCTGATCTTTTCTGTGCTTTGTTTCTTTAGTGGGATTTTTTGTTTTCTTTCGTTTTGTTGGTTGTTTGTTTTTTTTTGGGGGGGGGTTGTTTTTGGATTGGGTTTAGGTTCATGTTTTTCACTTGTTTTGGCCCTTGGAGACAGGATTGTGGCATGCAGCTGGCCAAACTGACTTTGAATTTCTGATCCTCTATCTCAGGCTCTGGAGTACCCTCATGATGTGATGGTTTTGATGAGAATGCCTGCCTGACACATATATTTGAATGCTTGGTCTCTAGTTGGTGGACCTGTTTTAGGGAAAGAATCACAGGCACGCCCCAGTTGAGTAGGTGTGTCACTGTGGGTAGGCTTAGAGGTTTCAAAAGCCTAGGCCAGGTGGTTTCTCTTTCCCTCTCCCTCCCCCACCCCCACTTTTGCCTATTGCTTATGGACCAGATGTAAGCTCTTAGCTAACTCTCCACCATCAGGCCTTCCTGTCTGCTGCCATACCACAAGCCACAACTCACCCTCTGACACTGTAAGCAAGGCATCAGTTAAATGCTTTCTTCAACAAGTTGCCTTGATCGTTTGTCTTGCCACAGCGATGGTCAGTAGCTAAGACCAATGCTCACTCACCTTCAGTGAGTCATATTCTATGAACTACTTTATTCTTCTTTCTTTCCCCTTCATTGTGTTTGTTCTTTTCTTTTGATAATGTTAGTAATTAGACCCAATCCTAGATCTTGCTAAGCAAATGCACATACTTTTATTGGTTCTTTGTGAGTTTTACATCATGCACCCCAGTCCTCCTTGTCTCTCCCCATCCCCTCATATCTACCTTTCGCTCTTGATTTTAGCAGACCTCTGTCACTGATACGTTGATTTTATACTTCTTTTCTGAGCACTAGTTTTGGAAAACCCACTTGGGCACTGGGAATGCAACATGAAGCAAAATGACAGCTCATGTCCCAGTGGGGGAAGTAAAGCTAAGTAAAAATGAAAGGAGTAAGTGATAGAATTGTCCTGGAAAGAAAAAGAAAAAAGAAAATAAGGGCAGGTGGGGGCATATACCTTTAATCCCAGTACTCAGGAGGAAGAAGCAAGAGAAACTCAGAATTTGAGTTCAGTCTTGTCTATATAGAGAGTTTACAGCCAATCAAAGTGACATCCTATCTCATGGTCCAGTGGGGAAGAAGGACGAGACAGAGAATGAAGAATAAAGATCTTCTGGAGGAAAATTCTGAGCTGACAGGATAAAGTGTAAAGGCCCTGAAACAGGAGAGTACCTTAGATAGCTGAAGAACAGTAAGGAAGTGTGTGAGATTCCTGGGATAAGGATCCTTGGAGGGAATAAAGATGGGTGGATAATGATCATTTTTAAAAGAGGCACTACAAACGCTATGTAGAGGGGCTGTGTTGAAATGGTTAAATAGATACAGTGCAATTGATAGAGTATTTGCCTGCATAAAGCTCAAGATTCAATTCCCAGGAATACACAAACCCAGTGCCTATAACAGCACTACAGACAGGGTTAGAGGCAAAAGTATCTGAAATCGAAGTCCGTTCTTGACTATATAGTAGAGTTCAAGGCCAGCCTGAGGCCTGAGACACATGAGACTCTGTCTGATGGGGGAAAACCCCTAGCTAGAAAGCCAAGCCAAGCTCAGTGCCCGGGAACTATAGCAGAGACAGAAGACTGAGAAGTAAACTGGGGTTCGGAATGTAAGTTAAAGATGGAGACAACTGACTGACGACTTTATGTGGAGTAAGACAGAGTAGAATACAGATGTCTAAATGTAAGAGGATGGTAAACCAAGAGATGCTTGTGTTTTATTCAAACTCTCAATCTGATAGCATATGGAAGAATGAGACCCACTGTCTTCCAGCCTCTTCACACAAGAGCGTTATTGGAGGCTGGTCCCCGCCCCCAAGCACCAACTGATGACCAGATCTAATCCAGTTCTGCCCTCACACCATGTGGACAGTGGTTGTCACCTAGAAACAGCATCAGACCCCCACAGACTGGAAGCCCAACAGTATCCCCACCCAGCCTGCTCCTTCTAACTAGACTCAAGCCCCCAATCTTTTCCTTCTTCCAGCATGAGACTTCTGAAGAAAATTCCAGTTTCTTATGGCCCACTGTTGCAAGAGTTTCATAAACAAAGAGAGGGAAGGGGCACCTCTTTGGAGTGTTTTCATTCCTGCCCGTACAAGACAACTGCTACAACTGTATCGGTGTATAGAGATGTTAAAAATAAATAGGAATTCACAAGAGAGCTCTAAAGTTGGCTCATACTAAAGATATGATACTGGATACCAACCGTTATTCATTCTCTGCTTTGATCCATCCTATTCTGGCTCTGTCTTTTCTTACTTTATCTCCAAGCAGAACAAAATTCTGTGCAAATAATAACATTTCTATGACCTGTACTTTAAACATGGATGAAGAAGAAAACGCATACTATATTAAAAATAAAAATGTCTATTGCTAAAGCCTCCTGTCCCCATTAACCATCATTAAATAGGAAAGGATATGACTATGATGCTGTAGAACAAGCTTCATCTTTGGTCCTTGTCTCATGTTGGGGGCCTTCCTTACATCTTAAAGATACAGACATGTAAACTCTCTACTTTGTTTTGCCAATAAATATACTCCAACCATATCATATGTGTTCATGTACTTGATTTCATGTGGCACAGAACTCAATCTGCTCCTAATCTAAAAATAAAAGTGAGTTAAAAAAAATCAGTCACAATTTTTAAGCTTATTAAACACTAACATTATTACTCTTGGAATTCATAATTTAAGGTGTGTGCCTGTGTGTGTGTGTGTGTGTGTGTGTGTGTGTGTGTGTGTGAATATAAATCTTTTAAAGTGAATTCTTTAGGCTTACAACTCTTCACTTAATATGTAGGGACCATTGCCTATCTGCCTATGCTCTCCCTCCCACTCCCACATCCTACGACTGCTTCTACTGAAGAAGAAAGTGTTAACAGGCTTCCATCTTGGCCAAGCCTCTATCAGACACAACCTTAAAGGCTGAAGACCTGCTTATTTTAAGATACTATATAGAAAAAAATTATTCTAATGTGTTTTACTTAAATGCATGAGAAATTCAGTGTTTTCTTATAAATAAGTTCAAGGGCTATGTTTCTGCTTTTCCATATATCCCACTCTCCCCCTCCTCCACTTCCCAAATTAGCCAATCAGAGTAAGCTTAGGTTAAATGAGAACCAGCTAAGTTCCCTCCTGCTTTAGAGATAAACGGCAGAGGTTACTTTGGCAATGCATACTTGCTAGCCCACTTTGGCTCATAGCATGTGTTTTGTGCAAAAAGGAATTCCCTTACAAGGTCACTTTCACATCATACCCATGGTTCTTTGTGCTACACTAACAGTCTCCATTTCCAGCAATGACATCACAAACGTAATGTTCGTACAGTGTACTTGGAATATTAACATCTCTGTGCCTTCAGTTTAAAGCATGCTAAAAATAATATCAGTAAAGATTCACAAGTGATTATCATCTTTACCTGAAAAAACAATAGCTTACTGTAAGATAAAGTAGACAATAACAGGACAGAGACAGAAATTGCACACTTTATCCTGCTTTTAGTTGATTCATGTATGTAAATGAGAACATCCATCTTTAAAAAGGTGTGTTGTGGGTGTATGTGTGTGTTCACATGTTTGTGTATGTGTCCAAATGCTCAAGAGTGCAAGGACAGGTCTTTCAGAACCTATAAAACTAGGACTTTAGCATTTAGTTAATTTAAATTTATTATGAAAACATGAAACAAATAACACCATTTACCTGTATTTATAACTACCAGATATATAAAAATACATGGAAAACATTTAAGTTTTCTAAGTTTTATAAAGCAAAATAAGACCAAAAAATCCAAGTAAGAAAAATATATAACCATAGTATAAAATGGGTTTGGGGAGGATAAAGAAAGTTAAAGAAGCATTCTGATCTCCATTGTACCCAGACTAGGACTGTCCCACTACCACTGGGACACAAAACCTGCCTGAAGAGAGCTGATCACCCAGGAGCACTCTCATCCCACAGGAAGAACCAGCTCCAGTCAAAGACATCAAGACCAACTAACATCACAAGATGGCAAGAAGCAAGCACAAAAACCTAAGCAACAGAAGCCAAAGACAACCTGGCAATTTCAGAAGCCAGTTCTCCCACCACAGCAAGTAATGGATGTCCCAACACACCAGAAAAGCAAGATTTGGGTTTTAAATCATACCTAATGATGATAATAGAGGACTTTAAGAAGGATATGAATAACTCTCTTAAAGAGATACAGGAGAACACAGGTAAACAAGTAAGAGCCCTTAAGGAGGAAACACAAAAATCCCTTTAAAAGCTACAGGAAAACACATCCAAACAGATGAAGGAATTGAACAAAACCATTGAGGATCTAAAAATGGAAATAGAAACAATAAAGAAATCACAAAAAGACACAATCCTGGAGGTAGTAAACCTAGGAAAAAGATCAGGAGTCATAGGTGCAAGCATCATCAACAAATACAAGAGATAGAAGAGAGAATCTCAGGTGCAGAAGATACCATAGAAAACACTGACACAATAATCAAAAGAAATGAAAAAAGCAAAAATCTCCTAACCCCAAACATCCAGAAATCCAGGACACAATGAGAAGACCAAACCTAAGGATAATAGGTATAGAAGAGAGCAAAGATACCCAACTTAAAGGACCAGTAAATATCTTCAACAAAATAATAAAAGAAAACTTTCCTAACCTAAAGATGTCCATGAACATACTAAAAGCCTTCAGAACTTCAACTAAATTGGACCAGAAAAGAAATTCCTCCTGTCACATAATAGTCAAATCACAAAATACACAAAATGAAGAAATAATATTAAAAGCAGTAAGGGGAAAAGGTCAAGTAACATATGAAGGCAGGTCTATCAGAATTATACTAGACTTCTTAAAAGAGATTATGAAAGCTAGAAGATCCTGGACAGATGTCATACAGATCCAAAGAAAACACAAGTGCCAGCCCAGGCTACTACATCCAGAAAAAAACTCTCCATTACCATAGATAGAAAAACCAAAATATTCCATGACAAACGCAAGCTTATATAATATCTTTTCACAAATATACCCCTACAAAAGATAATAAATAGAAAACTCCAACACAAGGAGGGAAATAACACCCTAGGAAAAGCAAGAAAGTAATCTTGTTTTAACTAACCCAAAAGAAGATAGCCACACAAACATAATTCCACTTCTAACAACAAAAATAACAGAAAACAACAATCACTATTCCTTAATATCTCTTAACATCAGTGGACTCAATTCCCCAATAAAAAGACATAGACTAATAGACTGGATATGTAAATGGAACCCAGAATTTTGCTGCATACAGGAAACTCATCTCAGTGACAAAGACAAACACTACCTCAGAGTAAAAGGCTGGGATTTTTTTTTCAAGCAAATGGTCCCAAGAAACAAGCTGAAGTAGCCATTTTAATATCAAATAAAATTGACTTTCAACCAAAAGTTATCAAAAAGGTAAGGAAGGATAAAAGTTCATACTTTTCAAAGGAAAAATCTGTCAAGATGAACTCTAATTCTAAACATCTATGCTCTAAATGCAAGGGCACCTACATTCATAAAAGAAACTATACCGAATCTCAACGCATATATTGCACCACACACAATAATAGGGGAAGACATCAACACCACACCCTACTCTCACTGACGGACAGATCATGAAAAGAAAATCTGAACTAGGACACAGTGAAAATAACAGAAGTTATGAACCAAATAGATTTAACAGACATCTATAGAATATTCCATCCAAAACAAAAGAATGTAGCTTCTTCTCAGCAGCTCACAGAACCTTCTCCAAAACTGACCATACAATTAGTCACAAAACAGGCCTCAACAGACACAAGAACATGGAAATGATTTTATGCATCCTATCAGATCACCCTGAACTAAGGCTGGTCTTCAATAACAACAACAACAAAATACCCACATACACATAAAGCTGAACAACGATCTACTCAATAATAGCTAGGTCAAGGAAGAAATAAAGAAAGAAATCAAAGACTTTTAAAATTTAATGAAAATGAAGGCACAATACACCCAAATTTACAGGACACAATGAAATCAGTGCTAAAAGGAAAACTCATAGCTCTGAGTGCCTCCAAAAAGAAACTTTCAAGAGTATACACTAACAGCTTGGCTGCACACCTGAATGCTCTAGAACAAAAAGAAGCAAATACAACCAAGAGGAGTAGATGGTATGAAATAATCAAACTCAGAGCTGAAATCAACCAAATAGAGACAAAAAATTATACAAAAATTCAACAAACCAGGAGCTGGTTCTTTGAGAAAATCAACAAGATTGATAAACCCTTAGCAGACTAACCAGAGGGCAAAGAGACAGTATTCAAATTAACAAAATCAGAAATAAAAGGAGAGACATAACAACAGAAACTGAGAAAATTCTAAAACATTATAAGATCCTATTACAAAATCCTATGCTCAACAAAACTGGAAAATATAGAGAAAATGGACCATTGTATAGATAGATACCAGATACCCAATTAAATCAAGATCACATTAACCATCTAAACAGTCCCATGAAGGCTAATGAAATCGAAGAAGTCAATAAAAGTCTCTCAACCAAAAATAGCTCATGACCAGATTGGGTTTAGTGCAGAATTCTATCAAACTTTCAAAGAAGACATAATACCAATACCCTTCAAACAATTCCACAAAACAGAAACAGAAGGAACACTACTCAATTTGTTCTTTGAAACCACAATTATGCTTATACCTAAACCATGTAAAGATCCTACAAAGAAGAAAAACTTCAGACCAATTTCCCTCATGAACATCGATGTAAAAATGATAAAATTCTTGCAAACTGATCCAAGAATACATCAAAATGATCATTCACCATGACCAAGTAGGCTTCATCCCAGGGATGCAGGGATGGTTGAATATGCAGAAATCCATCAATGTAATTCACTATATAAGCAAACTCAAAGAAAAGAAATGACATGATAACTCATTAGATGCTGAGAAAGCATTTGACAAAACTCAATACCCCTTCGTCATTAAAGTCTTGGAAAAATTAGGAATACAAGGCCCATACCTAAACATAGTAAAAACAATATACAGCAAACCAGTAGCCAAAATCAAACTAAATAGTGAGAAACTTAAAGCAATCCCACTAAAACCAGGGACGAGACAGGGTTGCCCACTCTCTCCCTACCTATTCTATATAGTACTGGAAGTCCTAGCCACAGCAATCAGACAACGAAGGGAGATCAAAGGGATACAAATTAGAAAGAAAAGGGTAAAAATATCACTATTTGCAGATGATATAATAGTATACTTAAGTGACCCGAAAAATTTCACCAGAGAACTCCTAAACTTCATAAACAACTTCAGCAAAGTGAATGGATATAAAATTAACTCAAACAAATAAGTTATCTTTCCTCTACTCAAAGGATAAATGAGTTGACAAAGAAATTAGAGAGAGGACACCCTTCACAATAGTCACAAATAATATAAAATACCTTGGGGTGACCCTAACCAAGCTAGTGAAAGATCTTGTATGACAAGAACTTCAAGTCACTGAAGAAAGAAATTGAAAAAGATCTCAAAAGATGAAATTGTCTTTCATGCTCATGGATTGGCAGGATTAATATAGTAAAAATGGTCATCTTGCTGAAAGCAATCTACAGATTCAATGCTGGTGGGGTTGTAAACTGATACAACCACTCTGGAAATCAGTCTGGTGGTTCCTCAGAAAAATGGTCATAGTACTACCTGAAGACCCAGTCATTTCACTTCTGGGCATTTATCCCAGAGA
Organism: Micromys minutus; assembly: GCF_963924665.1. Classification (NCBI taxonomy): domain Eukaryota; kingdom Metazoa; phylum Chordata; class Mammalia; order Rodentia; family Muridae; genus Micromys; species Micromys minutus. The sequence goes on along the minus strand of NC_137975.1, from coordinate 80,715,225 downwards.
TGCTCCAACATACAACAAAGACACATGCACCATAATGTTCATTGCAGCTCTATTTATAATAGCCAGAAACTGGAAAGAACCCAGATGTCCTTCAGTAGATGAATGGATACAAAAATTGTGGTACATTTACACAATGGAGTACTACTCAGCTATCAGAAACGATGGCTTAACGAAATTCTTAAGAAAATGGATGCATCTAGAGAATATCATCCTGAGTGAGATAACCCAGTCACAAAAGAACAGACATAATATGCAGTCACTGATAGTGGGATGCTAACCCCAGAGGCTCGGACTGCCCCAGAAATAACTCACAGACTGTGTGAAGTTCAAGAAAAAAGAAAAAAGAATATATTTTAATTAAAATAGAACTGTATCACATCCCCCTTTCCTTCCTAAAACCCCTCCCAGTTTCTCTCCTATCTCCTCCAATTAATAACCTCTTTTCCTATATTATTTTACATATATACATATGTGTATGTATATGTACCCACAAATACTTAATTACAACCTTATAAAATGTATTCGTATACTTTTATGCAAAAATGCTTAAAATCTGTACATTTATCTTTGTTTTTTAAAATAAAGTTAAAAAAAGAAAAAAAAAGAAGTTAGACTCCAGAGAATCAAATAATTCTATTTAAAAATGAGATACAGAGCTAAACAAAAAATTCTCAACTGAGGGATATGGAATGGCTGAGAAGCACCTAACAAATGTTCAATATCCTTAGTCATCAGAGAAATTCAAATCAAAACAACCCTGAGATTCCACCTCATACCAGTAAGAATGGCTAAGATCAAAAACTCAGGTGACAGTAGATACTGGAGAGGATGTGGAGAAAGCAGAACACTCTTCCATTGCTGGTGGCATTACAAACTGGTACAACCACTCTGGAAATCAGTCTGGTCATTCCTCAGAAAATTGGACATAGTACTACCTGAGGACTCAGCTATATCATTCCTGGACATATATCCAAAAAGTCACTCCAACATCTAACAAGGACACATGCCCCACCATGTTCATAGCAGCCTTATTTATAATAGCCAGAAGCTGGAAAGAACCCAGATGTCCTTCAACCGAGAAATGGATACAGAAATTGTGATACATTCACACAATGGAGTACTATTCAGCTATTAAAAACAATGATTTCATGAAATTCTTAGTCAAATGGATGGAACTAGAAACTATCATCCTGAGCGAGGCAACCCAGTCCAAAAAAATAAAATAAAATAAAAAATAAAACCACACATTGTCTGTACTCACTGATATGAATATCAATTCATAGACAATTCACAGACCATATGAAGCTCAAAAAGAAGGAAGACCAAAATATAGATGTTTCAGTCTATCTTAGAAGGGAGAACAAAATTCTTTTGGAAAGATATACAGGGACAAAGAGTGGAGCTCAGACTGAAGAAAAGATCATCCAGAGACTGCCCCACCTGGGGATCCATCCCATATGCAGCCAACAAACCCAGACACTGTTGCTGATGCCAAGAAGTGCATGCTGACAGGAGCCTGATATAAATGTCTCCTCAGGGGCTCTTCCAAAGCCATGCTGACACAGATTAGAATGCTTGCAGCTAACCATCTGACTGAGCACTGGGACCCCAATAGAGGAGCTAGAGAAAGGACTGAAGGAACTGAAAGGGTCTGCAACCCCATGGGAAGAACAACAATATCAACCAGTCAACTCCCTGCCCCAGAGCTCCCAGGGACTAAAACACCAACCAGTGAGTACACATGGAGAGACCCATGGCTCCAACTGCATATGTAGCAGAGGACAGCAATGTCTGACATCTTCATGGAAACAAGGAGATGGGAGAAGGGGAATGGGAGAGTGGGGGAAAGGGGATAACATTTGAAATGTAAATACATAGAATACCCAATTAAAATGATTTAACAAAGGAAGTTAAAGAAAAGAGAAAATTTTCTGTTTTAGTTAAGGAGGAGTTTTGTATTGTAAAATAAAATTTTGTCCTATGACTAAAAATTTTTCTAAAGTGGAATAAAGAAGATTTTTCCCCATTCACAACAAGATACCATTCTTGGACTTTATCTTATAGTATGGCAACCAGAGTAACAATATGTTAATGCCCAGGTCTGTGAGGACAGTAATGAAGCTATAAAGAGCTTCTCAGGTTCCTCCACTGAAATTATAACAACTATTTTCTCTCCCAACTGCAAACATCTATATACTATGTACATAGGTGAAAAGTTAATTAAAAGTGGGACTGTATAATGCAGCTCCTATGAGTACACCACCTGTGTGGCTCCTTTAGGTTTTCTATACAGAGAGACAGGACACCAAGGCTCTTCTGCAAGAATCAGTTTTATTATATGCTGATAAAGGCTTAGCAAGCATTTTCCCAAAGGCTGAGCCCTAAATATAGCAGGGCTGTGCCTTTCCAAGTTTTGGTTTCTTTGTCACCCATATATGGTGACATAATCTGACTGAGTGTCCTAAATTATTGGGTTGTGACAGTAAGAATGCCCAGAATAAGAAGGCTGGAAGTTCTTCGGCAGTGTGTCAAGGCTGCAGGTGTGTCTGCTGACTTTGGCTAGACCACATTGCTGACACTGACTAGACCATAATCCTGTGTTGTTGTTGTTGTTGTTGTTGTTGTTGTTGTTGTTGCTGTCATCATTGTTGTCCTCTTTGTCATTGTTCTCCCTGCTCCCTACCAACCCCTCAGAAATCCCTACCAACTGCCACAGTGAAGCTTTTCAGTGATGCGGTTGTTTGGAAGTCAGTCACACTCCTCTGGGTACCCATTGTGTGTGCTCTGCATGAAGCCCAATAAACTCACTGGTCTCACCAAGTTGAACTTTGAGGAAACCTCACATTTGTCTATTTATGATATTCCTCTAGGGTGATAAGACATTTGCTTGTGTCTCTCCAGAAAAGTTAACTTAATTAGAAGACTAAAGGATGTCATAAAAAAGACTGTGATGGTTAAATCTTAAGGAACAATGGCATAGATCTCAGTAAAGTGGTTTTAAGGGAAGGTTATTTAAAAATATCTCCTAACGGCAGGGCTGGAAAGGTGGTTCCGTCAGTGAGAGCATGTGCTTATGGACTGGAGTTAAGATCCCAGTACTCATATGAAAAGAATAATCTGGAATTAATTGGGACCCACCCATAACTTATAGGTATTTTGCTCTCCCTTCTCATTCGGACCGTCTGGTGCTGGGCATTGCAGTGAACTCCCCTATGGTAAGCATGAAGATCCATCTGTCCATCTAAGAACTCAGAAGGACAGTGAAAGTATCAGTCACAGATAAGATATCAGAGATGTCTCTGCTGACATTTTCGGGCAAATAGATGGAACTAAACAATTTATACTGGGAGTGGTCTCCCGGGTGCAGAAGCACAAACAGTACATGTTTTGTCTCATGTAGATTCTGACTCTAAATTGTTTGTATATTGAAACTGGGGTAAACATGGAGGGCAGGAAACTAGCAAGGAGTTGCTGGGAGTGGGTTCATTAAGGAAAAGGGAGAAAGTGAGGTATGGATAAAATAAAAGCAAAGAATGGGAATGAGGAGCTGTGGTGGGAAATGTGGGGCCATGGTGGGAAATGGGAGACCATGGTGGGAAATGGGATCTAGGGTTTGGGTGGGGGCTCTAAAAAGCTGGGCAGGGTATAAAAACGTGGGATGTGGAATCATGAGGGTGTGGTGGAAGGCTTAACTAAAGTGATGTGAAAGCTAAAGGAATGTGAAAAGCTAAATAAAAACCTATGATCTTCCAACCCAAGGGACACATGAGTGATATGATACGAGGTGGGAGGAGGCGGTCTTCAAGTTAAACATTTAAGTGGGGGTGGAGGCCTGGGGAGAGGAGAGAGTGAGCTAGTGAAACCTAAGGATATATAACTTTAGTTTTTTTCTAATCCTGTTTTTAATGATGGTTCTTAAACTCTTTAACCTCCCTTGTAACCCACCACCTACCAGAGGTAGTGGAAAAGAAAGGATACAGGGGGAAGTAGGAGGGGAGAAGTGGACCTGTTTAGAAAGGTTCTTTGGAGCGACTCCCATCTGTGTTGTCTGGAAATGGGCAGTTCAGTTCACAGGTTAGCAGTGGCAGCTCGATCCACTCACAAACGGCGCATGGATACACCAGCAGTTCAGTTCAGTAGAGCTGGGATAGTAAACATAAATCACCAGTGGTGGCACTACCTATCAGAGACAGCCAGGCCTCAGCCTTGGCAAGAGAGATCAGGAGAAATGCCAGGAGAAAGCAAAGGGAAGGTCAGCTAAAACTCGAGACCAACAAGCATTGCACAGCTAGCTCCATAAGCAAGCCAAACTCAGCTTCTCTCACAGGCCGTGCCTCAAACTCCCTCCAAACATCATGTGTCCTCCATGGGTATTGTCACAGCACAAGTGTATGTTTCAGCCAACATCACCCTGCCAATCAGCCAGAATCTGCAGAAGTGGCAAGAAACTGCAGCATGCCACCAGAAGGTTTTTAGTGCATGTCTTAGTCAGGGTTTCTATTCCCGCACAATACATCATGACCAAGAAGCAAGTTGGGAGGAAAGAGTTTATTCAGCTCACACTTCCACATTGCTGTTCATCACCAGAGGAAGTCAGAAATGGAACTCAAGCAGGTCAGGAAGCAGGAGCTGATGCAGGGGTCATGGAGGGATGTTACTTACTGGCTTGCTTCCCCTGGCTTGCCCAACCTACTTTCTTATAGAACCCAGGTCTACCAGCCCAGAGATGGCACCACCCACGATGGGCTGGGCCCTCCCCCTTGATCACTAGTTGAGAAAATGCCTTACAGCTGAATCTCATGGAGGCATTTCCTCAACTGAGGCTCCTTTCTCTGTGATAACTCCAGCTTGTGTCAAGTTGGCACAAAACCAGCCAGTATAGCACATTTCTCTCTATGAAGTTCCAACAAATGGAGCTCAACTACACAATGTAAGGCATATTGATGCATGGGTGTTAACAAATAATTCTTTAACATGTGCCCTTTCACCTGCTTGCTTTAACAGAACATTCTTTGATCTGTGTCTGTTTCAGCCAAGCATTCCTTTATGAGTCTACCTGAGCCTTTTACCTGTGTCCACTTCAGCTATACGTTCCTTCACATGTTTGCTCCATCAAAGCACCCTCCAACCTACACCCTTAAGTTTCCTCTTCAGCTATATGAAGAAAGTTTATTGAAATCCACCAGTTTATAAGATTATAAGACGTGTGTATTTGTGTATGTGCACGTGTGTGTGTGTGTGTGTGTGTGTGTGTGTGTGTGTGTGTATGTGTGTGTGTGTGTGTATTTGAACAGAAGTGCCCTGCATTGGATGGGTAATGTCCCTTCCGGAAGACATGGGTTATTGAGTGAAAATATCAGCTCGAGGCATAGAAAACCTCCCTATGAATTATTGGTGAGTAGTACAGCAAAGGCACCCAGAAGAGCAGAACACTCGCCATTGTCCCTGTTTACTCGCCATAATTACATGCAAGACCCTAGCTGAAGATACAACACACATAAAGTCAAACTGACCAGAAAGCCCCGCCCCAGCTGGCTAGCGTACACAGCACTACAGAGTGCTATGAAGGCTTCAGGGGGAAAATAAGATACCAATGGTCTTACTCACCACTGGATATTTTAGGCTACCATACTGACCTGTCAGTTATGGAGGTAACCAACCACTTTCTGATTGGATGGCTATAAGGCCTCCTCCACAGAAGGGAGTTCAAAACCTGGTACTATGAACCAGGCGATGAGCTCATGAATAGAGAGATCATAGGCCCTAGTGGAGAATATACTGTTGTTTTGCTAAATGGTCATGCTGTTAAGTTCTCTTCTAAATATTTCTGTTTATAACCACAGACCTAGACTGATCTCAACCATTATCAGAGGAGCATTGCTCTGCAGTGGGTAGTGGCTAATGCAGAGGCTCATAATTGGTCAGAGTACCAAGTATAAGTAACTGTTGAGTGTTCAACAATAAATAGGTCACCTTTATTAGTCACTCCTTACCAAGACTTGGGAAACATCACACATGATGAGATGGAAGGACTGAAATGCATAGGGAAGAAAGCTGTAACATGTTGTCCTCTGGACATGACATGCCTATTACACACAGCAGCTCACAGCAGCCATGGCTATCTGCACACGACCCGTGCAAGATTAAGTCAACTGAAATGATACCATAGATGGGGGAGAGTGCCTAAGATCTGACCCCGAATTGAGGAACTATTGCCAGCGTTGCTGTGCCTTAGTGGAATGTCTTATATGGATGTGCATACAAGCAGCATGATTAGACTCAAGTCATTAATGACAGTAACAAACAGAAGACAGTGAAGGCAGAAGGGGTTTCTCAGTAGTTAAGAGCTCTTAGTTTTGTTCCTAGGGCCCAAATGGTAGCTCACAACCATCTACAATGCCAGTTCTAAGAGATCTGAGACCCTCTTCTGACTTGAGGGTTCCAGCGACTTCTATGGTGTACATATATACACAAAAGCAAATCACCTGTACACATAAAATAAATCTTAAAAAAAAATTTCAAGGGGCCTTCTTTATCTTTAGAGGGAAACGGGATAAAGATACACCACAAGGGGTTTCGGATAGATATTTCCTATAATTCTTTGCATTAGTGGATGGAATTTTCAAATAATACATTTTTAAAATACTCAATTTTTAATATTATTTTAAAATATTAAATATTTTATTAAAATATTTAAATTTAAGAATAAAAAGAGTTAGTCTTTTATACATTTATAACTTGCCACTTCTCATGAGTTAATAGTTTAAAAAACTCAAACATAATAAAAAAATAAATAATTTCAAATACTCTACATATCAAATAAAATGTTTCATAGATAACATTACCTCTAAACACAGGAAGAAACACATAACCATTCTAACTAAAGACTATAATTTTTATGGGTTTAAAAGATGGTGCAGGGGTTGAAAGCACTTGCTGTTCCACAGGACCCCGGGTTCTTTCTCAGTGGCCATAACAAATGCCTTACAACGACTTGTTACACTATCTACCGAGGATCTGATGCCCTGCTCTCGCCTCCACAGGCATACATCCAGTGTCGGCTTGGATAAAATATCCTGGACTGTAGAAATGGCTCCATAAAAAGCACTGGCTGCTTCAAGGGAAACAGGCTCAAATCCCAGTACCAATATGGCAGCTCACAACTGTCTGTAACTCCAATTCCAAGGGATCTGACACCTTCCCACAAACATGCATGCAGACGAAACACCAGCACACATATAAATAAACAAGAATGGCCCCATAGTAATTGAATGCTTAGTCATCAGGAAGTGGGGCTGTTTGAAAGGGTTAGGAGGTGTGGCCTTTCTGGAGACCATGTGTCACTGTGGAGAGTGATCTATGAGGTTTCGAAAGCATGCCAGGTCTAGTCTCTGTCTATGGATCAGGATGTAGAACTCTGAAGCACATCTCCAGAACTACTTCAGTCTGCAGGCTGCCATGCTTCCTGCTGCTATGGAACAAACCTCTGAAACCATACCCGAATTAAATGCTTTCCCTCATCAGAATTGCCTTTGTCATGGTGTCTCTTCCCAGCAGTAGGACAGGGACTAAGGTACACATAAATAACATAAATGCAAATCATTTTTTAAGAATGTAATTTTTAGTTGTTTAAATTGCCTGTTTCTTTTATCTGCTGCCTTTTCTTCTTTATATGATACATTTTCTAGATTGTTTTAACTTTATACGTAATATTCATAATGTATTGATAGATCACATGTAGATTATAGTTTCAGGGGGGCAATCAAATGTGGCTCTTAAATTTTAAATGAGCCTCATATTTCTTCCTTAGAATATTTCTCTCCCTGAAGACTGTTCCCTATCCTCTCAGCCTCATTTATGTTGTGGACTATCTTTATGCCTCTTGATAACTACCATTGCCTATCTCTGTATTTTACCTAATACATATTTATTTTTATAAATCCTTTTGAGACATATACACAGACCCTCATCTTTACCAACTCAAAGTCTAAGAATGCCACCAGATAGTGTCTGTGACCTGTAACAGAGACCCCTCCCCACTCACTTTGCTGTATAACCCACCTACATACAGTCTCATCATTATATTTCAAAAGTCCCTTGATTCTTGATATTCTCTGCTCTAATACTATAAAACCTCATAAAATTGTCACCATGCTGAAATAAGGTATTTAGGAGAACCCAAATCTGTGTTTCCAGGCTGTGACCAATCATTATGGATTCAGAATGGACTCTCTCCTTCCCTTTAAGGTGACATCTGTGTTTCTGCATCTGGAATGGTTTAAGAAACCTGACACCAGCCAGTGACAAGAAGAGACTTAGGAGAAGAGTCCCCCCAGAAGCTGAGCAAAGTAAATCTTCCCATGAAAGGGATTGAAGGTGTCAAATATTCCTTATTGCAAAGTACTGTAAGGCTTGAATGGCTGATGGCTCAACCAAACTCTGGTTTTTAGTGACTGTGCTGGTTGGTTTTGTGTCAACTTGACACAAGCTGGAGTTAATCTCAGAGAAAGGAGCCTCAGTTGAGGAAATTCCTCCATGAGATTCAGCTTTAAGGCATTTTCTAGTGATCAAGGGGGGAGGGCCCAGCCTATTGTGGGTGGTGCCATCCCTGGACTGGCAGACCTGGGTTCTATAAGAAAGCAAGCTGAGCAAGCCAGGAGAAGCAAGCCAGTAAGTAACATCTCTCCATGACCTCTGCATCAGCTTCTGCTTCCTGACCTGCTTGAGTTCCAGTTCTGTCTTCCTTTGGTGATGAACAGCAATGTGGAAATGTGAGCTTAATAAACCCTTTCCTCCCCAACTTGCTTCTTGGTCAAGATGTTTGTGCAAGAATAGAAACCCTGACTAAGCCCTTGGAAACAGTGTTGAAGCAGAAAAGGGACCTCCATAGAAACACAAGGCTCTGGACCCTTTAACTCATAACCTGTCACCTACTGCACAAAGGCCCTTCCAAAGATTATGCATAGTATGCCCATCTGCTGCTCAGAACCAGTCCCACCGTGCCCAGCAAAAACCAACATCATCAGAATCAGGGAGGTACCATGGTTCCAGAAAGGACACTGCCCACTGCTCTTTTCTTGCACACATGAACACTTGCCCAGCCGAGAGGCTCATTTGGTGGGTCTGGGCTGCCAATGTTGTCCTCCATGTTCCTCTAACCCCCTCCCCACTGCTTCAGGGGAAGAAAAGAAGACTCCTTTAAAGATTTCACCTAAGAGTTTGTTCTGTCCTTTTTAATTTCTGTATTCCTGGGACAGAAGTCCCCATGCATCTTGTATCCATATAAAAAGCCTGGCTGAAATGGATTGAAGAGACTAAGAAAAAGGGAATGGGGGATGAAAGACCATGAGCCATGCTTGAGGCAGTCTCCTGCAGACAGGAGGCTGGGGGCTGCTGCTGGAGAGGGTGTGAGCTTGTTGTGACCAGTGTTTTGTTGTGATCCTTGTGGCTCTGAGTGACCTGACACTGATCTAATGATGAGCGTGGCTGTATTTCAACAGCACTGACTTCCGCCTTCCATGATGCCATAAGTCATAGCCAAGCCACGTGCCTGGCAGCCATTCACTGCCAGCAGCATCCACAACTGTGTTTAGATCTTAACAGTACCTCTTTGTTCTAAGACTGACATCTGCAACCTGGGGTAATAACTTGGGTACCATAAATAATGGACCTGTTAACGTCAATCAAAACCTTGTCACTCTTGCGGTACTCTGAGCATCGTCCCCTGTGAACAGTCACTTTCATCGCTGCGTTTGCTCATTACGACCTCCCACACGCAAGGCAAGTGTCCTATCCTGAGTTACACCCCTTTGACATCACCACGGGCAAGTTGGTGTCATCCTGAACAAATACAAGTACCACTTTGAAGGGATTGGTCCCCAGGCCACTTATTTTATTCCCTGTATCGTGACGCGGTTTTTGGTTTGTTATTAGCAAATTCATTGTTTGCCTCGTAAAGGAGAGCTGAGAAGAAGGAGTGGGTGCAGGTCTGTGGGGGAGTTGCTAGAAGGAAAGTGCAGAAGGGATTTTGTCTGAGTATTGGCTGCATTTTGAGAACTAGGAAGCAGCTGAAGCCAACGCCCAGAGGAGAAAGCAGAGGGATGGGAAGAAGTTGGGGAAAGTGAATATGAGTACACCAGGATATGAGAGAAGCCACTGGGCAGCTTATGGTCCACTGGAGAGCAGCAGACATTAGCACAAATGTGACTCATCCACCTAATTGAGGGTTGTCCAGCTAGTGTGAGCCTAAAGGTGCACGGTAAGCCGGAGCTGCGCTAACCAGGTAACGTTGCTTGAAGAATGACAAGGCGAGCGAAGGGAACACGTGAGTGCTGAGGCACAGACTTTGTATTATTCGTGGGCTCCCAATCATGGGGTACTCTCCACATGACTTTTTCCTTCCTGGGAGAAAAGACCAGACAAGGGAAGGATAAATGGGCACCAAGCATCCTGAAGCCTTACTTCCTTACTGAAGTGGTAAATCCACTCCTGTTTCTAGAATTGAAGACACATCAGAAAAGATGATTACAGAGCCACTGAGGCATGGCAGCTTGACCCAAGAGTCTTGGGCTTCTTGTGAGGCAGAGTGAAGAGCCTGGTGCTCTGAGGCAGGCATACAGTGTGAGCCTTGGTGACTATAGTTAATGTCATCAGTTCCCGCATAGCGAATGCAACTCAGGAAGTACAACCAGGAGGTGAAAACGGAAGTAAAGAATGCACTGTGGATGAATTCTTAGGGCAGTGCCCGCTGACCAGGACACACATGTGAAAGTCAGACGACATCGGGTTGGAATGGGCTTTCTCTTTCTGCCATGTAGGACCTGGGGATTGAACTCAGGTACTAGGCTTGACAGCAAGCCCCTTTACCTGATGAACCATCTTGCCAGCCCATTTGTAGGTTTTTATATAGATAACTTTTTTCTGTTTCATGGGTACATATAAGGAATAGAGTAGCTGGGTTGTATGTAATTCTGTGTTTAGCCTTGAAAAATGCAAGGCAGTTTTCACAAATCATTTACATTCAACCTCCACTTTTCCACATCCTCACCAACACTTATTTTTGGTCATAGTTTTTAAAAACATTATTAAAAAAATGTTGCAAAGAAAAAAGATATCGTACACCAGAACTAACTAGACCCAGTGACTATATAATTCATGAATATTTAGAGCCACCAGTCGGAACAGATTCACAGTGGCTTTCATAGTTTCACTGCTGAATGTATTTTTATACATTTGCCCATCTCCAAAACCCAAATATCCATGACAGAGGTAAAATTAAAAAGATGATAAGCTGTATTTCCTCCCTGACTCACATCTGCTACCTGCATTCAGTCCTCCTCGGCCCCAGTGCTTACACTTTTTGTTCTCTTTCTACACATCATACTGTACTCACGTGTGCATTTGATTACACACATTTATTACTGGATCGATCCCACATGTGAAGGAATATGCGGCAGCTCTTTTCCATCTGAGATTGTGTGGCCTCCCTTAATATTACACATTCTAATTCATCCGTTTTTCTACAAATTTTGCGATTCTGTTTTACTTTAGAGCCACATAATGTTCATATATATGTGTGTGTGTGTGTGTGTGTGTGTGTGTGTGTGTGTGTATGTACAAATGTTTCTATAGCAATACATGGGGCTCTCAGGCATATGCTAGGCGTCAAATAGTATGATCATATTGGACAGAATATTTTATTGGAACCATTCTAGAGAGTGTGAAATGGTATCTTATTGTGGAGTTTACTTTTTAAGTTTGAGAGGTTTTGAAATATGGTCTCAGGTAACTCAGATTGACTTTGAACTTGCTACGTAGCGATAGTGGTCATGTAACCCTCTGTGCACAATGATGTTCTGCCACCAGGCTGCCTCCCAGGCCTTTTTATTTTATCTTGAGACAAAGTCCACCTAAGTTGCCGAGGCTGTCCTCAAACTTGTAACCCTCCTGTCTCACCCTCTCAAATCTTAGATTCCAGGTACCAGCACCACCATGGCCAGTTTTCACCTGCTTGATAATATTCTTCAAAAGGTCTGCTTGCTTTGCATCTTACAAATTCCAGTTAACCTATGTTTGGTTTAGTTTTCTATGCTTTTAGTCTTGTAGGCTTGGGTTACACCAATGTTATACACCTCCAACAGCTTTGAAGGGGGTAGGGTGAACTCACATGAAAATTTGGGGCTCCATTTTTAAAAGGCAGAGATGTAACACAACCCCCCCCCAAATCCTCTAAGGCTGAAGTATTGGATCTGCATGTGAAAACAGCATATACAAAAAGAAAGTGGAATGTGTGTATCATGGAGACATGTTCTGGTTTGGTTATTGATCTTTTATTAAGTTGTAAGAATCATGAACAATTTTCTTCCAATTTCCAAGCAGAATAAGAAAACCTTCAAAAGGGAAATTTTCTTTTAGGTTCACCTATGCATTGGATTTAATTTGAACAGGTCCCCCAAAAGTGTGTTGTTCAAAGTTTGGTCCTCAGTGTTGCCTTGCTGGAAGATGTGGCTTTTAAGTCGCTTAGAAAAAAACAATTAAACTATGAGAACCCTGCTTTCAGAAAAATCCAATGATAGTTTGGCAAGTGAGTTGGTTCTCTGGGAAGTAGATTGTTATAAAGAATAAATCTAACATCCTTTTTGCCTTCTCAGCTTCCTGGAACCATCTGTGATCCACCACGCTCTCCACAAAACACACACACACACACACACACACACACAATCTACCATACCCTCCCCAACTCTCTCTCTCTCTCTCTCTCTCTCTCTCTCTCTCTCTCTCTCTCTCTCTCTCTCTCTCTCCTGTGATTCACCATGCCCCACCCCAACAGACACACACACACACACACACACACACACACACACACACCATACAGACCCTCCTGCAACCAGCAACCATGCTGTTCATCAAGAAGCCTTAAGATGTCAAACTAACAGTACCATTGATTTTTGGCTTTCAGCTTCCCATTCTCTGAGCTAAATAAATCTTTTCTTTCAAATTACCCAACTTTGGCTATTTTGCTATAGCAACAGAAAATTGACAAGTCAGGCTTAGGCTTCTCTGAGAAGCAATATGAAGGACCACAGAATAAAGTTTATGAAAATTTGACTACACACACACACATTTTGTGTATATACATATGTGTGTGTGTGTGTGTGTGTGTGTGTGTGTGTGTGTGTGTGTGTGTGTGTGTGTATAGAGAGAGAGTACATACAGTCACATTTATATATGAATGTATGGATGGATAGATGATAGGTAGATAGATGATAGGTAGATAGATGATAGATAGATAGATAGATAGCAAGTTGATACACACACACACACACACACACACACACACACACACACACATACACACAGAGTCCCCTTGTCAATGAACTGAAGTTCAGAAGCTATAATGAAATAAGAAATAGAGGCTCAAGCTCATACATTGAGCTCTAAGGACCCCAAGGCAAGAGGATTTTATTTCTATGAATTAGAGACCAGTCTGGCCTATGTGGTAATATCCTTTCTCAAAAATAAAGACAAAAATGATGAAGCCTCTTCAATGCCACTTTAGTTACCAAAGGACCATAATATTAACCCTTTCTGCACTGTGCCACCTTCTGTAGCCATTTCTCAACCTGGATTTGGAATGTTCAGGAGGATGTGGGTGGGGCAGGGTGTATCACAAGAGTTGTGTTGAAAAGGGCTGTCAGATCACAGGGTGTGTGTGTTCCTTGGAAACAAATATGCTATCTGCTCTTTTTGGCGGTAGGTTGCAGTAATTCTAAAATTAGATACCCTCTTTTTATACCACCATGCCTAGCTTTGCCAGCTGCGGTTCACAAATTTTAATACACATCAGAGGTGACTAGAGAAATTATTGACAGAAACACAAGGCCCACCCCAGAGTTCTACAATGGGTCCAGAATTCTCCATTTTGAACAGTTCCCACATGGTCACTGATGCTGTGCTCACAGGGCACACTTGGAAAAATATGCTCTGTTACCATAACTCGGAAATGCCACTGGACACTGAAATCTCCTTGGGAGATGATCACTGATGCCTGGGTCTCATCTCCAACACATAAAGAGTTAATCTACCAGCAGGCGAGTTTAGTGCTGCACTATTCTAATGTGCACTGGTGTTAGAAGCTATCATTCCAATGCCTGTCTTCCCTCATCATCAGCCAGTATCTTCATCGGCATCAGGACCTACATAAATAACAATGTCCTTGCTTACTGCAACTTACTGGAGCAAGGTTTCTAGGTTTTTGGAAGGTTTATTGTGGTCTTATTTCAAGTGTCTGAAGAGTAGCCTATGGCAGGCTCTCCAAGAGCTTTCGTTAGATGAAAGGAGCCTTAGTGAGTCCCTTCCCTCATTCTCCCCACTTGGCTTCATGAATGGAAGAGTCTCTAACTTCACCACAGGCATCTTCTTGTCCCAAGTCTCATCCATGTCTGGGGTTTTCTACCTGGAGTTGAACACTGATCGAGATGTCTAAGTCCTACAGTGGGGAAGAGATGGGACTCTGAGACTCAGTGTCCCATGGCCTGGAATCTGCTTTTGATATCCAGACACATCAATTTCATTTCCTGTTTCTTGTGTCAGTAACGACAAATATACCTATCTGTTGAACAGCTGAGCTTCTAAAAGGAAGTGGCGCTCTCTCCTACTTCAGAAAGCCTTCTGGTAAATTTCAACAAAACCTTGTTCTGCTCAACACTGTGCTGATCTTCCTGGCTCTATCTCATTAAATTGCTCCAAGGCTTTGATACCAGTTCCCTGGAGATGCTTCTGTGACTTGAATTAGGCCACACAGGGTCTCCACTATTGCCCCCCCTATTCTGTGTTTATCTCCTTGGCTAGCTCTTTATCTTGGATCAGTCTCTACATGTCAGATTCTCTGGGTCTGCTGATCCTACACAATTCTCACCAGTGACTTTGTCCAGAATCAGAAGGGGAGTGATGTGGGGAGGGGTGCCTGCTTTCTCATCTTGGTATATGCATGATTATTTATATATATATATATAATATGATGTGTAAATTGAAGTTAGTCATTTCCTTAAACTACAGGCACTTTCTGAACTGCCAATGATTTTACAAGTTCAAAATGCATAGAAATAAAGAAGACCATCCATTCACGATCTCCCTGCCCTTAACAGTAGATTCTTAGAACGTGGGACAGTTGTGCCCTCCTTGGAAGGGGATAACGTCTGTCTCATGTGCAGAGGCATAGCCTATGAGAGATCCCTCTTTCTGATCGTCCACGTACAGCTAATTAAAATTCTGACTGAGTTTAGGATCAAAGAACCCTGATCCATTGCAGTCCCACATTCCTCCTCTTCTTTCAATGTCTTCCAAGATCTATTTTAAACTGGAAGTGTTGTGTACTTTTCAGCAGTCCTTTGACCCATTCCCATTAAATCACAAGGGGGAAGAAGGTCTCAGCCTTCACCTAACAGCCAATCAGGGTATGACAAAGGTTTGGATACGTTTCTCTGCCTCCGTGCCACATCCTGGGAAGTGCCACACTTCCTTGCCAGGCGGTCACCACAGTTGCTTGATAATCCAAATCCACTTTAGGAGATGATTTAGAAATTGACCTATTTGGGGGTGAGAAGACACTAAGAATAGCCCTAGCAAAGAATGACAAGCCCGAAGAGGTTGCTTCAAGGTGTTCTCGGGGAACTGGGAAAGGGTGGGAAGAAGTGTGCCGCCAGGGTGTTTCCCACGTCTCACCCCAGTACTCTTGGCAGCTCCCATGATACTTTGACTTTCCAAATATTGGAAAGAAAAGCAGCCAAGGATTTATGCAGGAATGAGAAGTGCCTGAAGCACTTCAATTTCCGGGTGGTTAAACAAAAAAGGACACACACCAAGAAAAGCCACTCTAAGTGGGTACAGAAAAACCCAGCCAAACAGAGGCATTTAATTGGAGGAGGGGGTGAGGGAAGAAAAGAAAAAAAGGAAAAAAAAAAACAGAAAGGATGATCTCATTATTTGTGTATAGCAGGGTTGCCATGAAGTAGGCTTACACAGATACACAGATCCCTTACACTTCTCATTTCCACAGGATAACATACCGTCCCCAACTCCTCAAAAAACTTAACTATAACTTGGGAGTGATATTAATCATGAAACACATTCACCAAATAGGAAAAGTTATTTTCTGCTATTTCTTTTTATTGCTGGGATTAAATCCAGAACCTTAAACTCCTTGGTGATGTTTCTGCCACCGAGCCACTTTCCAGCCTCAGGTAAAGTTATTTTTAATATACACACAGATAGGCAGCTAGACCAGATGCGGTTACATCTCTTGGCAAAACAATAGTAACTGAAAATATCCTGACCAACCAGTCATCCCTGATGCCCAGTGCAGTGTGAGGCAGGGTGAAGTGTGGTCCTTAAGAGTGAAGGATCCACATGGAACCCTGTCCATCATCATGAGAGATAATCAGACAGCATGGGCGTACTGTTAGCTTGAGACATTATTCCAGATCTTGTTTCTGCTGAACGCGTATCGCTTTCCCATTATGCTAAGTCAGAGCCTCGAGGCTGGGGACTGTCTGTAGAGCATGTCCACTCACTGACTTAAATAAGCATTAGCATCAGAGTGTCCTAATTCTGCAGAACATCTTAGACCCAGAACCCTGGATCAGGCTTCTTTATGGCATGACCTCAGGCTGCGCTGCCTTCACCTCAGGCAGGGCTACCCACAAATGCAAACTTTCTCAACTATTACAAAACAGCACAAGTTGGATGGAAATAGAAATCATCTTCCCTTTCCTCCAAGTGCTTAGGCATCAGATTCTTTGGCATGAGTTGTCACAATTCATAGTGTCTGCTACGATTTGGAACTAATGCAGTGGTTCTCAATCTGTGGGTCATGACTCCATTACGGGGGTCACATATTAGATATTCTGCATTACTATTCACCAAAGTAGCAAAATGACAGCTATGAAGTAGCAGCACCATGAAAATCTTCTTCAGGCCTGAAGCATTGGGTCCAGCAGATCAAGCCAAGGCAGCCTTTTCTCTCTATAAATTGATTAGCTGGGGCCAGAGAGGTAATTAAGCGGTTAAGAGAGTTGAATGTACTTCAGAGGATCTGGGTTCAGTTCCAGCACCCCCATGGTGATCTCAATTCACAGTGTCAGAGTATTAGTTACAGAGAAGTGTCTCTAAGCCCAGCAATAATTGGCTAATAGGTCAGGAGGGCATATAAACATGTTTCTCCTATGAATTTTGTGAAGAAAGCCAGAGAAAATTGCATATTACAACTATAATATAAAAACAAGACAGAGCATATTACCTTTCGAGCCAGTTGGGGCTTGGTACTAGACTAGAAGGTGCTCATTGCACAACTAAACTTCAACAGGAGTCTGCCTTGAGGGAAACAGCACCCTGCACCCTGCTGTGTACCCCAACTGGAAAGATCCGGTAAACGAACACAGACAATGCAACAGGAAGGCTTTTCTTCCACAAACTTACTTTGCTTTAGAAGCAAATTTCTCCAAATGTTTCTTTGACTAGGTTGTTTGTTTGTTTATCAATTCTGTTGCCTTTTTGACTGATTTTCCATAACTCTCATCAGACCTAATCTTTCCAGCCTGGATATCATCCAGGAACATCCTCTGTATCGGGTCTCTCTGCCCAGCATCACTCTGGGAGGTAAGGAGAAATGTCTAATCTGAGAAACAAGCACGAGGGAGTTTGGTGCTTTTGTCCATGTCTTTTTTGGTTTTGTGTTATTGTGCTGTTGTTATTTTGTCTTGTTTTGTTGTTTTTTGCTTTGATGTCTCAGATGTTTACTGAGAACAGGCTTTTGGAGAAAGCAAAGTTTAATAATGGCGCAAAATGTTTTCAAATCAGTGGCCAGGACAGAAAGTTGGGGGTAGAGGGGGAGCAAAGCAAGGGTCCAGGGACACAGCCTGTGGCAGCACCCCCAATTCCACACAAAAGGATCCAGAAGGTAGCAGCTGACAAAAACGGAAAGGTGAGGGAAGCCAGCCAGGCCAATCTACAGTGCTGGCGCAATCACTGCTGCAATGAAAAACAATACCTGATGGAGAGATGGGAAAGACTGATATGTATGCTGAGGGGAGGAACGGAACAGGAGACATGATATGACAGCAGTGAGGACCAAGCTGCTTTGATGCCTGCACTGCCACCTGAGTCCACGTGATGATCTGAGTTGTTGCTGAGGGTATGTCTGCGGTCAAGGCCCTACTGCAGCCAGAGTCAGTGTCTGTTGTAAAAAAATAAAAAATGGCATAACCATTTCCCGTGCATCATAGCTCCATGTGGGTCCTCAGTTCTCTGACCCGGGCAGTTGCTCCCTGGCATTAGTTTGGGTACCATAGGGCCATGCCAACTAACATTAATTTAGCTTGTCGGCTCTACGCTGCCCCCTGGCTCTCTCTGACCTAGGCAGTCTGTGAACCATTCTGACGTGGCACCTCATCACACAGCTCCCACTCATAATTCCCTTGTCAGATTGTTACCACACCAGGCCCATGCGTCCCAGTTCCCTGGCGGGCTTGGTGTGTCCAACACCGCACCTTTTCTTAATTAGTTGCCACAAGAAGGCAAACACCACACAATGAACTGATACACTTGATATGATATGATTTGCCTATCTAGACAGCACAAATCATCCTGTATATGAAGGGAAATTAAATTCAAGGTCTGAAAACTCATGTAAGTTGGGGCAAAAAGGGTAGTCTGTAAGCTTAAAGCCCTAGGTCTGAGAACGCTGTAAAACAAGTCCAGGCATGTCCAACTAAGCCCGTTGTTAAAACATTCCTGAGGCTAGGTTAACTGACCATAAAGATACAATAGGAATGCAGAAGCTTATCCAGGCTGTCTTTTACAACTGAGTCATCGGTCAAATGAGCTCTTCCTGACTTAAATGAGCATCTGCTCCACCAGTCTCCTGACTTCCTAACTGCACCTACTGTTCTGCTGATGCATAGTCACGCTGTGGGTGAACCTTGTACTGGAGCTGATTCTTCCCAGCCCCCGGCCCTCTACCTATAAAAAACCTTAGCTTTCGAGTCTCAGGGTCGATACCTCTTTCTCCTGCGTGAGATACGTATCGGCCCGGAGCTCCGCCAATACACTACCTCATGCTTTTGCAGCAAGAAGGTCTCTCATGTTTCATTGGGTAACCCCGTGTGTCCCAAGACTCGAGTGGAGGTCTCCAAAAGGGGGTCCTACATATACACCATACCTTATAAAATATTCATAGCAGCCTGTATCTATACAGAGAAGAATATCTACATCTGCCTCCAAGTTGCTTCCAGATCTTTCACCTTCATCTTGCTGCTCCCTCTCTTTCTAAAGCATTGTTCCCGCCCATCCTTCCTTCTTGTCCAATGGCAGGCCTCATTTGAACTTGTTCCTGCCTTCCTGCATAAAGACATCATCTTACAAGTGTCAATCTCCATGGCCCATGTTACTACTGAAGACATGTCAATCTCCATGGGCCCACTGCAGTCAGAAGCTGTGTTCGTGGTCTGTGCTGGTTTCAGAAACCACGTGGAAACCTGTGATCCATGCTCCATCTGCTGCTGACAGTAAAAAACAAAGAAGCTACCTTTGCAGTGATGTTGATGATTGCAAGCACATAGTAGAAAAAAAAGGGACATGGAAGGTTTCTGAGGTGACCTCTTTTTCCAACCCTTCCCAAAAAGTAGCATCCTAAACAGGAATCCATCAAAAAGAACTCCTAAAAGGGTGATAAAGATGCTGAAGTTAGCTCTCCACAATTGATACTGCCTACTGGGGGTGCGGGGGGGGGGAAAGAATTCAGTTCTATTCAAGGGGTGGGCCACTTAGAGTTTGACTGTGCTCCAGTATTTCTTTCTTTCTTTCTTTCTTTCTTTCTTTTTTTTTTTTTTTTTTTTTTTTTTTTTTTTTTTTTTTTTTTTTTTTTTTTTGCTTTGTTTTGTTTTGTTTGGCGGGGTGGGAGGTCACAAGGGTAGAGAGTGGACATGGAGAAACTAGTAAGCAGGTGTGATGGGGTGCAAATTCCCCACCCCCCACAAATCAATAAAAATATGCTGTTGAAAAAAAGGAAAGGGTCTGTCCAGAGCTCAGAAGGATGTTACAACTTAAGGCAAGGTGATTCTGAGAAACTGTAAACAGAAGATGCTAGCCCTATGCCCATCTCAAACTAAGACTAGCTAAACATGCGCTAACACCAATCTTAATCCTCACCCTCCATTTAACTGATAACCACAACCCCACTGCTAACCCCACCCCTAACAATGACACACCCTGCCCCTAGCTCTAAGCATACCCACAACCCTACCCTGTCCATGGTCAACCGTGTATTCTACGTAACAGCTGGAGGGCAGCCTAGCAGGGACGGCGTGATGAACAATGAAGGTTTTTCACGTAACCCTTGAGTTTAGACAGGGATACTTCAAAGGTTAGAAGGGTTCCTGATCCACCATGAGAACAAAACTGGTATTTGTCTGTGGCCCCACCCTAAGGCTAAGCTCTGGGGGAAACTTCATTTTCTTTTCTGTTTTTGTTCTTGTTCTTGGTTTTTTCGTCATATTTTATTTTATATTTTACTTTATTTTTACACTCATGATTTTATTCCCCTTCCGGTCCACCCTCCTACTGTTCCACATCTTACACCTACCTCTCCCCCACTCCCCACCCCCATCTCCATGAGGATGACCCTTCATTTTCAAATTCAGAGTCACTTGACAGGAGACTGTCACTTGACAGCGAAATGTTTGCAAACATTTGGAACCAGAGTGGTTTTGTTCAAGCAATGAAGGGCAGCAGCCTGTGAAAACTTCATCATTTAAAAAGAAAAAAAAATCTCATTTAACTTGCTGCAAATCCAGCCCATTAAGTTCCCCTGTAAAGAGGGTTTATGGAGCATGTGGAGTTTTCTGGCTTCTGGGGATATTGCAAAGGCTTCTGGTTGATGGAGAATGAACTTTTCCCCATTTCCTACCCCAAATTTATTATTTTCTCCTTTTAAAACTTTTTTTTTGTTCAGAAAGTAAATGTGGATCAAGCCAAAGCTTCAATCTTTATAGATTTTATGCAAGAACATATTGTAAGTGGACATTTGAAAATAAATGTCTACTGTACTTGTTCTCTTTTAATCCATACAAAGGATTTGAAATAAACTTGCTGAAACACTTATCAATTTCAAGATGTGAAAAAATAATTTGTTCAAACAAATAAAATCTCACATTAAGCAGCAGATTATTTATATGGCCAAACAAAACATTCAGTTTATTGTTCAAAATTCAGGGGCTTTTTGGATGAAGTATATTTGAATTTAAAGCAAAGATCTTACTTTTAATATGAACCAAATTTGAATGTACCACAAAGCATCTAAAGATGCTCCTTATGTGGGATAGAACTTTTAGTGTGACTTTTTTTCAGGAAAGATTGATCCCATTACTTTAAATTTACTTTGCTTAAAAAGTGTCTATACGTTGAAGAAAAACATATTAAGTATATTAGTTGAAAATTTAACTAACAAACTGTTTGAAATAAGTTTATCCTGTTTCCAGACTTTTCAGACAGTGTGTATATTATTTTGGCTCAGATAGCATTTTACATACTAATGAATTACATATGGGTTGCAAGATTGCTGCCCAGTAGAAGTTGAGCACGTGAAGCTGAACACATGAAGGTCCCACCTTGATCCAGGAAGAGGTGGATTAGGGTGAGGAACAGAACCTCTCTATACCTTCACATAAAGACAAACAAACTGAAAGACCCCTGAACTAGGGAAGCCCCTCACTCTAGTACCGGGAGAACTCGAACCCAAAAATTCACAGAGATCCAATCTTGCTGCAATCAGGCAAGAGGTTTATTTAAGGGGGTGGGGGAGGCCAGAGCTCTGCGGACGACACATATCTCACGCAGGAGATAGAGGAGTCAACCCCAAACTCAATTAGGGGGACATATTTATAGGGAAAATTACATAGGCAGTTAGCAACAGGCACATAGCAATTTCATTGGTTTATTCAAATTGGCACACTCTGTCTGCTTTTGGATATGATTCAACTCCAGACCACTCTGTTTTGGGGCACACTGACCTTCATACTAGTTTTTCTCAGGACTGCAGAGCCAGACCTTGTCGAGACCAGGTGGTATGAGGTTTTGGTTCTCATCCTTAACACATACTTGTCCTCAAGGCAGGGTTAGTGGGGGCTAACTTGAAACTTTAACTCTTTCAGACCAAAACAAAACCTTAAACCAAAATTCCAGGCAGACTGCATTTCTAGTAAGCTCACACTTACTTGAAGTTGGGGGTGTTCACCACTGTTTGGCTTCACACACTCATGCACACTCTGGACATTTGACAGATATTTGCTCATCTATTCCACACATACTTGTTGAGTGCTGATCCTGCAAATGAGTGTCTGTCTACCCTGTCTCCAAGGGGTCTTCCTCTGGTGCTCGGGACTTACCCTGTTGCCAGGGGCCTGCCCTAGGGCTGAGTAAGTGGTCTGAGGCTGGGTGGTTACCCGGCTACCAAGCTCTTGTTCTCATGCTGAGTGTCTACACTGCTGCTGGGTACCTGCCCAACTTCTGAGTGTTTGTCCTGCTCTCAGGTACCTTCCAGTTTTCCAAACTGGGAAAAAGTTGGTTTGGGCGAGGCAGCAGCTTCTAAGTAGCTTAGCCCTTGACTGAATGGAGCTGAACTTGTTGCATTAACTCTTTACCTTGCACTGAATACTGTAGAAAAGTGTGCCCATGGGACAGGAGAACATGGGTTCCTCTGCAGAGCACAGCCCCTAGTCATTTTGGGATACTGGTGGGGGCAGCTCCTGCTGTTAGCTGATGGGGACTTGATGTTGACAGAAATGTTGTCTCTGGCCAAGAAGCAAGCCTTCAGGACAGCCACCCCCACTTCCCTTATACTGTAAACTCAAATTAAGCAGTAAGCATCATAGCATTACCCAGAGTAAATTTATATTGGAGTTTAATTTCTCATTGGCTATATTGTAAAAACTGGACTTTTTACCTCAGACAGTAAATAGACTCTTTGTCACTTTATAAGTTGATGAATGTCAGCTTATTGAATTTAATACCATTTCTTCTGGAACCCTACCAAGGTACTCTGGTTCAATATTTTTTTCCTAAATCATGTATCTTCCCATAGCTGGGCATTTAAATTAACATTCAAATATGAGTACACAAATCTTGGATTGTGCTAACTCAAGGTCACATCTAGTCCAATTGTTTTTCTATGTTGTCATGGCAATTTGTTTCAAGTGTTTTCGCTTGGCTCATGCTACATTTATCCCAGACCCTCCATCCCGTTTCCTCCCCTGCAATCGTATGCTCACTTGCTGTCCTTTCCTTTTCTCGTAGGAACGCTGGTGCTGACTTTTAATGAACCTAAGACTGAGGATCAGGCAGAGTCATGGACATTTTCATCATAACAAAAGACCACCAGTCATGGAATCCCCTGTATAACACACAAAGGTCTGTGTCTTTCCAGGCTCATGTTTGAATGTTATAGCTCAACTAATTCTCCCTATTCTGAACATGCGGATGTAGCGATGTGGGCAAAGACTCCAAAGAATGGTCTGCTGTTTGATCACGTAGACAGTGGGCGCTCAGGTTATTTTTGTGTAGATTTCTATTCTTCCCAAAAAGTTGCATCCTTCCCAGGACTCTTCTTCTGTGCCCAAATCCAAATTAGTTGAGAAGGAAGGGATGAGTGGTTGAGGGAGGTAGGAAGAGAGTTCTTGTGAAAATCCAAAGAGCTAAAGAGTTAATAATGGCATCCAGTAGCACAATAACACCCATGTCCCTCAGCCTTGGGCAACGTGACACACCAACAGTGCGCCATGCTCTCTGCAGCACTATCTGGAGCCTGCAGTGAAAGCCAGCATTAGTCAACCTCATTCCTTTCCCTGTCTCGCCTTGTCATTCTCCCTCCCGGTGCTCTCAAGTCCCCGGCTTGGTTCTGTTTTGTAGGAAAACTGTCCTGTCTGCAGGGAAGCAGAAAAGGACAGAAGCACAAAGGGACAGAGTAGGGTGGGATGAACTGTAAGGAACTGACTCCTGTGGTTGTCGAAGCTGCAACTGCCCCCTTGTTACCAGCAGGCTGGATGCGCAGGAGAGCCAAAGTGGTGTTCCAATCGGGGTCAGAGGAGCTGGAGGAGAAAGTTCTATAGTGTAGAAGCCCAAGATGAGCCATTTCTGAGCTCAACAGTGACTGCACAGAGGGCAACCTGCCCCTTCTTTAGTTTTTCACACTGCAGTTTGTGGTGTGTGTGTTGTGTTTCAGTGTGTGTGTGAGTTGTGTTTGTGTGTGTGTGTGGTGTGTTATGTTTGTGTTTGAGTGTGTATGTGTTGTGTTTGTGTTTGACTGTGTGTGTAGTATGTATTTGAGTATGTATATGGTATGTGTGTGTGTGGTATGTGTGTGTATGTGTTGTGTTTGTGTTTGAATGTGTGTGTGTAATGTGTGTGAGTTGTGTTTGTGTGTGTGTATGTGTTGTGTTTGTGTTTGAGTGTGTATATGGTGTGTGTGGTGTGTGTGTGTGTATGTGTGTTGTGTGTGTGGTATGTTTTGGTGTGTTGTGTGTGTGTGGTGTGTGGCTATGTGTTATATGTGTATATGTTGTATGTGTGTATGGTGTGCTGTTTGTCTATGTGTTGTATGTGTATGTATTGTGTTTGTGTGCGGTGTATGGCTATGTGCTGTATGTGTTGTGTTTGTGTGTGGTGTGTGCATTACGTTTTCATGATCTGAGTCCATTTTCTAGCTATGAGCAGAACAGTGATGAGCATGGGAGAGCAAGTATCTCTGTGGCACAATATGGAGTCCTTTGAGTGCTGTCATGGGCAGTCACATGTTCCCCTGCTCGAGGTTTGGCTGGTCCTCGGTCACAAACATCTCTTTACCACAACACACATCTCTACCCCAGCAGAGCACAGACCCAATCTTGGGAGCTCAGAGGTCTTCCTCCAGTACCTTCTTTAAACTGGTCACACACACACTGAGTAAGTGTGACTCAGACTTGGACAAGGGATCCCCAAAGAGATTGAGGGAAATGAGCTTTCTTTAATGTTTGTTTGGTTGGGTTTTTTTGTTTGTTTGTTTGTTTGGTTGGTTGGTTGGTTTTTTTGTTTGTTTTTTGGTTTTTTTGTTTTTTTTTGTTTGTTTGTTTGTTTTGGTTGTTTTGAGACAGGGTCTCATGCAACCCAGGCTGGCCTCTGTCTGACTAAGAAGTCAGATAATGCCTACCATCTTTGGAGAAAAATGGCTGGGTCCCTTCTACCAACTAAAATATTAAACTCATCCATAAACATCAACACACACACACAAATATCTGAGGAAGACTTAACCAAATGGGTGAGCCCCTATGGTCTAGTACCTGGTACAGAACAGGCACTCACAAAAGGTTGGGGATTTGTCAGGGCTGTGTCTGGGATCTGAAGTCAGCACATTAATTTATTTCCACACTCAAACTGCTGAGAAATGTGTAAGGTGCAGTCTGGGCGGGTACCAGCTTACCCATGGCAGTGCAGAAGAGGTTTCCCTGTTTGACAAATCCGAAGCTATTGTTTGTGTTGTCCCCATCGGGCCATTAAAGGGGCAGAAGAGTTGGGTTAAGCACTTAGTCGAGCTAAGCTTTGTTTACCTTTCCGTTAAATGAACTTGCTAACTTGTTGCCATAAAATTCACAGGGAACATGAAGATCTCTAGCTCGGACGTTCTCCCAAATGTTAACAGCGTCCTGTGCCGCCATCCACCATCGGTGGCTCTGTTTCAGCTCTATGGGAGCATGCATTTAAAGCAGCCGTGGTAGCTGGAACTCCGGTCTCACTTTCCTGCCTTCTCTCCTTGCCTGTCTGCCTTGGTTCTGCCCCCATCCAGAGAGAACAGCTTATAAAAGAGATAAACGTTTCCATCGGGGCAGTGATGTGGAAGCCGCATGCTGTTTGGATTTGCACTGTATCATTTTTTGTTGTCTCCTCGGGTCATTTATAAAATTTATAAAATTTTGCAGTTGTGTGTGGGCGTGTAGGTAGAAAATTTCCAAGCATCTTGAATTCTATAAAATCCAGGGGAAACTTTGCCAAATCTATTCCCTTCGTGCTCTTTAAACTCATATACCTTTAAAAGGATATTCAATACTTTTGTTTTTGCCTCAGTTACTCATGGCCCATTAAAGTGTTGTCTTTTAAAAGCTATTTGCCATTCAAGGAGTCTCGGGAGTCCATTTAGAGTCCTTCTTAAATCTTTTTTTCCCTCTGAAACAGGAAGTTTCTTTTGCCAAGGGTAAACACACTCTAAGCTGAGATGTCACACAGGCTCTGGGGACAGCCAGGACGCTACAGCGACCTCTCGAGGGGAAGTCTCGGGTAAAACAATGGAGGTCTAGGAGCAAGAGCCTAAATGCCCAGCCACAAACTAAGGTTTCCTCTAAGTCTGAGACTGTTGGTGACTAGTGAGGACTTGAGTCCTCAAAATCTGAAGTACGGCCATATTCAAAACAGTTGTCAAAACCATCCGGTGGCCTAAACTCAAGGAAAGAAGTCACACAGCACACAGCCATCACTTAATGCCTTACTTTCTTACTCTTTGGATTTCCCTTCGTGTTTAACGAATGCACAAAGGTGATACATCTCAGGCACGTGCACTGACCGACTGTGTCATTCACCCCCAGTTCTGGAAGCTAAAATCCAGAATCAGGATTTCTGCTGTGCCCTGCTTCCTGCTGGAAGAATACTGCCCTGTAACATCTGATCGATGCTGTTTGTGAACAGTTCTCAGGCTAGCAAATCCATTAGTCCCAACTCTGCCTTTATTATCAACATGGGTGTGTTCTCCTGTGACTCTATCCTTTTATAGGGGACACCAGCCATGTTAAGTTTAGTACCCCACTCTAATCTGACATTACTACTAATTACAACAGCAGATACCCTATTTCCAAAAAGAGTTTGTGCTACAAGATTCCAACAGACATGAATCTGGGAAGGATCTGTTTCAATACTAGCCTGTGTAAGGTCAGAGGGGAAAAGTGGTCAAAGTGACTAGGGAACAGTACAGATTTAATGGGAAGGAATTAGAGAGTTTGGTCAAGAAGTCAAAGAGCTTGCTATTGCTCACAGGCAAGGATGACCATAGAGGGAAAAACAAAGAGAAGAGATAGAAGGAGATTAAAATGTTTCCTATAGGGACTACATCTAGCTGTTGCTGGGGAAACCAGAGGAGGAGAATAAAAGAATATCAGACAACCCTTAAGCAACTCTCCATGACACCTTTCTCAATTCCTGGAGAGTAGAGGGCAAGAATCTAGAGGAATGAGTTACTTCTAGACATCACATGCTGTGGTCTCTGGTCAACCAAAACGGGGGGATTTTACAAAACTGTCATCCTGCTGTTCCCACTAAGCACATTTATCTGACATGCAATATAAACTTATCTGTCCTGGATCCCCCAACACTCCTAAGTCTACCTTTACCCTTGATTTCTTCGCCTTACACTAGCCCTTTATTACATGTAGGTTCAGCACTATATCTTTAAAATGTACATTTTCAAGCCTTTACACACATGCTAGTAATCTCAGCTCTTGTAAGGTGGAAGCAGGAAGGTCCAGTACTCAAGGTCAACTTCAGATACATGAGTTCGAGGCCAGCCTGAGCTCTTCAGACTGTCTATAAATGATTGATGGTGTACTGGCTGGTTTTGTGTCAACTTGACAAGAGCTGGAGTTAATCAAAGAGAAAGGAGCTTCAGTTAAGGAAATGCCTCCATGAAATTCAGTTGTAAGGCATTTTCACAACTAGTGATCAAGGAGGAGGGCCCAGCCTATTGTGGATGGTGCCATCCCTGGGCTGGTAGACCTGGGTTCTATAGGAAAGCAGCAGGCTGGGCAAGCCAGGGGAAGCAAGCCAATAAGTAACATCCCTCCATGGCCTCTGCTTCAGCTCCTGCTTCCTGACCTGCCTGAGTTTCAGTCCTGACTTCCTCTGGTGATGAACAGCAATGTGGAAGCGTAAGCTGAATAAACCCTTTCCTCCCCAACTTGCTTCTTGGTCATGATGTTTTGTGCAGGAATAGAAACCCTGACTAAGATAGATAGATAGATAGATAAATAGATAGATAGATAGATAGATAGATAGATAGATAGATAGATATGTTTAAAAAGTTCTGTGGAATGCAAATTTTCTACTAAGAATTTGAGAGGGATACTCTACTTAATGAAAATATTCTTGTGTTCATTGAGTTTCATTAAAGTGATCATAAATGTCTGCATAAAACATGTCATTTTGTCTGCAGGTCAAGTTGTTAGCCTATGTCTATGATCTGACATATCTCTTTTGTATACATTTTAATATGTGGAGCTATTAAAGAGATTTTTATTTCTCAAATTAACTATTTGATTATTTTTGCTGCTCCAAAATAAAAATAAATAAATAAATAAAAAATTTTAAAAACCTAGTTTTTCAGGCCCCTAACATACAAACAAGAAGAATTAATTCTCTACCTAGCTTGGGACTGAGAGGATAATGTAAAAGGGAACTATTTTAAAATTTTTAACAGTGATTTTACTTACAACAACTGAAACAATATAAGGTTTCAGAACATTTATATGATAAAATTGCCCTCTAAATAGAATTCAAGTTGCCTCATAAGTACACATGTAAACTTCGTTCAAAGACACCTTAATTAGTAAGACTTAAACCTAATAAATTAATTATTTAAAACTTACTAGTAAAAAACAAATAATTATAACATCTCTAATACTTAGCATAATTTTCCTATTTTATTATTGTTAGATATTTGAGATAATGTCCAAGATTTCTATGTTGAAAATACAACTTCTTGGGTTTCATTGAAATACCAAGTTATTGCTTCATTTATAGTGATAGTTATAAAAATTGGCTTTAAAAAACAATGATTTGTGTTTTATCAAGATAATTTCTTGTTTTCTGCTGTTTGGCTTTTAGAATCTGAGTCATAAGAGAATTAAGACTTGAGGCCAAAGCCAATAAAAACAAAAGAATTAATAGGACATCCAATACTTTGTCCCCTCCCCCAGTTAGACCCAGATACTAGGGGACAATGGACAACTCTAGCTGGATTCTTCAACTCTAGTAGGCTGCTGGTCCCTCTTTATCTAAAAGGGTTTAGAAACCCCAGAGATTGGGAGCTAGCCAGCTTACATTTTAAAAAGAAGAGAGTCCTTTCTTCTTTTTAAATGCCCTCAGTGTGTGCACAGAGAAACCACATAGTCAACAAACCTTGACCATCCAATAGATGACATAAGGAGAAATGGAGATTAAAGAAGTCCAGGGGTCCTCTTACTTGTTTGAAGGTAGTCCCTGACACCCTCAAGGTGACCACCTGCATGATCTTAAATGCCCAGTGGAAAATAATAATTTAGAAGTAAAATAATTAGTAATCTTACAAAATGAGTTCCTGCCAGCCCCAGGCGGTAGTCTCATCCTGACCCAGCTCAGCTCAGAGACATGGCACTCTATAGACATTCAAAGATAACCAGCTTTAACCAATTTAAAAAGGCCTCTATGGGGCCTTATTCAGTACCCCAATGGCTATCAAACTCAGAAATTACTAACTAGGTTCATCTCCTCTGGTCAAACTATTTTCTAAAAGGCTTCAAGATTTAAAAAAATAAAAGTAAAAAAATACAAGATACTCAACCCCATTTATACTTTCTCTTAAAAAGGGGCCTCAAACCCCATCTAAGGTCAGTGAATCCATAAACCCAAGACCCATAGACCCTGTTTCTTCTTCTAGAACTTTCCTCCTAGAAAATGATCTGATGCCGTTCATATTATCACTTCCCTGGGCTTTACCACACAACTCCTTTCCTGACTACCATCAAAATCCTTGTAAGATATTTTAGTCTTTGTCTATGTCCAAGTAAACACAAGGCCAACTGTCTGCTACATCCTTTATTAATGACAAGAGGAACTCCTCATCTGAGCTCCAACTAGAACTATACTACCTATACTTCACAAAGTGTCCTTAACTACTTATGCGGCGACCGTGGCAGACCTCCAGGCCAGGCCATCACCAGAGTAATTGGTGCACACAAATTAGCCACACCTAAAACAGTTTCCTCCCTTTTGCTGTGCCCGTTTCATACAGCCTTCTGTAAAACCCAACTCAACCAAACTACAGTGGCTGAATGGCAGGGCATGGGTGTTGCCAATCAAGATTAATGAGAATGGGAGCCACAGGGATGCACCCTTGTCAACCTGTCCGCCATGCAGAATCAAACACTGACCATCAAGGACCACCTTCACATGCTTTACTGGACG
Organism: Micromys minutus; assembly: GCF_963924665.1. Lineage (NCBI taxonomy): Eukaryota > Metazoa > Chordata > Mammalia > Rodentia > Muridae > Micromys > Micromys minutus. The sequence goes on along the minus strand of NC_137975.1, from coordinate 80,684,940 downwards.
ATCCTAACTAAAAGAGAACAATAGACCCATTTCCACCCATCACTCAGGACAGGTAGCCCCATCATGGCCCTGTTGATTGTGCTCCTTCCGTGTACTCGATAAATGTAACTGTCTAGTCTGACATGTGAGTTCTTTTACTGCCTAATGATCCCCCCACCACACCAAGCAAGTTCAAACTCAGGTAGTTTGACTGGGAATCATGGCCTGAGGAATGAACTGTTGTGACTAACTTCGGGCTGTGGGTGTCTTAGCAGAACTTTTGTCAGCATTAAAATCTGGATGCCTGTTTTCTTCAATACTAGCTCCTTCCATCTTGTTATACCAGGAAAGGAGGCTAGGGCTCATGCATGCTGGGCTGGCGTTCTACCACTGAGCCTCAGCCCAACTTCAAGAATGTTCTTTTCCTCCCATCCTTTCCTGGAATACATTAGGAGAAACACTAAGCTCCAGGTAGAAGGTGAATAAGGCCAGCCAAATACTGAACTGTTTGCGTATTGCCTCAGAGTTAAACGACATTACCTTAGCCAGTATTTTTCAACCATGTGCAATCCCAGAATTAAGAGCCTTACAGCTTGAACATTTAGGGCAAAGAGCTGGTTTTGCTTTGTGCACAGTGAAAGGAAGGCAGGACAGAGGTTTAGTTTAATCTCTCTCTCTTTTTTATGTTTCACTATTTTAATGGCCAATTCCTCACAACCAACTCAGTCATGCAGCTCGTACTAACTTACATTAATGGCAGAAACTAGAGACAGAGAAAATCCAAAACAGGAGACTGTGAGCCACTAATAGCGAGCTGGCTTTGGAGGGAGCTGAACTCACATTATCATATAATAAAATGTGTCAGAATGGAGCACAAAATAACACACACATCCATGCAGTCTAAAGGCCTGGAGCAAGCGTGGGAGATGGAAGGTGTCTTGTCATTTTGTGGCTTCATATACAAGTCTGCCAAGACCCCTTATTCTGGGAACTTAGGCCGAATAGCAAAGCCTTGTTTTTCAGGCACAACAGGAAAGTCTCCCCTCATTTCCAAGATACTCCGTAAAGTTTACTCTAGATTTAGTAGCATCATATTTTTAGTTTTGGTTTTCCTACTGGGGATGGAACCCATGGTCAGCAAAGTGCTCGACCACTGAGCTTTTAAAAGCACTGCCATGTCCTGACCCCTTGTGTCTTTCAGGAGAGAACCAAGTCAATTGTGACCATGCTCAGAAATCTCATTGACTCTTTCTGTTCCAAAGAATAGGCTTCTTGACTTCAAAGCAAGCCTAGCATGGGACCAATACTGCATCAGGGCTGACACCAAAGCTATATCCTGGCATGTTGGCTCTACTGCCCAGAGCCTCTCTTTGCTATTCATCGTCCACGATGCCCTTCTCTCTCCTTCCTGAATGAAGTATATACGTATACGGGTTTCCATTGTTTCCACTGTTATGCATCTCAGGCATAGCAATTTATAAATATACACATTTATTTTCTTATACTATTGAGAAAGACATCTGAGCAAGGTCTCATTGGTTAAAATCAAGGTGTTGGCACAGTAGCTTTTCTTTCTGAGGATTCTAGTAAAGACCTCATTTTACCAGCTTTTCCAGCTTTTCCAGCCATTGACTCCTTTGGTTTGTGATCACTTCCCTCCGTCCAAGCCAGAAATGTTGCTGCTGTTGACCACTCTTCTGAACACTCCCTACTTTCTGACTCGTCTTCTTTTCTCTTCTGGTTTTAAGGACACTGTAATTACTTGGGGCCTAAACAAATCACTCATGATAACTCTCCCTACACCAGTGCCAGTGGATGAGCAGAGCAAATGTCAGCTGCTGCCCGAATTCCTCTTTGTCTTCTGAAAGAGCACATCCACATTCCGGGATCAACTCGGGAATCTTTGGTGGAGGACATGCTACCTTTGACGCCGCCGTGTCCCCATGTCCTTCCGTTTGCTTCCATGACACTCTTCCCCACACACTGATTATTTGCTCACACATTAATTCCTACTTTTTGCTTCAAGACAAGAGCTTCTACTGTTTTCTCTTCCCTCCATGGCTGATGCATAGCGGCACTTCTGTTAGAGCCAGCCTCGGGTTCCTAGAGGCCACCAGATCCCTCAGAGGTCAAGTTACGAGGCTGATGTGGGTGCTGAGAATCAACTTTAGTCCTCGGCAAGATCAGAGAGTGCTTCTAACGCTGAGCCATCTCTCCAGCCCCACCAAAATTAACATTTTTGATTTAATATTGCCCTCAAATTAAACAACTTAAGAATATGAAGAAGGCAAGAAAGGGAGAATCTTCAGGTGCAAAAGGGAGCATAAAATCCACTTGGAATGGAAAAAAGGAAGAGAAGAAAGCAAAGACTCTCGTCCTTCAGGTTCCTCTCAGAAGTGTGGTCAGGCCACCATGGTGACTGAGGCCAAAATTTTGGCAGCTCAGGACTCAGCAGGCCAGGGAAAAATCTGGTATTGAAAAACAACAACACCAACAAAAGGTCCCTGATAGTGGAGAAGGTATAAGCCAGCTTACAGATCCAGAAAACCTTGAATAAAAAGAATGCTAGGTTCTCTTGAGTAAGGACTTTGCTACAGTACTAAAATGTTTATTGCTCTCTTGCTCATCTTCCCCAAAGGGGTTCTTGCCCTTTAACTAGGGTAGCAGTACACTGGGAGAAAGGAAATAATCAGACCATTTAGAACCTACTTTCCAGCCAGCTCTAAACTGGCACTAGTTTCAGGAGATCCCCAAAGAGTACTATGGCCTTCCAATTAAAGTAGAGGTGTGTAGAAGCTGTGGCCAATGGAGTTTTACTCAAAGTCTGATTCATGGTGGGCCACTGGGTTCCCGAACTCATTGTGATGTTCTGGAATGCATGACAGAGACAGAGATAGACATACTTAAGTATCTGCAGAATCCTCATGCTGGCTCCCTGAGCTGTGGAGGGACCGCTATCGTGGTTGGAAAGTGGTTTAAGGTTTTTAAGGAGACATCATCCTCTAGCATCTGTTTTTACCATAGAAAACAATGGACAAAAAAACCAATATTCCTGTTTCTGAAAGGACTGTAGACTCGGTGTCACCAATACAGGTTCTACTTGGCCTGTGCAGAAGATGTATTGATCCTAGAGAGTGAAAGATGGTTGCTGCAAACTTAATTTGGAAGTGGTTGCAATTATATCTGCTGCACCAGAGGTAGTTTTCTTACTCAAACAGATTAACTCATTTCCTGCTACTTGGTATGCATCTACCGATCTCACAAATGCTGTTGTGTCCATACCTCCCCACAGGGACTGCTGGAAGGAATTTGATTGCAGCTACTAAGGCCGGCAGTGCACCTTTGCTGCTCTATTGCAAGGTTATATTAATTCTCCTGTGTTGTATTAGTTCACGGGGACCCTGATTGCCTGTCTCCACTACAAAACTTTGCCCTGGCCCATTATATTGATGGCATTTTACTGATTGGACCAAGTGAGCAGGAGGTAGCAACCACTCTGAATTTTTGGGTAAAGCATTTCCAAGTCAGAGGCTGTGAAATAAACCCAGAATATAACGTTCTTTATACCTCAGTAAAATGTCTAGGGATGCAGTGGTGTGGAGTACGTAGACCTATTCCTCTGAAGGAAGGAGTAATCGTTATACTTGCTCTATCCTTCCTAGCATCAAGAAAACCCCCAAGAAAGAAGTATGGTGCTTAGCGTATCTATATGAACTGTGAGGCACGCATTTCTCACTTAGGCATGTTATTTTGGCCCATTCACCAAGTGACTGAAAATACTGGTAGTTGTCTGTGGGTTTCAAATAGATAAGACTGTTCCAAAGGTTTAGACAGTGCTGAGGGTTGCTCTGCTACTTGGACTACATGAACTAGCAAACCCAATGGTACTTGAGGTTTCAGTTGCAGAGAGGAGTGCTGTTTGGAACTTTCAGCAGGCCCTCATAGGTAAAAGCAAGTCCCTGTTGTCACCTGCAAACAACTGTTTTTTTTCCAACGTTAGCTCTTGTCCTACTGTTGTACCTTGGTAGAAACTGGATGCTTGTAATGGGCCACCAAGTTATTTTAAGACCTGAGCTACCTACTGTGATCTGGGTATTATTTAGCACTGAACATTAAAGTTGGAAATGTGCAATATCAGTATATCACAAATAGAAATGATACATATGTGATCAAGCCTGATCAGCTCCTGAAGGCACAAGCAAACCAAGTTAGACAGAAATGCTTCCCAGATGTGTTTCCGATCTCCCTTTCTGTGATTTCCAAGCATGTTCTGATGGCCATATGGGATATAAAAAAAACGAGAAGAGTACAGCTCATTTACAAGTAGTGCTACAGTTTATGTTGATGCCATACAAAGTGGACAGTTGACACACTAAAGCCCCTTTCTGGGGCAATTTTGAAGTGTGTCGATAATGGGAGACCTTCATAGTGGCCAGAACTTGGGACAGAAATTTTGGGCAGTACACATCGCCATGTGTTTTTCTTACAAGAATAAATGGACATATTTATCCAAGGGTTATCCAACGATCATAGACTTGGAGGGCACAATTGAAAAAATAATAGGCACAGCGTTTTGAAAATGGGCAATTATGTGAAGATACATGTGTTTTATGTAAATATTCACCAAAAGGCTTAGGAAAGAGAATGTCAATAGTTGTAAGATGAGCCAATATGTACATAGTACTTTACTGGTTTCCTTGCCTCTCATTGCTCAATGTGGTCATTAACAATGTTTCCATGATTCCTAAGACAGTGCCCACATGTGGGCCCACAACACGATGTGTTATTCCAAGGATAACCTGAATATAGCCTAAATATACCAAATCTGCCAACAACAGAGAAGAAATCTACAGCCCCAATATAGCAACACTTTTTTTGTGACCAGTCAACAACCTGGTGGCGAGATCACTGGCTTGGGCAACTCTCATCATGGAAAGGGCAATGGTGTGCCTTTACTGCAGTAATCACTTATTCTTATGTAGATTTGCTTTTCTTACATGTGGTGCTTCTGCCATAATTGCCTCTGACCTGGGAATTTACCTCACAGCCAACGTATAGCAGAGGGCCTCTCCTCAAAGAAGTCACTGGTCTTGATGTGTTATCTGTCACTCTAAAGCAGCTGGCTTAATAAAATTGTGGAATGGCCATGAACTTGAAGTGACAACAAGATGGCGAAATTTGGAAGCCCAAGGCAGAGTCCTGGAAGATGTGTGTTTTCTCAGCCTCCATTCAATATGCTTTACTCTTTCCCCCTTAGTCAGGATTCACAGGCTCAAAAATCAGTAATGGAAAGAGAAATTGAATCACCCACTATCATCCCCAGTAACCCTCCATCAAAGTCTTTGCTTCCTGTTCCTGCAACTCTGCCCTATTTGTTTACTGGACTACCCAGTCCCTACCATGTAAACCAGTCTAATGGATTTCTTTTGATAATATTTATTCATTCTCTTCATTTCGTAATACATATTCATTCATTCCTCTAGAGAACCACACTCAGAGGAATATGGCTCAAGGGAGAATAACTTGCTAGAACACAGAAGAGGTCTGCCAGGCGCTGTGGGAAGAAGGACTGTGACCCTCCTCATTACCATCAGTGATCATGAGGCCTCTCAGTTGCTGCAGCTCAGCAGAGAAAATAAATGCTACAAAGAAATCACAGAGCCTATTAGAACAGCCGCGAAAATAAGGTGGATTGGGAAGCTCAGCCAAATGGGTTAGCTCTGAGCCAAACTGATCAAAAGAGGATGCATGAGAAGCTAGCATGAGAAATAAAGAAACTCGCCTTGCATCCAATGTATAAAGAAGGGCAATGTGTACATTCTAACACCATCTCCAGCTTTTCCTTCCCTCTGTGTGTGCTGTTTAGGGAAGCAGACACAGCCAACTAACCAGACAGTCCTTATTACTCTGTCTACTCTTCAAAGAGGTCCTGTGAGCCCATGGCAGGTTATCAATAATAATAATTCCACAGTGTTAGATAAATGGGCAAGAAAATGCGTTTTTCTGAATTATGTCAATCATCAAAACTCACTCCAGAGAGGGCACCACATAAGTCTTGCAGGGCAGGGAGGATGCTACTATCTTCCAGGCATACAGAATGGAGGGAGCAGATACAAAGAGGCAACTGAGGATGCTGTCCCTAACAAGTACAGTGCAACTCTCATTTTTCCTAGAAATCTGTGTCTGGAAGTTCCAGTATTTAAACCCTGAGGATGAGTCACATGAGTCTGGATTTCACAAGCCACCCCAGTGGACTAATGCCAAACACAACAAATTGTGTATCTTGAATGCATGCTCTCATGTAAGTACCTATAGCCCAACTCATCTTTCTATTTCATTTTTACTGGTACCACACCTTTAGAACTACCTTGTCTCTTGGTTCTAGTTACTGTTGCTGTGATGAAACACTGTGAAAGAAGTTGGAGAAGAAATAGAACTGTTTGTCCCTGAAGGAAGTCAGGACGGGAATTCAAACAGGGCAGGGTACTGGACATGGGAGCTGATGTAAACACTATAGAGGAGTGCTGCTTTTTAGCTTAATGCCCATGGCTTGCTCAGCCTGCTTTCTTATAGAAATTAGCACCAGCCCAGGGATGGTACCACCCACAATGGGCGTGGCCCGCCCCCATCAGTCACTAATTAAGAAAATGTCTTTCAGCCAGATATTATGAAGACATTTTCTCAATTAAGGTTCCCCCCGTTCAGATAACTCTAGTGTGATGTGAAGTTAATATAAGACTAGCCAGCATACCCCATAATGTTCTCCAGCTTCTGCCAGATCAAATTGGTGAGACTATGTCATCCTTGCAGAAAGATTATTTCCCTCAGAATTAACCTTTCATTCTTCCATCTAAGTTCTGCTGCCATGTTTCTTACTATGGGCCTGAAAGTAATTAGGGTTGGTTAGGGTTTACAGCTGAGAAGAATCAGTACCCTTCACTGGGCAAATTTCCTAGGGACATGCACTGAAGAGCTTTTTCATGTGAGATGGGGGGTTCTTTTGATATACTCTTTAGAGAATGTTTATACTGGCTAGGGAAGAAGTTACCTGGGAGCAAGAATTCTAGGGTTTATCCAGAGGGCTGAGCATCTCAACTTCTTGTAAATCTCCCCAAATATCTTCATTTTGTAATGATCTCCTGCTCCCTCACCCTCTGTCTTCACCTCAGTGTAAAGCTGTGTTTTCATTGGGGCTAGAACTCTTCCATCCACAGGTAGCCCCGTGCCTGTGTCTCCACCACATCTGAAATGCAACAACTTTAGGAAGAGAGGGTCTTTTCTAGAGTTCTGGCTTTCTTGCTCCATGTTTGAGTATGTATTCCAACTTGTAGCCTCTCCTTTCCTGTGTATGTCTTGTTTAGTGAAACAGAAACAGTCAACTGATTACACAGCCTTTATTACCATATTCAGTTTTCAAAGAGGCCCTAATTTCCCATCTTAATCTTCTCTCTCCAGTAGTGACTCATTTTACCACCTATAGAATATTCTAGCACCTAAGCAGCACAAGCCAAAATGCCATAGCAACAGCTTCTTTCCTGACCTTTGTCAATATAAAACCACACCCAAGTGAAGAAATTGAGACAATCAGTAAATATTTTTTAAGCTTTTAAATAAGGATAGATAAATAGGTAAGTACATAGATATTAGCAGATATATGATATATAGAAAAGTGGCAGATATATGATATTAGCTAGCTAGAAAATAGATAATAAATAATAAATAGATGATAAATAGACAGATGACAAATAGAATGACACTTGGTGAATAATTGATAAGCATATCTAGATATTAATAGAAAATAGATAAATGATAGATAACAAACAGAAGATAGATGATGTGGTGGTTTGAATATGCTTGGCCCATAGGAAGTGTCACATTGGACAGTGTGGCCTCACTGAAGTGGTGTAGCCTTCTTGGAGGAAGCATGTCATTATGTGAATGGGCTTTAATGTTTCCTATGCTCCGGCTCTACCACATGCAGAAGAAATCCTACTCCTGGCTTTGAGGAGAAGACAGTCTTCTGCTGCTGCCTTTGGATCAAGATGTAGAGCTCTTGGCTCTTCCAGCCACCAAGTCTGCCTCCACTGTGCCATGCTTCCCAACATGATGATAATAGACTGAACCTCTGAAACTGTAAGTCAGCCCCAATTAAATGTTTTCTTTTCAAGATTTACCTTAATCATGGTGTCTCTTCTCAGCAATAAAACCCTAAGTCAAATGTCATAAAAAGAGAGGTATATGAATCTTTCTAAACAATAAATATGTAGGTAGCATACATTTGACAGACATGTGGTAATTATATGATAGAGCATTTATACATAATAGATAAATGGTGAGAAGAAAAAGCCAATAGGAGGCTGATAAGCGAGCAATGGTTAGATAAACAAGCAGACAAGTAAGTGTTAAATAAGAGGATGATAGATGGTTGCCAAATGGATAGATTATACAAATGTGATAAATAAATGTAAACAGGCAGCACGTAGGTAGGTGGGTGTGAGCTGGATGATCAGGGCTAATCTATCAGTTGGGTACCAAGCAAATGTTAGTCAAGTGCTGCTACTTCATTGTTAAAACCACTACTGATATTAATAATAAATTCTTTCAGTTTATATTGTAAGCATTCCTTCTGATGTTCATTTTCCTGTAAAAAAGCAAAGACACGGGGAAAGGGGCAAGTTGACTACGTAATTATAAGCAATTTAACTCTTGCTGCTCAGGCTGCCTCCAACAAAAGACTATAGACCACCTGTGTGCCAGCACTGCTGCTGCCTGCATTACACCCATATGCAAGCACTGTACCAGCATGCCACAGATGCCTAGATACTGTTAGGCAGAGACCTCGGATGGCTGCCCTTACCCTTGAGGCATGGTCCAGCTGAGGCTGTTTGAAACCTTTTGTGCCAGTCTTTCTGTGATGACCAGCACATGATGAACCATTTCCACCTTGGCCGGAAGGCACTAGAGTGGGAAGAATAGTGCCAAATGCCAGACAGTGATTAGCCCAAAACCTTAATGGCTGTGATTGGTGTGAGAGGCAAGGCTCTGGTTGGCCAAGCCCACCCCATACAAAGAGCAGCTGAACAGGCTTACTCAGTGAAACAAAGTTGACCATGCTGCCTCTACTGAATTGTCTTGTGCTTTGTTTAGAAAATGAACCTCATAAGAAAATATGACTCAATAAAGCAAAGACAACATCTTTTTTTTTTTTCAGCAGGAAGCACATCCTTACATTTTTCACTAAGTCAAGAGTAGTGTCACAAGCTTGGCACCCCAGCCCTGAGGAACCTAAGATGTTGGGGGGAGGGGTGCCAGGAGTTCCAGACCAGTGTGGACTAGCCTGCCTAAAAATAAAAATGTTTTTTAAAATCTATACTATGCTCCTTTTAAAAATTGAACTGAGGATAAAATTCCATTTTGAAGCAGACATTTTGTAATCATAAGCCTTGATGAGCTGTGGGTACAAACATGGGAAGTTCAATAGTCCACTGCTAATGGAACAGAACAGTAAAGAATGCTTAATAATCTTGAAACATAGAATTTTAGGGAGTTTAGTAAACTAGAAAGAGAAGCAGGAAGTTTGTAAATAGAAAATGGTGAACAGCAGCATTCCATGAAGAATATCTGTCATACCTTTCCTGATAAGAAATCAATGCCACAGACTGTTAGAGTCGATTCTTTGTTTTTATACTTTATTTTAAAAAACAAAGATAAAAGAAAAATTTTTTAAACATTTTTGGATAAATGTATACAAATACATTTTTGTCAGTGCTTGTCTTTTTTTTTTTTTCTTTTTTTTTTAAGGTTTGATACTCTGCATTAAGGTCTTACTAGTTACAATGAGCAAAAAGTACATGTAAAACAGAATATAACCCGGAATTAGTCAATGTTTTCTTGGTGTGTAAGGATTGAAAATAATGTTTTTGTTGTTGTTGTTGTTTTGTTTTGTTTTCTTTTTTTCTTGAACTTCACACAGTCTGTGAGTTGTTTCTGGGGCAGTCTGAGCCTCTGAGGTTAGCATCCCACTATCAGTGACTGCATATTATGTCTGTTCTTTTGTGACTGGGTTATCTCACTCAGGATGATATTCTCTAGATGCAACCATTTTCTTAAGAATTTGGTTAAGTCATTGTTTCTGATGGCTGAGTAGTACTCCATTGTGTAAATGTACCACAATTTTTGTATCCATTCACCTACTGAAGGATATCTGGGTTCTTTCCAGCTTCTGGCTGTTATAAATAGAGCTGCTATGAACATTGTGGTACATGTATCTTTGTTGTATATTAGAGTGTCTCTGGGGTATATGCCCAGAAGTGGAATATCTGGATCTTCAGGTAGTACTACGTCCAATTTTCTGAGGAATCTCCAGAGTGATTTCCAGAGTGGTTGTATCAGTTTACAACCCCACCAACAGTGGAGAAGTGTTCCTCTTTCTCCACAACCTCACCAGCATCTGCTGTCATCTGAGTTTTGGATCTTGGCCAATCTGACTGGTGTGAGGGGGAATCTCAGGGTTGTTTTGATTTGCATTTCCCTGATGGCTAATGATGTCCAGCACTTCCTTAGATGTTTCTCAGCCATTCGATATTCCTCAATTGAGAACGTTTTGTTTAGCTCTGTACCCCATTTTTTAATAGGGTTGTTTGATTCTCTGGTGTCTAGCTTTTTGAGTTCTTTGAATACCTTGGATATTAGGCCTCTATCTGATGTGGAGTTGGTAAAGATCTTTTTCCATTCTGTTGGCTGCTGTTTTGTTTTCTTGACAATGTCCTTAGCCTTACAGAAACTTTGCAATCTCATTAAGTCCCATATGTTAATCTTTGACCTTATAGCTTGAGCCATTGGTGTTTTGTTAAGAAAATTTTCTCCTGTGCCTATGTGTTCTAAGGTTTTCCCTACTTTCTCATCTAATAGTTTCAGTGTATCTGGTTTAATGTGGAGATCTTTGATCCACTTACACTTGAGCTTTGTACAAGGAGATAAGAAAGGGTCTATTTTCATTCTTCTGCATGCTGAGTGCCAGTTGGACCAACACCATTTGTTGAATAGGCTGTACTTTTTCCATTGAATGTTTACAGCTCCTTTGTCAAAAATCAGGTGACCATATATGTGAGGGCTCATTTCTGGATCTTCTATTCTATTCCATTGATCCACGTGCCTATTTCTGTACCAGTACCATGCAATTTTCAGCACAATTGCCTTATAATATAGCTTGAGGTCAGGGATAGTGATTCCTGCAGATGTTTTCTTGTTGTTGAGGATGGATTTCGCTATTCTAGGTCTTTTGTTATTCCAGATGAAATTGCACATTGATCTTTCCAACTCAATGAAGAACTGGGTTGGAATTTTGATGGGGATTCCATTGAATCTATAGATTGCTTTTGGTAGGATGGCCATTTTTAAAATGTTGATCCTTCCAATCCATGAGCATGGGAGATCTTTCCATTTTCTGAGATCTTCCTCAATTTCCTTCTTTAGAGGTTTGAAGTTCTTGTCATACAGGTCCTTCACTTGCTTAGTTAGAGTCACACCAAGGTATTTCATAGTTTTTGTGACTATTGTGAAGGGTCTTTTCCCTAATTTCTTTCTCCACATGTTTGTCCTTTGAATATAGGAAGGCTACTGATTTGTTTGAGTTAATTTTATACCCAACCACTTTGCTGAAGAATCAATTCTTTAATTTAAAAAAAAGGTGTGAGATGAACAAAGTTTATATTTGAAGAGCTTCCTGGCTCATCCTGCACTAATTGTTAGCAAACCCTTCTTGACTCTCGACACTCCTCACCTTTTACCCATCCCTTTATGCTGCCCTTCCCTACTTCATTACACACTGAAGTTCAAAGCTCATGAAAGTGTCACTGAAGTTAAAATTGACTCATTAATGTTAGCTTGTTACAGCTTTAGGAATTGTTAGCATTTCAGAGATAATGACATAAAATCACAGATTAATCCACTGTAATAGTGCCACATGGCTTTTATAGCCACTCTCACCAACTGAAGGTTATCTTAGCAATCATTATATTTAATAACAATAATAATAATGATATAGGTAAGCAGATTGAATGACATCATTGATTAAAGGTATTTAACAGACACATATAGAACATTTCATTCAACACTACAGAACACACATTTTTCTTGTTATCTTATGGTACTTTCACTAAAATAAATTATATATTAGGATGCAAAATATGCTTTCACAAATATAGAAATGTTGAGACAATTCCTGATAGTCTGTCTAATCACAAGGGAATGGAACAATAAAACAAAAGCGTGAGAAAGTATAGAACTTAGAAGCTGTTTACATTTTCAAGACCAGGCATGATTTTCTTCCTGCTAAGTAGACCAAAAAGCCATTTAGGCGACTGTTGGTTACCACTGATATGCGAGTGCTACTTATGCTGTGGTCATTGTCCTGATTCACATGTTTACACCTGGGTAGAGCTGTTTAATTGTTTCCTTTCCTTGGTGTCATTCATAGTATTTTCTGGAATTAGAGAAAGAAGACTGAAGGAAAGAAGCTTTCAGACCAGATCCCATTAAAACATCTTGTGCACTAAATGCGTGCCATCATCTATAAAAAGAGCCTACCCACAATCCCTAAGATACAACTTAGGGCTACACTGATATGTGCATTGTTTGGGGAGTCACTTAAACTACATGAGCCGGTCATTTGAAAGGCTTCCTGTACCTGATAGTGGAGATTTTGTTAGTCTATAGTTCTTGTGGGAAGTATTGTCAACTCAAGTAGTTTAGCTCCCTTTAAGATAACACACATATACTGACATGCATTTTGAATAGTTGTAGGTAACTATAAAATAATATGTTATCAAACAACCTGTGTGTTTCTTCTGTTATGTTGACTGCCTTCTCTCTTCTTTAGTTGGAGCCTATCCATATTTTTCCATTTTTCATTTCATATCACCTATATCCTGCTCTAACTTGTCTAAGCATAAACTCGTCCCACCTATGGTCCCTTTATTCTTTCCTGTTTTCTGTGGTTACTCCATGTGGTAGAGTCATATCTGAGGATTTGGAGCTCAAAATGTAAACTGAAAGAGTGCACTGGGTTACCTCACTCATATGATCTTCTCTAGCTCCATCCGTTTACTGACCATTTTCCCAATCGTGTTTTCTTTACAAGTGATTATCACCCCATACTCTACTCTTAATTATGTTGTAGGTAGAGAAATAAGACTAGGGAGGCAAATAAAGGGGTATAAATAAGAAAGGAAAAATCAAAATACCCTTATTTGAAAATGGTTTGATTCTATACATAAATAAGTCTAAGGGCTCCAACAGAGCACATGGAGAGACACTTTAGCAGTTAGCAGCACAAACTGCTCTGGCAGGGGACCTGAGCATTGTTCCCAAAATCCATATCACACACACCTCAAGACTGCTCTAACCATAGCTTCTGGGAAATCTAGCATCTCTGGATTCCATGGGCACCTACACTCATATGCATACACCAACCTCCTCACCCCCTCACACACACAGACATAAACAAAAATATTTTTTCAAACCCATCAGAAATTCTTATAACTGATAAACACTTTTATCAAACTGGCTGGAGATAAAATTAACATACAAAAAATGTCTTTCTCTTATGTACTGATGGAAAATACACTGAGCAAGAAACAAGGAAAATAATGTTACAAATAAAGATAATCCATTTTATGCTGGGCATTCATCTCGGTACCCAATGGCTGGTTGTCTCTAAGTCCATTCTCTGGAAGATACGGAACCCCCCACTCAAAAACATACGGCCATGACTATTTACTTGTTACAATGTGATTAACCAATCTTGTTGCTTCTGTAACCTGCTTACACCAATGCTCAAAGCTTGCCTTAACTTTGGCAGAACAAAACAGGTGTTATTTGCTTATAGATATAGAAGGTCTTCATGTGGTTTAAAAGTCCTTACTACCCCTCCTTCAAGGCAATCTCAAGTTTGGCTCAGAGCTTGTTTACCCTGCTAACAGCTAATCAATAAATCATTTCATTATAACTGGAATGAGTTCATTCTCCTTTCCCAGTGGTCAAAAAATCCATAATAAACCCAACCAAAATTACCTCAAAAAGACTAAATACCTTTAAACAAACCTAATAAGAGAAGTAAAGGACTTCCATGATGAAACTGTAAGGTACACAAGAAAGAAACTGATGACACCAGAAAATGGCAAGACATATTCCTCTATGTTCAATGATTAGAAGACTTGATATTGTGAAAACAAGTATTTTACCAAAAGCAGCCTACAGATTTTATGCAATCTTCACCAAAATTCTAGGGCCAGTCATCATAGAACAGTCTTAAAATTCATTTCAAAACACAAAAGACTTAAAATAGCCCTAATAATTCTGAACCATAGAGGGAGAGGTGGAAACAGAAGAAAGGAAGGAGGGAGGGAGTGTGATGGCTTGTATATGCTCCTCCAAGAAATATCACTATTAGAAGGTGTGGCCCTGCTGGAGTAGGTGTGGCCTTGTTGGAGTAGGCATGTCACTAAGGTTGTGAGCTTTAAGGCCTTTATCTTAGCTGCTTAGAATCAAGTGTTGTGCTAGCAACCTTCAGATGAAGATGTAGAACTCTCAGCTCCTCCTGCACCATGCCTGCCTGAATGCTGCCATGTTCCCCACCTTGATGATAATGGACTGAACCTCTGAACCTGTAAGCCAGCCCCAATTAAATGTTGTCCTTTATAAGACTTGCCTTGGTCATGGTGTCTGTTCACACCAGAAAAACCCTAACTAAAACAGGAAGAGAGGGAGGGAGGGAAGGGAGAAAACAAGCTAGAGAAATCACCTGATATCAAATTACATTATAGAGTCATAGGAAAAGCATAGTAGCCCCATGAAAACAGACAAGTAGCTCTATGAGTTAGGGTAGAAGATCTACATGCAAACCCATGCGATTACAGCCTCTTTAATGACTTATACTGGGGAAACTAGATGGCTATGTGTTGAAAGATTAAAGTAGGTGTGTATCTCTCATAGTGTACAAAAAAATCAACTCCAAATGGAACAACGATTTTATTGCGTATCTTGAAATTCTCAAGCTGTTAGAGGGAAAATATGTCAAGTGAGAGGCAGAGGTAAAGGCTGTCCGAAGAGGACTCCGGTTGCTTGGGAAATAAGGCCAACAGTCAACAAGTTGAACGTCATGAAAGTAAAAGGCTTCCGTGCAGCCAAGGAAGCAGGTAAGTGAAGAACAGCAAGCAGAACAGAGGATCTGTTAGATCTGTATCCAGGATGAGCATCTAGGACGGTGCTTTTCAACCTGTGGGGTGAGACGCCTTTGGCAAACCTCTATCTCCAAAAAGTAACAATAATAATTACACTACAACTCAGAACAGAAGCAAATTAATTATGAAGTAGCAGTGCTTTTCAACCTGTGGGGTGAGACGCCTTTGGCAAACCTCTATCTCCAAAAAGTAACAATAATAATTACACTACAACTCAGAACAGAAGCAAATTAATTATGAAGTAGCAACAAGCAACACTATGGTTGGGAGGGTCACCACAACACAAGGAACTGTATCAAAGGGTAGAAGTGTTAGGGAGTCTGAGATGGTAGAGCTAGAATATACACAGAACTCAACAACTACCAGAAAACAAACAACACATCCAAAATCAGCTATAGAACTCAGCAGAAACTTCTCAAAAGAATACCTTTGGGGCTAGAGAGATGGCTCAGAGGTTAAGAGTACTGTTTACTCTTCCAGAGGTCCTGAGTTCAGTTCCCAGCAACAACATGGTGCCTTTGAACCATCTGTAATGAGATCTGGTGCCTTACTCTGGTCTGCAGGCATGCATGTAAACAGAACTCTATAAACATAATTAATTAATTAAATCTTTTTTAAATCCAAAGAATAAGTTTAAGCAGTCAGTAATTATTTTTTAAAGGTGTTCAACACTCTTACAAATTCAAATACTACATACTTAGAAAATCAAAACTACATTGAGATTCTGCCTCACCATAGTCAAAATAATGAACAAAAAGAATACAGTGCTACAGTTATCAGCATCCTGGTTTCAATGGGAATACAAAGGCATAGTAATCAAACCAGGATGGTCCTGGCGCAGGAGCAGACCCTGGTATAAGTCCTAACAACTACAATTATTTGATCTCTGACAAAGATGCAAAAGATATATACTTTGGAGAAGAGACATTTTCAGAAAATGGTGCTGGGGGAACTGGGTGTCTACATGCAGATAAATAAAACCAAGCCCTTATCTCTCACCCTACATAAAACTCAACTCCAAATGGGTGGAGGACCTCAATGTAAGATTATCCTGAAACTGCTGGAGGGAAATGTAAAGAGAATTCTTATAGGTGCAGGTAAGCAGTGTGTCAAAATCTTCCTACAGCAAAGGCAACAGAAAGCACATGAACAATGAACCCACTAAATGGTGGGAAATGTTTGTCCCTATTCATCTCATTCTGCTTTCTGTTTCTGTGATTTAAAAAAAAATGACCAAAGCAACTTGGGGAGGAAAGGGTTTATTTAGATTACACACCCAATTAGAGCTGATCATTGACAGAAGCCGGGGCAGTCAGGAGCTTCGGCAGAGGCAGAGTCATGCAGGAAAGCTGGTTAGTAGTTTGTTTCCAGGCGCAGGGTCAGCTACCTTTCTTATATCCCCCAGAACCTCAAGAGCAGGACCACCCACTGTGAGCTCCACCCTCCCATATCAATCACCAAACAAGAAAATGCGCCACAGACCTGCCCACGAGCCAATATGATGGAGTTGGTTTCTTGGTTGAGAATTCCACTTCTCAGACACATGTAGGTTTTTATCCAGTTAACGAAAATCAATACACAAACAATTGGGGAAAAGAGTGAACATTAAGAGAATGAACAACACAATTTTAAAAGATGGGCTGTGGAAATGAACAGAAAACTCCCAAAAGAAGAAACACAAATGGATATTAACACTCTTTGAAGAGCCAAGCATCCTATGGCATCTGTGAGATGCTGATTTAAATTACTTTAATATTCCATCTGACCCCAATAAGACAGCCATCATCAGTGATACAGACAACAAATGCTGGTGTGAGTGGAACAGCAGGGACTCGGATACACCATAGGCAGGAATGTAAACTATGGCCACCTTGGAAATCAGTCTTTTCAAAACGCTAGAAATAAAATGGCCACATGGCTCAGCTAAACAACCAAAAGATTATATCCTGCTATAAGGATACTTATACACAGATGTTCATTGCTGCTCTATCCATGGTAATAAGAAATAGAAGCAACCTAGTTGTTTATCAGTAAATAATAGATATGAAAAATGAATTTTATAAACACAATGAAAAACTACTCAGGAGTAAGAAAAAATTAGCCATTAAATTTGCAATCAATAAATACAATGGGAAATTTTAAAATTAGGCTATTAACTCCCAGAAAGGCCATATGCTCTTCCTCATATGTGGATCCTGACATCAAATTTTAGTTTGAGCTGTTTTACTTAGAGCACAAGGAGAAGCCAGGAAACCACAAAGAGCTCTTGTGCGGCAAAGGAGGGGAGGAAGTAAATTATACTTAGAACAGAGAAGAAAAGGCTTAAGCAGAAAGGGCACATGAGTACGAGAGAGAAAGGGGGCATAAGGTGGGTAAACCCAAAGCAAAGGTTTGGAAAAGTCATATGGAAACCTACCTTCTCATCACCAATTTAAGGTACACAATTGGAGAGATTGTGTAAGACATGTGATGTGGGGGAAGAGGGAGAAGGACTGGATGGGGCTAGAGGGGGAGCAGAAGAGGAGGAGGGCACTGCATGGTTTCCACAAACAGAAAGATAAAACTTGGAAAGACAAGCTCTCTAATCAGACCAGTGGCAACAGAAGGAAGAAGCCACAGAGGATCAAATGGGAAATACGATGAGGCAGCCATGCCTGTTTGTAATTGCTGTGTTTCTGTTAAATATCCACAATGCTTTCTTCAAAGACCATCACGATGAAAAACGTCCCACATACACGACAGTTTTTCAAGTCCTCATATTAGTCTCTCTTTCCTGCTCTCTGTTTTTGACAAAAGCTCTGATGGGGAATCACCCAAGGTCTCTGAAAATGCCCAGCCAATAAAATCAGAATCCTCAGAGAACCTGAAGGCTAGTTTGCTTATGAGGGTAAAGTAACTGGCAGATATGTCTCTTCCGCTTCATGTTTTAGACAAGGCACCATCTGATACAATGGGGGCAATGATAAGAATGCTGACCACTGTGTGTGTTGTAAGACATCATTGGCTTCTTCAAATAGAGCCACATTCCCAGCATCTTCATGTATAATCATCTTCTCATGTGTTGGTCTGATAATGTCTACTCAGTACATAATGTCTAATTCCAAACACAATGTTAAAGTCCTTGCTTTATCCACACGGGGAAAGCAGTGGCAGTCAGCTAGAAGGCTGCCAGTTTGCTACCAATGGCCTGAATCATAAATAAGAAAGAATTTCAACACACAAAGGGGATATGTGGTTTATTTTGCTCAATTTTAATTAACAAACACCTATTGTGTGTGTACACAGGGTGCAGTGGTGTTCTCACCAGTTATAGGTGAGTAACATGGAAAGTCGATCAGTCTGGTGAACTTGGCCATCACTTCACTAACTTCTCTTTCTTTTTTTAATTTTCCAGTTCTGAGGTTTGAATACTCTATTGCTATATTCTATCTCAATGTCTCCAGCTTATCATTTTTGGATGTTTCCAAAACATTAAAATATGTCTTTTGGTTGTTTTGAAATATATTATTATGTAATATGTTCACTGTGTGGCTCCGTGAATGCAACCCTCCAATTTTACTGCAACCCTTTTTTGATGTGCACCTCCCTTTTCCCAACACACCCCTATTGTAATATGCCAAGAGACATCTTCCATTCCACCACAGTTGCAGAGCAACACCTGGCAGCCAATCCTGCTGTATCATTAGATTACCTGCTATTATGTCCTTATGTTACTTGGGTTTTTGTCATTGTGACAAAATACCAGAGATAAGTTCATTTTAAAGAGAAAGAAGTAGTGGTGGATTATTCTATGTAGCTATGTTGATATATTGTATGCAGTTATATTGATATATTGTATACAGTTATATTGATATATTATATACAGTTATATTGATATATTATATACAGTTATATTGATATATTGTATACAGTTATATTGATATATTGTATACAGTTATATTGATATATTGTATACAGTTATATTGATATATTGTGTACACCTATGTTGATATATTGTATATAGCTATATTGATATCCACCTATGAAATTATTTTTAAAAAGAGAATGAGAGAGAAGACTTATTGATTTTATGGTTTAAGTCCATGGCTGTTTTTTACACTTTTCCAGACTTGTGGGAAGTGAACAGTGTTGCTGAATGAGGGGTACCAGGAAGGAAAGAAGACAGCAAAGAGATGGCCAGTACAGCAGCATTCTTTGTGTGGATGCCAACCTCCCCAGTGATTTAATTTCTTCCCTGAAAGTCCCACATTCTAAATGTTCTCCCACCTCCCACTGATGTCACAGGCTGGAGACCAAGCCTTGAATTCACAAGCTGTGGGCCAGGACTCCAGATCCAAACTATAACCCTGCCCGTGATTTACATGGAATCTGTGTAAGGACATCCGTACTGGGCACATTAGCCAAAATTCTATGCCATCTTTAAATCACACTCAGGCTTCTTATCCTCAAAAACAAACCCACTTGCAGCAGCCAAGAATGAAAGCCAGATTGCTCTCTAGGGACTTGTGATTAAAAGGTTGCACAGTTCTCAGAAGGACAGTAACAACCCTCCCAACATTCTCAATGATAGGAGTGGACCCAGGACCCAGCGTAAACGGGATGAGTGATGTACCATATCCCTAGCCCGTTCGGGTTCCATTTAAGCAGTGTAATTATTCTCAGTGTTTTTCTTTCCCCAAACTACTTCAGCTCCCCTCTTGACTATGACATGTAAAACTTCCTTCCAGTAAATCCATTTATCACACATGACCCAGTCCACAGAGCAAAGCCTCACTAGGGATGCTGTGAAAATCTATAACTGCCCCTGGCCATCTTCTCTTTCGGGACAAGTGGCCTATCAGAGCACACTTCCAGTAAAGCCTTCCATTAAAGAACAAGCCTAGTCCTGCTTCAAAGAAAGTGAAATTTTCCATTCTGTGTGTGCAGTGGTACTTGTTTCAAAAAAAGAATTTGCTAGAAACCACATACATTCATTGTATCTGTGAATCTACAACTCCCTCTGCACTTATGGAAGTAAAGAAAAGTGCAGCGATCCATATGGAATAGCAAGTGATAGGCTCACCCAGCCTTCCAGTAAGAACAAGTAAAAACCAGCCTTCCAGTAAGGCTTACACGAGGTCCTTCATCTTTATTTTCTTATCCACAAACTAGAGCTTAGCCTTGCCTTTAAAAATCAAGTGACTTCTTCGAGGACACATGCTATGAATGTGTGCACACCCCTAGTTCCTTAAAAAAAAAACACACCTAATCAGTGCAAGGTGCTATTGCAGTGAAGATCTGAGTTTTGACCCCTGATATATGTCAATGTCTGATGTCATGTATTTCAAAGCAAACTGGGGCTCGACATTGTCAGGGTAAATCAGGCATGCGAATTAACTGAGCCATAAGAAAACCTTTCTTTTTTTTTTATTTTTAAAGAAAGTGAAAAGGGGGAGGGCTTTGGCAACTTGATTAAAATGGGGAACAACCTAAGTACTTCAGTCTGTTGGTGCTGCTGACTGCTGACAGACCTCGAAGGGCTTGGCACTCTCGTGTGGGTTGTAAGCTGTATAAGAGACCTATGCATAAGATTGCTCATCATTCTCTCAAACTGCCCAAGCACAGAGAAGAGAAAGTTGAAGCCATCACCTGAGGTAAAACTGATAACCCATCCCGCCCGTCTTCCCACCCCCAGTGTCTGCCTACCAGCATCAAATGGCAGTTGAAGGCACAGCCATTAATTAAGTCGTCTTCCTGTAACTTGACTGGTTCTACTCCCCCCAAGAGAATCATGGCATCTCCAAACACAGGCGACAGTTGGCAAGCGGAATGGCATTAATTTCATGCCCAGAAATCTAAATTTGAAAACACGTTTGAAATACATTTGTCTGGTACAGGGGCAAGATTGGCATTAAGGTAAACAGCCGGCAAATTGTTCATAGCGATGAATTTGTGCAGTGGCTTTTCGTTCCAAACCTTAGAAATTAGAGACTGCTCACCAGATGTTGGAATTTTTTTAAAAAAAACTAATTTAACTACTAAATTGCTAAAAGGTACACTCTGGTAAGTTCTCTCTGAGTTGAAAATGTATGACTCTGGTTAAACATTTATTGAATGGCGTAATTATATTGCTTTTGCTGTTAAATGATATTGACATTCCCAAATAAGAAAGACTTTTATTCAGACAAGATGAAATGTGAACATCTGGCAGAAACCTTACATGTAACATGGAAACAAACAGCAAAAGTGGCCAGCGGGCTTTCTTTTTCTTTTCCTCTTTCCCAAGTTCTCTGGATGTGACTTAACATCAGAAAGCACTCAAACATGAGGACTTTGTCACTTGTCATTGAAATGTTCAAAGTAAATCCTTGGCAAAGCTGGTGGCTGCCGAATTTGAAGTCAACTTAGCCATGAAACAACCACTTCTCAAACACCGAACCAGCTGCTTGATCCACTTCAAATTACTGTGATAGTACAAGGGGAAAAGACTTTTAAAAATTAACAATGCCTTGTTAACATTACAAGCTGAAATTTTCTGAAAGTGAGTTTTGGGGAACTACAGGACAGCACCAATATGTTCATTTCTGGACAGAAATGTCAGTTTTCTGTGTGTTTTCTCCTCTACACAGAATGTTTCCGTTTTAAGAATCACTTAATTCTATCTGCTCTGTGGTTGAAAGGTCAGCAAAGCAGCTGCAGTTAACCTTCAGAAACAATCCCAGCGGGGCTGGCTTGCTGCACCCCCAGTGTAATTCTTTCTTCTCCCTCCCAGTTTCCCACTGGGGAACTGGGGATGAAAGGCAGTTGGCACTCAGCACACTGACAAGCCTTCATAGCTTTAAAGGCAATATTTTGATGTGTGCACAAAAGAAAATTAGCATCTATCCCTCAGTGTTCCCCCAAAGAATCTCTGAGACAGACTTTTTTGTTCTATTAGGTTTCCGTGTCAAAAAGCAGGTTTGGATATCTGAGTCAATCTGATATAATCAAATTCAAAGTCCAAGGACAGCAATACATAGCAAAGCAGCAGCCCCAGTGGACAAACCAATGCCCCTCATTTGCACCCATGTCTGAAAGCTTGGTGTAGCTACTTGGCTGTCAAGAATTCCCAGGCGACCACACTCCTCAGCCTCCTGTATGTCCCTGCTATCCCATTATATGCATTAGACATAGCATAACAAGATGTAGCCAGAAGATCTTTCCTCTTCTTCTGCTCATCCATGCCCCTGGAGGATTCCCCTAGATAGAAAGAAAACCCTCCAATTGTCTCCACCATAGGTAGAAAGAAGGCCGTCCATTGTCTCCACTGCTGCTAGTGCAGCTGGAACATGGCTCGCTTGACGATGTAAAAGGAAAGATAGCTGTGTACGCTGGGGAAATTTTGGAAATATAATATATAGCAGACCCCTCACCATAGCCACAGTTTTTCTTTATACTTACTGTTAGTGTGAAGATAGTAAATGAATGAATAGGAATCCAGAAATAAATGCTCTCCAGTGTTTAAGTTGGACATGGTTCTGAGTAGTTTGGTGAGATCTCACTGTCTTGTTAACTATTCCCATGTCAGTGAATCCACGCTGTGTGTACTACCCATTGCTCTCTTACAGACTCAACTATCAGTTGTCACGATAGTACAAGGTTGCTATGGAAGTCACCCTTAAGTGACTGCCCCGAAGCATACAGGTAGAAATGCTAGTAATTCAATTGTAATATATTTTAAGTTTTCATTTTATTTTATTTTAGATTTAATCCTATTTATTTTATGTGTACATTGTCGTTGTCTTCAGACACACCAGAAGAGAGCACCGGATCCCATTACAGATGGTTGTGAGCCACCATGTGGTTGCTGGGAATTGAACTCAGGACCTCTGGAAGAGTAGTCAGCACTACTTTTTTAATTTTTATTTTATTATTACTTATTAATGTTAATCTCTTGGAATGTCTAATCTATAAATTAAACTTCATCATGAGTGTGTGTGTGTGTGTGTGTGTGTGTGTGTGTGTATTTCATGTGTATATTACATACACACACATGAGAGAGGCTCTAAGACCCTAGGAGATAACTGAAAGTCTGGACTGTTCTTTTGAATGTGTTCAGCCTGTGACCCAGAGATTGCACACACCCCAACATAACTGCAAATGTGGCCCAACACATTTGTAGGTAAGAACACCATGCCACCTTCCCTCCATTGACTAATCCCTGTTGGAAACTGTACTATCATCTGCTCTTTGATCCCATTCACTACCTATACAACTCCATTATACTTTTCTGTGTGTTTCTGTTGTGTGATTTATTTTGTTGTATCAGTAGTTTTTAAAAATATATTTATACATTTTTCTAGAATGGATATTTGGGCTGTTTCTTATTGTGGACCTCAAAATTCTTGTTTGCAATAATATCTTGTTCAAATAGTTTCCCATGGGCTAGAATGTGTATAGAATGTGATAAATATCTACAAGGTTTTCTATTAATGCTATGTCTTGATCATGTCTGATTTGCCACCTCCTACCACAGTGTGTTTGGAGGTCATGGTCCCTCCCTTCCTACTCCCAGGACCTTTCACAATAGCAATGAATGCTCACTAAGTAAGCAAGTGATTAAAAATTAAATAAAAATTAAAATGTCTCATAGTTTGATGCACACTTTCTAAATAGTTCCTACAACATTCTCAATGGAATAAAATTATTCCTAAATTTATATGGAATAATAAAAGGCTAAGAATAAATAAAACACCCCTGAGGGAGGAACTACAGGAAATTAACACACCATACATCTAAATTCAATATAGAGCTACCGAAACTAAGAAAGCATACTTTTCACATAGAGATATAAAAACGGACAAAAATGACAGAAGCTGGACCCTGGGAAAGACCTATGCATTTGTTGCAAAGGTGACACTGAAAAGTAGAAGCTAATCAATACATGGTAATGGGACAATTAGCCATCAATAAAAAACAAATGGAAACAGATCTCTAGTCCATGCTCAACCTAATGTCATTTCATTTCTTTGTGTGTCTGTGTATGTCTGTCTGTGTGTATGTGTGTGTGTGTGCATATGTGTGTCTCTGTATGTGTATTTGTCTGTGTACATGTATGTATGTGTGTATGTGTACACCTGTGTCTGTGTATATGTGTACATGTGTGTGTGCCTGTGTCTCTGTGTATGTATATGTGTATATGTTTGTGTCTATGTCTATGTATATCTGTGTGCATGTATGTATATGTGTGTGTAAGAGTGTGTGAACATCCTTTTGTTAGGGCAAACTTGTGGTACTCAGAGAACAACTGGCAGGACCCGGTTCTGGTTCTTTCCTTCCACCACATGGGTCTAAAACATCAAACTCATTATATTGTCAGGCTTAGAGAAAGTGTCCACTGCCCTTCCAGACACTCAGATGCAAACTTTTCATCATTATTTAAGGCAAATATAACTGGCAAATGACTCATATACAGAATACATAAAGTCTAAATAGGAAATAAATTTTTAAAAACAAATAACACCATGGAATTGGTCAGTCAGTGTTGACTAACTGATAAGCCTCAGGCCAGTGGTAGACCCTGTCTAAAAAAAAAAAGGTCAGCATTCTTGAAAATGACACCCATGGCTGTACTCTGACCTACACACACACATACACACAGGTACACATGCTTATATGCACATGCAGCACACACACACACACACACACACACACACACACATTTATTTTAAAAAAAATAAAACTTAGAAACAGCCAAAATATTCAATAATAGGAAAACACGGGTTGATATTTTTCTCTTTATACAATGGGCCATTGTACAGCAATTCAAAACAAATTAATCGTACATGGCAGGAGAAATTCGTAGAAATATAATGATGGTTATGTAGAAAGAAAATCCCAGAGAATGCCTTTGCAAAATTAAATTAAGAATTTGGCTCACCGGATGGATCCTAACTGAATGCAGTATTTAAGTCACTTGCAACAGTCACTCTAGCATGATGTTGACTCTCCAGTTGGAGAGGAGCAGCCCTGTAGAGAAGCATTTGCCCAGCTGTGGGAAGGTCCTGCCTTGCCTCATCAGCATGAAGAAACGAGAGAAGACCAGACAGAGACTTAGAGCCGCACTGTGTTATAAGCTACAGAGCTATTAAAACAATCCAGTTATTGAATTGGTTTGTTCGATTATTTGTTTTCAGAGGCAGTAGAGCTATCTCAGGGCTAGCCTTGAATTTGCAGCCTCAGAGGGTCCTCCTGCCTCTGCCCACTAAGATCCCCAACAGCACTGTAACTCCGGGTTACATTTACTACAGTGCTAACAGGAGGTGGGAAATTGGCACAAAGAGAGGAAAAATGGTTCTAGAAAAGTTCCTAGACTACTTTTTATGTCAAAAGAGCCAATGGCTGAGTATTCTGCTTTGATGTTGTCATAAATTGGCACCAGAAAAGCACGTGTTACTTTAAAACAGGTCTTGGTGTGCCCAAGCACTCTTTCTGTTTGCCACACCCCAACATTATTAGAAACTTCATTTTTCCTCATTACAGACCAAGAGCATAGGGCTGACCCGGACGCTCTGCAGCTTGTGGGCCTTCCTCTACCCTAAAATGATCGAAGTGTGTAGCCTAAGAAAGTGTCTGCCGAATAAGAAAATCTTACAAGATCTTCTTTCAGAACTGGTTATGATTCTGACTCATGTGATTTGAAAATCCAGTGTAAAGTGGAGTGAATTCTACGTTCTGAGAAACCGTTTCTGGAACATTCCAAAGGGAAATGCAGAAGGGGAGGGAAACAAAGTACAGTGTCTGACTGAGCCGGCAGAGACAGCAGAATTCCTCAGGAACCAGAACAAGAAAGGAGCCAGGCTCTGGAGCTGAGCTCGCCAGGCTCTGGAGCTGAGCTCGCCAGGCTCTGGAGCTGAGCTCGCCAGGCTCTGGAGCTGAGCTCGCCAGGCTCTGGAGCTGAGCTCGCCAGGCTCTGGAGCTGAGCTCGCCAGGCTCTGGAGCTGAGTTCACCAGGCACCATGTGCTCATCCTGGAGGCCTGGATCTGGATTTTAATGCAGAGAAGATAAAACCTTGCTCTTACGCCTGTGGATCAGAGTCTGGAAATACAAGATGAGAAACAAGGGTTACTTCCTGTCAGGAGGAATGTGATGATAATGCACAGAAAGCCACCGAGTTGGTATTTCCAAGTCAGTAAGCTGGGCAGGGAGCACATGGGGGTTCACTGTAATTTTATTATTTAAATTATGCACAAAAGCATTTAATAAAATTATATGTTTTAATATCAAATGGCTACTGACGTCAAAACCATGTTGAAATATCAAGAATAATCCCAGTTTAGAAAATAATCTTTATTTCCCATAAAAAGAGCAGTCAAAATGCTGTGCTGGATAGTTTATGTCAATTTGACACAAACTAAAGTCATCTGAGAAGAGGGAATTGCAATTAAAATGTCTCCATTAGGGTGGGTAGTGGCCAAGCCTCTAGGGCATTTTCTTAATTAGTTGATGAGGAGGCAGCCATTGTGGGTGATGCCATCCCCGGGCTGGTAGACCTGGTTTCTATAAGAGCAGGTTGAGCAAGCCATGAAGAGCAAGCCAGTGAGCAGCACCCCTCCATGACCTCTGCACCAGTTCCTCCTTCCAGGTTCCTTCCCGGCTTAAGTTCCTGCCCTGACTTCCTCCAATGATGATTAGCAATGTGGAAGTGTATGGAAATGTGAGCCAAATGACCCCCTTTACCCCCCCCCAGGTTGTTTTAGTCAGTGGTGTTTAATCACAGCAATAGTAACCATAAACGAAACGTATCTGTACATATAAGGGCATCATGGAGGACCTGTGTGGGTTGATGTGAAGATGACCCATGATTGGACATCGGAGAGGTAGGTGGGGAAAAGGTAGAAAAACAGAAGAGCAGAGATTGAAAGAGAAAAATCAAGATGGAGCTTGAGAAGAATGAGCTGGATCCAGGTGGACTTAATTAGATATGAATATTTTAATCGATTCTATAGGTCTTTATCTCATATAGAAGGATATAATTATATTGGATTATATGGATATAATAAAATCGTTTGATATAATTATATTGTGTAGAGGGTTTGTAGATTGAAAATTTAGTATATAAACCTGTATAAAAGCTACCAGATTTTGGAGTCATGCTTGTGCCGGGCGGTGGAGGAAAGAAAACTCTGGGGCGGTTGTATCTTCCTGAGACAGAAGCACCAGGACTGGCGGAGTGAACCACGTGGGAAGGGACTCACGAGGAGAGGGTAGTTTGTGGACCCAGTGACGGAGCCCATGCGCTCAGCTCCACACTACAGCGGCATCCGCAGAGTGAGACTACAGGGCCGATAAAGGGATAAGCCACCTTTTTAATATCTACAGCAACAGACATGCTTTAATGCCACTTACATGACCTCCTTTACATCATCACCTTTGACCAGTGTGTCATTTGTCTGTAGAGCTCAGACAGCGTAATACATCTAACGATGTAGTGAGGTTCAGGAACAAGCCCACAAACCCAACCCCCAAGGAAAGCTCAGCATCAACAAGGGCGGGGCTTGCCTTTAATGGACCAGGATCATCTTGTGTACAAATCTTTCGCTATGTGAAGTGCACAGAGAATGCCATCCCTTTGCTTTTAACTATGTATAGAAAAGGCACATAGTACACAGTATACTGTTTCATTCTCAGATGCTGCTTCTGACTTCTCTTATTTTCAGCACATCAACTGTATTCTCATTTCTTCTAAAATAAAATGATATTATAATATAATTATATCATTTCTCCACTTCTCTTTCCAAATTCTCCCATGTACCATAGCTTGCTCTCTTTCAAACATGTGGCCTCTTTTTCTTTAATTGTAGTTACATGCCTCTCTCTCTCTCTCTCTTTCTCTTTCTCTCTCTCTCTCTCTCTCTCTCTCTCTCTCTCTCTCTCTCTCTCTCTTGTGTATTCCTGTATGTAATGTGCACACATGTGCACACTCAGAATGTCTCCTTTCTTAAAAGTGGTCTTTAAATCTTCTCACTATTTTATCTCCAAATTTTTATTCCATTCTAAGCAAACATTGTTCCTTAGTCATTCGTTTATGCTCTTTTTCTTTTTTGAGCACAGACTTGGTGATCCATTTTGGGAAATCAGAAATACTGGCTGTGACTATAAATAGACAAAGTCATTTCAAAAAGGTTTTTGTTTTAATGGATAAGAACGTCAGCCAACCTCCAGCTTCATCTTCAGCAGAGGATGGCCTTGTTGGGCATCAATGGGAAGAGAAGCCCTTGGTCCTGCCAAGGCTCCATGCCCCAGTATAGGAGAATGACAGGGCAGGGAGGTGGGAGGGGGTTGGTGGGTAGGGGACACCCCCATAGAAACATGGGGAGGAGGGCTAGGATAGGGGGTTTTATGGATCGGAAACCAGAAAAGGGGATAATATTTGAAATGTAAATAAAATATATCCAATTAAAAGAAAGAATGTCAGCCAACAAATAAACACATGACATTTCATAACATGAGCACATTCCAACTCAGTACTATAAGGAAACCTAAGGGCCTGAGAGGAAGTTGGAGAGGGAGTGTACAGGCAACCTTGGGGGTTGAGGGGGTTGGGGTTTAGGGGAAGGCTTCCTGATCCTAAGGTTTAAGAAACTGGTATGGCTGGGAAAAAGGAAGGGGACAAAGAGACCTGAGGATGAGACTTGAGAGTCACCAAGGGCTGATGAGAAGGATCACTGGCTTCGTAAAAGCACAAAGTAGAATGGTGCCTGCTAGAGGCTGCATGAGGGTAGGCTGGGGACAGGCTGGCCATCAAGGAGAACTTACTACATAGGTGGAATGTGTTCTGGTGTTTTATTGCACATAAGGTAATATAATTGACAATACTGTGTTGTGAATGCTGAGATAGAAGAGAAATGCTGGAATCATTTCATAGAGAAATGGCAAATGTTTGAGAAGATAAATGTACTAAGTTCTCTAATTCCTCATCATACAACGTACATCGAGATACAACCAATACGCACAATTATCGAGCTTTAATTAAAATGTTAATGAAATGACAGCATTACATACAGTGTGATGGGTCTGTCTTTGTCCAGACACCAGCTCAGTGCTTCCAACTTAGACTTTAGGACTAGATGCCTAGAGTTAAGTCCCGGCTACTTAACTCATCGACTGAGTGACCTTTTACAAGTTACCCCATCTTCCCATCCTTCAAAGTTTCTGGTTCTCTTCCCAGATAACGTGGTTTTTGGTCATCCTCTTTCAGAATAATAGTGGTACATGACTCAGCCAAGTGCCTGGTAGATAAAAATATTTGTGACTGTCCTAGCTGTAATTGCCAACTTGACCCAGCCTAGGGTAACCTAAGAAGAAAGCCTCAACCGAGCAATTGCCTAGCTCAGATTGGCCCGTGGGCATATGTAGGGTGGATTGTCTTGATAGTTGCAGGAGGACAATACCAAACCAGGCAGTTGGCTCTGGGTTGTGTAGGAAGGCTGGCTTCAGCATGAATAGGTGAGCAAGCCACAGAATGAGACAGAAGCACAGTAGTGCCTGCGTAGTTTGATTCAGATTCTTGCCTTGAGTACCTGCCTGACCTTCCTGCAGCGATGGCCTGTGACCTGGAAGTGGAAGAGGAATTAACCCCTTCCTTCCCATGTTGCTTTTGGTCAGAGTGCTTTCTCAGAACAACAGAGATCCTAAGACACGGCGTATAACTGGAACGACGCAGTTAACTGGATGTACCAGCTCCTGTTCCAGCTTTTCATAGGAGCCACATTCAGTGCTGTGTTTAGCTCGTAAGCATTTGTTTATTTTTTGAAATTCATTTCCTTGATTTGGGGCTGGGGGTGGGGCTCATGGAGGTCTCCTGCAAGCTACTTAAGTGACATAGTGCTGAGCTGTACTCCTAATTCCGTCTACTAACTTCCAGTCTCCGGTTTTAGTCTCCCGGCCTCTCTTTTTCTTTACTCAAAGATCAGGATGAATGTGGTGTTAGATTTCAGACTCACGTTTGAGGAGCCCCATTTTTCCATGGGCTCCCACAGGTGAAACAACAGTGGGAACTCCCAGAGTTTGGGAGTGAAGGGTTTGCATGCAGTGTGGTCAGGCTAGCCCAGGTGTCCGGGCACGCTGACAGAGGTAACCAGAAGCATATGTTGGGCAAGGTGCATGAGAGCGCTTCCTCAGCTGTGTCTATGAAACCTGCCCAGCTTTGTTCTACAAACTGCCCAACACCTAACGAGGGAAAGAGACTGTTGGAGCCCAAGAACCCCGTGCACCTGGATTCCCTTATCTTGTTTATTATTATTAACTGCTTCAGAAATACTCCATGGGTTTTAAAGAAAGGGGCAGATTGTGATCTCTTCTCGGAGTGTGGTCCCACCAGGAGACGGAATGATTTTTAAAAGTTCCTCTAGTGACATGCTCTGTCTTAACTGATATTTTCCTTGTAAAAACAACTTGCCTAGAGAGGGGCACCCAGAAAGGATATTAGGGATTATGTTGGAATAAAAACAGAAACTTGTTTTCTTATTCCTATTTGGTTTCCCCTTCCCCCGGCTAAGGAAAAAAAGTCTAAGAATGCGAGGGAAAAAATGAGTTTGAGGATGATAATTCCAAATACCACAATGTTGTCCTTCCTCAGCCCAACAACAAAAGCTTAAAAAATTCTTAAGCTTGTGGTAAGAGACACATGGGTAGCCTGGGGAATGTGACTGTCCTGGAAGGGGGAGATATGAGCACAAACATAGACTCTTAGATGAGCTTCTCAGAGGAAGCCTGTGTAGTACTCCCTGGCACCCCACCCCATGACACCTCCACTATCATCACTACCACCACCACTACCACCACCAATATCACCACCACCACCATCACCACCACTACCACCACCATCACCATCATCACCACTACCACCAACCATCACCACTACCACCACCATCACCACCATCACCACTACCACCACCATCACCACCACCACCACCATCACCACTACCACCACCATCACAACCACCACCATCACCATCACCACCACCATCACCACCATCACCACTACCACCACCACCACCACCACCACTATCACTACTACCACCACCTCCACCACCATCACCACCACCACCATCACCACTACCACCACCACCACCACCACCACCACCACCACCACCACAACCACCAAATTTCCAGCATTAATAGACAATTCTGTTTCCCCAGGGTTTCTTTCAGTAGTAACAAATATAAGCTGCCCTGAGCTCTTCTTCCTGGACGCTAATCCATCAGCTATCTGAAAGTGATCTCCCATGGCTCCTATTCCACTCAGTTGCCAAGCTTACCAACCAACCACCTCTAATCGAGTTCCCTCATTTTAGCCCAAAGGTGCATTAGTGCAAAGTGAATGTTAGTTTGACAACATTTTGCCCTGCAGAGCTACAAGACTAGCTGAGACTCCTGATGATGAAAACCTGGGGGAACGACAAGGAAGGGTACCTGTTAGCTTTACCTACTAGTCCCTATGCCCCTGTGACAAGAGCACGCCAGG
The DNA here is from genome assembly GCF_963924665.1 of Micromys minutus. Taxonomy (NCBI): domain Eukaryota; kingdom Metazoa; phylum Chordata; class Mammalia; order Rodentia; family Muridae; genus Micromys; species Micromys minutus. The sequence continues at coordinate 80,653,232 of NC_137975.1, read as the reverse complement.
AGCTCGGGATGACTTTGGGGACTGGTAAAAGCTAGGCCTCTCTGCCTGCAGAATTGCTGTTGCTGCATACAGATTCTCATACTTGGAAAAATCACTCTACATATTAAAAAATATAATATGGCCCAATTTATGAAGAATTTTATAGCCAGACTCTAGGAATAGCATATCCAGGCCACTTTATGAAAGAGCCAAAAGACACAGTAAATTAAGATTAATTTGCATGAAACTTTGCAGACACCAACATAATATAGTTTTTATAGAAAAGGAAACACACTTTGCTTGAACTCTGTAGTCTTACGTTCGATCTCTCTCCCGTCTGCACTCCACTCCTGTTCCTAATTTAACACCTGTAAACTGCCATGGAAACTGTACATAAAATGCATCTTTCATATTGAAAAGGTAGGAAGCTTGCTCTAAGTGAGACTCGGCATCTTATTATAAATTATTCAGCTCGTGCCTTGAAATTCTATTGGGGTTTTTTTGTTTCTTGCTTGCAATATTTGCAGCTGTCAATCAAGTCAGTGAGGATCATGCTGGCAACAAGATGGATGAAATGAGGTTAGACTCGGTCTTCTGATTTAAGTTCTTTAATTTCCCCCACTCAAGATTTCCCCAGTATTTCTTTTAGACAAATGGGAAAAGCAGAGCAGACCGTGGGGGTGGCGGCTCAGAGCCCCGGGGCAGTGGCTGACTTGGTGTTGTGCAGACAATCTGGGCTCATGAGTGTGGGAGCTTATACTCTGAAACTTTATTCCTGTGACTCCCCACACTAGCTTTCTTTTTTCCACCAGTGGGGCTTGCTGATTCCCTATGAAGGGATCTGAAAGCTAAGAGTCCACTCAGAGAAATCAGACATGCACGCACATACGAACACGCGCGCACACACACACACACACACACACACACACACACACACACACCCATACCCACATACATGCAACTATGCTCTTACATGCAAATCCTGAAAGGTTTCAGGAACTTCTTTTCCTACAGGAGTAAGCTTGCTCCAAAGAGTTCCACCCCTGGGTATTTACCTGATGGGCTGCACAGTTACAGAAATACTTGCATACTGACCTTTATTGCAGCACCATTCACGGTCACTAAATTACGGAGCCAGACTAAATGTCTGCTGACAGAGAGTAGATAAAGACAACCTGGTGCATACGCACAGCAGAGATTTTCAGCCATGAAAAAATAAAATAAAATGAGCTTGTGTCATTTTTGGAAGAACAGATTCAACCAAAGATATTAAGTGAATTAAGCCAGTCTCTCCAAAAGACAAATACTGTGTGTTGTCTCCTATATGTGCTTTCTAGGTTTTATATGGATCCATAAAAATATGGCTACATGTGACATGAGAAAGGAAGGAAAACTGTCTATGGGAACAACTGGGGAGTAAAGGGAAGAGGGGGTTGAGAAAGTGGAGTGGGAGAGAACAGAAGATATACGTGTAGATATATGTGTGTATATACTTTGTAGACATACATGTGTATATACACGCACAATGTAGGCATACACATATATGAAACACTATACCATGTGTGCTGGATATATGCAGTGAAAACATTTTTACAGGAAATCATGGCCTCCAGTGGCAACTCTTGAAAATCATACACCTCTGGTCCTGCCTTTTTCGTGATCTTTTTCTCCCTTTATGTCTCTGTGTCTTTCTCCCTCCCTGTACCTGCCTCTCTGCTTGACCCCCCACTGTTTGACTGGCATGTAAACAGATGAAGGGCCCTTCAAAGCACAGAGGAATGGTCAGAAGTCTTCTGTAGTGTGGCAGTGGACAGAGCAGCAGAGCACGTGGTGGTAGCCTACAGCTTTGGGTTCCAGAGCACATAACTTTAAATCAATTTTTTATGTTTATTTATTGTGTGTTTGTGTGTTTATGCACTCTCCATATAGAATGACAACCCATATGTGGAGGTCAGAAGACAACATGTGGGAGTTGGTTCTCTCCTTCTACCGCATGGTTTTGGGGGATCGCCAGCAAAGTGCCTTGACTTGTTGAGACATCTCATGGGTCCAGAAGCCCACATTTTAGCCAGGCACCTGCTCTTGAGTTGTGTGTCTCAGGCTCTATGACATAAGGAGCTGCACCCAAGAAAACCATTGCTGCCACATTCCAGGGTACACAGATTCTATGTAATAAATGTCTCCTAAGCATGCAAGCCAGGTGAGAGGTACCCTTTCCAACAGGACTCAGATTTATTTACCGCTGTGTTTCCCTGCATCTCTCTCTACCTGTGTCTAGAAGGTTAGTGAGAAGTGTAACGTGTAATTCAGATGAGTTTTCAAGACTCCGAAGCGCCACCGAAAATATTATCATTAATATGAAAAATGCTCGAGGTAAAAGTTACCATGGCCTTTTCTGTTCATGTATATTTTGAATCTGTTACTTGTTTCTCAGATGCTCGCTTGTATTTCACAAACTTCCTTTGTGGAAAAACACTTGGGTTTCCATCCTCTGGCACCCTGGAGATCCACAGGTGTGTCATGACATCAACAGACAGGTGGCCAACAGAGAGTCAGATAGCTGTGTTTTTCACAAGACTCCAGATGGCCGGCTCAAGATGAAATCCTTCCCTTCCAATATGAATTTCTTGTTCTTTATTTCTTGCTTTAAAAACATTACTAGTTGGGTAGAAAAATGTCAAGTTTGAACATTCGGTGACTCATAAAAACTAGTATAAGAAATGAAAGAGGAAAGTCTACTTTGCTTTTATCTTTTCTCCGTTTTCTATCACATGAGCCTGTGCTGCAAAGCTTTTTTTTTTCTTTTTCTCTCTTTCTGTCCCACTTTTGCATCTGCATGAACTCCCTAGAACCAGCTTTCTCATGAATCAAGCCACTGTGTTTTAGCAGCTATGAACTGGTCAAAGGCTTTTCCTGGCTAACACTTCCCAGATGGAAGATTCTAGATGCCTGGACATGTGTACACTAGAACTTGCAGAAGCCACTTTCCTTTCTGAAGCTCAGAAAGAACTCACTTCTTGGCTGGGGGATGGCTCAGTGGGTAAAGCTCTTGCCGAAT